>NC_064642.1:74000995-74608828 GCF_023864345.2 Schistocerca serialis cubense | reverse complement strand
GTGTCTGTATCAGACATGGCCATTTAGTGGAAACATGTCAGGCAGAGCAGTTAGGATTTACTTACTGTATTTCTGAATAAATCTCAGATTATTAAACATTTCTGGAGAATTACGTCAATCACCTCCTAGCCTTTTATGTTTCATACCGAAGATTTGACATCTTAGCTAGGTCAAAAGTCTTCCTTTCATTACGGCCAACCAGTTAAACCTTTTGTTACAAACCATATCACTCAATCCCAGACAAAACCCATGTTTGGGACATGACAGCTGGACAGCTCTCCAGCTTTGAATCGATGCTCTCAGGTCTTGAATCTTTGTGTGAACACACAATTGTTTCTGAGAAGTGAACATAAATTGTCTAAACGATAGTCCGTCTGTTTCAAAATTCATGTGTATACTTTCCTGTTCAAACATTAAAACAGTATCGATTGTAAGTAGTTTATACTGTGTAATTCTCTGTATGTGACTGCAAAGTGGTTGTTCTTTACTGACTAAGTTCATTGAGTTGTGAAACGAAAGTTGATATTTGTAATATATGCAATATAAAAACTTAAAAGATGTTTAAAAATAATGAAATTTTGTAAAATATGTCTGTTTATAAAAGAGAATTTGTAATTTAATACTGGTTCATACTAAGGGAAATTGTATGAAGTAACTTAAGACACGTAGGGAACCCCCTCCGTTACGGAAGGGGCTTGGCACATGGGAAAAGGTGGTATTGGCGGTTAATCTGGGCGGGAAGAGAGAGAGAGCACATTACGAAGTCAGTGGCCAGTAGTTGTACAGTCAACACTGCGGGTGCCAAGTGAGGCATTCAGAAACCTATTTATCATGGAATGGCCTCGGCTGTAAAATGGTGCTCTCGCATTTCGGAATGGCTCTAAAATAATTAATATGTCACCAAGATGATCTGAATAGAGCATTAAACTGCCAGAGGTGAGACCTGATAGCCACCACGTGCTTGCCAAACTATTGCGCCACTCCTTCACCAACTTTGGAAATCAGATATGTATACCAGTATGAACCAGTATGGTTGTGTGTGAGTGTTTTTTCAATAATAATTTCAATGATAAAAATTCGTGTTTGAACTTTGAAACTGTCCTGTTCATGAAACCATGGAGGATCCTATCCTACATGTGCTAAAGACCGAGTATCCTGTTATGAAGAACCACTAACTTGTTTCTATTTGAATGTGTCTAAGTTTCATTGTTAAAGGATATAAATGTTGCTAGTTAAATTACTTATTTCACAGGTAAAGAGAAAGGCATATAATTTGGAACTTATAAGAAACACTTTATTTTGCTTTGAATTTGCCAAAGTTTTAGTGCTAAAGGGCATAAATGCTGTTAGTTAAAATCGCTTGCTTCATAGGTAATGAAAGAGGCACACAATTTTGAACCTGCTTGAAACTTAACTTTACCTTGAACTTATTTCTGAAGTTAATTAAGAATATTGTTAGTGTAAATTGTTACAAAGCATTGAAAGATAAATAATTTCAAGTGGGGTTGGAAATCAGTATTAGTGTGATGCAAATTGTTTATGAAATGTGTGCATAGTTTGCTTGTAAAGGAAGTGACTGTTTATGGGTCCCCACTTTAATCTTTTCTAGTATGAGAAAGTTAATCTAAATAGTAGTTTTGCTCATGAAATATGAAACATTTCCACAGTAGAGTGAATATAAAAAGTGTATGTACAGTGTCATTTAACTGCATTTGTGATGTTTGGGAGTTAGTTAAAACCGGACTCTGTGCATGCTCAAATTTGGTCTTGTGATGCCTTTGATAACATTTAGTACTGAATCAGTTAATGGTTGAGATGATGGTTATTATTAATAATAGATGTATAAGGCCATTTGTCTTTCTGTGATTGCCAATTAGATGAATGATAACGACTGCTATCTACTGTTCAGTTCATCTGGTAGTTGTGTGTGTTCATTGCACTTTACAAAGAAAAGTAACGAAAGTTCCCTTTTGTAAAATTATAGTTAGATTCTTTTAACTTAATATTCTAAATTATTATGCCTAATTAGGATGACGACCGTATATTCATTCTTTTGCATGAATTTAATTACTTTCTTAACTTCCAAAAATAAAGTCTTTGAGTTTTTCTACTAATAGCAATTTGTACGAAATCATAGTTTGATACCCTCTGTCCACTAGGTTAACACGGTCAAACAATGCAAAATTCCTCCCAAAGGGTAAGCTAGTTGCAATGAAGTGTTGTACTTAACACAGAATTGTAGCGTATGTGTTATACTTGGTTTCCCTGTGACAGAACTAGAAGTTCGGTTAACAGGGAGCTTAAAGATTATACACAACTTGCATTTGCGTTATAGACTGAGACTACACACTGGGCAGTTGGCAATCAGCACTCAGCAATCAGACATTTGTTGGTGCTTCCAGCATGCTCTGTCGCAATGGGGATGGCTATGACATCACGTGTCCTGTATTCCCCTTGGTATCAGCTCTCCTAGTGACTTCAGACTTTCGCAAATTCACCTTTCAGAGGCTCTTTTCTGCTGGTTTGGCATCTGAATATCTATTGTTGCATTGTACATAGGCTTCCTTATGACATTCTGCTTTGTTATTAGTGTGAAGACATCTCTCAGCTTCCATGGTGTCATTATACTTTGCTTGCAGACTATGGCACTCAGTCATTCCCCCTTGATGCAATAGCTTCTGCATCTGCTGCAACTCGCTCAGCATTGCCATCTAGCTGGCAATCTACTGGTCTTCGATACAGGTGGTTTGGTTTCTGGGAGCTGCCAAGGTAGAACTTCAATGAATTTTTAGCATCCGCCAGGGATACTATCCTGGGGTGTAACACAACTTTGACATAAACTATGTAGCATCATGGGGTATAACGTAACTTTGACATAAATTATGAAGAATTTAATTTCACTAATAGATTCAATAGAAGCTCTTGAAATGTGGTGCTACAGAAGAATGCTGAAGATTAGATGGGTAGATCACATAACTAATGAGGAGGTATTGAATAGAATTGGGGAGAAGAGGAGTTTGTGGCACAACATGACGAGAAGAAGGGACTGGTTGGTAGGACATGTTCTGAGGCATCAAGGGATCACAAATTTAGCATTGGAGGGCAGCGTGGAGGGTAAAAATCGAAGAGGGAGACCAAGAGATGAATACACTGAGCAGGTTCAGAAGGATGTAGGCTGCAGTAGGTACTGGGAGATGAAGAAACTTGCACAGGATAGGGTAGCATGGAGAGCCCAAACCAGTCTCATGACTGAAGACCACAACAACAACAACAACAACAACAACAATAGATTCAATAATTTATACAATAAACATGCTCCGATAAAAACTGTAAGTCAGCATAAAACCTGCACCATTGGTTAACGATCAATTCAAACACCTTATGAGTATCACAGATGCACAGTACACAGGTTATATAAACAGCACCTGACATCTGAGAATCATCTTGCCTTCAAGTGACTAGACAACTGAGTTAGTAAGCCTGTGAGAAATGTAAAACTCAGGACTTTCTCAGGTCCTTCATCTTGTGGAAAAACCTACAAGGTCTAGGAGTAGGCAAACCTAAATCTGCAGCTGAACTTCTAGTTCATATTGAGGATCTAAATGAGTATTTCACCACACCTACATCTCTGTTTGGCCAATGGACAAGAATGGAAACCATCAATGCCCTTAAAGTATTAGTGGATGGTAAAAATAAAAAAAATTGTCATTAATCAGTAACCCTTAACACGGTCAGGAAGTCAGTTGCACAAATTCATTTGGCATCTGCAGGACATGAAAATATGAGAATGCAAATGATCAGTTTCCTCACTGATCCATTACTGCCCATAATAAAGGATATTTTTTGCCATCCTTTGACCTCCAGCATCTTTCTAATAGCCTGGAAGCAGGGACTCATAAAAACCTGTACCCAAAATGAAATCTGCCAAAGAACCCTCTGAGTATAGGTCTACTTGTATTCAACCAGCATTATCTGAGGCTTTAGAATACATAATTAACAACCAGCTTAAAAATTACTTGGCATCAAATAACTTTCTGGGTGAATGCCAACCTGGTTTCCGGAAAAAATCTCAGCACAGTGACTGCTGTTATAGATATGACTGATGAACTGAGAAAAGCTACAGACAAACAAGAGGCAACTATTATGTGCTTTTTGGATTTCAGAAGTGATTTTGAAACTGTTGTCTCTGATATACTACTTTCTAAACTCAAAACCTTTCTTCAAGTGCTGTACAGTGGTTCCACTCATATCTTACATCTTGTCAACAATGAGTAATAATTAGAACAAAGAGATGACAATGAAGGGATGTAGTATCAGCAGTTCCACAAGGACCAGTATTAGGCTCTTTACTTTTCTCACTATACGTTAACAATGTGTTGCTATTATGTAACTTAGAAAACCACATACCTGATAATGGAGCCCTTTCTATGGAAACTGATGTAGGGAATGTAGACATAACTAAGAGTGATACATTTATATATGAAAGAAAATTGAATTACAATAAACTTAAGAGGGTATTAGGGAATGAAACATGGGAACCAGTATACAATGCATATGACGTAAATGATAAATGGGAAAAATTCTATAAGCTGTTTAATAAAACTCTAAATGAAACATGTCCTTTAGCAAAAGAAGTAAACAAAGCTACAAATCATAAAGCTGAAAATTTGTCTCCTGAAATCACTGAATTGAGAGAGAACATGAAAAACAGCTATATACTATTTAGAGGTAACAAATTACAACATTTTTAACATTAAAAAAAAATACAGATTCCGTGACTAACATTGAAGCTCAGAAACATGTTTGTCAAATGAGTAACTCCAGCCATGTTAGTAAAACATTCTGGAACATAATGTATGGGGAAACAGAAGTCTCTCTCTTATGCAACTGGTTGCTTATTATTTCATTATATACAACAGAAAAATGTTAAAACAAAATGACAAAATCATAAATGACCCAAAAAAGTGTGTGAGAAACTCATACAGAAGTTTAGTATAATTGGCACAAATGAAGTACATGATTGGGCAGCCAATTTTATTAGAACCACTAGCCAATCTGTTTTCATCCATGGCATTACTAAGGGGGAGCTCATTTTATTTTAAAATTTCAATCTAAAATGTCTTGTGGATGGAATGAAATTTCACCTGCACTGTCAGAGAAATGCAAAGGAGAATTAGTGAAGCCTCTGACACACCTAATAAATACATCCTTTGGCCATGGAGAATTCCCTGACCTGTTGAAAATAGCCAAAAGTTTAATACAGTATAAGAAGGGAATAAAAACTTAAACAAAAAACTAGAGGCCAATATTGTTAACTCCAGAACTTGGAAAATTACTAGAGAAAGTAATATTAAATCAATTTGTGGCATATTCATCAAACATAATCTATTCAATAATCTACAACACACAAGGTAACGCATTTTCTCGGATATGAGTGAAGTTTTAGACACCGTGAATCATACCATTCTATTCATAAATTAGAAGAATATGGGATGAGAGGAGTAGCCTTACAACTAGTTACCTTCTACTTGAAAGACAGAACACAGTGTGTATGGAGAAATGTGGAGGTGTGAGGTCGTTGAGCTATATGTGGTTATTTTCACAAACGAGTGCATGGGTGTTTTGCAAACTGTGTATCTAACAATTGCTGAGAAGAGTCCTTTGAAATTAAGGAGAGTTAAAGGTGGCTCGTGTTTATCATCTGAAGTTATCAGAGCTCCATTCTGAGAAATTCTCAGGTGACACTTGCATTGGAAGAATTTGTGCCAAAAAGCAAATGACTCCATCAACAACAGACATAGTGAAGAAAGAATGCGTCAAATTTCGTGAATATTCTGAAAAACAACTGAAACAATTAAGTCCTAGGAAGAATCACTTTCTCATGAATTTACTGCAAAGTGCGAACCATGACTTCATCAGGTTTGTACAGAACCTGTTATGCACGTCTCATGGAAATGCTGCAGTTGAAAGAGGTTTTCCTGCTAACACAGAAGTTCAGTTGAAAACTTAGAAGAGGATACAATTGTAGCAGAAAGAAATGTTCACAGTGTGGTACAATTGTCATGTGGTTTACTTAATTTGAGGAACAACTGAATATGAACATTACAAAATCTACCTGTGAAGAATGCTTCATCAAAAAAGTAGTTTAAAAGGAAGAAATCTGATGAAAATGAAGTGGCCAATCTTAAAAGAAGAACAGTTCAAGAAATAAGAGCTCAAAAATAAAAAAGAATAATTATAGAAAAAGCAAAAGAAGCAGCTCAGGTCTTAGGTGTTGAAATTTCAAGTTTAGCTAAGAAACTTAATGAATGTTTTGCTGTTAAACTTAATGGTTGGTTGGTTGGTTTTGGGGAAGGAGACCAGACAGCGTGGTCATCGGTCTCATCGGATTAGGGAAGGATGGGGAAGGAAGTCGGCCGTGCCCTTTCAGAGGAACCATCCCGGCATTTGCCTGGAGTGATTTAGGGAAATCACGGAAAACCTAAATCAGGATGACCGGACGCGGGATTGAACCGTCGTCCTCCCGAATGCGAGTCCAGTGTCTAACCACTGCGCCACCTCGCTCGGTGTTAAACTTAATATTTGACATAAATTTTGTACCTTCAAAATAGTTATATTGTCTTGAGGAAAAGTGGAAGTTATCACTACATAACTGTGTTAAAACAATTTGTATTTTAATTGATGTGATGATAAATACAGTATATGTGAAACCAGTCGTAACCATCCTCAGTGAAAGTTTTTATAGCGCTTGACGAATGGTGTACTGCAAGTCATACATAGTTACATTATTCATACTGCCATACAGTTGAAGTGATATCAGAAGTTTTACATTCAGCTTTCAGTTCAAACAGCTTGCAGGTTCATGAAAAAAGTGTTTTGACACTGTACACCGAATGTAACTAAATAGGTAATGAAAAGGTCATGGAATTTGATCCTCTGTATGCTTATATTCCATCCTTTGTCAGTTTGGGCCATTATGTGAAAAGTGCTGCCAAAAGTAGTGAAATCAATTAAAATATTCTGCCATCTTACCTTGTGGCATATAAGCTACTGATAAATAAAGAGAAGACAGTGATAATGCAATTCATGCTTAACTATAAACATAAATGGTACTCCATTTACACCTCCATTGGCACTTAGCTATACATATATATTTTTTAAAAAACACACACACACACATTATTGCTTATGAACACCTATCATGGAAAGAACATGTAGATCTTATATATAAGAAAATCATTACAAATGTGTATCTAATAAAACAGGTCTTCCTGCGCCTTGATACCTCAAAGCAAATGTATTTTGGATTGTTACCTCTACATCTTCAGTATGGTACTGAAATACGGGGTGGGTACCAGGAGTCTATACAGAAGGGGTCTATAGACAACAATAAAAAGGAATAAGGTAAATACAGGAGAGTTTACAGAGAAATTTTCAGAAAACATAAAATACTTACCCACCAACCCTATGTATATCCTGCAGGTAAACATGTTTGTGAAACTAAATCCAGATCATAATGTAATAAACACAAATATACATAACTACAATAGGCATGGATGGGAAAACTTTAACAGAACTGCAAGCTGAAACATTCATTAATACATGAAAACTGTTATTTAATAGAAGATTTCAAGTTGTAACATCTCTCTGTAAAACTGGATGTATCGCAATAAGTTTGAACTGGTAATTTTTATCTTCACTCTTTATGTCAATGTATGCATTTATACACTGGAGAGCCAAAGAAACAGGTACACCTGTCTAATATTGTGTACGGCCCCCGCGAGCACACAGAAGTGCCACAGCACGGTGTGGCATGGACTCGACTAATGTCTGAAGTGCTGGTTGGAATTGACACCATGAATCCTGCAGACCCGTCCATAAATCTGTACGAATATGAGGGGGTGGAGATCCCTTCTGAAAAGCATATCGCAAGACATCCCAGATATGCTCAATAATACTCATGTCTGGGGAGTTTGGTGGCTAGTGGAAGTGTTTAAATTCAGAAGAGTGTTCCTGGAACCATTCTGTAGCAATTCTCGACGTGTGGGGTGTCTCATTGTCCTGCCTGAATTGCGGATGCATGTGATCAGACAGGTTATATCACATGTCAGAGCCGTTTTTAGACATATCAGAGGTCCCATATCACTCGAACTGCACACTCCCCACACAGAATCACCAGTCATCAACAGTCCAGTGTTGGTGTTGACGAGGCCAGGCCAGGCGTAAAGCTTTGTGTCATGTAGTCATCAAGGGTACACGAAAGCCCATATTGATGATGTTTCATTGAATGGTACGCATGCTGACACTTGTTGGTGGCCGAACACTGAAATCAGCTGCAATTTGCGGAAGGATTGCATTTCTGTCATGAACGATTCTCTTCAGTCGTTGTTGCTCCCATTCTTGCAAGATCTTTTTCCGGCTGCAACAGTGTTGGATATTTGATGTTTTACTCAATTCCTGATATTCATGGTACACTCGTGAAATGGCCGTACAGGAAAATCCTCACTTCATCGCTACCTCTGAGATGCTGTGTCACATCACTCGAGTGCTAACTATAACACCATGTTCAAACTCACTTAAATCTTGATAACCTGCTATTACAGCAGCAGTAACTGATCTAACAACTGTGCCAGACACTTGTTGTCTTATTTAGGCTTTGCCAACCACATTGCAATATTCTGCCAGTTTATATATCTCTATATTTGAATATGCAAGTCTATACCAGTTTCTTTGGCACTTCAGCGTATATGACCCATACCTATTACAATGTCTGAATACTGATTATTAAATGGACAGAAAATAAATAAAGCTCCCACTGTAAATATCAATTATACCTAAGTGCAAGCCCAACAAACCTGCTCACAATCATCCAGCACTTAAATGCTAACTTTCTTGCTTTATTATAATAGGCACAGAACATAGGTTTGTAATCTAACCCATCTATGACAGAAGCAGTTTTAGTCACTCAAAATGACTTATTACCCTCCAGTTAAGACAATCTCTCCGAACTTCAATCCTGAACAGAACAGGAATCTTTTCTTCTTCTGCAAAATACTTTCGGATAATTCCAGACCATTACTTCAACCGTACTGAACACACTGCTGCAGTCTGTAAGGTGCCAGCATCACATCATTCACTACAGAAATTTAAAAAATTATTTCCTCTCGAGCTTAAAAAAAAAAAAAAAAAAAAAAAAAAAAAAAACTCTTTAGAGTAACTAATAACCCCTCCTTGATTATCATGATCATATTCTCCAAGGACTTTTGTATGAGAGCTCATGCCAGCTGGAACTGGCAATGAGTGCTTGTGTGTGATACATTTATGAAGTACACTATTTGACATCAATCCTGCCTAAAACAATTACAGTGGCTACGTGCCAATAATCGTAGAGATGTTCTAGCATCCTCACAATCATTACACTCCTGTCTATTTATCTTCTACCTGAACAACACAGCAGAAATACTAGTTCTCAATGAGGTAAAACCTTCTCTGTACCACTACACAACACTGCCATGTTCTCCAAATCATTTTCTGTAATGGGAACTGAACTTTGGAACAATCTTCCTCAAAATATTAGAAAAATTAAAAGTCTTTCAAACTTCAAAAGAGAGCTAATGGTGCACCTTCTATCACAATAACTCTCTCTTCCATATACTTGTCTGCAGCTCACTCTCATCGGTCCTTCTTCCCCAACCACTCTTCCCTCCCCTTATCTACAGAGTTCTCTACTGAAATTCTCTTCTTTCCTAGCAGCTATTGCCCCTTTTGTTCCGATCTTCTCCTCTTTCAATACCCCTTCAACTTTTTCTAATACCAAACAAGGCTTCAAAAGTGCTAAACTAATCAATATCATTCTTAATGCCTCCATTATTTTACTACTACTACTACTACTACTACTTTTACTACTACTATTATTATTTTTATTAATGCCATGTTGTATCCGTGAATGGAGGTACAACGAATAACAGAAAGTTTGAGTAAGCAACACAGTTTACTCCTCCACAAGAGAAGACAGAAACATAACTTCTACTGATGACCCCGGAATTGTGATTACCAAAGTCCAAGGGTGAATCTAGTGGTTGGCTTGCCAAACAACAGAAATCCCACGGAAGTCCAGTCCCATGCATAGTTGAAGTCCAGATGAGGGCAATCCAAATGCTTCAGGGCAATCCAAATGCTGCAGCGTCAAGGTAACAGCAGTAGCATAGTTCAGGACGAGACTACCGGAGTGTATTTCTGTGTTGTTGTCCCAGTCTTATTTGGTATAAGAAGAAGCGGAAGGGATAATGGAAGAGGAGAAGAAAGAAATGAAACTGTCAGTGGCTGCTAGGATACAGGAAAATTCCAATAGAGGACTCTGTAGACTGGGGAGTGGTGGACGAGAGAGGGCCTTATAAAGCCCTGTTGGCATTTGAATATGCCAGCTATTGTGAGTCTGTGGGGGCATGGCACAGTGGAACTGGAGTGGCATTGGTGTGTAGCTATCTAGCAAGAGTGTGCCAGACAAAGCTATTAAGGTACTGCAGAGGCAGTTATGTGCAGGGGGCACACCTGTGCTGTATGGCACTGCACAAGCCGGAAACTGCTGTCCATGGACTACATGACATGTGACCTACAGCGATGTGATCGTACGTGTCATGGTGTAAACACTGATGACACCTCATGCCAATTATTACTTTTTTTTAATAATTCAAATTATTATTATTATTGTGATCATTATTTAATACCTTCTGTATTTGTTGTTCCTGGTCAGATGTAAGAGAGGTCCTCGAAACACTAATCTGATCGTACTAAATAAGCAATAAATGAGTAAAATAAATAAACAAATATTAATAATGACACAAAAATGTTAAAATTACATGTGTATTGTGATAGCAACAATCATACAAAAAAATGGTGACCGCCAAGTCTTTCATGACGGCAAACCTAAAAATACCCTGTTTGTGTCTAAACTTTGAACAGGCTACAATTTTTTGTTTTTAATAAGTAGAAAATTCTGAAACTATAATGAAAAAGCATTTAAAGTGATAAATTATCAAAAAAAGGCTAAGAATGGGGTTCAGATACGAGTGACTTTTGACTTTTAAAATAAACAGCACACTCATGGAGTCATGGTATTCTAGACAATCTAACCAAGGCCTTAAAACCATCTAACATAGTATGTTACTTAGTTGGTGAATATCCGATTCAGTATTTTCTTTAATGAGAAAATACATCAAACAACTTTAACTACTACTGGAAAACTGGTTGAAAATGAACAGCAGTAAAACTAAACAGTTATTTTCCTGTCACAAATTCTGATAATACCCAATATAACCAAAAATTCTACAAAACTGTTGTATATTTATGTTGATGGTAAATGTGCAGGAACATTTATACATAGTAAATTAGCAAGGATATTAGCAATAAAAAAGTATTAGAATTATGGGTGTGAATCTACAAAACACTGCATTAGGGAAGATCATGTTTCTCTGTCACACAAGAAATCCATCATATATATTTTTGGTTTAGGGAATTTATTTTCCTTTGATTGATAATTATCAAGTACACAACAGTTACTGCACCTGGTCTCTTCTTATTGAAACTATTGATCTATGCCGAATTGAATCAGGTGTTTTGTCATATGGAACCAGAAAGATAAATTAGTTGAAAATTTCTGGGACTGGATAAAAAAAGGGAAGATCAAACCAGTTTCTACCTTTCGTAAAGTTTTTCTTTCTTTTCAGTTATACACCGTAAGTTACAAGTAAGCTACATAACAAAAATTTGAAATACTGATTGAGCTTACTGGGAAAAAAAGATCTCCTATAATAACCTACTGATTACTTTGTAGATGGTGAAATATAAGCTGTTATGTAATAAATTTGACTTTGGATAAGGTTTTGGGTAGATGAACAGGGTAAATTATAGATGTCAAATTTGTAAAATGTTGATTATTATGTAAATTGTATCATTAAAAAAATGTATATATTAAGAAGTGGGATGATATTGGAAAGCCTGCGAGATGCATTTATACATGACTACTTTTCAGTGTGTAGGGAAAATCAAACCATGTACAAAAATTGTTGAGAGGAAACGAATATTTTAGGTACCATTTTTCACACAAACCAACTTTTACAGAAATAGCAGTACTTTTCTGTAGCTTACGACCAAGTCAGCAGAGCATAAAAAGGTTACTCGTCATTCATGTTTACTGCATCATTCGTTAAACAGCTGAAATCGTTAAATTTGAACAAAGTTCCAGGGCCCCATAGAATTCCTGTCTGATTCTGCATTCAGTTTATGGCTGAGTTAACCCCTTTTAATAACTATAACTACCACGGATCCCTTGAACAAAAAACCATTCCGAATTCATACGAATACCTAGGTGTAACATTTTTTAACAATATGAAATGGAATGAGCACACTAAACAAGCGGTAGACTTCAGTTTATTGGTAGAATACTGTCTACAAAGAAGATTGCTTAAAAATCACTCATGCAACCTGTCCTAGAATATTGCTCAAGTGTGTGGTACCCCTATCAAATAAGGCCAACAGGGGATATGGAACGTATACAGCGAAGGGCAGCACAAATGGTAAGAGGTTTGTTTCACCTGCAGGAGCATGCTACACAGATGTTGAAAAAACTGAATTGGCTGACACTTGTAGATAGGCGGTAACGATCTTGAGAAAGTCTACTTACAAAGTTTCAAGGGCCAACTTTAAATTATGATTACTGTTATATACTACAACACCCTAAATATTGCTCCCACAGGGGGTCACAAAGACAAGATCAGATTAATTACACACACACACACACACACACACACACACACACACACACACACACACTCTCTCTCTCTCTCTCTCTCTAAACGATCATTCTTCCCACACACCATACATAAATGGAGCAAGAAACCCTAATAACTGATACAATGGGTCATACCTTCTGTCATGCACTTCACAGTGGTTTGCAGAGTATAGCTGTAGATTCTAATTGGTACAAAGAGTCATGAAGCAGCTTCCGAAATGTAAAACCCAGAGGTATAACATGAATGAACAAGTGTTTGGATTAGTCAATAATACAAACTTATGTGACAAATACATGAAGAGTGGAAATGGCAAATGCTCTAAGTGGCATTTTTTTTTCACAAAATGTGTTTTCAGTGTTGCTGTGTTCTTTGTACTCTGTTGCATGTCCCTTGACTTGACACAGGTGCCAAATAATGGAGAAAGTGTTTCAAACACACATTAGTAGCTTCTATCTGGAGTTCCAAAATTGAAAGATACGAGACGAGAAATGGTTTCTGTTGACTACAGTTTTACTAGTTAAAAAAGTTATTGCTATATTTCTGTACTTGTATCATCACAAATAAAACATATTGCCTCAATATTAATGGCCCTTGGAACAAAAATTTCCGTATTCACACTCAGACCTATTCAGTTTCCTATTACGGCACTTAGAATGTTCTGAATAAATTATCTATTTTCTACTTTCTCACAGTCGTTTTTGTGGTGAGCACTGAAACACCTTTTTTTTCTTCCCCCCCTCTCTCTCTCTCCTTTTTTTGCAGGAACAGATGCACCGAGATGAGTTTGAGAGCTCAATAGCTGTTTATCTTCCATCTCAACAAGCTCCTCAGTTATGGACTTTAAACATTATTCTTACTGAAGATGTTTGCTAAATAACACACTTCTTTCATACAACAACAAATGTCCCACTTGCTGACGAAGAGTTGGTTGGTTGGTTTGGGGAAGGAGACCAGACAGCGTGGTCATCAGTCTCATCGGATTATGGAAGGATGGGGAAGGAAGTCGGTCGTGCCCGTTCAGAGGAACCATCCCGGTATTTGCCTGGAGTGATTTAGGGAAATCACGGAAAACCTAAATCAGGGTGGCCGGAAGCGGGATTGAACCGTCGTCGTCCCGAATGCGAGTCCAGTGTCTAACCACTGCGCCACCTCGCTCGGTGACAAGAGTAATGTACGGTTTAAAACTTAGATAAAAGACTGAAAGGAGGACCAAGACAAGTACACGGATATGGTGAAATCTGATATTGAACAGAGAGAATATACCTGGTCCAGCATCTAAGAGGGAGAGAAGTTTCTGTAATTGGTGGTGAAGCCTCATTTGCCAAACCATCAAATTAGGCAGAAAGTTGTGTGTGTGTGTGTGTGTGTGTGTGTGTGTGTGTGTGTGTGTGTGTGTGGTGGGGGCGGGGGGAGAGTGACAGTAATTAGGATTATTACCATTATCTTTGTGACATGTTCAAGTGTGTGTGTTATGACAGACTATTTGGAGCATAACCTCAGCTCTAGGTTATATTAGAAGGTACAATTGATTAATGTACTAGGACTGCATCCACACATTAAACAACACCCGATTCAGTTTGACATATCATTTAAAGTGTGAAGAACATTCCTTTAATCTCATCCTCAGTTGCATAAATTGTTTATTTTTGTCTAAACAATCAACGACTTGTAACATCTTTAAGATACTTATCCAGAGGAAACTAATGATATGATATGATATTGTGATAGTTCCAGTAAATAGATTTGCTTTTACCACAGAATATACGTCACACTATGTATTTCTCCTGGACGTTTGCTTTGGTAACTTTTGATTTCATCATTTACAATTAAATTATATGCTGTATTCATTCTTTCACTCAAAGTAATCTGTAAATCCTATTTTAAAGAGAAGCCTTCAAGAATGTGGCATGAGACAAATTATAAATAAAATGGCAGAATGTAGGGTGTGCACCTGTAAAATACACTAACAATGAGGTAGCATCACTGTTAATCCACTCACAACAATAGTCATGAGGATTATTTATGGATTACTTTCTATACTTATATGTAGTCTTGCCATATTTTTCTGGGTCCAACCCTGAGAATATTTTGAATTCACTTCAAAGCACTAACAGTTTACTGTATTTTTCACTAAACACATCTTTTTTTCAGCAACTGTTCATTTATCTTTATTACACAATAAACGACAAGAAAGATCTGCACTAATTTTAACATTTAGGATATGTTTAACAGATACTGAAAGTCTACCCCTTTCTGCAAACCACATGTTCCCCGTAATTGAAAAAACAGTCTCATCTGGAGCAGATGCCATGGCAAAGAGATTGTAAACTCATCCTGTCTAGGAATATACCAACATAAAATTATTCTCTTGAAATGCCTTCGAAACTGCATTCAACTGCTCTGCAATAGCATCTAGTACTTTTTCGGAAATTGAACCTCAACCAATCCTTTTGTTTTGAATTATCTGGTTCGAGAATGTACACCCATGAAATAAGTCATAAATATTTATGGAATCTTTTATTGTCCACTCTCTTCCACATTAGATCACACAATTTCAGTTCATAAATTTATGGACTGAAACTAACTAATTTTATCAAAATTGCTATAATCATCTTTGGTTTTTAAACAGATCCTATGTTTGGTGAAGGAGTATCCTATGTTTAACTTTTCTCACATGGTCTTTAATATCACCATTTCCTTTACTGTTTCATAAACACAAAATTATTACTGTCATTACAAAATTTTGTACTCCTACAGCAGGTTAATACTATACTTAATCTCGTGTCAATTCATAAATCATGAGACAAAATACAAACAGAAATAATGTGATCAAAAATGTGTAGACGAGTTACTTCACACACAAAAACAACATAATCACACTGCAGCTGTTGTGCTGTCAAATGAATCAATGAGAAGTTGTGAACCTATCGACACAAAGGTATAAACTTTTTAAAAAAATCAGCATCAATCACAAAAAAACAGGCCCGTCCAAGCTAATCCCAGGTGCATGGTATGCCAAATATGCCTGTATTAGAAAAAAATCAACTTTGGCAAAGCCACTGCTCAGCCTCCTCTATTACTTAGCTGCTGTTTTCAACTATTACACCAAATAAAAGAGTTATGTAACTTTACATGTAGATTACGGTCGGGTGGCTACATAGTGGCCAGTCATTGTTTAATACGTATATTAGAGCTACATGTAATTTAGACCCACAGTCCAAAGATTCTGATAAATCTTTGCCAGTAGTTGCTAACATATAAGTATACAGCTTGTTCTTAAATATTTAGAGACTTTCAGTTCATTGCCTTTTGTCAGTCAGTAATCTGCTATAGATTTATGTAAGAGTGTATAAAAATCCATTCTGAATCTTGGATAGGGATGCACGATTTATGTGGAAACCGTTTTTACTTCTAGTATCAGTTGCGAATTTCACAGTTCATCCTAAATTTACTTTCTTATTTAACACCAACACTTGGGAGTATATATGGAAGCAAATTTAAGAATTCCCTAGGCTCCTGAGAATCTTTCTGCAAAATGCTCAGTTATTAATTTTACTAAATATTCTTATTGCACACTTTTGTAGACTAAATACTTGTTTCACCTTAGCTGCATTGTTCCATTATGCCATAAGACAATACTTAGTAATTGTATGCAAAATGTGCTAGCAATCTCTTCTGCAGGTTAACACAATAAGGTCCTGTACGTTTAAAGTTTAAGCTGTTTACATTATGGACAGACAACAAAATTAGTCTATCTCCTAATAATTAATGGTTTTTTTTTTATTTTGAAGCAATTTTGATACAAAAGTGATTATACACATAGGCTACATTTATGTTCTGCTCCAATTAATTACAAGTCTGCTGTAACCATGATTAACAGTCTCACACCCATCACACAAGTTGTTGAAGTACATTTACCAAAGTCAAAATAAGGAAAAAACATGGGTGGTAAAAATCAATGTGTTAATAACTTTCTTCAGCTACAGGAAACGACGCATTTCAATATATTTTCTCCGAGGAGCAAAACAGCTAAGAGTCGTGGATAAAGTTTTGTCGTGAATGTACGACTATGGTGTGGTTGCAACACTTAAGCTGACGATTGTTTATAGTTCTTTGTGTCAAGCAATTTTTTGCCACACATGGCACAAATTGCTTTCTTGTAAGCGCATGCCTGGCAGTAGTGTGACCCTACTTGATGCACAGTTTGTCGACATATTCTGCAAGACACAAATTTAGCAGTATATGGATTAAATCTTGACTTATTGCCACTAATTGCTTTATTCTCACCAACTTTGCGACCACCACTTTCAACCGTATTTCTCGCTCCTGATTTCCATGGATCTGGTGTCACAACACGTCCGAGCTTTTTCTCGCACTTTTCGCAAACCATTGTCACGCTAAATAGGAAATGTATCTACTTTTGCTTATACAGGAAATAAGAATAAACAAAAAGTGACATTGTACGTGTGAGGTGCAGCTGAACGTCTCCGCAAAACGTCTGTAGTCGCTTTCCAAATCGGAGCCCACCACGACTTTGTCGATTTCGCGTCAATTCTCTCCTTGCCTTTTAGCTTAAAAGAGTTCCCCACTAATCAAAACAACCATACGACACGGTTTTTCTGATGGAGGATGCTAAGTTCACTGGACTTGGATACTATGTGACGTCATTATGACGTATACACGCTACATCGAAAACGATAGAAACCGTATATCGACTATTCGACTTTTGTGAACTTTCGAGAGGTAGTGACAGGGTAGCGCTGTGCTCTGCGCCACTCGTTTAAATGTGTTTTGCGTTCCTTGCGTTTAAATCGTGTATTGTACTGTGTTTGTGTCCTGTGCGTTGTTTTTCGTTTGCTCGTCTCTAATTATGTGTTCAGCATTCGAGAGACTAAGGGAGAAAATCTGAAAGAGTTCAGCATCGATGACGACGGGCAATTGCGTGGTTATTGTGAATCTCAAGCAGAAATTGATGTACTTCTGACCTAACTGAAGTGCGTCGGTCATTCGTACTCGGTGAGAAGAAGCACTCAGCAGCCAAAATCTTTAGATGCGTCAAGATACTAACCGTTGGTTAAGATTACATTGAGAAATATACTTCCCCTCATATTTCATCTCCGGTCGACGATTTTTCTTCAACAATGCCTCATATTTTTCTTTTTAAGTTCGAAATTCAATCATTCTACACACCAGTCATTACTGGACACTAAGGTACCTGTTTCTGCGGTCCGAGTGTAAAATTACTTGGAATTATGGTTGATAAAAGAGTATCTTGAGATGGACATATAAATTACTTAGCTAAGAAACTTGCACAAGTTCTCTTTCAGCTATATAAATTAAGAAAAAAAAGTCAGCAAGAGTATGCTGCTACAATGTAATATGTACTGACAAGACCAATTGTATGAAACCATACTAAAATATTGATAATAAATAAATATTATTTTCGGCGTAAGCGTTCAACACAACAATCACACAATCAAATCTGGTCGGGACATAAGAAGACTTCACTTTTTTACGAAACATATTTCAAGGGCACGGTCAGGAATATTTCTATTAATATCCAGCTCTTTTATTTTGGCGAAATACATATACGCTGCCACACTGAGCTGTTATCAGAATCGCACGTGTCAAAACAAACCACTAGCTGACGACAGTTTAGAATCTCGAACGTTCGTAAAAGTCGATAGGTGTGTTAATCGACTAAAGCGTATATACGTCATAATGACGTCACATCATATCCAGGTTGGGTGAACTTAGCTTCCTCCTTTTCTGATCGACATAGTTCACAGATGTACATAGGCGACAATGTACGTCTTTGGTCAAGGTTGCCAAATACGTTTTTCAGGTTGGCGTCAACTGCTGGATGGCAATCGTAATGGGATCTGTTGACTAATGGTGGTATTACATTAACGTAAGTTCTCGTCTTACTATACTACTTTGTTCTTTTGTATACATTTGTAGTAGGACGATTAATATCGTATAAAATTACATAACTGAGGAAGATTGAAGCACAACTGCGTAAGATTCAAGAGACATGAAGCATCCCTGGTGCATAGTAAGACTAGCACAACCACGCAATATCCGGTGCCACCAATAACTCAGAAAATAACGCAAATAGAAGATACTGAGGAAAGACTTGATGAAATATGAAGAGAGAAGGTGAAATACTTACTAACAAAAAAATGGGATAGGATTCGCCGAACTTACGGCGATTATTCTGACGAAATTTCGAACAACGGCTTTCAAGTACAATAACATCTCTGACTGAGTATATGTGCTGCTATTTCGTGTATGAAAATCAGGGCTCTTCGTAAATATAAAGTATCATATTTAGAGAGTTTAGTTCTTATTGCATACATTATAATCCTGTAAAGTAATTGACTATTTCATTGTCTGGTTTGAATTGTATAAAATATTGTATGAATTTAGTATCGAATATAGGCCCTATGTGTCGCAGGCTCTGAAGTTTTCATCGTCTAGAGTTCGCTGAATGTTCATATAACTTAGTTCTGTTTGATGTTACTTAATAACAGTGAACACAAACTGCGGCTGGGCAGTGTTGGGAAGGAAGTGGACAGATGAAAGGAGGGAAGAGTAACGAAAAATGGGAAGTGACACCCGGAAACAGAGGGCACAGAAAGAGAACATCGGCTGAAATGTTTGGCGTTGACGCAAAAACTAGATTTACCCCACCACCTCAGTTAGATAACGAAGAGCCTCTAATGGATGTAGCTGTAGACAAGGGGCTACAGAGTTTCAAAAGAAGTCATTGATTTC
This sequence comes from Schistocerca serialis cubense, assembly GCF_023864345.2. NCBI lineage: Eukaryota > Metazoa > Arthropoda > Insecta > Orthoptera > Acrididae > Schistocerca > Schistocerca serialis. The sequence goes on along the minus strand of NC_064642.1, from coordinate 74,589,260 downwards.
AGAGAAACGAGGAAAGAGGAGAAAAGTCCTGCTGTGATGTAATAATCATGGAAGATGTGTGGACCAATGTTGCAGGAATAATTAAGAAACAAATCACAGATTTCTTCAGGACAAGTGATGTGTTAACTGTAGTATAGGAATAAGGTTCTTTCAGCAAATATTTTGGAAAGGAGGAATAATTTGTGATAGCATGAGCCGCGTGGTCTGAGGCGCCTTGTCACGGACCGTGCGGCTCCTCACGTTGGAGGTTTGAGTCGTGCCTTGGGCATTGGTGTGTGAATGTTGTCCGTAGTGTAAGTTAGTTTATGTTAGATTAAGTAGTGTGTGGGCTTAAGGACCGATGACCTCTGCAGTCTGGTCCCATAAGACCTTACCACAAATTTCCAAATTTGTGACAGCATGTGGTGGCAAGAGAAATTATTGACAGCGATCAGCGATAAAGTATTGATAGTGACATAGTGCAGTTAGCTTCAGTACCAAACTATTAAATGTTGAGTTTGTTCCTGTTTCGAGGCATCATGGTCGGCCTCAGTTGAACAGCTCAGTTGGGTCAACAACTGTTTTTATCAGTTACAGCTGTCAAATACAGACTTGATTTCTATTGATGTAGCTGGCAAATGGGGTTTTACAACTCATAGCATATAAATCAATAGGAAAAGAAAAAGCAGAAAGGCTGGGTTGAGTAGAATCTTTGCAGTGGGATATAGATGTTAGTAAGAGAATCTCGAAAGTCACAGGTTTGCCAATAGAATTTTTCTCTGAAGTAAACTCAGATATCACAACATGTGTATTAAAATATGTAAACAAAAATAGAAATGAAGGCCTGACATATGTGACAATAGAAAGTTAAATTCACTGCACTAAAGTATAGAAGACAAAGAAAAGATTGATGAGCTCATAATTTGTTTCGATGAGCTGCAGCCTACAAATATTGTCAATGTAATCTGTATTTCCAACAGAATTTATTTAATGAAATAGCAATGGTGGTTATGTACATGGACATAAATTAGTGTCCAGTAAAAGTAAACACGGTAAGATGACACACTCAAACAATGTTACACACATGAACTATACTACCTGAAAAAATAGTGAAGCACCAAAAGGCAATGGTCAAATGTCAATGTAACTTTGTCTACATACAAACTAGCAGCGGGTATGTAAATGATCAGATCTGCAATTCTCTGTGACACATAGAACAGCCACCAGACAGCATATGTGTTGTTCATGTCTAATGTTGTTACCATGTCTGATAGAGCACGTAAGAGATGTGAATCACATCATATGTTGAGTGACTATGGAAATGTTGTGTACGCATATGAGACAATGTTATCAGCACCTAACAGAGTTTGAAAGGGACCTCATTGTGGGTCTCCTGTTGGTCAGCTGGTAGAATAGAGCAGATAGATTTGTGGGGCATTTAGAGGTGCCAGTGACCCCATACTAGACTGCAAGAACAAGTAATGGATTCCTTGAAATATTCTGTGGCATCCCAAACCATTAGTCAGACAGTAGCAGCAGTCAGACTAGATAATTAGGTCTCATGCGTAGGTTTCCATTAAGGCTATGTTTGGGGTTGTGTGGTGATTGGGAAGCATGGACTGTCTAGTATGATAAAAAAAATTAGGTTAAATATATTTGAATTTTTTTCAATTTTAATCTGATAATTATATATATATATATATATATATATATATATATATATATATATATATAATGTGTCTCATACTAGAATATTGTGTTCCCAGTTTGGCACAGCTTTGCCACAGGAAACACGAAAGCGGTTGAAGACGTCCGTCTTCTGATCGGCTCCTGATCGTTGTCAGAAGGAGGTTAGTTTTTGATTTTGCAAAGCCTTCTATTATTTGGAAAAGAACAACCTGGATTTCTTTACGTTATCAGTATGAAATTTATAGTCACCTAAGGGACCTTTAACAATTAACACTAAAAAAATTGCATTTGCAAATGAAATCATTAATAAATGGGGCAGCTATGAGTTGTATAGAAGACAAGGAGCGGCCTTCTGTCTACGACCAGGATGCCACAGTATTCTCTGCTGTAGTAAAGGCTGTTTGATATTTACAAAAATAATATGACATGGAGGTAAAAAAAATAAAGGAAAAGAATAGAATAAGAAATCTGGTAAACACTAAATATATTCAAACAATTCTCACAAGCAATTAGAGCTTATTTATAGACAGTATAACTTACATAAGTACATTGCTAACTGTATGGTGTGATCAGATTTCAGCCTGTCCTGTACTAGTTTCTTGGTTCACGTTTTTGTCACAAATTACAGTCATCAGTTTTCTCCTTCATTAAAGACAATTATTGCACCGTTCAACACCTCCATAACAATAACTTGCCAATTTACAGTTTCGAACATAAATTACTTGAATTTTATTAATTAATAATGTTGTCTGTACGCTGGCAAGACCGCTCACTTTTATAGCTTAAAGTCGACCTTCTTTGTGTTTTCACATTACAATGAGAAGTATATTAAAATCTGAAGATCTACAAAAGTTTTTTACTGTCATCTTTTATTTAGATCGAAGCAGAACGTCAGTTCAGCTTCTGTTAAAATGTTTCTTTGACTGCGCAATCGATATGTTAGTGTCTGCGCTAGATCCGCATCTTTACAGTTACGTAAATTATATAAAACAAATGTATTTCAAACGATAGGTCTCATCTCATAGGTTGATCATTTAATATACAGATAGGTGAATGCCTTTCCAAGGGTACTCACAGCTTTCATACTATGGAAATCCCAATAATATTACATCGCTTCCCCCATGAGGAGTAATGATTCTGAAAGATCGTTACGACTCTCGCGCAGTCGTAATATTATTGGATTCACGTACTTAGTGAATGAAGTATTTAAGGATCTCTCCTTGTAGGGAGCAAATCAAACATAACATAAGGCATATAGAATTATATACATTTCACACTAAGTCGTCAAAGCTACTCACAGATGCTTGATCATTAACAAACTTGGTTGTGGCATGATGCCATCATAAGTGTTCAAGGATTTAACATTTGTTCCTTTTTTTACGTGTTCTCAAGAATTACTCTCATTCAATCAATAGAAACATTGAAATACTAACATAGATACAAGTACAAATCAAATACACATACAGATGCATATACACATAAATATTGACAAGAAGAAAAAAAATTCGATTACAGTATTGGTGCATTTCCGCCAATTTTGAACAGAACATAAAACTTTTATCAGTCTTTCTCATAGCGACGTCACTCTTCACTTTGTAGTTGGGAGTATTTCTCATGAACTCGGGTGATTTTCACAGGGGAATTCTTTCATCACCTATCACTTTTCACTGCACTAAAACTGGGGATCACCTTTTCACATTCTGGTGGAAAACACTGGGAATGTCACTATGTGAAGTGGGAAGTGATATTTCTTGACTCGACGATCCATCGGGTCATGTCGGGAAACAAGACAGTTGATGACTGGTTCAATGACGAATGAGTCAGTTTGGTGGCTGTCTTAATCTCATTCCAATTCATGTTTCAGCACATGAAAATACAGAAAAAAATCTGTATTAGGACTTGCTCATTAACTAGCATCTTAATCTAAGGAAATATAGAGCAAGAATTTAAGACAATAAAAATTACTACATAAACTATGTACATATACATTATATATTATTTATGTTTTGTGTCTAGGTTTTATATTCTTTCGTTAGCAAATATTAGCAAAACACGTTTTGTCTTGTACAGGTCTTTCTTAAGCAGTGTATTTAGCAATATTGCCATAGCAATTTTCATAGTTAAGGAAAAGTCATCATTAGTGTCCTTTTCATGTAAATATAGTAAAATCGTGCGTAATTTATCAACGTTTTATTATTTTTATGTCCATTTTCATCTCAAATCTGGAGCACGCTCGCGCCCGTTATGGAGAGGAATGCTTATTGTTGAGTACGAGCCGGCGAGCAGTCATTGAATGTTGCCACAGTGCTTCACAGTCACGTGGTAATGAACTGACGGTTTAACAGCGTTGGCAGTCCGCATCATGCATGAGGCAGATAGTTCAGTGGCTACCAATTTTTTTTTTTCTTTTTTTTAACTTGTGCATTTTGTTGAATCATGGGTACTGGAGCAGTTTGTCAAGGCGACATGGTCAACCTGGACGGTAAACTGACTGCACCAGCGACGAAGAACAGTCATCGATGAAAATGACTACTGTCACCTATTGCAGTGAGTACAATAGCTTGTCTATCCTTTGACTGATAGTCACTGTATCATCGTTACAACGTGAGAATACTTGTTATGCTACTTCACACACAGAACATCACACATGTCCATAAGTTTATTACAGTTTTGATATATATATATATACAAGGTGTCCCAGCTATCTCGTCCACCCAAAATATCTCTGGAACAATAACAGCTATAGGAAAAGACTTTCACCAGTATCAATGTAGGGCTGGGGCCCATGAATGTACATATTTGGAAACATTCTAAAACGAAAGCATATGTGTTTTTCAACACAAACTTATGTTTTTTTAAATGGACCTCCTGTATTTTTTCTTCAGCAATCCATAGCATGACAAAGCACATACACAATGGCGTTGATTGCATCGCAATATTCCCATTACATCCCGAGATATTGAGATGCGAAGTTGACGTTTGAAACACCCGACATGCGCTGCTAGCGCACGTCCTGAGGCTCAGGCGTGAACCCCATGCTGCCCGTAATCGCGATGTGATTGACATATGTAATCACACCTCCATACTTATCAAGAGGTTGTAGCCTCCCCCTCGCTTATCAACCTTAATGACAGTGAAAAATTAAACTGCGTGTACCTAATGGAAATTTGGGAAAAGCAATCGTCACCGAAGTTAATTTGTCGGTAAAGAGGGAGGAAAGGGTTACATCTAAATGAAAGGAAAAATGCAAATGAAACTGGTGGAAATTAATTTTGAAAAGGGGTAATGTTAATAAAGAAAGTAAATGTGCAGACGTTACATTAACAATTAACTAGCGGTAATTAGATATTTGAGATTTGGGGGAAATTACGGTCGCCAGTCCTAAGAACAATTACTATAGTAACTGAAAAAGAAAGGTTATTACACATATAATTAGCACTAGAAGCGTGGCAACTGAAGGTTGACACGTGTAGTGTGAAAACTGAAAGTTTGTCAGAAGTAATAAATTTCGCTACACTCTGACTTAATTTAGCAAAAGAATTAATAAAACCGGAAAATCGAAAGTTAATTAAGTGACTGAAGTTAATAGTGAGCTTTCTTTCTGAAGCACGTCGAAATTCAGTAAAATACGGTTAGTCTTGGACTACGTCAACAATCATTTCAAAAGCTACTTGAATCTACGCAATTTAGAAATAAGCGATTTAACTTTGAACTTGAATTAAATGATTCTGAACAATTAACAATAGTAAAATTTAGTACGTACCAAGCTGAGCTGCAGTCACAGGTAAGCTAAAATACGGTAACAAAACTCGCACTTTTAATTTGTGCTTATGTAATCTAAATATTGTAGCCAGCTATGAACACCTTAACTGAACTTTGAAATTATAGCAGTGAAATCGAATGATGCTGGCGTTTGAATTTCAACGACACTCGGGTTCATTCTGGAAAAGGAAGGGACCCTGCTTGGTAATGCAATTGGGACAATGAGCAACAAAGGTTCATGCTACGTTGCTGTAATTTAGTTATGAAATGGAACAGTTTGAAAAGCTGAGGTCTGCCATACAGTTCTAAAACTTTACGTGCTTCCAGTCTTCCTTGTTGGTTGATTGAAGGTTTGAAGCCGTCGATCGAGGAGGTGGCGACAGTCACTCATTGTCAGCTGTCGCTGTTGCAGAAGCTGGATGTTGGCGCGCCTTCTTCTCGACACGGTCACCAGGCGAAACGGGCTCTTGATGTGCGCCAGCTAATGCTTCCTGTCCGCGACACCGTGTCAGAAACTATCGTACCAAGTCGAGCGCAATTACATGCTGCCCAACCCTGAAAGCACGGAAACTCGCGGGAGCGTCACACAACACACCTGCACCACTGCACCACCCCAGCCAGACTCCCCTCTGGTTGGTTGGTTGGTTTGGGGAAGGAGACCAGACAGCATGGTCATCGGTCTCATCGGATTAGGTAAGGATGGGGAAGGAAGTCGGCCGTGCCCTTTCAGAGGAACCATCCCGGCATTTGCCTGGAGAGATTTAGGGAAATCACAGAAAACGTAAATCGGGATGGCTGGACGTCGTCCTCCCGAATGCGAGTCCAGTGTCTAACCACTGCGCCACCTCGCTCGGTAGACTCCCCTCTGCCTGCGCTCCACGCGGCAGAGTTAACACTACCAAAGATCCTAAACACTTTGGTTCTCCACACGACCTATCGATGTATTCGTTCGACAGCATAGTTTTCCCTAGGCCAGACCCAGCGTATAAATACAAATAATATTCACAAAACAAACCAATTATACATCGACATAAATGCATATATATACAAATAGTAAAACAATTACAATATACAAAGACACAGGAATGTCATATCTTCAGGTGACAAAATAAGGAAAAATCTATAGTACAATAGATGGAAATAGGAGGATATGCATTTCCGGCGTTACAAGGTCCATAACAAATAATACGGTCTGCTGCCATCAACTCTCATAAGCACTTAATGGTTTCCCTCTTGCAAGTTTTACGTATCTACGTACACAATATGAACCAGTACCAATCGGTGTACACCCGTCAGGTTGTCTTATTTATCCTGCACACCCAAAACAAGGTTTATCTAATGCGTTATATGACCCATTGTGCCTGTCGCGCAGGGCCTGGCTCTACCTAGTCAAGTGTCCAACGTAGTTCCCACTACGGCCACAGTTACCACTTCGGCTTTTTTATGATTTGCGACCCATGCAAACTCCTGTATTCCACCACCCTCCGAGCATCCCATTTGTTGTTGCTTTGGCGTGCAGTACACCGCTTGCCAGTGTAGTCGTGCATCAGAGTAATCTAGTGACGGCACGGAGGTAGTACACATTGTGAATAAACGTTGTATTGTGGTACTTATACTGTACAGTATAATGTACACACACATGAAGGTATGGTAGAAATGCTGCTGATCTATGGAGAATGTACGTTGACAGGAAATACGTTATGAGATTGCTTGTTTGTTGATAGTACTGTTAGCGAACATTATGATTGTTAAGTTAATATGTCTGTTTTCTACCCTACTCTACATACCTGTTGTAGGTGGACGAAGTGCTGTTCATGCAGAACGACTGTACAGAAGACGATTCCCTGACAAGCCATCGCCTTCGCGCCCGATGTTTGGTCGTCTCACATCTCGTCTAAGTGAAACGGGAAGCTTAAATCCAAGACCTCGACATCGTCCTAGAACACGCACAGATGAACGTGCTGAAGTAGCTGTGCTCGCTACCATAGCTGTGAATCCTCAAATTAGCACACGTCAAATTGAACATAAAGTTGGTGTGTCGAAATCAAGTGCACAGCGTATTCTTAAACGTCATAAATTTCATCCTTACCATGTTCATTCACACCAGGATCTTCATGGAAATGACTTCCACAATAGGGTAAAATTTTGTCGGTGGGCTCAGCAAAAACTTCTGACTAATCCAATTTTTTTTGCAGATGTTCTCTTTACCGACAAGGCATCATTCTCCAACAAAGGAATTGTCAATATGAGGAATATGCATTATTAGTCAGCAGACAATCCAAAATGGCTCCGTCAGGTAGAGCATCAACGTCCGTGGAAAGTTAATGTTTGGTGTGGGATTATTGGAGATACCATTATCGGACCTTTCTTTATAAATGGCATCCAAAATGGCAGACAATACTCCAGATTTATACGACACAATCTTCCTGTTCTCTTGGACACCGTACCTCTGAACCGGAGAATGGTCATGTGGTATCAGGATGACGGATGCCCTGCACATAACGCCTTACGAGCACGACGACTTCTGAACCGTAAGTTCCCTGGTAGGTGGATTGGACGAGGTGGCCCAGATAGGTGGCCTGCCCGATCTCTGGACCTTACACCGCTGGATTATTTTCTTTGGGGAGCAGTGAAGGTTGCTGTTTACCAACATGAACCAACAACACCAGAGGACATGAAGCAACGCAATATTGATGCTTGTACAACCATCAAAGAGGAAACAGTAGCACGAAGTAGGGCATCCTTCGTCCGCAGGGTGACCCTATGTATGCAAGCCAATGGGCCTCACTTTGAGCATGAGATGTGAACGCTATGTTTAGTATGTAGTGCTGATATCACAGTGGAAGTTTCTACAAAGGGCCATTTTACCCAGTGATGTTAAGAAACATTTGTTTGCAACAATTTGTCATCTAACGCATTAGATGAACATAACATTGATAATTATGTGATAATAAAACTAATTGGTTAAACATGTTTACATTCATCTTCTATGCCCTACCTGAACTTCCCAAATCAAAACATTTTTACCTAAACAACGGTAAAACTGTTAGTCCACTTGCTCGTTTCACTAAAACCATCAACATGAATTTTACTGTAACGAGTGAATGGTTAACTGTCACTTGCGCTAGATCTACAGTAAAGTAAAGTTTTAACGTTGAACGGCATTACCTTTTTAGTAACGGATTAACGATAAGCGAAGTTAACTTTGTGACTAACGTTGCGGTACACAGGTATGTTACAGAACCGCATCACCCCTAGCATATGGGACGAACACCTGCTGGAATGTACGACGTTAATGCAGGATGGCAGCAGACCGTATTATTCGTTTCGGACCTCTTGATAAGTATGGAAGTGAGATTACGCATGTCAGTCACATCGCGATTACGGGCAGCATGGGGTTCACGCCTGAGCCTCAGGACGTGCGCTAGTTTAACATTTCAGTTTAACATTTTGCGGATTTCCTGTCGTACTGCTTCCTTGCGGGATTGCGGAACTGCTAGGTGGTTTTACAATAGGTGCTGTGGGGCTTAACCTTCATGTCGAATACATAGTTGGCTATGATTCCCGGTTTCTTAGAAAACACATTGATAAATCGTGTCAACAGGTCGTATAGTTCCTTTCTTTGTCGGTCACCTAATCTGTCAGGTTCATTAGCCTTCGTCAGTAATTCTTCATGTGTCGGTAATAAGTCAAAGTCTTCGTCCGCATCTCCTGACTCGCCTAAATAATTGAAATATTGTTGTCGAGATGTGAGCTTGTGGAGCTTTACTTTACGTTCTTGGCTGGACAACTTAACTTTGGTGCTCATAAGTCGAATCACTATACTCTTGTCACTGCATCTGAGAGTACATATACCTTCATACAAATCTATGATGACACGATTCTTACGTAGAAACTCCATTCCTAGGAGGCAAGGTACTGACAGATTTTGAACAACTAGAAAAGTACATGGTACGATGTCTGATGCAAATTTGTAGCGTCACCTTTTGAACTAAAGAGCCTACAGCTCCGGATACGGTACACCCTTGTACTGGCAATGACAGAACTTATTGTTACAGAACACACTTTCTTATATACACATATAGCGACAAGTGGTACATCATGAATATGAATCATAGTGGATGCCTGAACCTGGTTTTCCCATAAATCCTCACCATTCAAAACGTCATTCTCCTTCAGCAAGTCATCTGGTAAGTCACAGTCATTGTCATATCGTATAAGGTTGATTTGCCCTCTAATGAAATCGCCCCCAACATGTTCCGCAGCTTCCCCAAGGAGGCAAGAAAAAGAAGCTGCGTTTAGTTTTCCGCATGTTCATTAGATTGAATTTCGCTCACAATTACTTTTGAAGTCCCGGGCGGTACGCTCGATACGAAGTTTGCTTCCGTATTCCACCTAAGTTGCGAGCTATTTGCCGGAATTTCAGTCGAGATGGTGTGTGTTGGCTGGTTTTCTTGGGCATAATAGATGCGAGAATTTTGAGGTTCATGATTTTGAACTTGATTGTTAGTAAAAGGTGGAGGACTATTCCTAAAGTTTGGAGCATACCGTTGTTTGTATTGCTTGGAAGGATCTGGAGCATTTCTCCCTTGAGAACAGTGCTGGAATCTAGGCTGGATACCATACTGCTGTTGACTGTTGGTGTTAATCCAACGTCCTTTTCCACTGAAATTATTATTGCCTTGGTGATCGTTATTGTAGTGATTGCGATCATTGTAATTAACTGGTGAATTACTGTGTTGCTGTTGTGTTGTCTGGTATATGGGGTGGTACCTGTTTTGATCCTGGAATTTATGTTTCTGCTTCCCGTTACGGCGATAGTAGTTGTTATTATCACACGGAACGTCGTGTCCTTTACTATGACATACCTTTTTTTTTTTTATTAGGGCCTCCTTCCTCCTCCATAGCCCTTCCTTTTCCTCTCGAAAAATGCCGCCATCCTCTAGTGTCGACGCAGCACGTAAAGCATGGTGCTGTTAGTAGCAAGACTCATTGCCATAAACCGAAAATAAAAGCGGAGGCATACTCTGCTATGCCTCAGTGGGCGACGACACACTACTCAGAAATACATCTCTCTCTGCAGGTGTGAAGCAAGTGATGAGTTTAGAAACTAAAAGGGAAGAAATAAATAAAGACAGGAATGAAGGCAAATTAAAAACAGGTACGGCAGCACACACAAATGAAAACGAAACTGGCGAGATAATCCCAACGCCCATGGAATTAACGAAGTAATAATCCTCTAAGATAGATTACGTGTTTTCTAAATGGTTCAAATGGCTCTGAGCACTATGGGACTCAACTGCTGAGGTCATTAGTCCCCTAGAAGTTAGAACTAGTTAAACCTAACTAACCTAAGGACATCACAAACATCCATGCCCGAGGCAGGATTCGAACCTGCGACCGTAGCGGTCTTGCGGTTCCAGACTGCAGCGCCTTTAACCGTACGGCCACTTCGGCCGGCCATGTGTTTTCTAATTTTCCAATAATTTTTCATACAAGGTTCACACAATTCCCATGTTACCAATTGCCATATTATCAGTATCATAGAACAGTCTACTCTAGTGATGCCCAGAAGGCCAATGTCAAATCTTGGGTATAGGCAAGTCAAGGGTAGTTTGAAAGTCCGAGTGACAAAGATCCAGGTGTAAACTCAGGCAATTCTTGGACGAGGTGCCTTAGTCAACCCGGAACACCTTTTGATAACCATGAACCACTGCAACTTTCAGAAATCTTGCAAAAGTAATGGTATATTTCCGGTCAGATTCCACCAGGCGATGCTGGCTCCACAGGTAGTCCATGAAAGAGACAGCATCGGTGAGGGAAAGGTCATAGATCGTGAAAATGGTGTGATCCAAGAGCCACACCATTGCGTTACGTCGTGTTCGGGGGTTGGTCTGAATATCAGGGGTAAGGAACCAGTCGATTGACACATTGTCTGGTGTCGTCCCACCGATCAGCGCTAGTAGCACACGTGCAAGGTCCCACACTTCCGTGACGTGAGGGCATAAAAGACGATGCTCTCTGGTGTCTACGTCACCACATCGGCCGCAAGCAGCCGAGGGCCGTAGGCGGATGGCCGCCAGGCGATGATTAGTGGGTATTAAATTGTTTATGACACGATACCATAGCGCTGAAACTTCCGTGGGAAGGGCTGGGTTGTTTATATTAGCCCAAGCTTGGTGCCAGATGAGCGACGGTCGTCTGTCCTTTAATTTATGTGGTGTGGGCTGGCCTCGAAGTGCCTGGTAAAGATGCTTCGACGTGCGTGCCTTGTCAGTGGCCACTGTTAGGACGTAACTTTGATTAAGGTAATAGTCCTTGACTGTCGTCATCCGGAACGGAATATGTGTCAAACATACTGGTGCACGCGCCGATTGTGGGCGATAACGGTCGAAAAGAACCGCTGTTGTCCCACCTGGGTCAGTTTCACGCAAAGTGGCGATACGGTGAATCAGGAGGGCCGCACATTTGCGGGGAAAGTCAATGAGTCCAAGGCCACCATCGACCTTTGGCAGTGTACAAGTCTGTGCATCAACAGTGCATGCCGCCACAAGAGCCAATATACTGTTTGTGAGATGGCTCTGCCGGTTTGTTTCGCTAGCGTAAGGAGTTGTGCTACATACCATGCCCGTCATAGGATGTAAGTATTAATCAGTTGGATTCGTTGATGGAGGTCGAGTCGTCGATCAGCGTGACTCACGCAAAGTCCTCCGATGCGCGTGAGAAGCCGCCTCCACGTGAGTGTTAACATGCGCTGCGGACAGGCAGTCACCTCAAGGCCCAAGATACGTTGTTCCCCCACAACTCGGTACCATGGGCGTTCGATGGTCAATGATCGTGGTCTTAGCGGGATCAGCACCGTTTTGTTGGAATTTAACATGGCACCGGATGCTCGTTCATAAACGTTGAGAACTTGGCGAACTGAATCGATGTCCCTAGCGTTTGCGACGAACACACCGACATCATCCGCGTATGCCGCACTGCGGAAGGTGACGCCTGGGAGAGCGACACCATCGACCATCCGTCCGATGTCACGCAGCATGGGGTCCAGCGCTAAAGCGAACAAATACATTGACAAGGGACACCCTTGTCGAACTGATCGTCTGATGGGAATAGGTCGTGATCGGCAGCCGTTCACAACGATTGTGGAATTTGCTCCATCCAAGAAGTGCCGGATGATTCCTATGAAGCGCTCCCCAAAACCCATCCGCGACATAACGGCCAGCAGGTAAGGGTGGGAGACCCTGTCAAAGGCACCGGCGAAATCTAGGGAAAGAATTGCAGCCGGGGTTCGAGTGTCGGCGGTGAGTAAGACAGCATCACGGTATATAGAAGCGGCGGTGAAGATGGTTCGATTCGAAACGCCACATGATTGAGTGGGGCAAAGTACCTTATTCATTACCTGTTTAAGACGAGAGGCCACGCTTCGTGCCACCAACTTATAATCAGTGTTAAGAACGGTGATAGGACGCAGGTCTTTAGCTCGACAGTGACCTGTGGCCTTTGGAATAAGGGCAATACGTCCAGCTAGAAATTCGGCGGGTAGTTCGCAACCAGCAAAAATCTACTCGCACATTTTGCAGAAGCGGTCTCCGATCAGGTCCCAAAATTGTTGGTAGAATTCATAAGGGAGACCGTCGGGGCCAGGTGATTTTTGTCCCGGACAGGCACGGAGGACAGATGTGAGGTCAGCGAGTGTGAGTGGCTCGGTTAAACAGTCGCGGTCTCGACGATCCAATGAAGTTGGGACCCCACCGATAAGTGCTCATTGGGCGGCGACGTCTACCGCAACGTCCTGGAAGAGGTGCGTATAATGGTCTGTTAGGTGTTTGAGGACTTCACGATGGTCTGTGAGGCACGTACCATCGTCTGTTTTAAGGAGTAGAATGGTGTTCTTCTTTGCGTGATTCCTTTCAGAGGCAAGGTGATAGCTGGATGGCCTCTCGCCCTCAATCAGGGATGCGGAGCGGCACCGCACCACCATCCCCTCGGCCTTCTCCCGAGAGAAGCGAAGGATTGTCGCTTTAATTTTGTTGAGGCGCATGCGTAGCTGATCATACCTGTCAGCAGGAAGGGTTAGTGCGTCATTTAGACATTGTTGATAGAAGTCTAATGTGCTACGCTTCCAGTGTGCGACTTCGCGACTATGTTGCTGGACAACACGTCGCAGCCGTGGCTTCGCGCAGCGGAGCCACCAAACTACAGTGGTAGGGTACTTCGAAGCAGTAGCGATGCAATCCCGCCATGGTTTCGTGACAAGAGTGCGAAGTTCGGGCGTTGGGAGATGAAGTGTATTCATCTTCCAATAGGTGCCCCGAGGAACCGGGGTTGGACCCGTGATATGCAAGGAGCAAGAGTATGCACAGTGGTCACTAAAGGCCACGGGAATGACTTGGACGGCACAGAGGGCAGGAATCAGATCAGCAGAGACATAAACACGGTCAATACGGCTTGCCCCAGTGGGATATATGTGAGTAAATTGTGTGTAGGCGGGAAGAAAGTGGCGCCACGTATCTTTAAGGTCAGCCGCCCGAAGGAGTGAAGCGAGCGCCTCACACCGCATAGGCGTTGGGACCTGATCAGCATCGGCTGCCACACAGTTGAAATCTCCGCCAAATACGATGGGACGACGAGCTGTCAAGAAAGGGGTGATATCTGACGTAAAAAGTGTTGTTCTGTCATGCCCTTGATTAGCTCCTGAAGGAGCACAGACATTAATAAAAAGTACATCTCGAATGATACATGCAAGAGCGCGACTATTGGGTAGTTTTGTAACATCGGATGGAGTTAACTCTGATCTGTATAGCAAAGCAGTGCCCCGCCTGGCGTCTGGGTCGATGTTATATAGTGCCTCATAACCAACCAGGTCAGAGAGAAAGGGGGCACAAACCTCCTGGAGAAAAACCACATCAAATGCACCAAGGCGCAGAAAGTCCTTCAGAGAGCGTAGTTTTACTGGGTTGGAGATGGAGTTGATATTTACTGTTAAAAGGGAGAGGGCTCCCGGCTGACGGTCAATTGCAGGCATGAGAAAGCAACACAGAGAAAGTAACGTCAGATAAGGTCATGGTCGTATGTAAGCAGGTGTGTAAATATCGAAACTGTAACCCTGCTACGTCACCCCGGGTGTTAAATACCAGGCAGCTCATGTGGGAACGAGCCCACTCAATCACGCATTTCGTCGTCTTCGTCGTCAGCCCAGTTCAGTCCTCCCCCATCGGCGGGATAGTCCGAACCAGGCGGCGCAGACTGCTCAGTCGCAGCGGTATGTGAGAGGGTGCGAGTGCGCTGCAGCGGCTGTTCGCTACGCTGTTTATTTTTACGTTTGCGGGGATTGCTCCCCGATCTCGTGATGAACTAATAATCGCCTCTAATTGCCGAGCAGTTTCCCGCATACCGTCCGAGCGGTCAGCGGAAACAGAGCGTGTGACTGAGGAGGCCTGAGATTCAGCCTCACTGCTGCTCTCAGGAGGGGGACGTATGGCGCCCTCCTCCTCCGCCTGCTGTTCTTGGCTCGCCTTCTTGCGCCTACGACGACGCCGGGGGGACTTAGCGTCATCTGCCGGTGGGGATGGGGCAGGAAGAACTACCTCCATCTGTTCTACAGTGACAACATCACTGGCCACAGCAGGCGCACTAGTCGCCGCCGGCGGTACTGCCACTACGGGCGTCTGGTCCGGGACAATCTCAATAGGGCTGTCAACAGATGCACTAGGTACCGGTTTCACCTCTCCTGACGGACCCGGGGTCGATTTGTCAGTTCTCTCAGCGGTTCGGTGGGCAGCACCCGCCACTATCTCGCTGAGGAGAGGCACAAGGTTGTCACCTTCAGTGCGTTCCCGCGGCAGTTGCACAGGGCGCCTGCGCGGGCTTTCCACGCGTAGATGCTCCGTAGATTGACAGAGGGAGCATGTCTGTGGTTGCCCTATATAGGTAACCTGTGCCGTTGTAAGCGCAATATTTAAGTATGACGGTATGTGCTGGCGGAGGTCCATACGAACACTACGGACTCCGCTGTTGCCCTGGAAACGGTAGGCACTGCCCCATTTTTCATTCGTGATGCTAAGCACCTTGCCATACCGCGACAGGACACGGCCGATTACTTCATTGGGACACTCAGGGGGTACGTTAAATACCCGCACAGTCCGTATCCCAAAGCCAGATGGCACTATATGCACAGTTCCGACAGTTCCATCGAAGTAGCGGAACGGGATGTTCGCCCGCGAGTGCCAGGCCATACTTTTCGTACTTCTCTTGGTCGAGAAATTTCACGAATAACGAGAATAGTACAAAATCCAGTTGAAAGGTGTCGACGGCATTTTCCGGTACTTTCAGATCACCAAATATCCATTCCTGTATTTCAAAGGCCGTTGGCCGTCTCGCTGCTCTGTCGAATACGCATTGAATACTGTTCGACCGGTTCGACATATTCACCGCAAAAATATCAACGCTGGAAAAACCAAGAACAAACGAAAACGACCACGACCACGACCACGAAACGCGACTCGCGACCCGCTACAGAGCACAACGGACCGCTCCGACCGCGGGGTGCTTCTTAGCCAAGAGGCCGAGAAGCGATCAGTCTGCGCCTACGCCGTGTCATCAACGTCATCCACACTGTTTGTCGGCTTGCCTCTGTCATCTGACATGTTTATTTTCAGTTTTGTGACGTAACTGCTCAAAGAAATCTTTCGCAGCACGCCGATCGTCAACTCTCAGATGCGCACGCTGCGGCGCTTCCTGATAGTCAAACGTGTGATCAGTCGTTTTGGGCACTGCTGTTATTTTTCGAAATTTTTTTAATACTTCCACGGTATCGTTCAGTACTTCCTTTACGGCTTCCCGATGTCCACCGTATGATGTCATGAAACAATAACACAACAAATTAAAATTTTTTTTATCAGGTCCCTGCTCGGGCGCCACATCTAGTATGATAAAAAAAATTGGGTTAAATATATTTGAAATTTTTTTCAATTTTAATTGATAATTATATATATATATATATATACACACACACACACACACACACACACACACACACACACACAGATATATATATATATATATATAAAATGTGTTTCATACTAGAACGTCGTGTTCGCAGTTTGGCACAGCTTTGCCACAGGAAACACGAAAGCGGTCAATGACGTCTGTCTTCTGATCGGCTCCTGATCGTTGTCAGAAGGAGGCTAGTTTTTGATTATCCAAAGGCTTCTATTATTTGGAAAAGAACAACCTGGATTTCTTTACGTTATCAGTATGAAATTTATAATCACCTAAGGGACCTTTAACAATGAACAATAAAAAAAATTGCATTTGCAAATGAAATCATTAATAAATGGGGCAGCTATGAGTTGTATAGAAGACAAGGAGCGGCCTTCTGTCTATGACCAGGATGCCACAGTATTCTCTGCTGTAGTAAAGGCTGTTTGATATTTACAAAAATAATACGACATGGAGGTAAAAAAAAAAAAAAATAAAGGAAAAGAATAGAATAAGAAATCTGGTAAACACTAAATATATTCAAACAATTCTCACAAGCAATTAGAGCTTATTTATAGACAGTATAACTTACATAAGTACATTTCTAACTGTATGGTGCGATCAGATTTCAGCCTGTCCTGTACTAGTTTCTTGGTTCACGTTTTTGTCACAAATTACAGTCATTACTTTTCTCCTCCGTTAAAGACAATTCTTGCACCATTCAACACCTTCATAGCAATAGCTTGCCGATTTACAGTTTCGAACATAAATTACTTGAATTTTATTAATTAATAGTGTTGTCTGCACACTGCCAAGACCACTCACTTTTATAGCTTAAAGTCGACCTTCTTTACGTTTTCACATTACAAGCAGAAGTATATTAAAATCTGAAGATCTACAAAAGTTTTTTACTGTCATCTTTTATTTAGATTGAAACAGAACGTCAGTTCAGGTTCTGTTAAAATGTTTCTTTGACTGCGCAGACGATATGTTAGCGTCTGCGCTAGATCCGCATCTTTACAGTTACGTAAATTATATAAAACAAATGTCTTTCAAACGATAGGTCTCATCTCATAGGTTGATCATTTAATATACAGATAGGTGAATGCCTTTCCAAGGGTACTCACAGCTTTCATACTATGGAAATCCCAATAATATTACAACTGCTCATGAATGGCATCATGTTGTGTTCAGTTCTGAGTTACAGTTCTACACTAGTCCAGATGACCATCATTGGCCACTGTGGTGGTGACATGTGGGGAGGTCCCAGTATTCCAATGCTGTAGATAGGCACAGCAATGTTATTATTAGTGTTATGTTGTGGAAAGCCATTGGGTATGATTTCAGGTCATGGCTGGTACTGACTGAGGAAAATTTGACAGTACAACATTATGTCTCAGTCATTCTGTATCCTCTTGTGTTACCATTCATGTGACAGTATTGTTGTGTCATTTTTAATAGGACAACGCTCTTCCATGCATGACATGTCTCTATATGAACTATCTGCTTGATACAGAAGTCCTTCTGTGGCCAGCAAGATCCCCAGATCTGTCCCTGATAAGAAAGTGTACAATCAACTTCGATGTCAACTTTGTCCCAGTGGTAGTACCTGGATACCAAGAACCCCTTACGGCAGAGGTAGGCCAACATGCCTCAGGAAAGGAAACCAAGGCTTCATGACACCCTTCCCAATTGCATCAACGTGTGCATCCAGGCTAGAGAATTTGCAGTATCATACTGCCAAGTTTTTTGTAACTATTACCCGACACTGTAATAATTAAAATAACATCACATACCCTCTCAACCCATAAACTTTTATTTTATTTCCTCCTCCCCTTCTCGGTACTTTGTCAAACAGTGTACATCCAATGATGCAAGAATATGCATCACTTGAAATCAAGCATCTTATGAGTCCTGTATAAGTAAAGATCTGTCCATACTCTTTGAAATTACATAATGTAAATGACCGAGTCAGTGTGAGCCAGAAAATGGAGTACTACCTAACATCATTAGCCTACATTCACTGAAAACTGTTAGAGAACCACATCTAGAACCTTCTGTGATTTTATTTACCGGACGCTTTTAGTTATTTGAATAAATGTTGCATTTAGGTTTAATATATTAACCTACTATTTAGTGTAGGATTTCGTTCAGAGTACTATGACTGTTCAAAAGTGCCTTTGTATTATGACTTTTCATTTAGTTAGTAATACCACCAAAACTTTCTAGGCTTCGGCTTGATAGTACTCACAGAATTTCACTTATTTATAGCACTAAGAAATTAAAGGCTGATTCACACTAACCATCACATCACATCACGTCACATTATGTCAAAACATTCCACAATGCATTTCAAATGGCGGTATTTACACAGGGCATCAAGATTCCTTGAGAATGCGTTGTTTTCGCCTTCTAACATCAGAAGTTATTTTCACCATGCTCACTCATGTTATGGTAGTGAATATCGTGCTTTTGTGTCTTTTTAACCTTTATTTCATTATTGCGCTTTGTTTTCATGGCAAATAGCACAAGTTCCATGATGAATCCATTGAATTTTCTTCCAGAAACGAAATCACATACACGAAAGCAAAAATTTATTTAGGTTCTGTGATAGCAGAACACACTATACATAAATAATAACATTATTTGATGAAACAGTTTTCATTAAATAATATTTTAAATGAAGAAAATACACCATAATGAAGAAGAAAAATAAAATTGTTTATGATGTTGTTAGTTATATGAGTATAAAAAACGTAATGGATAAGGGTAAACAGGCTCTCTTTGTTCCCTTGCAAATATTTTTGATGTGTTTGTATGTACATATTTTCGTTAGCATATAAATATCGATGATTTGATATGTTGTTGCCTTTCTCAGCCCTTTACAACACAAAACTGATCAAGAACATACGCTATGAAGTTTACTTTGGCCATTAATAAATTTTATTGGAGCTAGTTTCTGAATTCTACTACTATATTCCGACTTTTTGTATCACAGGTGGAAGCTTATAACCTCACTTTCACCATTCGGTACTGGGCTAAGTGAGCTGATGTGATTTGATGTGAAGTGGCAGACAGTGTGAATACACCATGACTTGACAGTGAAAGGGTCATGTAGCCACCTTTCATTAGTCCGGTAGCCCATTTACACTAGTATTTCTCTTTCCTTCCTTGTTTCTCTTTTCTCATAATTATCATAGTGGTGTGACTGAATGAATGTGGTTGTGTGTCACGTTGCTAGACAGTAGCGTAGTCTGCTGCAGAAAGTCTCTGATAGTCATACAGATTCAGCAGCAGTTGTACAGAATAGCCAACTCTCGTAGTGGTCAAGTAGGCAAAGAGGTTTGCGCTACTGGTGAGAAATCCACCTGCGTTAGGTTGGTGGCGGAAA
Organism: Schistocerca serialis cubense; assembly: GCF_023864345.2. Taxonomy (NCBI): domain Eukaryota; kingdom Metazoa; phylum Arthropoda; class Insecta; order Orthoptera; family Acrididae; genus Schistocerca; species Schistocerca serialis. Next base: position 74,569,456 of record NC_064642.1, on the reverse strand, counting down.
TGGCATCTTTGGGTTTTCCGGGCCACGCTGAGCGTGGAAGAGGCTGGAGAAGAAGCGGGAGGCAGTCTGCCGCCGGTACGGGAAGCGTCCACAGCTGTGCTCCAGTCGAAGAAGGGTGAGTTAGACTGACCGTGTGGCGAGCTGTTAGCTTTTGGTCTCGCTTTTCAACTCTGAAAGATTGCGTTGCCTTGTCGCAGTGAGGAATGCAAAACTTTGGCAAATTTTTCTTTTAGTAAATTTCTATAGCAGACTTGGATCCACCGGAAGAGCGCCACACAAAGGTGTCGATAAGAAGTGAGCACTCGCTTCTGTATGAATGTCTGTTTGCCTTCAGCTGTGCCTGTATAAGCTTTCATTTTTCTAAATATTAATAGCTTTGCCTTCTCGTAAATTTTCCTTGCTTTATGTATCTTTCGTCTGTGGGGAGCCGACCACGTGGTAGAACATTAGAGTTTTGTTGAGCTACCGTCATCACTAACTTTCCGGGCTCATGTTTGTTTTAGAGAGCGTTAACTGTTCATGATTGTGTGATGTGATATTGTTGCAACTTGGCCACGATACCTAGAAATTTGCGTCTCCACAAATCACGTGGGCACGCAGGTGTACTGCAAAACGCGTGCCGTTTCACGAGTTATTGCGATCAGTTATCAGGCAACAGCAGGTGTATGAATGATTCACACCAATGATTTTAGTTGTAGATTATAGCAGTGAACGTATCGACGCTTTTCTTTAATGTTTTAGGGATTAATGTTATCAGGAATTGTGGACTGCCTCACATCCTTATCTTAGGAATAAATGATTTTATCTACAATTTTCTCTTGTGTTCCAAGATTACGTTTTTGCACCTAAGCCACTCACCTCGTAGCTTTCCTGTTAGCACATCCAACGCATTTCCTTACGCACAGGTCCAGTGATTGGTTTCCCTTTATTTTAAAACAAATGCCTTAGATTAAATCTTATTTTCAGGTGTGTTGCTGGGAGCCGATCTTCTGCACAGTGTTCTTGCATGTGCTATTTTATTTTAAATGGTTGATCCTCGTGAACAGTGCATGGGAAATACTATTAATTACGTCGCATCCTCTGTGAGCGATATCACGACGTGCGTATTTTTATGAGTTGTTGGTCTGTGATCAAATTAATTTTTTTCCGACTCGGCCAAACCTATGATTAGTTGTATGGTTAGAGTCAGTGGTGACCCTAATCTGCACACGTTAATTTCAAAAGCAAGAAGTAGTTACATTCCCAATAATAACGTAATAACCCATAGAAACACGTTAGTTACAACAGTCCTGTGACATGATTTGACATGACGGCCAATGTGAACTGCCCTTAACCTTGTTCATGGCACCACTCACAGGTGGCAACAAAATTTGATTTTCAATATTTTGGAAGATTATTGACAAAATTTAAAAATCAAAATGCTGTCATAATCTACTCATTAAGAAGTTTAAATATCAAGTTAAAGGTTTAACACAATAAGAGAAGTATTTCAATCAGACACTGTGTATATGTCTCAAGGCGACATAGCTCACTAAGTGAAAATTACCCCTACTATATTCATCTGTTATTTGAGAATGAGAGCACTTAGTGACGTCCAACAAAGTCGAAACATTATTTAAAACTGCTTCAGTGCTTGACGGGTGTCACATGGAATAATATTGTGAAAGCTACACAATATTTCAACGAGATTAGTGAATTAATATGAATACTGGAAAGAATTTAAGACTTATAAAAGACGAAATTCTTAAATATGGTTATAATCTGTAATGGTTCAAGAAAAATGATAGAGAAAATCCAAGTATATCAAAATAATAATTGCAATGTGATGCTGCTAATAATAGGACAACCACAATTTTATAAATAAAAAATATGAAAGTTACACATTACAGCAAAACTAAAAATATTTCTACAAACATTTCAGATATTAAATATTAAACATTGTAGTTGAACATGATCATCCATATGTTAGATAATAGCAGAGCACCATGGCTATTAGCACAGATATCAAAACCACAATACATTCTCCATTTCCTACATACTGAGTGTGTTAAGTATTTCATTATGTAAATGTGTCAAATCAGAAGAGACATCCAAATTCACACACCTAATGAAGTAGTATGGCGTTTTTTGTACAGATTGTTTCATTTGTTCAAACATAATTGTTGTTATTTTATTACAAGCGCTTGTGCACTGGATAAATGTGTATTTATTCAAGCCAAAGCGTTTATTTGAAGAATATTGTGTTTACTGTCATTGGAAACATCAATAAGTAGGTTTTTATGTAAAATATATGACTGGTTAATAGGCTTTTTAGTACTAAAATTTGGTACATTTTGTGCATTTTATGACTTTTAAGAATGTTGTACTTTTGGTAGGGGTATCGCAGGTCCTCATTGGTGGGAGCAGTCATTCACTGGAGCATCCTGGGTAGTGGAAGTGCTCTTGGGCACAAGGGAGAAGTGAGAAGAAAAGTTTTGTATGGGCCACCAGAGGAGACAGTGGTACATTCACATATGGCACCCAAATACTGTAATGATGCTAATATAAACTAAAATGAAACTATCATATTATAAATGATATATGTCTGTGTTGGGCTCTATAAAGCAGACCGCTGACAGTGCACGACCGCAGAGCCAAAGATACTGCTTTGGGTCTGAGATTGTAGTGTTGGAGTAAGAGAGTACCTGGTGCACAGCAATGGGTAGCTGTCTGTGAGCGAAAGGGGATTGAGTAAGCAGTTTCTGCGGTGTGCTCAGTGAAGCCACCAAGTGTTAGATTATAATGTAGAAATTATGAGTGCACATATTACTGGAAATACAACTGTGGAAGCAGAAGTCTTCTCATAAGGAAGGTAAATATGTTAAATATTTATAACTTTGTTTTTGCCAGTGCGTTAGTGCAGACGAGGTGGCTGATAATGGGCAGTTGTTGAGTAACCCTAGAATGTACACAAACAAATTTTATGTAAAGGTTAGTTACATACTTCACTTTTGTAATGTTTCTAAGATTGGTTAACACAGCTATACGTAATTTGATGATTTGTATTCATGCTTTTTTAGTGAGCTTAGATAATACTTGCTGTATCAATCTCATTGTTTTAGACTCAATTAGTAAAAAGAATGTTATTTTTCTGAGTAATGTAATTTCAATTGTCAGATTTTTTTGAAAGCCTAACTTAACTTCGAATGCAATATCACTATTGAAAAAGGTCAGTGATAGTATTTCACCCAAATCGGTATTGCCTCCCTGTCCAGGTCATATATTCTTCAAAGTCATTGAATTTTTCTTAAATGTTTTCATTTATCAGCCAAAAGAATTTCATACATACATTAATCTTTGTTCCGTAGATCATGAGTATGACATTTTGTAAAGATGTGGAATGTGTCACTTTAACATAAGTTTTCTTTACACAAAATAAATAATTTTTTCAGTTACTACTTTACATCTAAGAATTCATCTGTTGAATAGAAGGAGTTGTCATTCAGAAATTCTTTTAATTTGCTTTTCAATGTTGGTTGGCTATCTGTCAGACTTTTAATACTATTCGGCAAATGACCAAAGATTTTTGTGGCAACATAATTCACCCTTTCCTGTGCTGAAGTGAGACTTAATCTCGAACAGTGAACATCATCCTTTCTTCTAGTGTTGTAACTGTGCACTTCGATGGTACTTTGGAATTGGGATGAATTATTAATGACAAATTTCATAAGAGAATATATGTATTTCGAAGATAATGTGAATATCCTGAGTTCCTTAAATAAATGTCTGCAAGGTGATCTTGGGTGGGGTCCAGCTATTATTCTGATTACACTTTTTGTGCAATGAATATTTTCTCTCTTAGTGATGAACTGCCCTAAAATATGATGCCATATAAAAGTGGTGAATGAAAACAGGCATAGTAGGCTAATTTACTGATACGTTTATCACCAAAATTGGCAATAAACCTAATAGCATAAGTAGCTGAACCCATCCATTTCAGCAGATCATCGATGTGTTTCTTCCAATTCAATTTCTCATCAGTTAATACAACCAGAAATTTTGAGTATTCTGTCGTAACAACAGACTTCTGTTCACAGTCGATATCTATCAGTGGTGTTATGCCATTTACTGTACAGAATTGTATAAACTGTGTTTTCTCAAAATTTAGTGAGAGTCCATTTGCAGAGAACCACTTAATAATTTTCTGAAAGATATTATTTACAATTTCCTTAGCTCATTCTTGCTTGTTGGGTGTGATTACTATACTTGTATCATCAGCAAAAAGAACTAGCTTTGCATCTTCATGAATAAAGAGTGGCAAGTCGTTAATATATATTAAGAACAATAAGGGACACAGGACTGAACCGTGTGGGACACCATTCTTGATACCTCCTCAGTTAGAGGACTCTGCTGATTTTTGCAGACTATCTGTACTGCTAATTTCAATCTTCTGCAATCTTCCAGTTAAGTATGAATTAAACCATTTGTGCACTGTCCCACTCATACCACAATACTTAAGCTTATCTAGAAGAATTTCATAATTCACACAATCAAAAGCCTTTGAGAGATCACAAAATATCCCAATGGGTGATGTTCGGTTATTTAGTGCATTTAATATTTGATCAATGAAAGCATATATAGCATTTTATGTTGAAAAGCCTTTCTGAAAACAAAATTAACATTTTGTTAGTGCTTCATTTTTACAAATTTCTGATGATACTCTTGAATACATTACTTTTTCAAGAATTTTGGATAAAGCTGTCAGAAGTGATATTGGGCAGGACTTGTTAGCATAAGACCTGCCCCCTTTTTTATGCATTGGTTTGACAATGGTATATTTCAGTATATCTAAAAAAATTCTCTGTTTCAGTGAGCTACTACATATTTGGCTGAGAATCCTACTCATCTCTTGGGAACAAGCTTTTAGTACTCTGTTGGAAATGTCATCAATTCCATGTGAGCTTTTACTTTTGAGTGAATTTATTATTTTCATAATTTCAAGAGGAGAGGTGGGTTGAATTTCAGTTTTATCAAATTGCATAGGTATTGCCTCCTCCTTACACTGCCTAATGAATCGCTGGATCCTATTTTATCTACAACACTTAAAACATAATTATTAAAAATGTTTTCTACTTCTTACTTCTTGTTAACAAACTTTTCATTGTGTTTGATAGAAATACAGTCTTCCTGTGCCCTTGGTTGCCCTGTTTCCCTTCTAACAATATTCCAATGTTTTAAAAAAAATTTATTATCAGATGTGCTAATCTCAGACATAATGCACATACGTCTGGACTTTTTAATAGCTTTCCTTAATACAGTGCAGTAGTTTTTATAATGTTTCACTGTTTTTGGATCATTACTCCTTCTAGCTATAAGATACATTTCCCTTTTCTGTTTACAAAATATTTTTATCCCTTTAGCAAGCTATGGCATTTTACATGGTTTCTTACAATTATATTTCACTGTTTTCTTATGGAAACTGGTTTCAAATTTACTCACAAAGGTTTGGATTCCGTAGAAATGTTGGAACACATGAGGCAATACTGACCATATGACTTACCCTAGAAGATAGATTAAGGAAAGGCAAAGCTATGTTTCTAGCATTTGTAGGCTTAGAGAAAGCTTTTGACAATGTTGACTGGAATACTCTCTTTCAATTTCAGAAGATGACTGGTGTCAAATACAGGGAGCAAACGCTATTTACAATTTGTACAGAAACCAGATGGCAGTTATAAGGGTCGCAGTGGTTGGGAAGGGAGTGATACAGGGTTGTAGCCTATCCCTGATGTTATTCAATCTATACATTGAGCAAGCAGTAAAGGAAACAAAAGAAAAATTCGGAGTAGGTATTAAAATCCATGGAGAAGAAATAAAAACTTTGAGTTTCGCCAATGACATCGTAAATCTGTCAGAGACAGCAAAGGACTTGGAAGAGCAGTTGAACGGAATGGACAGTGTCTTGAAAGGAGGATATAAGATGAACATCAACAAACGCAAAACGAGGATAATGGAATGTAGTCGAATTAAGTCGGGTGATACTGAGGGAATTAGAATAGGAAATGAGGCACTTAAAGTAGTAAAGGAGTTTTGCTATTTGGAGACCAAAATAACTGATGATGGTTGAAGTAGAGAGGACATAAAATGTAGACTGGCAATGGCAAGGAAAGCGTTTCTGAAGAAGAGAAATTTGTTAACATCGAGTATAGATTTGAGTGTCAGGAAGTCGTTTCTGAAAGTATTTGTATGGAGTGTGGCCATGTATGGAAGTGAAACGTGGACGATAAGTAGTTTGGACAAGAAGAGAATAGAAGCTTTCGAAATGTGGTGCTACAGAAGAATGCTGAATATTAGATGGATAGATCACATAACTATTGAGGAGGTATTGAGTAGAATTGGGGAGCAGAGGAGTTTGTGGCACAACTTGACTAGAAGAAGGGACCAGTTGGTAGGACATGTTCTGAGACATCAAGGGATCACAAATTTAGCATTGAAGGGGAGCGTGGAGGGTAAAAATTGTAGAGGGAGACCAAGAGATGAATACACTAAGCAGATTCAGAAGGATGTAGGTTGCAGTAAGTACTGGGAGATGAAGAAGTTTTCACGGGATAGAGTAGCATGGAGAGATGCATCAAACCAGTCTCAGGACTGAAGACCACAACAACAACAACATCTTGGTCTATGAAAACACTATCTATCAGTGTGCTGCTTTCCTGTACCACCCGTGTATGGAAGTCAATATCTGATGTCAGATTGAATGAACAAGTAATACTTCAAGGTCAAGCTTCCTATCAGACACTTTCAGAAAATCTACATTGAAATCCACACAAACAATAATTTGCTTTCCTCTGTCTGACAGATAGCACTACAAAGAATCCAAGTTTTTCAAAAATAGTTGAAAATTTGCCAATGGGGACCTAAACATGGCTACAATTATAACAGTGCCATATTTAGTTTATGCTCACACGCATATGCTTCTATATGTTGCTCTACACAAAATTATTTAGTTTCCAAATTTTTCACACTGTGACAGATTTTAATATACGTGGCAATTCCTCCTCACTCCATAGTGTCTCTACTTACATGTGCTGAATGCTTGTATCCACCTACTTTTACCATTTCCATACCTGTGACTATATGATGCTCAGATAGGCACAGTATATATATTCCACCCTCAGTTTCTAAATCTGCAAGACAAACAAGAAGCTCATCTACTTTGTTTTATAATCCTCTGATATTCTGATGCAATATACTAACATTATTTTTGACTATGCTTTTATATGACTCTTGTGATGTACTAACATTATTTTTCACTGTACTGTTATGAGAATCTTGTGATATTTTAACTTCTCTAGTACCTGCCTGTCTGAGCTTCTCATTAAGCTTGATTTCAATCAATGTACGATGATTTGACACTGATCTTAGCCTAAAAAGGTACTCCCATGAGTTTCAGTGCTTCTCCCCCTTATAGATTTTGTTAACATCCCAGACAGTTTGCCCTTCCCTTTCTTACTTAGATGCAGGCCATGTTTTGTAAAGTTCCACCTACCAATACCATCAACAGGTACCAAAACTATGCCTGATGAAGTATCCACCCGAAGCAGCTGATCTAGCTCCATATTGACAGAGCTGTTCAATTGGTGCCGATCATAGTACATGAACCTCTCTGGGGGACACTACCTTGACAAAGCACTGTCCGTGTGGGTAGAGAGGCTTGCGTATCCGCGGGAAGCTGAGGGCTATGCCGAAGGTAGAGGACCTACTGCCGGAAATGCCTCAGCCGATGGATCAGACTAAGAGTGTCCCACAACGTCCCTTCTTCCCTATCCACTCCTAGTCCTACCCTATTCCCTGACCCAACCCAAGGTGTGATGTGATCTGTGCTGAGGGGTGTGTGTCACATGGGGAGATGTGTCGCAAATGGAGCCTGAGGGATACCTGGCGACCTCCCTGAGTAATTAGTCTTACACCGCGTGAGGTATTTGTGGTGTGGACCTTCTAGATCCCCAAATCTCGTGGGATCAACATGGACACGACTACAGAAAACGAAAAAGAAACTGAGGGGCAAATTGAGACCTCAGATACCCAAACATTGGGGACTGAACTGATGGAAGGCACTTCCACTACTGAATCAGGGTCTAGTCCTGAGCCAGAAGTGGGAACTGTAACCGAGAAGCTAGACCAGATTAAGATCATAGACTTGTCTGGAGCCCGAAGGAGGAAGCTACTCAGGGAACAGAGGGAAAAGGAAGGAAAAAGATGGCTTCCTAAACACAAATGGAGGGAAGTAAAGGGACTAGAACCCAAGACCCCCAGCAAAAAACTGTCTCAGGTTGAAGGGGTCACACAGACCCCCACAACGTCAAAGACAGGTAGTAAGTGGATAAGGGAGGAATCAAAGACCCCCTCCTCCTTGGACAAGCGAGTCCAGAAAAAACCAAGGCAAGAAATAGGGAAACAGACCTATAGTACTGCAGTCTCGGGTTTTAGGATGGCGGTTATCCAGGAAGGTTATCCACTGGTGGCCATTACCTCACAGCAGGAGGAACTAGTACAGATGGCCATCTTAGAAAATATTGGGGTGGGGGGGACGCTGGCCCAGGTCCCAACTTCAGGAGGGTCTATCTAGATTGCGGTGCACTCCTTTGTCTGTGAGGGGGTGTACACAGTAGAATGGCTTAAGGGCAAGGTACCCATGATATCCCCATGGGAAGATGCGAAGCTGCTGGTCAAGACGGCAGCAGAGCTTCTTAAGACCGCAAAGACATCATTATGGGTACCCAAGATCCTTAAGGAAGTCTCTCCCAAGAAAATAGGGGCCCAGAACCCAAAAGTCCCGACAGAAGACTGGAGAGTGGTTAACTAGAGGGGTTGCTCTGGAAGGACGAACCCTGGTGGTGGAGGTTGGTGAGAAGTCCCTGAAGGTGATGCGGGAGCAGGACCTGAAACTGTTTTTAGGGTTCTCGCAGGTCACTATCAGGGTTCTCCAAGACCTCAAAGATGGCAGTAAGACAGAGCCTGGAGGTGCTGCGGATTAATCTGTAGCACAGCAAAGGCGCCTCTGCTGCCCTGAGCCGCTGCCTGGGGAGACAGGAAGTGGACAAGTGGACGTGGCCCTGATACAAGAACCCTATTTATACAAAGGGGGTGTATTTGGCCTCGGAGGCACTGGAGGTAAGCTGATCTATGCTAGAAATCTAAGAAACTCCAGAACATGCATCTATGTTAGACAGGGAATTTCTTTCATGCCAATGATGGATATAAAATGTAGACTGGCAATGGCAAGGAAAGCGTTAATGAAGAAGAGAAATTTGTTAACATCGAGTATAGATTGTGTCAGGAAGTCGTTTCTGAAAGTATTTGTATGGAGTGTGGCCATGTATGGAAGTGAAACGTGGACGATAAGTAGTTTGGACAAGAAGAGAATAGAAGCTTTCGAAATGTGGTGCTACAGAAGAATGCTGAATATTAGATGGATAGATCACATAACTATTGAGGAGGTATTGAGTAGAATTGGGGAGCAGAGGAGTTTGTGGCACAACTTGACTAGACGAAGGGACCAGTTGGTAGGACATTTTCTGAGACATCAAGGGATCACAAATTTAGCATTGGAGGGGAGCGTGGAGGGTAAAAATTGTAGAGGGAGACCAAGAGATGAATACACTAAGCAGATTCAGAAGGATGTAGGTTGCAGTAAGTACTGGGAGATGAAGAAGTTTTCACGGGATAGAGTAGCATGGAAAGATGCATCAAACCAGTCTCAGGACTGAAGACTACAACAACAACAACATCTTGGTCTATGAAAACACTATCTATCAGTGTGCTGCTTTCCTGTACCACCCATGTATGGAAGTCAATATCTGATGTCAGATTGAAAGAACAAGTAATACTTCAAGGTCAAGCTTCCTATCAGACACTTTCAGAAAATCTACATTGAAATCCACACAAACAATAATTTGCTTTCCTCTGTCTGACAGATAGCACTACAAAGAATCCAAGTTTTTCAAAAATAGTTGAAAATTTCCCAATGGGGACCTAAACATGGCTACAATTATAACAGTGCCATATTTAGTTTATGCTCACACGCATATGCTTCTATATGTTGCTCTACACAAAATTATTTAGTTTCCAAATTTTTCACACTATGACAGATTTTAATATATGTGGCAATTCCTCCTCACTCCATAGTGTATCTACTTACATGTGCTGAATGCTTGTATCCACCTACTTTTACCATTTCCATACCTGTGACTATATGATGCTCAGATAGGCACAGTATATATATTCCACCCTCAGTTTCTAAATCTGCAAGACAAACAAGAAGCTCATCTACTTTGTTTTATAATCCTCTGATATTCTGATGCAATATACTAACATTATTTTTGACTATTCTTTTATATGACTCTTGTGATGTACTAACATTATTTTTCACTGTACTGTTATGAGAATCTTGTGATATTTTAACTTCTCTAGTACCTGCCTGTCTGAGCTTCTCATTAAGATTGATTTCAATCAATGTACGATGATTTGACACTGATCTTAGCCTAAAAAGGTACTCCCATGAGTTTCAGTGCTTCTCCCCCTTATAGATTTTGTTAACACCCCAGACAGTTTGCCCTTCCCTTTCTTACTTAGATGCAGGCCATGTTTTGTAAAGTTCCACCTACCAATACCATCAACAGGTACCAAAACTATGCCTGATGAAATATCCACCCGAAGCAGCTGATCTAGCTCCATATTGACAGAGCTGTTCAATTGGTGCCAATCATAGTACATGAACCTCTCTGGGGGACACTACCTTGACAAAGCACTGTCCGTGTGGGTAGAGAGGCTTGCGTATCCGCGGGAAGCTGAGGGCTATGCCGAAGGTAGAGGACCTACTGCCGGAAATGCCTCAGCCGATGGATCAGACTAAGAGTGTCCCACAACGTCCCTTCTTCCCTATCCACTCCTAGTCCTACCCTATTCCCTGACCCAACCCAAGGTGTGATGTGATCTGTGCTGAGGGGTGTGTGTCACATGGGGAGATGTGTCGCAAATGGAGCCTGAGGGATACCTGGCGACCTCCCTGAGTAATTAGTCTTACACCGTGTGGGGTATTTGTGGTGTGGACCTTCTAGATCCCCAAATCTCGTGGGATCAACATGGACACGACTACAGAAAAAGAAAAAGAAACTGAGGGGCAAATTGAGACCTCAGATACCCAAACATTGGGGACTGAACTGATGGAAGGCACTTCCACTACTGAATCAGGGTCTAGTCCTGAGCCAGAAGTGGGAACTGTAACCGAGAAGCTAGACCAGATTAAGATCAAAGACTTGTCTGGAGCCCGAAGGAGGAAGCTACTCAGGGAACAGAGGGAAAAGGAAGGAAAAAGATGGCTTCCTAAACACAAATGGAGGGAAGTAAAGGGACTAGAACCCAAGACCCCCAGCAAAAAACTGTCTCAGGTTGAAGGGGTCACACAGACCCCCACAACGTCAAAGACAGGTAGTAAGTGGATAAGGGAGGAATCAAAGACCCCCTCCTCCTTGGACAAGCGAGTCCAGAAAAAACCAAGGCAAGAAATAGGGAAACAGACCTATAGTACTGCAGTCTCGGGTTTTAGGATGGCGGTTATCCAGGAAGGTTATCCACTGGTGGCCATTACCTCACAGCAGGAGGAACTAGTACAGATGGCCATCTTAGAAAATATTGGGGTGGGGGGGACGCTGGCCCAGGTCCCAACTTCAGGAGGGTCTATCTAGATTGCGGTGCACTCCTTTGTCTGTGAGGGGGTGTACACAGTAGAATGGCTTAAGGGCAAGGTACCCATGATATCCCCATGGGAAGATGCGAAGCTGCTGGTCAAGACGGCAGCAGAGCTTCTTAAGACCGCAAAGACATCATTATGGGTACCCAAGATCCTTAAGGAAGTCTCTCCCAAGAAAATAGGGGCCCAGAACCCAAAAGTCCCGACAGAAGACTGGAGAGTGGTTAACTAGAGGGGTTGCTCTGGAAGGACGAACCCTGGTGGTGGAGGTTGGTGAGAAGTCCCTGAAGGTGATGCGGGAGCAGGACCTGAAACTGTTTTTAGGGTTCTCGCAGGTCACTATCAGGGTTCTCCAAGACCTCAAAGATGGCAGTAAGACAGAGCCTGGAGGTGCTGCGGATTAATCTGTAGCACAGCAAAGGCGCCTCTGCTGCCCTGAGCCGCTGCCTGGGGAGACAGGAAGTGGACAAGTGGACGTGGCCCTGATACAAGAACCCTATTTATACAAAGGGGGTGTATTTGGCCTCGGAGGCACTGGAGGTAAGCTGATCTATGCTAGAAATCTAAGAAACTCCAGAACATGCATCTATGTTAGACAGGGCATTTCTTTCATGCCAATGATGGATATAAAATGTAGACTGGCAATGGCAAGGAAAGCGTTTCTGAAGAAGAGAAATTTGTTAACATCGAGTATAGATTGTGTCAGGAAGTCGTTTCTGAAAGTATTTGTATGGAGTGTGGCCATGTATGGAAGTGAAACGTGGACGATAAGTAGTTTGGACAAGAAGAGAATAGAAGCTTTCGAAATGTGGTGCTACAGAAGAATGCTGAATATTAGATGGATAGATCACATAACTATTGAGGAGGTATTGAGTAGAATTGGGGAGCAGAGGAGTTTGTGGCACAACTTGACAAGAAGAAGGGACCAGTTGGTAGGACATGTTCTGAGGCATCAAGGGATCACAAATTTAGCATTGGAGGGGAGTGTGGAGGGTAAAAATTGTAGAGGGAGACCAAGAGATGAATACACTAAGCAGATTCAGAAGGATGTAGGTTGCAGTAAGTACTGGGAGATGAAGAAGTTTTCACAGGATAGAGTAGCATGGAGAGCTGCATCAAACCAGTCTCAGGACTGAAGACCACAACAACAACATCTTGGTCTATGAAAACACTATCTATCAGTGTGCTGCTTTCCTGTACCACCCGCGTGTGGAAGTCAATAACTGATGTCCGATTGAAAGAACTAAGTAATACTTCAAGGTCAATGTGAGGAAGGTATCACGAGGGAAATTGTCTTGGCCTCACCATACCTTCCTTATGAAGACAGTTCTCCCTCTCCCTTGGAGGTGAGGAGACTGGTAGAGACTTGCCATCCGCAAGGTGACCAACTGCTGGTGGGGTGCTACGCCAATGCCCACAACCTAGTGTGGGGCAGCAAGGACACCAACAGTAGAGGTGAGTACCTTCTTGAATTCCTCTTAGCTAACAACTTAGAGGTCCTGAATAGGGGCAATGAACCTACATTCAGGAATAGCAGAAGGGAAGAAATGGTTCAAATGGCTCTGAGCACTATGGTACTTAACGTCTGAGGTCATCAGTCCCCCTAGAACTTATAAATACTCAAACCCAACTAACCTAAGGACATCACACACATCCATGCCAGAGGCAGGATTCGAACCTGCGACCGTAGCAGTCGCGCGGTTCCAGACTGAAGCGCCTAGAAACGCTCGGCCACCGCGCCCGGCAGAAGGGAAGAGGTAATTGACATAACATGTGGTTCAATGATGATGGGTAGCTATGTCAAACAATGGCATGTGGTGTTGGAGCCATCTTCATCAGACCACATGTACATTAAATTCAAGGTTGAAATGGGAATCAGACAGACCATGACTTATAGAAATCCCAGGAAAACAGACTGGGGGACATATAGGAGGGACCTTGACTTAGGCTTATCGGAAATTAAAACCACTGTAAGGAATCCAGTAGAATTTGAGGAAGTAGCAGAGCCTGTTACCTCTGCCATAGTGACCTCATACCAGGACAACTGCACAATCACCAGGAAGTGCACAAATAGGAGTGTTTCTTGGTGGAATAACAAACTGGAAACTCAAAGAAAACAGGTACGGAGACTATTTAATATTGCGAGACGTAAAGGACAATGGGCTAAATATCGTGAGGCCCTTGTCAGTTATAATCTTACAATAAGACAAGCAAAGGAGGCATCCTGGAAGGCATTCTGCGAGGAAGACACGGCTGCACAAGCCAGACTTCATAAGATTCTCACTAGAGTACCAACTAATCCAGGAGGTACGTTGAGGAAAGAGAATGGGGAATACACAGGTCGAGTCACCTAACATTACCGCTGGATATATTTCGTAAACCACATCAAATACTGACGAGTCGATTCCACAGACCGAACGTGAGGAGAGGGGCTAGTGTAATTGGTTAATACAAACCATACAAAAATGCACGGAAGTATGTTTTTTAAACACAAACCTACCTTTTTTTAAATGGAACCCCGTTAGTTTTGTTAGCACATATGAACATATAAACAAATACGTAATCAATGCCGTTTGTTGCATTGTAAAATGTTAATTACATCCGGAGATATTGTAACCTAAAGTTGACGCTTGAGTACCACTCCTCCGCTGTTCGATCGTGTGTATCGGAGAACACCGAATTATGTAGGGATCCAAAGGGAACGGTGATGGTCCTTAGGTACAGAAGAGACTGGAACAGCACATTACGTCCACATGCTAACACCTTTTTATTGGTCTTTTTCACTGACGCACATGTACATTACCATGAGGGGTGAGGTACACGTACACACGTGGTTTCCGTTTTCAATTACGGAGTGGAATAGAGTGTGTCCCGACATGTCAGGCCAATAGATGTTCAATGTCATGGCCATCATTTGCTGCACACAATTGCAATCTCTGGCGTAATGAATGTCGTACACGCCACAGTACATCTGGTGTAACGTCGCCGCAGACTGCCACAATACGTTGTTTCATATCCTCTGGGATTGTAGGCACATCACGGTGCACATTCTCCTTTAACGTACCCCACAGAAAGAAGTCCAGAGGTGTAAGATCAGGAGAACGGGCTGGCCAGTTTATGCGTCCCCCACGTCCTATGAAACGCCCGTCGAACATCCTGTCAAGGGTCAGCCTTGTGTTAATTGCGGAATGTGCAGGTGCACCATCATGCTGATACCACATACGTCGACGCGTTTCCAGTGGGACTTTTTCGAGCAACGTTGGTAGATCATTCTGTAGAAACGCGATGTATGTTGCAGCTGTTTGGGCCCCTGCAATGAAGCGGGGACTAATGAGGTGGTCGCCAATGATTCCGCACCATACATTTACAGTCCACGGTCGCTGTCGCTCTACCTGTCTGAGCCAGCGAGGATTGTCCACGGACGAGTAATGCATGTTCCGTAGATTCACTGCCCCGTGGTTTGTGAAACCCGCTTCATCGGTAAACAGGTAGAACTGCAACCCATTCTCTGTTAATGCCCATTGACAGAATTGCACTCGATGATTAAAGTCATCACCATGTAATTGCTGATGTAGCGACACATGAAACGTGTGAAAGCGGTGACGGTGCAGTATGCGCATGACTCTACTTTGACTCAGTCCACCGGCTCTCGCAATGTCCCGTGTACTCATGTGTGGGTTCATGGCAACAGCAGCTAACACACCAACTGCACCTGCTTCTCCTGTGACGGGTCTGTTACGAACCCGTTTACGTGCTACGACCATACCTGTTGCATACAGTTGGCGGTAGATGTTTTGCAGTGTGCGGCACGTTGGATGCTCTCTGCCCGGGTACCATTCTGCATACACCCTGCAGGCTTCAGCTGCATTTCGTCGACGCTCGCCATAGATGAGTATCATCTCCGCCTTTTCAGAGTTCGAATACACCATTGTCACAGTTCCTACAACTCTACACTATCACAGACGTCTGGTAACATGGTGTACTACAGTTGGTCTGCGTGCGGAGACGAATGCAGAATAACAATAGCAGCAAGCGCTACATGCGGACACTGCGACAGCTAGACCAAACCACAACAGTGCACTCCAGCCATACTCGTAAACACGGTCGTCATCGTAAACATGTCCCTGCAGATGCTGCTCGTCGACCATGGCCCGTGTTTGTTACAACACGCAACTGAACGTCGGAGATTTCAAGCGTCAAATTTAGGTTACAATATCTCCGGATGTAATTAACATTTTACAATGCTACAAGCGGCACTGATAACGTATTTGTTTATATGTTCAGATGTGCTAAAAAAACTAACGTGGTTCCATTTAAAAAACGTAGGTTTGTGTTAAAAAACATACTTCCGTGCATTTTTGTACGGTTTGTATTAAACAATTACATTAACCCCTCTCCTCACGTTCGGTCTGTGGAATCGGTTCGTCAGTATTTGATGTGGTTTCCGAAATATATCCAGCGGTAACGTTAGGTGACTCACCCTGTATAAAGACAGCACATGAGACGCTGGAATTGCTCCTCAAAACTCACTTTCCTCAATATGCTCTGTCGGATAACACAGACCAGTATGTGACCCCAGAGAGACAACGGTTCTCAGACACTCGAAGAGAGGACTGGGAATCGGTCAAGGAGTGTGTGGACTTCAACAAAATCCAGTGGGTGGTGGGAACATTCCAGCCAGTCAAGTCACCTGGCCCAGATGGAATTTTTTCCAGCTCTCCTGTAACAGGCAGGAGGAAAGCTTAAAAGAATCCTATGCAGGCTTTTTAGGGTTAGCTTAGCAGTAGGAATCATTCCCAATGTTTGGAGGGCAGTGAAGGTTGTCTTCATTCCAAAGCCAGGGAGAATTGATCAGACCAGGGCCAAGGATATGAGACCAATCAGTATGTCCTCCTTCATTCTCAAAATATTGGAAAACTGGTTAATGTATACGTTGGGGAGAGGAGGCCATGTAGGGTCCCTCTACACCTGAGCCAACACGCATACCAACCAGGTAAATCATGTGAGACAGCTCTCCACCAAGTCGTCGGGAAGGTGGAAAAAGCACTTCACTTCCAAGAAATAGCCCTCTGCGTCTTCCTGGATATCGAGGGGGCCTTTAGTAACACGACCTTCGATTCCATGGTAAGGGCAGCAGAGGTGCATGACCTGGGGACCACTATATGTAGGTGGACCAGAGCCATGCTTAGTGGAAGGAAGGTAGAGGCTACCGTGATGAATGAAAAGATGGTAATTAAGACCACTAGAGGCTGCCCACAAGGAGGAGTTTTGTCTCCTCTATTGTGGAATCTAGTGGTGAACGAACTCATTGAGGAACTAAATTCCAGACAATGCTTCTGCCAAGGATACGCAAATAACCTTGTCATGGTAATACTTGGCAAATTCACTGACACAGTCAGGGATGTGGCACAAGGAGGGTTGGACATTGTGCAAAAATGGTGCATTAAACAGGATCTGAGAGTTAATCCTAAGAAGACTGTTGTGGTGCCATTTACGAAGAGACATATTCAGCAAGCAAGCTGGAATCTAAAGCTCTTCAATGAAACTAACTGTGAAGGGGAGAGTGAAATATCTAGGGGTAACCTTGGATGAGAAGCTAACTTGGACCCCTCATATTAAGAGTATCTGCTCCAAGGCAAAAAGCACTTTAGTGAGTACTAGGAGGGCTTGTGGGAAAAACTGGGGCCTAAGCCCCAGGGGTATGCACTGGATATACACCACAGTCGTTAGATCTAGGATTTCCTATGGGGCCGTAGGGTGGTGGAAGAAGGTAGAACAGTGGGCTGCGGCTAAAGATCTTGCTAAGGTGCAGAGCCATAATGGGCGGGATTAGCAGCACACCAACCGCTGGAATGGAAGCCATGCTGGATATGCCATCACTTCACCTTTGGGTCAAGATGGAGGCAGCAGCTGGGGCATACAGACTTAAAACTGGCCAAAACTGGGTCTCATTCGGATATCCAGAATCACACACTAACATAGTGAGTGAGGTAAATATGGGTATGGCTGGGGAAATGCCCGCTGACTATATAATAACTCCGAACTTCTTTGACAAGCCTTACAATATAATAATTGGAAGTAGGGAGCAGTGGGAGAAAACAGTTCGACACCATATGGGGGACATCGTTTGGTTCACCGATGGGTCGAAAACAGAGCAAGGCGTTGGGGCACAGTTGTACGGGGTTCAGCCAAGACTGGAGAGCAGCATCTCTCTAGGGAAACTGGCCTCTGTATTCCAAGCCGAAATTACTGCAATCAGGGCATGTGTGGAGGAGAATATGAGTAGGTGCTACAATGACCATGGCATCTACATCTATTCAGACAGCCAGGCAGCCCTGAAATCATTGGCAGCTCCTGCAACAAGATCTAAGTTTGTTGCAGATTGCCACAGAGCTCTGGTGGAGCTAGGGGGAAGCAATGGGGTGTACCTAGTGTGGGTCCCTGGCCACTCAGGGATCTGCGGCAATGAACAAGTCGATAGATTGGCTAGGATGGGGGCAACAACTACATTTATTGGACTGGAGTCTGTCTTGACAATCAATTAGAACTACAGAACTGGCTTAGGAAACAGCACGTAGGATATTGGACCAAGGTCCATAAACAAAAACATGGTAAGGCAATGATGCCCAGCCATGTTTTAAAAGAAGCTTTGTAATCCTGGGATTGAACAGGAAAGAGATCAAACTCATGACTGGACTGATGACCAGCCATGAGAACTTCAAAAAACACCTACACACAATGGATACAATGGAAGAGGACCCTAAATGTAGGATCTGTGATGAGGGTGAAGAAACTGCATCACACCTAATCTTTGAATGCATGGCATTGGAGAGTAAAAGATACATAATCTTTAGGGCAACTAGACCTGAAGAAAATGTGTCTAACAAAAACCTGTAGAGGGACTTCTTGCACTATTTAAGGGCGCTGGTCGGCTTTACTAGATATACAGGGAGCGATACCGCACAATAAACCTAGTTTCGGTGCAGGTAGTGGCGGGTTAGACCTAAGCTGTTTTAGCTCTCCTGTTAAAATCAATCAATCAATCAATACCGCATGAATGCAGGAACCAAGCCAAAATTTGTATGGTTCGTTGCAGATGCTATTTTTACCAGATCACACTCAATATTGTAGCCCTGATCCCTATCAATACTGTTTCCCACTCCACCCACTACCGGAACATGATCTCGTTTTGTAAAACCCATGTACAATGCTCCTACATCCTCTATCACCTGGCTAAGACATGCACTGGGCTTGAAAATACTTGTGACCTGGTACCTGTCATCTAATTTTCCCTTTGAGATCTGGCCCACACCTCTTCCATGGCTACTACCTAACAATAGAACTTTCCTCCTACTTTGTGCTTTTTTGGCAACAGTTGGTTTCCTAGTGAAAGTCTGTTGAGTGCTGACTACACTTACATCTACTTGAGCCTCTTCCTTAGTTGACTGAGGTAGCAAGGCAAATCTATTGTTAGTGCCAATGATGAAACTGTCAGATGCTGTCCTCTTTCTGAGGCCCCTGTTCCTTGCTACCACTACCCACCTTACTTCACCCTTCTCCCCGCTTAACCTCATCAGTTCCTCCCTAGCACTATCCAATTCAGCTTGAAGGGCTCTAATCTTCCCTCCCTGTTCCACTATTTTCCTGTCTCTTGAAGATAATGTGCAATACCATGGAAGAGACCCATTTATTTCCCAGATTCCCATGTCACTGCATTCACCCCAATGTAATCATCTGCCACAACAGCTGCACAGAACCCCAGGCCTAAGATCGTGTATGCGTGATACGCACTTTATGCGTTTTGAAAGGAAATATACGATAGAACTTAAAACCTTTAATTCCCTGAGTAGATACGGCACTACTAAATATATGTGTAATGAAAACAACCTAAATTCTTCACTTAATGTTTAAAGAAAAGTCTTAAATTTGTATGTAAACATATGTGGGATTTTGGGTCCTTATCGTTACAAATAACAACCCGTTGATCCACTTGTTAAAACAATGAGCACATTTATTGTCACACTTCAGATATACGTCATTACACATCGAAAGTATCACATAGACAGAACATAATGGCCGCCTTGGCCCCAAAGAGTTTCTGCACGCCAGAGATGTTATGGCACGTCAGTGTTGCCACAGAGCCCCTCTCCCCTCCCCCCCCCCCCCCTGCAGTGCGGAACATGGGACCCTGGCTGTTGTGGGGGGAGGGTGAAGGTGTCGTGCCGTCTTCGTCCGGAGGTTGAACTGGGCGGGGCGGGGCCGGGGTTCGAGCCCTTTTGGATGGAAAAATGTAATCACGGTGCCACACCGGTGGGAGTATGCGGCGACCGGTTCGTGAGGTGATAGAGAGGTTGGGGGGAATATACGGAGACACGGGGTACAACACGTACAGTGTTCCTGTGGCGTCAATGAAAGATTGAATGAGGGAAGGATCTAAGGAACTGGGGATCGGTGAGGAGTGGAGAATGGAAAGTTGGAAGGTGTCATCGACATCAGAGCGGGGGGGAGCGCAGATGACTAAGAGAGAATCATTTGTGGTAGTTATACAGATGTCAGACGGTGAAACGTGTGAGACGTCAATGGAGACGGTAGTGGGTTGTCGAATGTCAGGTGAGAAGTGTGAGAAGTGCGTGACGGGCGTAGCAGGAGAGGCTGGGGTGAAGGGCGTGGACCCTGGACTCTGCCCAGTGAGGGTTCCCAGCGTTGGGGAAGGGGGAGTGGCCGGCGTGTCGTGTCTTGAGGAAGCGGCGGTGTGGAGGTCGTCGTCCGTCGTGGTCGGTGGCGTCGGGTCGCTGGAGGTGTTGTCGTCTGCAGTGCTCCACGCCGGCTCGAGTCGAGACACTGGCACTGTCGAGGGTTTGCCTTTGATACAGATGTTGAATGTATTCGACGAGCGCCTAAGTACCCTGTAAGGGCCTGTGTATGGGGGTTGAAGGGCGGCGCGCACTGTATCGTCCCTAAGCATCACAGCTTCACACGTGTCTAACCACTGGTGCACGAGTGTTTTAGGCGGAGTGTGCGCTTTCGGAGCGGGTGCTCTCTGTGCTCGTATCGTCTGTCGTACGTTCTCGAGTAGCACGGGGTATTCGACGGTACCTCGGTGCGGTGAAGGTTCGACAAACTCGGCTGGTAGGGTCAACGGCTCGCCATGGAGCAGTTCGGCCACCGAGCACTGCAGGTCGTCTTTATATACAGAACGGAGGCCTAGCAGTACTCACGGGAGGGCGTGTAACCACCATTCCTCAGGGTACATTAGCGCGGTCTTTAGTGTGTGGTGCCACTGTTCCACTAAGCCGTTTGATTGGGGGTGGTAGGCTGTCTTGCGAATGTGGTCGACGCCGAAGGGCTCGCACACTTTTGTGAAGAGGACAGCCTCGAATTGACGGCCTCGGTTTGTAGTAATCGTTTCGGGGCAGCCGAAACGTGCGACCCATGTGGAGAGGACAGCGTTGGCGACTGTTTCGGCCGAAATATCGACTAGAGTGTTTGTCTCGACCCATCTAGTTGTTCTGTCGATAAAAGTAAGCAAGTATCGGTAACCATCCACCTGGGGAAGGGGGCCGACAATGTCGATGTGGATGTGGTGGAGTCTGCCAGAAGGAGAGCGGAAGACGCCTGAGGGGGGCGTGCAGTGGCGTCCGACTTTGGACCGCTGGCACGAAGTACCAGTGCGACACCAGTCGCGACAGTCTTTGCGAAGCGAAGCCCATACGAAACGCTCGGCGATGATGCGCGTAGTTGCGCGAATGCTCGGGTGGGAGAGACTGTGCAGTGCGTCAAACACCGAGCGATGCAAAGAGGAGGGGACGAGGGGGCGTGGCACGCCAGTGGAAGTGTCACACCATAGCTCCGAGCGTGTGCCGGGCGCAGAGAGTGATTATTGTCAGATAAAAGGCTCGCCAAGGAGTCATCATTTGTTTCCACTCGAGCACGAGCGTCGAAGTCGATTGAGGAAGATATGCCCGGGATACGGGAGAAATAATCAGCGGCTATGTTGTCGGATCCGCGAACGTATTGTACATTAGTTGTGTATTGTGAAATGAGGTCGAAATAACGGAACCTCCTAGGAGGTGGGTGGGCTGGAGGGTTTGTGAGTGCTTGGGCGAGAGGTTTGTGGTCTGTAAAGATCGTGAGGGGGCGTCCCTGGACGCCTTCGTCACTGAGAGGGAGATAGTTTTTTGGAAAAGAACTTAAGAGGTTGCACCACCTCTCCTCTGTGTTGTTGAAGTACTGCGCCGATAGATATTTCGCTAGCGTCCATGGTGAGTGAAAGTGTTGCATCCGGATGTGGATGGGCAAGCATGATGGCTTCCGCGAGTGCGGTTTTGAGTTTTTTGAAAGACGCACGCATGACCTCTGTCCACGGCAGGCGCCTGTCGCCTGACGTTTGTGGCCCCACACAGTGCGCCTGTGAGGGGGACCTGTAGTTTGGCGGCTCTTGGAATGTGGCGGCGGAAAAAATTGATCATTCCTAAGAACCGGCGGAGTTCATGGTATGTTTCTCGTATCGGCAGCTGTTTGATAATGTCTATTTTCTCTTGTGTGCCCCGGATACCATCGGCTGAAATTATGTGTCCCAGAAAAACAACAGAATCCTGTCTCAGTTTGCATTTGTCTTTGTTGACGATCACACCGTGGGATTGTAATGTGTCAAACAACGCCCGGATGTGAAGCTCGTGTTCCTCCCGAGAGGAAGAAAAGATCAAAGGTACGCATAGCAGAAAGGTAGGTGTCGTAACACTGTATCTAAGAACCTCTGCCAGGTTTGGGCGGCGTTTTTCAATCCATAAGGCATGTAAACGTATTCGAAGAGGCCGAAGAGTGTGGTGATGGCCGTTTTAGGGATATCTTGTTCGTACATTGGTATTTGGTGATACGCTTTCTCACAGTCTACCACCCTGAAAATTTTAGCGCCTGCCAACTGAGAAGCGAAATCCGGAATGTTCGGTGCTGGATAATTGTCCATGATTGTGCGGTCATTGAGACGTCTATAATCGCCACAGAGTCTGTAGGAACCATCCTTCTTCGGTGTGAGATGAATCGGTGACGACCAGTGACTGGAGGATGGGCGTACAATGCCTGCTTTTAATAGGTCCGAGACGATTGCTTTCGCCGCTTTGAGTTTGTGTGGATTCAGGCGTCGTGGGCGGTGTCTGACCGGAGGGCCCTCAGTCATATTGAGTTTGTGACATGCGCCGCTCGTGATTGATAACATGCTACGCTCGCAGGGTGCGTCGTTAGCGTTCGAACAATCGTGCAATGAGTCAATGATTTGAGCGCATGCCGGTTTGTGCGAAGAGCGAATACCTCGAAATGAGGCGAGTTCGGATTTCGTACTCTGTAATGCCTGTTCGGTACGCTCGGTAAGGGAGGTGAGCTTGGCCTGCGTTTGCTTGAGTTCACTGATTTCTTGTTGTTGTAGTAGCACGTCGCAGCTTTTACTAGTTAACTTGGCCGCAAGAAAAGCACATTCGGTTTGCAATAGTGAAATGTCAATGTTTGTTGACCGAATGGGTGATACAGACGCAGTGACCGTAAGGGCGATAGTCTTTTGCAAAGGTTGGTGGACTAATGTACTTCACGGAATGTCTAGCGAAAATCTGTGGTGTCGCAGAAAGTCAATGTCTAAGACCGGACAAGTCACCTGTGCCACATGAAAAGTCCACGAAAACGTCAAGTCTTTGACAGTTTGAGCGTTAAAGGCGCCGTACCTAACACTTTGATGTGAGACTCATTAGCCGCGCCTAGCAGTCTGGGCAAGGAAGTTAACGGGGTAGGTGCGAGAGCTGGGGTATTACACTCGTATCAGCACCACTGTCAACGAGGAATTTACTTCCTGAGACGAGGTCAAGAGCGAATAGACAACCGTCGGCGCTTACCGTGTTAGATGCTGTTGCTGCTGTAAGGCGTCTTTTTTCTTGTGCGCGGGACGCTGCGCCTATGGCGTATCGCGAGCTGCGTTTCTCGTCGCGCAAGGGCTGCGACATTTCCTGGCCACGTCGCCGAAGTTGGCGTGGAACCAACACAGCGGCCAGGCTGCGTTAGGCGAGCTCCTGGTGTCGGCTGTGTCCGTTGTGGAGCGCTGCAGTGCGGTGTCGGTTGTCATGGCGGATGTCGTGGGGGCTGTATCTGGTTCCCCGCGACAGCGGGCAGATGTCACCACTGTCGTAGCGTGAGCGCTGAGGAAGCGAGCTCGCCCGAATCCTGGTGGGAGAAGGGGGGGGGGGGGTGACGTGCTGTTGACATCGCTACCCCCACTCTTCATCCTGTGCGCTCGCCTGTTAATAAGCCTCAAAGCTCGATCCGCGACGAAAAGCTTCTCGTCCAAGGTGCTGTTGGTGAGCGGCAGGAGCTGTAGTTGTAAATGCTTCTGGCATTTTGACGAGCCACATCGACCATAACGCTGTATCGGGTAGCAAATCCACAGGTGCGAGGGCGCGGAGTCGTCGCCATAGTCCCGATGGGGTGAGGTCGTGCAAGTGTTCCTCATGAATGATATGATGAATAGTCTCGTCTGGAGCTCGAGAAAGTCTTTCACAAATGAGTCTTTTTGCGTTCGTATATTTCAGTGAAGGCGGCAGGCTGATGACAATGTCGCTAATCAAATCCAAATGGTCATGCAAATGTCCCACCAAACACACGAAGTGTGATTCGTCTGAGTCAATGGCTGTGGCGCGAAAATAGAGTCGACTAACGCAAACCATGTGTTGGGCTACGTTTTTGCAAAAGTCGGCACTTTAGGTAACTTAGTTGGTTTGGAATCTACGACCATTGGATGTGTAAGAGCCACAGGTGTGGGAGCAGTCAATATGGCGTCTGCTGGAGGGGGGGGGGGGGTAGGCCCTGGGGCCTGTAAACTGTTACACCCCTCTGATCAGTCGTTGTTGCTGTCTGACGTCTAGCAAAAGTGGGCGAGGTACTAGAAGAGGTCACATTCACTGTACACTGTTCAGTTCGATCAGAAAATTGAGGCTGTGCGTAGCCAGGTGCGGAACCGATTCGCGGTGCGGATGATGCAGCAGCCATGTAGTGGCACTGCTCCGAAAGTTGGTGCAAAGTTCTAAGGGGGTTTGCGCACCCCTGAGCGTGTGACGTTAGCGGTGGAATGTCTGGATCTCTTTTCACACTCTGTCCTGTATGTTCGAAAGAACGATCTTGAGGCAAGATGGCGGGCGGTACGTACGCGTTGTCTGTGAGTGTTATGGTACTGTAATCCACTCACAGGTCGGAGGGCCTCGAAACGTTCGATGTATAGAGTCCATGCTTAGTGCAGGTGGGTGACATGGTCGGATTCTGACCGTAGAAATCGTACGGCGGTACACCTCGTTGCGTAGGCCGCATGACGATACAGGCGGTTCACTCGTGCGCACACGATTGTTATTGTTATTGAACTCACGTAGAACATGGGATGAGCATCACAAACTGTCGTCGGGGTGACCAATGTGCGATTTTGGATCCACTTGTTAAAACAATGAGCACTTTTATTGTCACACTTCAGATATACGTCATTACACATCAAATGTATCGCATAGACAGAACATAATGGCCGCCTTGACCCCAAAGAGCTTCTGCGTGCCAGAGATGTTATGGCACGTCAGTGTTGCCACACGTATATCTAAAGTACGCGGAAACCGGCCGTTAGGTTATGTTTGTTTTTTTCGAGAAATACTTTGAAGCGAGTGAAACTTCAATAGATAATGTAAAACAGACTCTAATTAACTTAATTATGGTGTAGTATTAAATTAATTGACAGTTATTACAGAATTAATACTTATCTGTACGAGCTTAATATTCAAGTGTGTGCGATCTGAGTCAGTGCTGCCACAAAATGTACGTTTCAAACTAATACGGCCAACACTGCTCACGGCTGAGCCTGTAGTTAGTATATTTTATTCTTCTTCATGAGAGACCAGAATATGTTATGACCCACTGTTGCTGCTTTAGAGGTAAGACAATTTTATTTATTTGTTATGTGCACAGGGACCAAAGTTACTGTACCAGTTTTGAACAGGGGCAAGGGATTCTGGCCTAAGGTACTGAATGTATTCTGCAGTGGCTGTATTTCTTAATTGCTACTGGGAGTTGCATTACCCAATCAGTTCATATAAAGTTTTTGCTAACAATAACACAGATCAAATACACCACTCGCAGCTACAACAGGCTACAGGATATCTCCAGTTGTGTATGTATTCCCAGTTGAGGCATTCATTAAATATATTACAAACAAGATTTTTTAAAGAACATTACAACAGTAGCAACGTTTTACTCCAATGTAAAGCTATCAGAGGCCTCAGGATATACTTCACATGATAAGAAAGTATTGTAAGACTTTTGTTCTGAGGCCGGCCAGAGTGGCTGAGCGGTTCTAGGTGCTACGGTCTGGAACCGCGCGACTGCTACGGTCGCAGGTTCGAATCCTGCCTGAGGCATGGATGTGTGTGACGTCCTTAGGTTAGTTAGGTTTAAGTAGTTCTAAGTTCTAGGGGACTGATGACCTCAGGTGTTAAGTCCCATAGTGCTCAGAGCCATTTGAACCATTTTTTATTCCGAGACATCAGCTATACTGTCTTATACTTGGTAAAATTCAGCTACAATTTTCAAACTAACCATGAGCTGTTAAATTATTGGGGACCTTTCATGTAACATTTTATGCAGTGTCAACTGCTGGTCTGTAGTTATTATTCTATAACCTTGTTTAAGTATATTTTAAAGGACCACCATTTCTGAATAACATTGGTTTATTCTGAATAAATTATCAGACTTGGCAACTGTAAATTCAATGCAATTGCTACATTACTTTGCACATATCTCTCAGTTTTATCATTTATGGCCATTGCTCTTAACTGCAATTTATTATTATTAATTAGTTCACATAACTTGTCTTTGCTTAATTTATTAGCCTGTAAGATTATGATATGCTACAAATTGTTTAGTTAACTTAGCTAATGGACATACAGCAGATATGTACATTTTCAATATTATTGCTAACTCACACTACTGAGTGTATAGAGAGTAAGAAACATGGTAAGTCATAATTTTTTTACTTGTCCAGGATTTGGATTTAAATTAAATTCCTTTTGCAAGTGAAATTTCTGGATCTAGGTCTTGAAAGCATTATAGGCAGTTTTATGTCAAGGCTCCAGGCTTAGAATTTGCAGCAGTTGCATATGTACAAAAGTGTAATATAAGTTAGGCATGGCGAAAAGCAGATGTGGAGGAATCATATGAAGAAAGAAGAAAGGAATCCAAAGGCACACTGTACTTGAGACTTGAGCAGCCACCAGTGGTGGTGCAGTCAGCAGAGCAGATTATGGCAGCGGCTGCAGTATCGAGGCACCATGGCAGCTGCTCCCAGAACTTCATCTTTTGCATCAGGAATGGCTTCAACAGTGGGAGAACTTCACCTTTGGCATCAGTGGCGTAGCAGAGGTAGACACTGTGGCAGAAAGGTTAAGTAGTGGTGACAGTAGTATGAACGTATTTGATTTTGAAGGTTTACCATCAGGAATGGAGATCAATGAGATTAAACAGTCACCTAGTGTATGCTGATCAGAGAATGTTAGTGGACCAGATAGTCTGGAAAGAGAGGAGCTAATTTTTTAGAATATCAGTTGGATTTATAGTTGAGAGTTATTACAAGCGTTCAACCAGAAATCGAAAAAGTTAAAAATGATATTGAGGAGATACATGAGAATAAGTTGAAAGGTATCAGAACAGAAGTGGACAATATTTCAAATGATGTTGGGCTTGTGAATGGTGGGATGGATTTGGTTAAAAAATCTTTAGAATAAAAAATGGAAAATATGTAGCACAACTTAAGTGGTGATGTGAGTGGCTGTATGCAAAGGTAATATATCATTGAGTACAAGACCAGCAGAGTGGCTAACTGGTTGTTTTAAAAGAAGCAAAATGTGTGAAGGAGTTTGGAAGTACTAAACTGGGGGTAGGAAGGATAATACATATCGAAGGTATCCAACGTGAGCAGCAAATTAAAGAAGTATAAACAGATTTAAATGCTTTAAAACAGAACAGGCAGCTATGACAATTAACATACCATGGGTGTATCTGGTAATGCTAAATGTTTTGCAAATTATGGGATATACCATCCCATAAATTTTCTAGCTGCCTGAAGAGATGGTTTTATGCAGGTAATGTCAGATGACACAAAATTTAAGATTGCTAAAAGACATGAAGTGGATGTATGGCCGAGTATGATATAATTCAGGTAAGACAAGAATGACATGATAATGATCCCTTATTACATGAATATTTATACAGTAAAAGGTACATGTCCATTCTTCTTTGAAGCTAATAACACACTGCTGTCTTTGGTCAAATTGCAGATATTACACCCAGTAGTATGTCAATGAAGCATATCACAGTAAATGTTTCCACAGAGCCACCACTTCCCCCTTCCATCCCCACCCCCACTCCCCTGTAGTGTGGAACACTGAAGGAAAGACGAGAGTGGGATCTGTCACTGCCTCAGTGGTGGTTACTGATGTAAACAATCAGTCGTGTCGTGACTGGAACTTCTGCAAGACATGACCAGACCAGTTCTCAAAGTGATACTTTGCAGATGTGTGTGAGAAGTTGTGCTGTGGCTGGCACTTTCTCCAGAAACAGTTGGAGCGTTTATCAAAGTGATGCTGTGCAGATGTATGTGATGGGTCGTGTTTTGGGTGGTACTGAATTGATTCTCAAAGTCTCAGTGGTAGGGGATCAGCGTTGAACAGGTGGTATAATATTAGATGTTGTGGGAAGTGTCCAGTGAATTCACGCGGGTCGCTGGTGGTATGACCAAAAAGATGGGTGTGGGGAGTCATTGGTGAGAATGTTGGCATTTGGAACTCACATCTAGCACATCAAAGAGTGGCATATGTTGAAGGGAAGTACAGTTGACGTGGGCAGGTAATTTATTTGTGGAGAGGACTGGAATAGGTATGGTCTGCATAGATGCTGTCCATAGCAGAGTGGGAGGCATGGGTAGGCAGAAATACAGGGTACCAACTCATTTTGGAACATGATTGAAGTCAGTGTAGACAAGAAACAGGCGTAGAGTGTAGCTAGTACTGTTGTGTTGAACTCGTATCGGGAAGAGGCACTGAAGTTATCAGTGGTGGTTGAGGGCGAATGTGCAATGGAAAGTCGTCGAAAAGGCGTCGTGTTGCACTCAGTTCCTCCGATGTGTTGCTGTTGTGGCGTCATAAAGCATCGTCAACCTATGGCAGTCAAATGAGGAACCAGGTGCGTGCAGCCTGTGGCATCAGTGTTGTTCTGTGAAGCTCAGCAGCAGATTTGATCGTTCTGCATGGTGGTGAGTCATGTGGAAGAGACATGCCAAGCTGGATAGGCTTGCCTGCAGTCACTAGTGGCGGGATAGCTACACAGCTATCCCGCCACTAGTGACTGCAGGCAAGCCTATCCAGCTTGCGAGGTGGGGCGTGGTGTACTAATGTGTGTGCTTTACTCTGTGCCCAAGGTCGATGACAGTGTGGATGCTGGGTAGAGCAGGGAGTGGGCATCTCCAGACATTGGGTAGGAGTGACTGTTGGTGGGACCAGTGCCGAGCATACACTTCCACTCTCGTCGTCATGATGGTTGTGTGTGAAAGCCATGAGCTGCCCATGTGCCAGGGCTAAGGCAGTGGATATACCGTTATTACGTTATGGGAACAACATGTTCTTCGTATGGACTGTGTCCAATGACGCAAAGCTGTTGGCATAGTGTTGGTGAATCACCGAGAGCTCATAAGTTGCTTGAGTGTGTTGACAGATGTAGAACTGTCTTCCTGTTGTTGGTCTTGAGTGGTCGATGTACCACATGGAGACAGAGGCACCGGGGTGAAAGGTCCTGGGATGCAGCACCCTGTGTCAATGTACAGGAGCACAGAATGTTTGACAACTGAGAAGAGTTGGGATTCGTGTAGGAAGTCCATCCTTAGACCAGGTTTTGTGATGTCCTTAACAGAGAATGTCCATGTGAGGCAGCGAGATGGTGACTGTTTTGGGGTCCAGAGTATGGAGCTCTGCTTTCTGCACTGAAATCGACGAGCTGTTAGCCTCACATGGTTGCAATGGAATAAGTTCATCCTTGTCAATGAGCTGTCAATGGTTGATTGTTGATGCCAGAACTTATGCTTGCCTAAGGATGGTTCATTAGAGGTGATGAGGCAGACAGTACAGTTGAAAACATGGTTTCCGGAAATGGTACCAGCAGAGGTTGAAGCCCTGTGGGACACTCGTTAGAGTTCAAGTCGATGAGGGGATCATGTTCATGTGTGCATTTAGTAATGTGAAATTCTGGTAGTAGTTGTTATCGATGCAGTAAGAGGAATTCGCTATTATGTGGAGCTGTGAAGCAACTAGAATAGTCTCGTGGAGTAGATGAACTTATTGCAGTCACTATCTAGTAGTCCAAGACAGGGGACAGTAGCGCACATTACCGGCGAACTGCTCCCACACGGACTTTTTGGCACATAGGGCATAGTTGCATGGTTTTCAGTCCTTTGTTTCAGCTGGCTGGAGGTCACTGTGCTGAGTGACGACACTGACGTCACATTTGGATGTGTCAAATGAAGTTGGTTGGGGTTGGCTGCTGTGTGGAAAAAAAAAAAAAAAAACAGGTTGAAACTGATGCTGCTGCAGATGGCGGCCAGCATTGTCAGCAACGCGAAGCAGTTGTCGGTGTTCTATGGAATGTTCTTGATGTAACTGTCCATTTGTACCGCCAAGTGTTACAAATACCTTGATGACAATCACGAACGAGTCTTGAGGCTGATCTGGGAGAAACTGAGTATGTTCCAGATCCGTCCACGGCGCGGCGCGAATGTTCGGAATACTGGAAGCTGGCGCTAGCAAAAGCGGGTCGAACAAATTCGCGCGTGGTGCGGAAAACGTGATGTGCATGACAAATGAATGCGAATTCGAGCAGCTGGCAGCAGTTGCGTAGTGTTACTGTAAAATGAGAACGACAATGAGGTCCCACATTAAATCGTTTATTGCTTTCGATTGTTTGGTGCTATTGTCACAAGTGCAAACACAAAATTCGAATTAAGAACAGCTGCCAATACGATCAACATAAAAGCAGATATCTTAAATCACTCAAGTCTTCTTGTCCAGACAGTATACCAATTAGGTTCAATTTCACAATATCCTGATGCAGTACCTCCCTACTTAACAATCATACACAACCACTCGCTCGGCAAAAGATCTGTACACGAAGATTGGAAAGTTACACAGGTCACACCAACATTCAAGAAAGGCAATAGCAGTAATCCACTAAATTACAGGAAAATTTCATTAACATCGGTTTACAGCAGGATTTTGGAACATATATAGTGTTTAAATATTATGAATTACCTCAAAGAGAACAGTCTGTTGACACATAGTCAACAAGGATTTAGAAAACATCATTCTTGTAAAACACAACTAGCTCTTTACCCACAGGAAGTGTTGAGTACTATCGACGAGGGACTTCAGATTGAGTCCATATTTCTAGATTTACAGGAGACTTTAGACACTTAACCTCAAAAGTGGCTTGTAATCAAACTGTGTGTTTACAGAACATTGTCTCAGTTATGTGACTGGATTCGTGATTTTCTGTCAGAGAGGTCACAGTTCATAGTAACTGATAGAAAGTCATTGAGTAAAGCAGAAGTGTTTCTGGCATTCTGCAAGGTGGTGTTATAGCTCCTCTGCTGTTCCTTATCATTATAAACGATTTAGAAGGCAATCTGAGCAGCTGTGTTAGGTTGTTTGCACATGATACTGTCATTAATTGTCTACTAAAGTCATCAGAGGAACAAAACCAATTGCAAAATGATTTAGATAGGATATCTGTATAGTGCGATAACTGGCAATTGATCCTAAATAATGAAAAGTGTGAGGTCACCCACATGAGTGCTAAATGGAATCCATTTAATTTTAGTTACATGATAAATGAATTAAATCTAAAGGCCATAAATTCTACAAAATACCTAGGTATTACAATTATGAACAATTTAAGTTGGAACGAACACATAGGAAATGTTGTGGGGAAGATATTTTGCAGCTGCATATTTTTGGCAGAACATGTAGAAGATGAACAGGTCTACTCGAGAGACTGCCTACATTATGCTTGTCCATCCTCTTTTGGAGTACTGCTGCACAGTATGGGATCCTTACCAGATAGAATTGACGGAGTACATCTAGAAAGATCATAATAGGACAGTGCGCATTATCGAGGAATAGGGGAGAGAATGTCATGGACATGATATAGCATTTGAGGTGGAAACCATTAACAGAAAGGTGTTTTTCGTTGCCACGAGATCTTCTCAAGAAATTTCAATCACCAACTTTCTTTTCCAAATCCGAAAATATTTTGCTGACGCCGATCTACATAGGGAGAAACGATCATCACAATAAAATAAGGGAAATCGGAGTTAACTTGGAAAGATATAGGTGTTCATTTTTTCTGCCCTCTGTTCGAGAGTAGAACGAGAAACACCTTGAAGGTGGTTCGATGAACCCTCTGGCAGGCACTTAAGTATGATTGGGATAATAGTCATGTAGAAGTGGATGGAGACTTAAATGCATAACTTGCAGAATTAATTAGGCGATCAAAGAGTCGGTCGAAAAGCACTGCATGTCCAGAATGGGAACCGTCGGCGTGTCGTGCTTGTTTCGGAACACGACGATTGTTCTGGTGTAGTATCCAGCTCAGTTCGTATTTGGAGTAATTCGCAGTCGTTGGCGGTCACCAGTGTAGTGGTTTTACAGTTGGGTACGATATAACCGAGGCATGACACGGTGCGGCACGATAATGTTGCTTTATTATAGGAATATTCACACAGTAAAATGTACATGTCTATTCTGCTTGGAAGCTAAGAAAGCACTGTCGTCTTTTGTCAAGCCACAGACATTCCACTTGTAGTACATCAGCAATCTGTATCACAGTGCCCGCTTCCACAGTCAGAACGTGACACTCAACCTTGGACAAACGTGATGAGCGATTCATTCACGGGTTATGAGATGTCTGAAAAGTGCTTTTCAAACAAATCCTGGAATGAGGTGAAGCAGACATGACTCCAGAATGAGTTTTTAATTGGACCTAATTTCAGAAACGGTTGTGTTTCCACGCTGGAATGTTGTGTATGTGAGCCTGCTAAATTAATACAAACAAACCGTCTGCTGGGAGTGATAATGGAAATCACGACTATCGAAAGCCAGTTACTACAATTTTTACAGTGGGACTTAGCACACAGACACTATTGACAAAGTTCTACATTTCATCAAAAAACTAGAGCAAACATTCAAATTTACGCCACACAGATTTAATATCCTACAGGGAAGTGGTAACCAAAATAAGCATTAAAGTAACTATCATGAACACAACCAAAATAATCATTTTAATCGACAAATATGGATAACAATTATCAGAGAAGATATAATCAAGCCAAGAACTCTCGGAATAGAGATGGAGAAGCAAGACATGAGGGATCAGTCAGTCATGGACCGAAAAACCAAAAGAGCGGAAAACTACAATTAGCTGCGTCTCAGGTCCAAAAGTCACAAAACAAACTGATTGGAAACACGACACAATATATATCAAAGCAAAGGGTGTTAGGGAAATTGGTAGACAGGGTACACATAATGGAAATGAAGGTGGTAAAAAGTGAGAATAAAGTATGGAGAGATGAGAAGCAGTGTAATGGATATCGAGTGTAGAATGAACTCATTTGATGTGCAATTCAGTAGCAGCAATTCTTGTGCTGTTAGTTTAAATGATGAATTTCATAATAAACTGGCAGATGCTAGTAGTTTATAAAAATCATATAAAGTATCAGTGAATGGAGGTGACATGTGGAATAATCGGGTCTACTGCCAGATGTTTGTGTCGCTCTGGCACAATATTTCGACCACGTAACTCGTTGCCTTCTTCAGGTGCTACCTGAGACTGCCGTATTGTAGGATCTTGTCCAGTATTTATGCCCAGAGGGTGCTGGGTGCTCTCTTTGCCGTCCGCGCCCGCCTGGGGCTGCTTGTAATGTGTTGTCTCTTCCCTAGCGCCAGGCGGCCGCGTACCGCGAACGGAACGCCCGACGCGAGACGGGCCTCAGACAGCTGCCACAACTGCAGATGGTGGACGAGTCGGGCGCGGACGTCTGTCGGAGCACCAGGGAAGTGCCAACACCTCAGGAGCAGTGCCAAGTGGGCGCGGACCACGAACGAAACGCCAAACTCGGGTCCGGCCCCAGACAGCTGTCACGACCACAGATGGTGGACGAGCCGGGCGCGGACGTCCGTGGGAGCACCAGGGAAGGGCCAAACCTCAGGAGCAGCACCAGGCGGGCGCGAACCGCGAACGGAACACCCGACACAGGACGGACCTCAGACTGTCACTGTCACTGTCACTTATCCATACGGGTCTGCCCTGACCCGTATTGGGAGCAGGCTAAGCGTATACTGCTGTTCCTGCATAATCCTGTATCTGTGGAGTGGCTTCCTCATGGTGCGAATTGGCCTGAGGTGTTTGCTGGGGTGGAGTTGTCCTCTCACTGCTATGAGATATTAATCTCGTAACAGGTCAGGCCAACGCGTGGTTGGCCTGTGGTGTATAGGATGGCCCAAGTTCCTAATGAGCCTATTGTCGGACTGTACAGTCTGCTCATAGAAGACCCGCGCCCATTGTTTAAATCGGTCGCAGAGGAAGGGGATGCCGGTTTGGTGGTGTAGCCAAGCGGTCGAATAGAGTCTCGGTAGGCGCAGAGCGAGCTTGAGCGCCCTGTTCTGCACCCTCTTCAGCTTGTTGATGCATGTGTCGGCTGCGTTGCCCCACACCATGGCCGCATATTCCACTACTGGACGAACCAGTGCCAGGTATAGCGTGATGCCGTGGTGGGGAGGCAAGGCAGACGACGGGTTGAGCAGAGGGTACAGAACGCGTAGGCGTCCTATTGCTCTGCCCCTGACGTCCTCGATGTGGGCTTTCCACGTTAGCTTCTGGCCGAGAATGACTCCCAGGTAGCGGCCAGTCCTGCTCCATGGGATGGGGCTTCCCATGACGGTGACTGGCGGAAGATCTGGTGGCAGTGGTCTTCGTGTGAACACCACTGCCTTGCTCTTCGCCGCATTCTGTTTCAGGCGACACTTGGTCGACCACGCACCAAGGGCCTCACATCCACGCTGGAGCAGGCGGCGCATCTTGACTACCTTCATAATCCGCACGAATAGCGCCGTGTCGTCGGCGTAGAGTGCCAACTTCACCGGCGCCACGCACGGAGCGTCGGCCGTGAATAAGGAGTAGAGCAGGGGGCCGAGAACGGACCCCTGCGGCACTCCAGCACGGGTGGGTCGGTGCGTGGACGTCCCCTCGTCCAGGCGGAGGTGGAAAGTCCTGTCGACCAGATACGACCGGAGTAGGACCCCGTGCGACGTCGGGACCCCGTGCACAAAAAGTTTGTACACGAGGCCGTTGTGCCACACAGAGTCGAATGCCCTGGAGACGTCGAGGAACACTGCCCCAAGGTATTCCCGCGTCTCCAGGGCGCGCATGCCCTCTTCCACCAGCAGCATCAGCTGATGGACCGTGGAGTGACTCCTCCGGAAGCCGAACTGCTCATCCGGTATCACTCCTTCTGCTGTCACGTGGCGAAGCAGGCGCCTGGCGTAGAGGCGCTCGAACACTTTGGAGAGGGCCGGTAGCACACGGATGGGTATGTAATTGGCAGTGTCACACGGGTCCTTGTTTGCTTTGGGGATGGCCACCACCTCTGCATGTTTCCACACAGAGGGGTAGACACCCGAGCGAAGGACCTGGTTGAAGATACCCGCCAGCAGCGGATGGGCTCCTGCTGGAAGGTTCCTCAGCAGGTGGTTGGTGACCCCATCAGCGCCTCCGACCTTCCTAGTATTGAGCGCCTTGAGCTGTGCGGCCACCTCCACCTCGAAGATGGCTTCGATGACATCCCCATCGTCCCTTGCCTCCAGGAACACTGGGAGTTGCTCGGCTACCCGCTGGATGTGGTCTTCGTCCAGATTGTCGTCCACCAGGGTGAATGACGATTGGAATTGGTCCGCCAGGACACCTGCTTTGCTGTCTGGGCTGCAGACGACGTCTTGCCCAACCAGTATTGGTGGTATGCGCTGTCGTCGGCGCAGGAACGACTTCATCGTGCGCCAGATGCTGCCGTCCTCTTGGTTGACGGAGGCGACGAAGGCCGACCACATGCTGTTCCTGTGCACCTCAGCCGCTGCTTTGATGTCTCTCTGCATGCGGTTGAGGCGTCGCTTCATTGCGGGTTGGCGGGTGAGCTGCCACTCCCGGAACAGCCTGTTCTTCTCCCTGATTGCTTCCCGTATCGGAGGCGGTAGGTTGCGGGAGAAGTCCCTAGGCCCCTGTGGCTGCGGGGGGGGGGGGGGGGGGGCTGCGTGCAGTAGCTGGCGGGAGAGGACACGCAGAGCGGCGTCCGCGCCCACTGCGTCTGAATCAGGTGTGTCCGCGATCGATTACAGGACTATCTCCTGGAAGCACTCGCAGTCCATGCGCCGGTACGTCTGTCGGCGTGGTGGCAGCGTGGCTCCGGCGACATCTATGTCGAAGACCACCGGCAGGTGGTCTGACGACAGTGCACACCATGTGGAGGCGGTCGTGTGGTGCCCGATGCCTTTTATGACTGCGACATCGAGCACGTCCAGCCGTCGCCTGGCTGGGTAGATTGTGGGCTCCTGTGGGCCCAGGATCAGGGCGCCGTTCCTCGCGGCAGCGCGGGAAAGTCGGCGGCCACTGACATTCGTGAGGCGGGAGCTCCATTCTGGGTGCTTCGCATTGAAGTCACCCGCAATGAACACCCTCCCCCAACGTCCGCCTCCTGGAGGTGTCCGCGTGGTGGCCTGTATACTGCCACGAACGTGATCTGCCCGGCTGTCGTGGTGACCGTCACCCCAGTGGCTTCCAGGGTTGCCAGGTCTGGAAGTTGAACCTGGTGGTGCCTGAGTGATGCACGTACATAGATGGCGGTGCCACCGCTGGTTGTTGGCCTGTCATTGCGGTAGCAAACATAGTTTGCTACACGCACGTGGACCCCAGGTTTAAGGTGACTTTCGCCGACCAGGCAGATGTCAATGGCCTCGTCCTGCATGAACTGGCGAAACTCACCTTGTTGGGGGAACAGGCTGTTTGCGTTGAAGCCGCAAACGGTCAGTCCACGGATGAGTGGATTATACACGGTGCGGCTTCACGGTGACAGTAGCAGCCTGGAGGGCCTCCGTGACTGCCGTGACCAGCATGGGCAGTTGTTGGAGCAGGGCAGAGAGAGAGCCCAGAAGGGCTCCTGGTCCTGTTG
This sequence comes from Schistocerca serialis cubense, assembly GCF_023864345.2. Classification (NCBI taxonomy): domain Eukaryota; kingdom Metazoa; phylum Arthropoda; class Insecta; order Orthoptera; family Acrididae; genus Schistocerca; species Schistocerca serialis. The sequence continues at coordinate 74,532,404 of NC_064642.1, read as the reverse complement.
ATGGTGCGGGTACAGCCGCAGCGGCGGGCGCGGGGGCGGACGGGCGCGGCGTAGCCGTCGCGTCCGTTCGCTGGACCGCGCGCCCAGCAGCCTGCGGCGCGGGAGTGTTAAGTGGACGGGCAGTGCGTTGTCCGCCCTTGTGGTGGTCGGCCTGGGAGTCAGCCTGTGGGGCTGACGAGCCAGGCGCGGTGGATGGTGCGGTCTCGTTCGAGTCCCGTTGCGGAAGTGGCGGGAAGGCCACTTGTCGTCTCGTGGTGGCGTTAGCGGACTCCCCCTCGGTGGCGGAGGCGTAGCTGGTGCCAGGTTGCACCTTCCTGGCAAGTGCTGATCGTCCGTTCTGCCGTGGGCGGCGGCGGAATACAGCGCAGCCTCTGTAGCTCGCCACGTGTGGCTCGCTACAGTTGCAGCACTTCGGTTAAAACAAAAGTTAACAAACAACAACGTATTAATAACAAGAGCAGACAAGGGAAATGTAACAGTACTCATGGATAAAGAGCAATACATCACAAAAACCAAGGAATACATAAACACCAACGCAATACAAAAACTGAAGTCAGATCCAACTACACGATTCCAGGCAAATGTGAAACGAACACTGAAAAACATTGAACACACACTCACAGACAAACAAAAATACTACTTAACACAGAAAAACCCACAAGCACCAACACTCCGCAGTCAACCGAAAGTACATAAAGACGGAATGCCAATGAGACCTGTTATCAACTTCAAGAAAGCCCCAACATACCGCATAGCCAAACACCTCCAAAAGTTAGTTACAAAACACTATAAAGTAGAAAACAACAGAACAGTGATAAACACAGGAAACCTAATAGAAAATATACAGAACATACAGGTACCACACACAGCATCACTGATTTCATTCGATATAGAAAATATGTATACCTCCATCCCTATCACAGAAACAATAGAAATCATAGAACAAAATCTCTCATCCCACAGCAACCTCACCACAGACGCAATAAAAGAAATAACAGATATGCTCAGACTGACAACTGAACAAAACTACTTTCAGTTTGAGGAAGAATATTATCTACAAACTGATGGACTGCCCATGGGATCCCCAATATCAGGAACACAAGCAAACATTTTCATCAGTCACCTTGAAAATCAGATATTTGATAAGATAACCACAAATGAAAGTTTCAAAATCATATATTGGTACAGATACGTGGATGACATTATTTGTTTGGTAGACGAGCCAAGTGAAAAAATAGATGAACTCCATTCAGAAATAAACAAAGCTCATAAGAACATAAAATTCACACTTGAAAAAGAAAAAGAAAATCAAATAAATTTTCTTGACATTACAATTAAAAAAGAAAATGGAAAACATACATTTAACATCTTTAGAAAACCAACAGCCACGGACACAACAATACATTCCACATCCAACCACCCCCAAAGCCAGAAATTTGCAGCACTAAGACACATGTTACATAGATTAAACAGAATCCCACTCAGTAAGAGAAACTATGAACAAGAAATGAACACGATCATACAAATAGCTAGGAACAACGGGTATGACACACATGTGGTACACAGGCTCAATCAAAAAATAAAAACACAAATAAAAAACAAACACAACATTTCCACAATACAAAAGAACTCACAAGCTGAAAACTTACAAACACACTCAACAAACACACACAATGACAACACCACACAGAAAAGAACCAGATGGTACACCATGACCTACACACATAAACTAACACACAGAGTTGCAAACATCCTAAAGAGACAGGGCTTCAAAATAGCATATAAGCCTGGGCAAACCCTTCAATCACACCTAAGCCAGCCAGCTACCAAGAGGGACAAATTCCACATTTGCAGAGCATTTAAAACACTACAACCATCATCCTACAAACATGGAACAAGAAATGAAAATAATGAGAATAAGCAACCATGACAAACATCTTATACAAATGCAAGAAAACTTCCACATCCAGAAAGCCATAGCAGAAAACAAACATGTGATAAATGAACAAACACACATCAGCACAGGCTCCTTACTACACTTAATAAAGGAAATGATAACATTAAAAAAAAAAGTATATAACACCAAAATACACACACACACACACACACACACACACACACACACACACACACACACACACACACACACACACACACACAGCTCCCCCCCCCCCAAAAAAAAAAAAAGCATAACACCAAAATACAGACAGACACACATACACAGCACAATATATATATATATATCACACCAAAACACACACACACATACACAGGACATAAATAATTAAATACAATAAAATAAAATAATATGACACCAAAAAACACTCACACACACACATATATACACAAGCGCACACACAAATGCATACACGAACAGACCACAGATACTTCGATAGTTACACTCATAAGTTTGGCAGTAATATTCGATCTTTGGCAAAAACATTTGACAGTCGGCAACAGAAACCAAAACATTGCATTAAAAAAAAAAAAAAGCGTTCAGTGCATAGTGCTGTGGAATGCAGAAAAAACAGCAAATTGGCGCTCATAGGAAGAAGAACAAGACCAAAAATGCAACAGGAGCGTAATATGTAAGAAACTGTCTACGCAACCTGTAAGTACAGTTCAAAACATTACTACTTAATAGGAAATACCAACCACCAGAACTGTTTATAACCTATAGGCACAGTGACAAAAATGTAAATAAAATAGCTAACATATGTACATATTACAGGCCACTGATGATGCCTTGCAGAAAATAAAGGCGAAACGCGTATGGCACTAAAATTGTGTTTTATTCAGTTGCTGTCAGACGGTCCATAAGTGAAAATCATCAACATACAATGATGTTAATTATAATTATGAAAACCAATAAATTGCAATGACTAGCAACACTTCATAGAAACTATACTGTGTTATATAACTCAAAGTAATGCTGTCTGTTTAGATGTTTGCATAATTGTGACTTAATTACAGTTCTTTACTGATTACTTTTCAAATGATGCTATAAAAATTTTCATTCATGGCAACAACTATTTGTCAATACTAATGTCACATAGACAAATACACACGATATCCTCCACAGAACACAACATGAAATCACAAAGTAACTTTGACTACAAGAGACCCAGCCTACTTTTGTCACTGAAATGTAAATTACATTTAAATCAATTTTAGTTTGAACAGCTTGTCTGCACTAATAGTGCAATAATATATGTACTACTATAGTTACTAGTAACTTTTTAAAATAACTACTATACAAAAATATATATTCCTTGCAATAGGTATGATACCAATAGAGAAAAAGAGGAACGATAAAAAAATATGAAGAGCATAGGACAATAAGTCTAATTTCTCATGCAGCTGAAGTCTTGTTGAGAGTGTTGAATAGAAGGCTATATGGCAAGCTGGATAGAGGGATTGCAGAGGAGCAGTTCGGATTTAAAAGAAGAAAAGGAACAAGAGATTATATTGGCCTGTTAAGAACTATAGGGAAAAGATATATGGAGAAAGGGAGATAAATCTTTGCTGTTTTTATAGATTTGGAAGGAGCTTCTGACAGAGTTCAGTGGAACAAGCTGATGGATATTTTGAAGAGGAAAGGAGTGGATTGAAAAGAGAGACGACTGATACAGAATCTATATTTACACCAGAAAGTAAGGATAAGGATAGGAAATGAAATGTCAAAAGTGAAAATTTATTTACTGGGAAAAATATTAATTTAATTGCAGACCTGAGAATGATTTTAGATTTATGTAGTGAAGCCTATATACTGAGTTGAGAAAGTTCAATGTGGAGAATTCTGGACAGAGATTTTGAGTTAAAGATTAGGATTTATGCAGATGTTGTTAGCGACTGTTGAAAAAATTGTTAGTTACTGTGTTTAACCGATCTTTCAACACGAAAGTCATATTGTGTTAGAGAGACTTTTGCACTAAATTAAGGGTATTTTTCTGAAGCTTATGTGGGGACTCATTACAGTGTAATTTTATTGGGAGCTATATCTTGGTCGTATTTCGACACTTCTTCAGGGCTGGTGGTGGCTGCAAATTAATGCACATATTGGCATAGTACTTAGAAGTTGAAGCCATATGGATCTCCAGCAGATTATGGAGCATGGACGAAAATGGAAATTGATGCCAGAACTCCAATAAGATGTTGTGCATTGACTAAAAGCATAGTGTGATGTCGTATTAAAAGTGTTAAGCTACTAGTTGCAGTAAAAAATTAAATGGTGTCTCAAATAATATTACAGACAAAAAGTTAGTTTTTATCATCTAACCAAATATTTATTTTGAACTAGCTTAGTACGTGCTGCTGTGCTCACGTAGACTGTATGGTCTGCAAATATTTTTTTTTCTTCGATTTCTTGTCTTGTTCGCAAAGTGCAAAACTTTCTAAACTTCTCACATCAATTAAGGCCGTAGAAGCTTTGTCTTTTCCGAATGTACTTCTGACCAAAGAGAGATTCTGATAGCTGGAGTCCAAGATTTTAGTGACTCATACCTTTAGCATTCTTGTGGTACTACTTGTATATAAACTTTCGTCTCTCAACACATGTCTTTATATTTAACTGAAAAGTGAAATACCAATTTTCATAGCTTTAGCTCTAAAATTTTTTTAATGTAACGAAATGTTCGTAAAATTTTTGATTCCCTATTTCAAATTCTCAGAGGTTGAATTTCCAAAAACAGTGAAAGGCATATTTTTTATTCCTAACAGAGAAGCCAAATACAAATTTTCATGGATTTAACTTTGAAAATGTTTTCAGCATAAAAAAAATTTCGTAAAACTTGTCATCCTCTATTTCATTCCCTTAGGGGGCTGTTTTTCCTAAAGCACTTAAACACGTATTTCTTTATTTACGACTGAGAAATCAGATATCAATTTTCGAAGTTCTAGCTTCAAAATTGCCTTAATACCATTTTTTTATTTTTTACAAAAAGCCTTTCATCCTTTATTTCATCTCCCTACAAGTGGAATTTCAAACAGTCCATTTCTGAATGATGCTTTCAGTATAAAATCAAAACCCACTCCAAATTTCAAATTACTATCCTTAGGGGTTTGCACTGGTCAATGAGTTAGTGAATCAGTTCCCCTTGAGATTGAATTTCCAAAAATAGTGGAAGATGTATTTTTTCATTTCAAACTGAGAAGCCAAATACCTATTTCAAAGATTTGGCTTTAAAAACTCTTTCACAATGTAATATTTTCATGAAAAATTTCACCCTCTATTTCAACCTCTTAGAGGTTGAATTTCCAAAAGCAGTGGAATATGTAATTTTTTTTTCCTACCAAGAAGTCAAACCCAAATTTTTACAGATTGAACTTCAAAAATGCTTTCATAATGAAATATTTACACAAACACTTTCATCCACTATTTGACCTCCAAAGAGGTTGAATTTACAAAAACAATGAAACAGGTGTATTTTTATTTCCAGTGGAGAAGCTAAACTCAAATATTCATAGATTTTGCTTATGAAATGAGTCCATAATAAAATATTTTCACAAAACATTTTATCCTCTATTTCATCCCCTTGGAGGTTGAATTTCCAAGTATGCTGAAACATATTCTTTTATTTGCAAGTTGAAAGTCAAATACCAAGTTTCATAGATATAGCTTTAAAAATACTTCAGTACTTTTTAATAATTATTTATTTTTAAAAATCTAATATTTCACCCCTACAGAAATTTCCAAAAAACCTGAACATGATTTTTTTATTTCTGATCAAGAAACCAAATACCAATTTTCATCGGTCTGACCTCAAAATTGCCTCAATACAGACTTATTTCCAAAAAACCTTTCATCCCCTATTGTATCCCCCTTCTTAAACAATGCCTACAACCTGAGATCTACACCATCTATAGATTTCATTTTATTACTTTTAGTGGTTTAGGCTAGTCAGTCGTGAGTTAGTGAGTCAGTCTGATCCTATTTCACTGCTTTAGGCATGGAATGTCCAGATAGAGTGAAAAGTGTTTCTTTTCGTTTCTGATGTAGGAGTCACATAAAAATTTCTAAGATTTAGATATAATAATTCTTCTACAATATAATATTTTCATAAAATATTTCACCACCTATTTCAACTCCTCAGGGGTTGACTTTTCAAAAATGGAACTGTGCATATTTTTTATTTGTAACAGAGAAGCCAAATACAAATTTTCAGAGATTTATTTAAAAATGCTTTCAAGATGAAACATTCCATAAATACCTACATTCCTTATTTCACCCCAATAGGGGTTGAATTTCCAAAAACAGCACAACACATATTTTTTTATTCTCTACTGAGATGCTAAACTCAAATTTTCGTAGATTTAGCTTCAAAAATATTTTCATAATGAAATATTTTGATAAAACATTTCATTCCCCATTTTATCTCCTCGGGGTTCAATTTCCAAAAATATATATTTTTTTGTAACTGAGAAGTCAGATACCAGTTTTCATTGATGTAGCTTTTAAAATACTGTAGTAGTTCTTTAAGAATGATTTATTCAAAAAAATTCGCCCTCTATTCCTTCCTCATAGTGGTTAAGTTTCCAAAAATCTTGAAATACTCATTTCTTTATCTCTGATCAGGATACCAAATGCCAATAGTTGTAGGTCTACCCTAAAAATTACCTTGACTGTAACATATTTTCAAAAAACCTTTCATCCTCTATTGCACCCCTTTTGAGAGTTTTGGATATCTCTTCTTAAGTGACGCCCACAGTATGAAATCCACACCATCTCCGAATTTCAAGTTACTATTCTTATTTGTTTGGGTTGGTCGATGGTGAGTCAGTGAATCATACTGACCTTATTTCACAACTTTATGGGGCTGAATGTCTTAACAGTGAAATATGTATTATTTCATTTCTAACATAGAAGCCCCATGCTAAATTTCAAAGATTTAGATTTAGTAATCCTTTCACAATATAATATTTTCGCTAAACATTTCACTACCTATTTCAACCCCTCTGGGATTGAATTTCCAAGCACAGAGGAATGTATATTTTTTATTCCTAGCAGAGAAGCCAAATACAAATTTTCAGAGATTTAGCTTCAAAAAGGTTTGCACAGTGAAATATTTCCATAAAAATTTTCACCCACTATTTCACCCACATATGGACTGAATTTCCAAAAACAGTGAAGCACATATTTTTTATTTCCAACTTAGAAGCTAAACTCAAATTTTCATAGATTTTGCCTTTAAAAATGCTTTCATAGTGAAATATTTTCACAAAACATTGCACCCCTATTTCACCCACTTAGAGGTTAAAATGCTAAAAATATTTTTTTGACTTGTAACTGAGAAGTCAAATAGCAGTTTTTGTAGATGCAGCTTTAAAAATACTTTAGTAGTTCTTTAATAATGACTTATTTTAAAAAAAATTCACTCAGTATTTCTTCCTCATAGAGGTTAAATTTCCAAAAATCCTGAAACACATATGTCTTTATTTCCGATAAAGAAACTAAATACGAATTTTCATAGGAGTAGCTTCAATGCTGTCTTAATAGGGGCATATTTTTAAAATATCTTTCATCCCCTATGGCTAACCCCTTAGGAGTGCAATTTTGATTATAGTCCCTTCTTAAATGACGCCTACAGCATAAGATAAACACCCTTTAGAAGTGTCAAGTTTCTATTCTTAGCGGTTAGCGCTGGGCAATGATGAGTCAGACAATTAGGACATCGCCTTTTATACATGGGGTGATTCAGGAGGAATGTCACGTAATTTGTGAGATGAATCTACATGTGAAAATAAACCGAAAAAGTCTTGTGAACATGTGTCCACTTTTGGATCATTACAGAACTAGAGTGGATTGAAGGCTGGACACATCACTAAATGAATACGAAGAAAAATGTTGTATCCTGCTTACTCGTTCAAATACTGTAAAACACAATATCATGTGGTGCGAAGCGATACTTGCGACTTTCCTTCACCACGGGATGTTGAGCGTGGAGCAGTTGGAGCAGTGTCCGATGGCGGTGGCGTGAAGCAAATCTGCCAGCGATGGTACATCTCGTGGATGCGAACGAAAGGGGGCGAGAAACCTGTTTTCTCGGATCGGTAGACAACAATTCAAGCAAATAATATTAATGAGTTTTTATTACAAAATGAATCAATGACAATACTTAACTTTGATGAATACAGATGTGTTGCAAGCAAAGGGCGGCATGCAATACAAGAACCAATGTCTTTCAGTATAACGATTCCAATACTAGGGAAGTAATTCAGTGGATGCTTCTGTCCAGGTTGCCGGTCTTGATGCTTCTGTAGAACTCGTAGAACTGGGGCCGTGACCAGTCAGGTACAGCACTCATGTTCTCTTCGCGTAGAGAGCGCTGCCGTTGCGTTGTCGTCCTGGAGAGGGGACGGTCAGTGTGCAATTGGCTGTCGTCGTCTCACAACCCATTCTGCTCTATCATTCCCGCTTGACTTTACGCCGGAACATTCCTCCTCCCCAACACGATGGACCGTTGTCGTATGAGGAGCTGGACAATGAGAGGTGCGGCAGGATCGTGGACGCTGCACTGGAACGGAAGCTGGAGCTTCAGGGGACGTCAAGCTTCCAGTCGTATCCCACCATCCGGCCTTCACTTTGGCGGAAACGTCCCCTGGAAAACGTTCAGAAGGATACACGCCCACCTCCTGAGGTCCATAGCAAAATGTAGAAGCCGTCGGCTGCTGCTGCGTTTGCAGGTCCAGCTCCATCGGTAGGACGAGGGGAGGCAGAGGAGGTGAAGGCTCCATCTCCGTGGGGTCGTCCCACGGTGTCGTGATGACACCCGCTGGCGGCTGCTGTGGCCACACTGTGCTCAGGATCCGGGGATCTGGGGAAAGAGGCACAGGAGGAGCACTGTGCACATGACAGAGGCGAATTTCATTGTGATGCCGGCGCTGCAGTCCGTCTGGACCTGAAATGAGATACATGCAGGCGCCAAGTCGACGAAGGACCAAGCGTAACACACACCGTCTGCTGTCGCTAAAAATCCTGTAAAACAGAATATTATGCGGCGCGAAGCGATACTTGCGACCTTCCTTCGCCCCCGTATGCTGAGGAGGGTGGAGCAGGTCGAGCAGTGTCCGATGGCGGCGGCATGAAGAAAATCCGCCGGCGATGGTACATCTCGTCGATGCGAGCGATAGAAGGCGAGAACCCTGGAGTGTGCAGTGCGAAGTTTGGCCATCTGCTGCTTGAAGGTTCTGACAAAACGTTCTGCTACGCGGTTGGACTGTGGGTGGAACGGGGCACTATTTAGTGGCTGTATGCCATTGAGTTCACAGAATGTTTCAAATTCATTTGACGTGCACTGACTTCAGGCAAACCTTTCAGGCAAAGAATAGAGGATAACGCCTAGATTGTGCTACGTGACGTTGTCGAGTTCATTGGCACAGCAAAGGGAAACTTGTTATAAGAGTCGAACACAATGAACCAACGAGTGTTTCAAAAAGGTCCCGCAAAGTCTAAGTGCGTACGTTGCCATGTTGATTGCCACTTTGGCCAAGCAGAGAATTTTTGTGCCACAGTGAACTGTTTTCCCGCACACGCGTGACACTGTGATGTCGTGTGTTCTATTTGGGTGTCCATGCCCTGCGAAGTACAGTGTCGACGCGCTAACTGTTTCGTACGAAGAAACCCCCAGCGTTCTTGGTGAAGTAACTGCAAAACTTCTTTTCGCAAAGCTTTGGTGATCAACACACGTGACTGCCCACTGTCATTTTGAACAAGAATCACATATTTCTGTACTGTGGGGCTATACCGATGTGCAAAGTATCGGCACACTACAGAGTTCTTTATGATATGCGATGATCGAGGCCGAGATGTGCGAATGTAGTTTAGCAAAATGTTCAAATCTGAATCAGCTTCCGTGGCCTGTGCACTCTTCCTATAGTTCAGAGGAAAAGAGTGAAGCAATTCAGAATCATGAGCATCGATGTGACAACAAGATGCAGCAGAAGCGTCAAAGTCTGAATCAAGGGCAATTGACAGACGTGAAAGTGCGTCCGCATTACCATGTTGAGCTGTCGGATGATACACCAGTTCGAACTGATATTGAAACAACAACATAGCCCATCGTTGCCATTTTGGGCAGTTTGTACAGGAACCGGCTTCGCCGGATGAAACAAGGACTGCAATGGCTTGTGACCCATTACTAAGTTTCTGTGACATTGCGAGGAACTGACAAGTCCCGTATAGCTAACAAATGTGATTGAAAAGGACGTTCACCTTGATTGTTTATCACATGACCAAGACACTGCAATTCATGTTTAAAAAAATCCCACTTGTCCAGTCTACATTTTATTCCTGCATCAGATAAACACGAAAAAAAGCACACTAATTTGCATTGTGTTCTTCAGGTGTACGACTTGCTACGACAATAACGTCCAAATTCACATATCAAAAAAAGTTTTGCAATTCCCCTGTTCCCAGAACTCCTGAAGATAGACGTTGATTGTGGATATTGTATCACAGACACAGTCCATTTGTCTCTTCACAGATGTCACTAAATCCGCCCAAAGATGTAAACAACCATGTATGAACAGAGGTTGTCCGACGGCCGATCAGTTCCAGTCTTTCCACCAGGAAGGAGGTACACGGCTCGTAGTGTCTGTAGTTGAACCATGCCTAGACGGTCAATACCGCGGTTCGATCGCGTCCGCATTGTTACTTTGTGCCAGGAAGGGCTCTCAACAAGGAAAGTGTCCAGGCGTCTCGGAGTGAAGCATAGCGATGTAGTTCGGACATGGATGAGATACAGAGAGAAAGGAACTGTCTATGACATGCCCCGCTCAGACCGCCCAAGGGCTACTATTGCAGTGGATGACCGCTACCTACGGATTATGGCTCGGAGGAACCCTGACAGCAACGCCACTATGTTGAAGAATGCTTTTCGTGCAGCCACAGGACGTCCTGTTATGATTCAAACTGTGCGCAATAGGCTGCGTGATGCTCAACTTAACTCCCGACGTCCACGGCGAGGTCCTTCTTTGCTACCACGACACCATGCAGTGCGGTACAGATGGGCCCAACAACATGCCGAATGGACCGCTCAGGACTGGCATCACGTTCTCCCCACCGATGAGTGTCGCATATAGCTTCAACCTGCTGTTTTGGGGTGGCATTATATGGTACCGACGTACGCCGCTGATAGTCACGGAAGGCGTCATAACGGCTGTACGATACGTAATGCCATCCTCCGACTGATAGTGTAACCATATCGGCAGCATATTTGCGAGGCATTCATCTTCATGGACGACAATTCGCGCCCCATCGTGCACATTTTGTGAATGACTTCCTTCAGGATAACGACATCGCTCGACTAGAGTGGCCAGCATGTTTTCCAGGCATAAACCCTATCAAACCCTATCAAACTGAAAAGGGCTGTTTAAGGACGACGTGAATCACCAACCACTCTACGCCAAATCGCCGTTGAGGAGTGGGACAATCTGGACCCACAGTGCCTTGATGACCTTGTGGATATTATCCCACGACGAATACGGGCTTGCATCAATGCAAGAGAACGTGCTACTGGGTATCAGAGGTACCAGTGTGTACAGCAATCCGGACAACCTCTGACGGTCTCGTTGTACGCAATGTGTGGTTTTCATGAGCAATAAAAAGGGCGGAAATGATGTTTGTGTTGAACTCTATTCCAATTTTCTGTACAGGTTCCGGAACTCTCGGAACCGAGGTGATGCAAAAATGATGTGTGTAGTTTGAACAGTTTGGTACTTCAGCAGTCAGCTATTCCAAATACTTTTGGAAAATGGCGGCTGTGGAAGCACTGCCGAAATGCAAACGCAAATATTTAAACAAGCCCAAATGAGTATTCACAACATAAATGGTTTGAGATTCTTCATCTAGTGGTATTTGGAGATATGTGTTACTCAAATCAATTTTTGAAAAGTAGCGACCAGCGCCTAATCTGTTCATGAGATCCTCTGGGCGTGGCAATGGATAAGTGTCAATCACAGATTGCGGGTTGACTGTAGACTTAAAGTTAACACAGAGGCGAATGCGACCTGAAGGTTTGGGGAGCGAAACCAGTGTACGTGCCCACTGACTGGCTTGTATGGGCATAATAGCTCTGCTATCTTGCAATTCTTTAAGTTCAGCAGCGACTCCGTCCTGTAATGCAATGGGAACAGTTCTGGCCCGGCAAAATTTCGGCTGAGCGTTGTCTTCCATAGTAATATGGGCAACAAAATTATTAGCCTTGCCTAAACCTTCTGAAAAGAGTTCAGTAAATTCTGTCTTTTGCGTTGAATGTAGACACTGACAACACATTGTCCTGAATGTTAAAGCCAAACAAATCATTTGAATCAATGCCAAATATGTTCTCCCAATTGCGTGATTGTAGCACAGTGAAATTCACAGTTCGCATATGTGAGCAATACATGGCAGGCAAAGTACATTTTCTGAGAACTGGAATGTGTTGTCCATTATAAGCTATCAGGTGCGTGCTAGTTTCAGACAGGTGTGGCGAGCCTGTCAGTTCATAAGCCTTACGATTCAGCTGTGTGACAGAGGCACTCGTGTTCAACTGAAATTTCAAACGTTTTCCGCCAATATGCAGATGTACAAAAAGCTTGTTGGACTAGCGTAGCACTGAAGAAACTGTTTGCTTGCTGGTTTTGGTAATGCCTGCAGCAGGCTTTGAATACACTGCATTAGTTACATGGGCCGTGTGACTAGATTTTTGTGTGTTGACAGAATTCTTATGTTGGTTCTGTTGCAAACATACGGATTGTACGTGACCTTCCTTGCCACAAGCATAACACTGAGCTTGTCGGGACAGGCACTCATAGCATTTGTGCCATGAACAGCACCGAGGGCATAAATTAATTCTGTTCACCTTTTTAGAGAGCTGTTTCTGCGGCATGGAGAACTGTTTATGTGGCATGGCGCACGCAGTCTGCCACTGCCTAATGGGACAGTCGCTAGCAAGTGGCTACTTGACCCGACAAACTTGTGGCTGCTCAAATTTATTGGCCAACAAGGCGCCTGAATCATACTGATCTAGTAATTGCACGATGTGTTGAAATGATGCACTGGGCTATTTCGAAATCTGTTCTCTACATTTGACATTAGTTACAATGTACACATTCGAATAATGCAACATAACATCTTAATATAAAGCACCACAAGCACATTTGAATTTGTATTTCTTCATCATACCCTGCAAATCTGTTACCCATTCGTGATAAGTTTGTTCTGACCCTTTCTTGCAATTAAAGAATTGGTACTTGACTGCTACCACATTCGCTTGTTGGTCCTAATAGTTAGTTAGCTAATCTACAACCTGATCATAGGAAGGTTCACTAAGAGTAGCGTTAGGGAATAATTTCTGAATGAATCGGAACAGTGCACTTTCTACTGTCGACAAAAATTATGAAGTTTCACAGTATGTCGTACATTGTGAGCAATTGCGTGGGCTTCAAACTGTTGCAACCACTCGAGCCATTCCTCTTGTTGTTCATTAAACTGGTGAAAAGGCGATATGGCAGTCGGATCTACTGTAGGCGCCTGCTGCATGGTGTTGGTGGCTTGAGCGGTGAGCAGCTGCTGTACTGTATTTGGTAGAGTTGCGATGTGTTGACTCTGAAACTGAAACATCTGTGTTAGCTGCGTTGCATCCATCGCTTGCAGCTGTGGCGCCGGAGCAGGGGGTGGGAGAGGCGGGATGGGCATGTTGGAAGAGACAAATGCAATAAACAGACAATACAAGCAACGAAAAATAAGTACACAAGCAAAGAAAATTTCCGAAATGCCCAGCTGAAAACACTGATTAGCAAAAACTCTGTAAGAGACACTGTTAAAGTAAGTAAACACACATCTGCAACGAAAAGACAATGTGGAATCAAGGCGCCATCAAAACGCAATAGCCCACGAAAAATCAAAAAGTTGTGGAAGCCAGGCGCAGGGTTCTTCTTTTAACTCATCAGTAATGTTGTATCCTGCCTACTCATCAAATGAGTGTCTAGGAAACCTGCTTTCTCGGATCGCTAGTCAACTATTCAAGCAAACCGCATTAGTGAATCTTAATTACAAAATGAATCAATGACAATACTTAACTTTGATAAATACAGAAGCGCCCCAAGCAAAGGGCGACATGCAATATAATCAGTGTCTTCCAGTGTAATGCTTCTAACACATGTGAAGTAAAACAGTGGATGCTTCTGTCCAGGTCGCTGGTGTTGACGCTTATGTAGAACTCGTAGAACTGGGGCTGAGGCCAGTCGGGTACAGTGTTTACGTTCTCTTCGCATAGATGGCGATGGTGTGGCGTTGTCAAGCCTGGAGAGGAGTCGGTCAGCGTGCAGCTGGCTGGCGCCGCCTCACAGCTCTCTCCTCTCTGACGCTCCCGTCTGGCGTGCCGGAGCTTGACTTTACGCTGGAACAACAAGTGTCTGTATTACGCACCTAAATGCTGTGTAGGTGCTGTAGTGGACAGAATAATTTTGGCACAGAAGACTGATCCACTCTACAAGAGGTGTGGAGGTTCTCCAGCAGATGGCAACACAGTGATATTCCGTCAAGGTAACAGCTGCAAGTGTGTCCAGTGCACTATCGTGGGATGGATCAGTGAGTAGTTGTGAGGTCGTATGTATGTCATGCAGGAGTGTTGTTTAATTGAGCAAATGCATTGTGTCTGTGAATACTAACATGTTGCATACATTCACCCATGCAGAATACACAAACATGTTATTTATGTACGGGTACTGTAATGACAGTGCCCATACAGCTGTGACAGAATACCATAGATGTATCGCTGATCGACGAAAGCCCTACGCCAATGTATTTCCCAGTGTTCTTCAAACATTATGTGAATCCAGAACACTTTTCTCTGCCTCGTGATGACTGGGTGTTGTGTGATGTCCTTAGGTTAGTTAGGTTTAAGTAGTTCTAAGTTCTAGGGGACTGATTACCATAGATGTTAAGTCCCATAGTGCTCAGAGCCATTTGAATCCAGAACACTAAACATCAGAACATGAGGCCATCTAGTCAGTTGCGGAACTCACATGACACTGGGAAAACTAGATTCCAAGTTTGTTTCTCAGTGAACTTCTTGTGTGGTATGATTGATGACCTGGTGATAGGGCCTGTGTTTCTGCCAAATCATAGCTATAGCATAGCATAGCGTACCTACAAGTTTGGAACAGGTGACATCAGAGCAGCGATGGCAGATTACAGATGTACTTGCAACTTGATGGATCACTGATTCACTATACTAGACAAGTATCTTAGTATCTGAATAATACATTTCCTCGATGGTGGATTGCCATGGCGCACCCATTACCTGGCCTGCCAGATCGCCCGACCTAACCCCATTAGGCTTTTGTTTATGGGGGTGGTAAAAGGGGGATGTGTACAATACGAAGGTGGATACAAGTGAAGAGCTTGTTGCTTGCATCATCGACGCTGAGCCCGACGAGATGATGTTCGATGTGCAATAAAACGTACCCTCCAACTCGTTGACAAGTGCTTTGAGATGGGCGGGGGACTTGTTGAACATCACATGTAGGATGGATCTGTCATCTGTCCCACCACTATTCTGTCCACCACAGCGCCTACACAGCATTTCGGTAAGTAACGGTCACACTCAATTTCATAATTATTGAAATCTGACCTTTCAGAGTGTGGCTTAATCAAAAGCAAACAGGTGAAAGGACTGGGTCATGGTTTAAGTACATCATATTTCACCATTTAACAAACTTTATTACCATATATGAAAACAATATATATATATATATATATATATATATATATATATATATATATAAAGAGAAATAATTCCTGAGATCAGCAACAAATACATTAAACAGCAAGTAAAATGAAACAACAGTCTGGATACGAGCAACAGTAATAAAATGAAACACAGCTTTTTATCAAATTATAACTCTTTAAGACAAACCCACAAAACTGGAAACCGCTATGTCAAATTACAGCCAAATGTTATTATCATTTAAACCAAAGACTGTTTGTTGTTCAACAAAGGGCACAGCTTGGGAGAACAGTAACACCCGCAAATAAGTCAAATACAATCTTCCATAATCTTTGACAAGAATGTTACAAACTTCCTCACTGGGCTGACTCAACATTTAAACAACCATGAAACTATGGTGCAACAGCCTGAAATTTAGAATTTACAAAAATAACAAATATGAAATGTCGGGACTAGGTGCTGCCTCTATATCTCCAGCGAGAAAAAAATTCTGGCGCCGTAGCCAAACTTAGAATTCTATGAGTGGAAAAACAAATTTAACATTTCGCTCTGCGATTCCCCCCCCCCCCCCCCCTCCTCCCACCTTTCTTTTTAAAAAAACCATTCAAAGATAGAGTAAGTGCATGAGGATATTGAAAGTATGATACAGTATGTAAGGGGGGATGAAAATCTAATAGCCATGGGGGCCTGGAATGCAGTTGTAGGGGAAGGAGTAGAAGAAAAGGCTGCAGGAGAATATGGGCTTGGGACAAGGAATGAGAGAGGTGAATGATTAATTGAGTTCTGTGACAAGTTTCAGCTATTAATAGCGAATACTCTGTTCAAGAACCGCAAGAGGAGGAGGTATACTTGGAAAAGGCCGGGTGGTACTGGAAGATTTCAGTTAGATTACATCATGGTCAGACAGAGATTCCGAAATCAGATACTGGATTGTAGGGTGTACCCAGGAGCAGACATAGTCTCAGATCACAATATAGTAGTGATGAAGAGTAGGGTGAAGTTTAAGACATTAGTCAGGAAGAATCAATACGCAAAGAAATGGGATATGGAAGTACTAAGGAATGACGGGATACGGTTGAAGTTCTCTAAGGCTATAGATACAGCAATAAGGAATAGCTCAGTCGGCAGTATAGTTCGAGAGGAATATGCATCTCTAAAAAGGGCCATCACAGAAGTTGGGAAGGAAAACATAGGTACAAAGAAGGTAGCTGCGAAGAAACCATGGGTAACAGAAGAAATACTTCAATTGATCTATGAAAGGAAGAAGTACAAAAATGTTCCGGGAAACTCAGGAATACAGAAATACATGTCGCAGAGGAATGAAATAAATAGGAAGTGCAGAGAAGCTAAGACGAAATGGCTGCAGGAAAAATGTGCGAAAAAGAAATGATTGCGAAAGGACAAACTCAGAAAGGGTGATAACATTAAGAGTGCAACGGGAATTCCACTGTTAAATGTAGAGGAGAGAGCGGATAGGTGGAAAGAATACCTTGAAAGCCTCTATGAGGGGGAAGATTTGTCTGATGTGGTAGAAGAAGAAGCAGGGGTGGATTTAGAAGAGATAGGGGATTTAGTATTAGAATCGTAATTTAAAAGAGCTTTGGAGGACTTAAGATCAAATAAGGCAGAAGGGATAGATAACATTCCATCAGAATTTTTAAAATCAATGGGGGAAGTGGCAACAAACCATTCACGTTTTTGGTAGAATGTATGAGTCTGGTGACATACAATCTGATTTTCGGAAAAGCATCTTCCACACAATTCCGAAGCTGTCAAGAGCTGATAAGTGCGAGAATTACAACACAATCAGCTTAACAGCTCATGCATCCAAGTTTCTCACAAGAAAAATATACAGAAGAATGGAAAAGCTATTTGAGGATGTGCTAGATGACCATCAGTTCGGCTTTAGGAAAGGTAATGGCACGAGGGAAGCAATTCTGACGTTGCGGTTAATAATGGAAGCAAGACTAAAGAAAAATCAAGACACGTTCATAGGATTTGTCGACCTGGAAAAAGCGCTCGACAATGTAAAATGGTGCGAGATGTTCTAAATTCTGAAAAAGTAGGGGTAAGCTATAGGGAGAGACGAGTCATATACAATATGAACAACAGCCAAGAGAGAATAACAAGAGTGGACGACCAAGAACGAAGTGCTCGTATTAAAAAGGGGGTAAGACCAAGGTTATAGCATTTCGCCCCTAATATTGATTCTGTACATCGAGGAAGCAATGATGGAAATAAAAGAAAGGTTCAGGAGTGGAATTAAAATTCAAGGTGAAAGGATATCAATGATACGATTCGCTGACGACATTGCTATCTTGAGTGAAAGTGAGGGAGAATTACATGATCTGCTGAACGGAATGAACAGTCTAATGAGTACAGAGTATGGACTGAGAGTAAATCGAAGAAAGACGAAGGTAATGAGAAGTAGTAGAAATGAGAACAGCGAGGAGCTTAACATCAGGACTGATGGTCACGAAGTAGATGAATTTAAGGAATTCTGCTACCTAGGCAGTGAAATAACCAGTGACGGACAGAGTAAGGATGACAACAAAGGCAGACTAGCAATGGCAAAAAGGGCATTCCTGGCCAACAGAAGTCTACTATTATCAAATATAGGCCCTAATTTGAGGAAGAAATTTCTGAGAATTTACGTCTGGAGTACGGCATTGTATGGTAGTGAAACATGGACTGTGGGAAAACCAGAACAGAAGAGAATCGAAGCATTTGAGATGTGGTGCTACAGACGAATGTTGAAAATTAGGTGGACTGATAAGGTGAGGAATGAGGAGATTCTGCGCAGAATCGGAGAGGAAACAAACATGTGGAAAACAATGAAAAGGGTGACGGACAGGATGATAGGACATCTGTTAAGACATGAGGGAATGACTTCCATGGTACTAGAGGGAGCTGTAGAGGGCAAAAACTGTAGAAGACGACAGAGATTGGAAGACATCAGGCAAATAATTGAGGATGTAGGTTGCAAGTGCTACTCTGATGGTTCAAATGGTTCAAATGGAGATGGCTCGGAGCACTATGGGACTTAACATCTGTGGTCATCAGTCCCCTAGAACTTAGAACTACCTAAACCTAACTAACCTAAGGACATCACACACGTCCATGCCCGAGGCAGGATTCGAACCTGCGACCGTAGTAGTCGCGCGGTTCCGGACTGAGCGCCTGAACCGCTAGACCACCGCGGCCGGCTACTCTGAGATGAAGGGTTAGCACAGGAAAGGAACTCGTGGCGGGCCGTATCAAACCAGTCAGAAATCTGAGTAAAACAAAAAAACTAACAAACACTATTTATGATGTGCTTCTCTGTACTCTCCGCCAGTCACAACCTTGCGACGTCAGCCAAACAGCTGCTGTATGGCAACATTCTACTGTATGTCTATTGAGGTAATAGTGATACATGCAAGTGGATTTTTTTCTTTGATGTTTTCCTGGAAACGAGAGCCATCTGCCTCTAAGATTGCATGGATCTGCGTTAAACGACGATAGGAAGTAGATGGAGCGATCGGTTGAGAGGGAGAGAGGGATATGATGCTGCAGGTCATTTATGAATGATTTAACAATGTTTTTCTGTTGTTCTCTCGGGGTGCATCAGCTGTGTGGTATAACTTACGATCGACTCGTATACAACTGTGTGTTCTGAGTGCGACTTAGAACAGCATCTACTTGCAATAGTTAAGAGTAAACCTCTCCAAACCACAGTCTCAAACAAGTTCCAACTCGTATGTGATGAAATGTCCATCAATGGAAAAACTGTTTCGGTTCCCTCCCCTAGACAAACGAAAATGTGTATGAAGTAAACTCTTTATCTGTCACATCTTGGACGCAAATCGAGTGTCCAGTTTCTTATAGATACGAAACGACTTATTATACTTTTCACGTCCGTCCTATCCTAAACGCAAGCATGTGGATCTTCGGGGAGAGGGCAAGTGATGCACCCCTGGAAACCTATGCAGTGTTTGAGTCACAAAGAATCGATGTTTTCTTTGGTGTACAAGGTAATAGTTTCATCAATGTACAATTTGTCGCCATAGTTTATCCTAGAGAAACTTGCATGGAGAATGTATGTCATGCGCAGGGGATACATTGTTTACATTGGAGTATTAACAGCGTTGCATTCCACACGACTAATAGCTCCGAAGTCGCACCGCTCAAGCGTTGTAAATGCAGAACTATGTAGCTGCAGGAATGCGTGAGTTTATGTTCTGTCTTGCTAATACCTTCTTGGTACTGACCTCAGACACCAGAACAATTCGAGAATTAACAATGAACAGACGTACTCCACAGTCATCTATGTACATTTCTAATCTAATATATGGTACTCGCAAAATAGTGGAGTGACGGTTTAACAATGGTACAGAAATTGGGAAGCAAGCTGCCGCGTCATTGGTCGGTGATGAAATTACGGAAAAACTGGTAAAATTTCTACAACTGGTTGCACTATCAACTATGATGCTTATTACAGTACATCGGCGGTGTCTTTTCCGTGCCATTCGTCCACAGGTACTCTGTTGTTTACCACATAATGCTCGATTGACATCGCTTGTTCAAGATGAGAAAAAGTCTTGGCGGAGAGGCAAAACCTTCCGGGGATGGCTAGCACCGAAACAGTGATTGGGTACATGACTGCAATATGAAGAATCAATCGATATGGAACACTGAGCCATCTGCTATCCTCTCCTTGTGAAAGATAAGTTTAAATGTAGAGGCTCTCAATCAACTGCGGACAGCTCTTTGGAAACGCTCCACAATGCCCCAAAACTCTTCCAGTTTCCATATATTGTGACTGTCTTTTACTTAAAATCATCCTGTGTGTGTGTGTTGTGGGAGCAGCAGCATAATTTACACTGTGCGATGTCAAATTTTCAGTCAGAGCCAATGGATCGAAAGGTGTTAATGCCAGTTTAGAACCTGACACAGACCTCGAAGTTGTGATGGAGAAAACAAAATGCATGGCGCTATACAAACCTATCTCATATGCTGCTCGGACGTGTTACAGCAGAAACAATGTATCAAACAACAAAACAGGGACCCTCTCTTGCAACTGGAAGTCTGTCGGATATGGTCCTCGTACAGTACAGACAATGACACTTTACACTGGTCTGTGCAGGTGACTTCGATCACTCAGTAAATCAATACCTGTATATTTAATGGGTCAGTGCAAGTGCTCGATGCCAGCATGCAGATGGTATTTGTTTTCAATATATATATATATATATGGAAGACAGGGACGTGATAAAATTTTATCAAGTTGGGTTGGGTTGGGTTATTTGGGGAAGGAGACCAGACAGCGAGGTCATCGGTCTCATCGGATTAGGGAAGGACGGGGAAGGAAGTCGGCCGTGCCCTTTGAAAGGAACCATCCCGGCATTCGCCTGGAGCGATTTAGGGAAATCACAGAAAACCTAATCAGGATGGCCGGACACGGGATTGAACCGTCGTCCTCCCAAATGCGAGTACAGTGTCTAACCACTGCGCCACCTCGCTCGGTTTTTATCAAGTCCTACCAACTTTTTCTGGGATGGGGGTGGGGGTGGGAGGGGGCGAAGGGTAGAAGGGGTGGCAGTGTGCACTAGCTCAGTCGAACCCTGCATGTCAAGGTGAGCACACACATGAAAATTTTCCAGTAAGACGACACCGCCAATCTGCAGGTATGTAATTACATATTTAGAACATGTAGTTGCTGGATGTGAGCTTTTCCCACCAAAGAAAAGTGAAATCCAGCCCCAGCGAACTGAATTTTATAATTAAACAATATATCCTATGCTATATAATTGAATTTCCTGTTGTGAGATCCCTCCTCTTCGTCACAGAAGACAGCTTAGAGCCCATGGCGGAATCCATTCTGAGTCAGGCATTTGACTTGGAAGGAGTTCTTGCGTGCATCGGTATTCACAGGGATTTACCAGGTAAACACTGCTTTGTTTGTGGTTCAGTCTGAACATGACCGACGGTGTTTGCAGGCCTGACAGTGGGACACTACAGGAGGTGTGTGTGTGAGAGAGAGAGAGAGAGAGAGAGAGAGAAAGAGAGAGAAGGAGAGAGAGAGGGGGGGGGCACGTGTTTCAGCAAGAATTTCATGGGTGCTTTTGTTTAGGGATTAGAGTGGCATCCAGTCCGTCAGTCACGGGGCCCGAGACGACACCTCTTGGACTCTGGTGTATGCCGCTGCAGCTGACGGACATGTCGGTTCGTGGGGCCCCTGGTGCACCCTGACTCTGGGCAGCCCACACGTGGCCTGAGATAGCACTGGGTGTGGCATGGTGGATGATCCGTGCTTCGCAGTCAACAGATGTTTAACACTGTAATTACGTGTGACGGATGTTTCATGACAGTGTTCCTTGTGCGATTAGGACAAAAAAGGGCTCGATTTAATTATTTATTTTCGATATTTCTTACAAGACCTGCACCTTCCCAAACAACAGAGAATGACGAACAAGAGGGATCCAACTGCTGCAAACTGAATTTTTTATAAATAAACAATATACTTTCTGCTACGTAATCGAATTTCCTGTCGTGAGATCCTCTACAGCACAGAGCCTACAGTTTCCAGGTAGGGGAACGGAAGAGGAGAGGGGAGAGGGGGTTAAGGGTTTACCAGAGCGTTAGGGTTTAATTAATTCATCAATTTATTTAAGTAGTCAATGAAACTGATAGTGAGAGGGTTCTTGTTGCTGTCTTCAGTCCTGAGACTGGTTTGATGCAGCTCTCCATGCTACTCTATCCTGTGCAAGCTTCTTCATCTCCCAGTACTTACTGCAACCTACATCCTTCTGAATCTGCTTAGTGTATTCATCTCTTGGTTTTCCTCTACCATTTTTACCCTCCACGCTGCCCTCCAATGCTAAATTTGTGATCCCTTGATGCCTCAGAACATGTCCTACCAACCGGTCCCTTCTTCTTGTCAAGTTGTGCCACAAAATCCTCTTCTCCCCAATTCTATTCAATACCTCCTCATTACTTATGTGATCTACCCATCTAATCTTCAGCATTCTTCTGTAGCACCACATTTCTATAGCTTCTATTCTCTTCTCGTCTAAACTATTTATCGTTCATGTTTCACTTCCATACATGGCTACGCTCCATACAAATACTTTCAGAAACGACTTCCTGACAAATCTATACTCGATTTTAACAAATTTCTCTTCTTCAGAAGCGCTTTCCTTGCCATTGCCAGTCTACATTTTATATCCTCTCTACTTCGACCATCATCAGTTATTTTGCTCCCCAAATAGCAAAACTCCTTTACTACTTTAAGTGTCTCATTTCCTAATCTAATTCCCTCAGCATCACCCGACTTAATTCGACTACATTCCAATATCCTCGTTTTGCTTTTGTTGATGTTCATCTTATATCCTCCTTTCAAGACAGTGTCCATTCCGTTCAACTGCTCTTCCAAGTCCTTTGCTGTCTCTGACAGAATTATAATGTCATCGGCGAACCTCAAAGTTTTTATTTCTTCTTCATGGATTTGAATACCTTCTCCGAATTTTTCTTTTGTTTCCTTTACTGCTTGCTCAATGTATAGATTGAATAACATCGGGGACAGGCTACAACCCTGTCTCACTCCCTTCCCAACCACTGCTTCCCTTTCATGCCCCTCGACCCTTATAACTGCCATCTGGTTTCTGTACAAATTGTAAATAGCCTTTCGCTCCCTGTATTTTACCCCTGCCACCTTCAGAATTTGAAAGAGAGTATTCCAGTCAACATTGTCAAAAGCCTCCTCTAAGTCTACAAATGCTAGAAATGTAGGTTTGCCTTTCCTTAATCTATTTTATAAGATAAGTTCAAAAATGTTGAAATGTCTCTGAGCACTATGGGACTTAACATCCGTGGTCATCAGTCCCCTAGAACTTAGAACTACTTATACCTAACTAACCTAAGGACATCACACAAATCTATGCCCGAGGCAGGATTCGAACCTGCGACCGCAGTAGTCGCGCGGTTCCGGACTGAGCGCCTGAACCGCTAGACCACCGCGGCCGGCTAAGATAAGTCGTAGGGTCAGTATCGCCTCACGTGTTCCAACATTTCTGCAGAATCCAAGCTGATCTTCGCCGAGGTCGGCTTGTACCAGTTTTTCCATTCGTCTGTAAAGAATTCGCGTTAGTATTTTGCAGCTGTGACTTATTATTAAACTGATAGTTCGGTAATTTCACATCTGTCAACACCTGCTTTCTTTGGGATTGGAATTATTATATTCTTCTTGAAGTCTGACGGTATTTCGCCTGTCTCATACATCTTGCTGTCCGGCCCCGGTAGCTGAGTGGATAAGTCCGGCTTTCGCCGCCGTGCAGTGCGGACGTGTTGTTGTTTCCGCCTGCGGAGCGCGCGCGCTCGCTGTTGTTTACATTTCAGCGGCCGTCGCTTACGTGCACTAGCATCATGGCCAACCGTTTTCGAAAATCAACTTTACGTTTCAACTTCTGCAACGACTACGCACGACCAAAGGCCTTGGAAGTGGAACGCTTCCTACGCGACGTTGCTAAGATCCCAGCTTCTGACATCTTGGGCATCCATTTGTCCATATTAAGCAGTACGGTGTACGTCAAAGTCGTCAATGACGCGGTATGTGAAAGAATACTTCGTGACACCAACCATGGATTACGCTTTTGCCACGCCGACGGCAATGTCGGAGCGGTCACTGTCGACCATGCCGGCTTAGGAATGCGCACCATACGAGTTTTCGAACTCCCGTTCGAGCTTCCAGCGGAAGACGTTATCGCGGCTTTCCGCCCCTATGGCACTGTACATAGCCACACTGCCGAACGCTGGGCGCAATTCCAAACGTACCCTGTTCTTAACGGTGTACGGCAGATCACCATCGACCTCCATCGCCACGTGCCATCTTACCTGCAAATTAGCGGGTGCCGCGCGGTTGTCATATACGACGGCCAACCCAAGACCTGTTCCG
The DNA here is from genome assembly GCF_023864345.2 of Schistocerca serialis cubense. Lineage (NCBI taxonomy): Eukaryota > Metazoa > Arthropoda > Insecta > Orthoptera > Acrididae > Schistocerca > Schistocerca serialis. The sequence continues at coordinate 74,507,762 of NC_064642.1, read as the reverse complement.
GGTGCGGCAAAGAAGGCCACCTCAGATCTGAGTGTCTTCAGCGACGAATCACCCAATTGCCAGCCGCTACCGTGGCACCTCCGGCTCCGACGACGGTTTTACCGATCACCTACGCATCGGCGCTCTGTTCTCCTCCCACCGGCCGCCGCCCATCGGACCATGCACCGGTGACCCTTCCAGCTGCTACGGATACCGCTGGGGCCGACGCGCCGCGCTCAAAGCCTGACGCCACTCCGGCGCCACTACCAACAGCGACGACTTCCGACACCCATCCGCCTGAACATATGGACGCCCCTTCATTTGACGTTCCCGCGACGGCATTCCTCTCAGAGCGACGCGACTCCCTCCCGTCTTCCGACACGGAGGGACGAACCCGCAAACAACGTTCACCTAAGAGGCGCAAGAGGAGGCGCCGTACGGTCTCGGAACGAGACGGATCACCACCCCCCGATGCTCCAGAGGCCGTCCGACCCGACGAGGCCTCGGAGAACCTACGCGACGATATGAATGACGACAACATGACGCCGACTGTGGATACGTCGATGCCTACTCTACTGGCTCGCTCAGGTGCTCCTGAACCAATGGACTCCACAGATGCGACTGCCGCCGAGACGTCCTCTGCCCCTACGACCGAAGTGGAACGTACGACCATCACAACGACAACGCCGTCAATGGTGTGGAGTGAGGACGTCGATGAGGAGCCGGACCACACGCTGGGGACAGAGTTACCCCAGACGGAAGCATCGTTACGCCGCTGATAATGCCGTCAGGTGGCGTACGGCACGACTCACCGTTGCCTCGTCCCTCTTCATCCTCCGCCGGTGGAGTTCCCCTCCACGGCGGGTTACGGCTCCAAACCTACCGAATAGCGACGATCAACACTAACACCATTAGCTCACCCGTGAAACTTCAACTGCTGCGAGAGATGATATGGGCGTCGGACGTCGATATCGCACTACTACAGGAAGTCCACCTGGCCACACTACCAGACGTCGCGGGATATAACACTTATCCTTCTCCTGGTGACCACCTGGGACGTGGCGTAGCCATCTACGCCAGAGAAGGCATTCCAGTGGCCGATATCACATACCTTCCATCTGCCAGAGGCATGGCCGTCACCGTCATGGGGACGCGTATCATCAACATTTACGCTCCGTCAGGCTCCACCCGCAGACGCGACAGGGCCCTCTTCTATTCAGAAGAAATCGCTCCTTTGTTTCTTGGACGCTGCGACCATTACTTGCTTGGGGGTGATTTTAATTGTGTCTTGTACCCTAAAGATCAAGTGCCCCACTACAACACCTGTCAAGAACTGCGTCTTGTCGTCCGAGATCTGTTGCTCCGCGACACTTGGGAAATTCGGCACGGCGACGCGCCTGGACATACTTACCAGACGAGTCACTCCGCGAGCCGCCTTGATAGAATTTACGTCTCTCGGGAACTCACACCTGCAGTCCAAGGTGCAGAACTTTGGCCCCTGGCCTTTTCGGACCACTGTGCCTACATCTGCAACATTCTCTTCCCCAAGCAAGTGGTCTGGCGTAGTCGTGCACCGTGGAAGCTAAACACCTCCCATCTTCATGATCCCGAATGTCTTCAACGTGTTACCGAGACATGGGCCACCTGTGAACGTCGCTTACCTAAATACTGCACGACCTTGACCTGGTGGCTAGAATGTGCCAAACCTGCCATTCGACGTACTTTGATTCAGTATGGAAAGGAAGTTGCTATGTGGCGCCGGCACACTACCGACTATTTCTACGCCGTTCTCCGCGACCTGGACGCCCAACCGCCCACCCCCGACACCCAGAGGGAACGCAGCAGGATTAAGGCGCAAATTGTAACTTTGACACGCCGTAGACTGCAGGGGGCTATGGTGCGAACCCGACGTCAAGATTCGGCGGAACAAGAACATCCGACCATGCATCATATCGCCTCCGATAGGAAACATCGACGACGACAACTCATCACCGAGATCACCACCTGTCGCGGCCAGCACGTCATTTGCCAGGCCGAAATCGTCAGTGCCTTTGTCGACCACTACCGCACAATGTACCAGGAGGAGACTACCAACAACCACGCTGAGGAGTCTGTGTTACCACACGTAACTCGCACCCTCACCAGCGACGAAGCGGACGAGCTGCTGGTGCCCATTACGCGTGACGAAATCCACGATGCAATCAAAAAAGGTGCTCTGAATAAGTCACCTGGTGTGGACGGATTGCCGATAGAATTTTATCGCGCTTTCTTCACACTAATGGCATCACGGTGGACAACGATGTTTAATGAACTGCTGACGATAGGGAACGCCGTACCGCCGTCCTTCGTCACGGGAATTATTACACCCATCCACAAACCGACACCAGGTGTGACGACAGCACATTACCGTCCCCTGACTCTGCTTAACGCAGACTGCAAAATTTTTACACGCCTACTGGCAACGCGATGTCGCAAGATCCTGCCTAGCATTCTATCCCCGGAACAGACAACTCCGGGCGGCTCAGTTAATATACAAACGGCCACAGGAGAATGTCGCGATTTAATTGCACTGGCAGCGGCGTGCAGACTCCGCGCCGCAGTGGTTGCCATTGATTTTGACAGCGCATTCGACAAATTGCGGCATCTTTTTCTGTTCTCAGTGATGAACCGCATGGGTTTTCCACCAGCCTTCATCGACGTGATCCGGCGCCTGTACGGCACCGCCGAATCTCTGATTCAGGTTAACGGCCGTGTGGCGGGACCAGTGGTGATCCGGCGTTCCGTACGGCAAGGCTGCCCACTTTCGACCCTACTCTATGCCATAAGCCTGGAGCCACTCATCGGGAGTCTGACGAGCCACCTTTCTGGTCTCACTTTGCGACAGCACAGTTTTCGATGTCGTGCGTATGCGGACGACCTCCTCCTCTTGATCCGCTCACGGAGTGAAACACACACGGTACTTGATTTGATATCAACGTACGGCACTGCAGCGGGCAGTAACATGAATGTGGCTAAATCCGCGGCGATGCCCATTGGACGCGGCCTCTCACACGAAGACTTAGCACCTCTCCCGTGTGTACAACAACTACGATATCTTGGTATCATTTTCACCTCCACCGTGCGCCGCTCCGCTGCCATCAATTTTCGGCGTGCACTCCAAACTATCCGCACGACGGTGCGACAACATCTTCTCCGACGACTCGATTCTTTACAACGTGTCCAATACCTCAATCAACATGTGGCGGCCAGAATGGTCCACATCGCACAGGTCCTCCCGCTGCCATCAACTATTGGACGCAGCCTCCAGGCTGCCCTTGGATACTTCCTTACGGCCGGTACGATCTTTAAGGTCCGCTGCGACACGCTCACCCTTCCCCCGCGAGCAGGAGGCCTCGGCCTTGTCAATGTGCGACTCCGAGCGGCGTCCTTGTACATGTCCACCATGCACAAGCAGTGGCACGGGGACACCTCCCTTACGCGCAGCTTGCTGGAAATTCTTGTGCCCGCGACCATAACACCACCAGTACCAGTCGGACACATCAAGCACCATTTGACGCACATTTCTGATTTCATCGTCGACTTCAGTTATGCTCACACACACTTACCCACCACGCGTTCTCCTCGACCTAAAGATTTTTACATCCCTCTCCTTCGTTCCATATCCAGCAACAATATCGAACTGAGACATCCGTCCACGCGGTGGCCAACGGTTTGGCGTCACATCCACCAGCCTTTTCTTCCCTCCAACGTCCGGGCAACATGGTACCAAGTCGCAAATGAAAAATTCGCCACAAATCATCGCCTTCACGCCATCGGACTACAGGACTCTCCACTTTGTTCCATTTGCCACCTCGTGGATGACGATGTCCATCAACTGACTTGTACTGCCACCAGTGACGTCTGGAAACTTGCCCGACAGTTCGTTGCCTGTTACCTCCGCGTTCCGCCGGACTCGATTGACCCACGGACTTTTATCCATCCTGAGAATACTTATTTCCCCGCCTCCAAAAATCATGCGATTGTCTGGGTCAAGGGATGGACGATCACCTACATGTATAATGGTGGCGACAAATCACGCCTTGATTTCTGGCAGTACTTACAAACCGCCCACAGTGAAGTCGAACAGCGACCACGCTACCGCGCCTTCTTCGCCAATTACCTACACGCGATCTTTACTTCACCCCCGCTCAGTTGGATGGTGCCACACGCCGACAGCACTCCCGCCCCCCCTGCTGACATCTGAGACTCCCCGCGCTACTTTCTACATTGTAACCCACAGTGGAATAGGCGCATGGACACGCGCCTCCTTTCTTTAATGCACTACCCCAGACAACACTGGTCTTTCCCTCACTCCACAGTATATTGCTTCACACCTCTTAGATTACATCAGACTTATTATTCTTTTTTTCCCTACACCATGTTATTAAAAAAAAAAATTCCTCGCCTTGTACGAGTATATTGTCTTGTGTTATTTTCGCCGGAAGGATGGCATTTCTGTTGTATTTAAGTTTGTACCAATAAAGATCTTTTTTTCATTTACCTTTTTCCTGGTGAAAAAAAAAAAAAAAAAAAAAAAAGTGGTCAGCGTGACGGAATGTCAATCCTAAGGTCCCGGGTTCGATTCCCGGCTGGGTCGGAGATTTTCTCCGCTCAGGGACTGGGTGTTGTGTTGTCCTAATCATCATCATTTCATCCCCATCGACGCGCAGGTCGCCAAAGTGGCGTCAACTCGAAAGACCTGCACCAGGCGAAGGATCTACCCGCCGGGAGGCCCTACCCACACGACGTTTCATACATCTTGCACACCAGATGGTAGAGTTTTGTTAGGACTGGCTCTCCCAAGGCCGTCAGTAGTTCTAATGGAATGTTGTCTACTCCTGGGACCTTGTTTCGACTCAGGTCTTTCATTGCTCTGTCAAACTCTTCACGCTGTATTGTATCTCCCATTTCATCTTCATCTACATCCTCTTCCATTTCCATAATATTGTCCTCAAGTACATCGCCCTTGTATAGACCCTCTATATACTCCTTTCACCTTTCTGCTTTCCCTTCTTTGCTTAGAACTGGGTTTCCATCTGAGCTCTTGATATTCATACAAGTGGCTCTCTTTTCTCCAAAGGTCTCTTTAATTTTCCTGTAGACAGTATCTATCTTACCCCTAGTGAGATAAGCCTCTACATTCTTGCATTTGTCCTCTAGCCATCCCTGCTTAGCCATTTTGCAGTTCCTGTCGATCTCAGTTTTGAGACGTTTGTATTCCTTTTTGCCTGCTTCATTTACTGCATTTTTATATTTTCTCCTTTCATCAATTAAATTCAATATTTCTTCTGTTACCCAAGGATTTCTACTAGCCCTCGTATTTTTACCTACTTGGTCCTCTGCTGCCTTCACTACTTCATCCCTCAGGGCTACCCATTCTTCTTCTACTGTGTTTCTTTCCCCCATTCTTGTCAATTGCTCCCTTATGCTCTCCCAGAAACTCTGTACAACCTCTGGTTTAGTCAGTTTATCCAGGTCCCATCTCCTTAAATTCCCACCTTTTTGCAGTTTCTTCAGTTTTAATCTATAGTTCATAACCAATAGATTGCGGTCAGAGTCCACATCTGCCCCTGGAAATGTCTTACAATTTAAAACCTGGTTCCTAAATCTCCGTCTTACCATTATATAATCTATCTGAGGGCTATTGAAATAACTCAGGCCTGAAAGTGGAGCTTTATCAGGGTGGGGGGGTGGGGGGGAGTGTTGGAGGTTTCCTGAGGGGTAGGGGCAGGAGGGAGAGAGGGAGGTGTGGGGGGGGGGTGCGGAGAGAGATTTCTCAGAGGGACACACATGCTGGCTGGGGAAAATGCATGACATCATCAGAGGGCTGTGGTAATTAATTGATCAATATAATTTATTTACATAATTAATTTGATATCACCTCTATATAAATTGTCGCCGTTCTCGCTTTGTCCCACTACTAGTGTCACTTCTCTGACTTCTTTATCAAATAAGTCGAATTCACAAGGGTGTAGGAGTGATGTAACTGTCATGTGAGCTACTTTCAAATGAAAATACACATAATCACGTACCACATACCATTTTTTCATTTCGTCATTCACCCACGTCCTCGCGGCAACATAGACAGTTTACTTGGCAGCTTGTGTCGTACTTCTTGACTTCAGCATTGCGTATTTCCGTGTAATGTTTAGTTGTAAGCATCCGCGACTGAACTAGATATGTTGTGTGGCTTTGGACTTCTGTTTCACTAAACTGTTGTATATGAGGGATAATTGAACTACGTTAGCACATTTCCATTGACTCTTAGAGGAACAAAGTCATATTAATAACTTGAATACAACGTATTAATGTTCCACAATAGTATTTATTAGTTCTTATGGCAAATTACAAGTAGGTCAATCAGGTAGGGCTATAGCCACTAGACTGACTGAGCAAGAAAGGAGTTGGAGACTGAGAAAGAAAGATTCCATCTTTGCTGAACATGCTCTGAATGAATGTCATTCACATAATGTGAAATGTGATGTTCTCCTTAAAGGAATTAAAGGGAGAAAATTTCTGTCTCTTTAGGTATTACATCATGTTTGTGTTTTGTATCGATACATTCATAAAATGTCACATCTTTGTACAGCTATGAATTCTCGCTGGAGTTGTGTGGATTATCTGTTCAACATTAAGTTATCTGACAATGGCCTAAGAAGCCGAAAGCTGGTTCATAACGAACTAACAAATATTGTTGTGGAACATTAACACGTTGTATTCAACTTATTAAATTAATAAGGCCTACGAACCAGCCAGAATATTAGTTTTAAAAATAACCAGTGAGGCGAGACGTAGTAGTGGTACGTTATTTCACTGCAAAACTCATCTGAGTTAATAAACAGGCGGATTAAAATGAGGATTAAGAGAAGACAGGTGGACAACTACGCAGATGAATAAAAGAGGTGGAAACCTGTGTAGATGGATGTGGACTTTCACTAAGGTGACGTCAGTGAAAACTGCACCGTGATCCGAGCTTGAACTCATGAGATACTTGAATTTTGATTCAGCATAGTAGTCTGCATTCACAATAGTTGGCGGCCGCCGTGAAAAGTCATTGTCGCATAGGATGGTGTAGGTGCTCACAAAAAAGCTGAGGTTAGTATGGTGGGAGTTTAGACAATGGCATGCAGAAGTCTGGAAGTCTGATGTAAGAATTCTGGCGGGGTCCAAAAATAAAAACACGACGTAGTTTGTAGAGGCAGATGGCCCTCGCCTCGACTTGATTGAGTAGTCCAAGACTGTGAAAGTCGGAAAAGAAGAATTGTCCGTCATATAATTACACATTGTCAGAATTAGGAGGCAGGAAAAAATTATTTGTTATAATTCCCAAAGTGTTTCCACTGGAGCCATTGAGTTAGGCCATTATAAAATGAGGAGCAGTAATATTCATAAAGGGGACTGTCTGACGTCGCTGCAACCCAGAAGGATTAGATGGGGAGTGGCAAACCGTTGTTCAGAGGCAATGATTTCGGTGTTGGAGAAGGTCTGACGTGCAATGAATACCAGATCGAGCTCTATGGCATGGTAAGTTTTGTTCTTGCTCATGTCGAGTTAACAATGTCTGATTAAGTGCAGTCACATAGGCAGTGAATTCCATTGGTAATCATGAAGTATATTTTGATTTGTGGCAATCTACACAGACATAAATGACGATAGATTGTGAGCAAAGCTTATGCCATGCGATACATCCTCGCTCCTGCCCATGTCGGTAAGTGAGGTTACGTGGCCTGTCTACACTCACGCTCATAAATTAAGGATAATTGCAGAATGTGGTGCCACACAACGTGGCACTACACAAAACTGGCGCTAATAGCATAGGCACAAAGGGAGCACACACGACACAGATCTGTAAGTCCACGGTACTGGTGATAAGTTGAGAAAACCGTCCCGAAACACATGTGCTACAAAACGCCACTGTTTCCTGCGCATGTACCCCGACATCAATATGGGATATGATGACCATGCACACGTACACAGGCCGCACAACGGGTTGACATACTCTGGATGAGGTGGTCGAGCAGCTGCTGGGGTATAGCCTGCCATTCCTGCACCAGTGCCTGTCGGAGCTCCTGAAGTGTCGTAGGGGTTTGAAGAGGTGCAGCGATACGTCGACCGAGAGCATCCCAGACGTGATCGATGGGATTTAGTTCTGGAGAACAGGCAGGCCACTCCATTAGCCTGATATCTTCTCTTTCAAGGTACTCCTCCACGATGGCAGCTCGGTGGGGCCATGCATTATCATCTGTCAAGAGGAAGGTGGGACCCACTGCATCCTTGAAAAGGCGGACCTACTGGTTCAAAATGACGTCCCAGTACACCTGACCTGTTGTAGTTCCTCTGTCACCTCTGTCAAAGACATGCAGGGATGTACGTCCACCAATCATAATCCCACCCCACACCACCAAACCACGACCTCCATACAGGTCTCATTCGAGGACATTAAGGGGTTGGTATCTGGTTCCTGGTTCATGCCTGATGAAAACCCGGAGAGGATCACTGTTCAGACTATACCTGGACTCGTCCATGAACATAACCTGGGACCACTGTTCCAGTGACCATGTACTGTGTTCTTGACACCAGGCTTAACGGGCTCTCCTGTGACCAGGTGTCAGTGGAATGCACCTTACAGGTCTCCGGGCGAATAAACCATGCCTGTCCAGTCGTCTGTAGACTGTGTGTCTGGAGACAACTGTTCCAGTGGCTGCGGTAAGGTCCCGAGCAAGGCTACCTGCAGTACTCCGTGGCCATCTGCGGGCACTGATGGTAAGATATCGGTCTTCTTGTCAGCTGATGTATTTTGTTCCGATTAGCAAAAATGGTTCAAATGGCTCTGAACACTGAGGGACTAACCTAAGGACATCACACACATCCATGCCCGATGCAGGATTCGAACCTGCGACCGTAGCGGTCGCGCGGTTCCAGACTGTAGCGCTTAGAATCGCTCGGCCACCCGGCCGGCTCCGATTAGCACCAAAAAGGCTTAATACAATTAATCTCAAGCACCAGAGGAATTAACGGATGTACCACACTGACACTAATATCTGTATCACTCATCTTTACAGTGTTGCAAGAACTAAACCTGGTTAGTACTCCACGAATTTACTTGGCAACGAAATATTTGAGAGCAGAATTTTGCTCTTCTTTTGATTTGATACCTTTAATTTGAGTTCCTTTGTCATCCATAAGCGTCTGGACATTAACTTTAGTGCCACTGACAGCCTTTGCATATGATAAGAATTGCTTAATATTTTGCAAGATGCCTTCCAATAAGACTCTACTACTGTTGTCATTGAAGGCTTTAAGCACTGTCCTCTTGACAGCCAAACTGGTTTCATTCAGCATGTCGTATTTATTACTTTATTCTTATTATGCAGAAGTTTTGTTACAGTTTCCATGGGGAGTTTCTTCCAACATGAAATGTACTGCGTGGTACATTTCTATTCAGTGCACAGCCAAACTATTCTTTTAAACCTGAGCCTCTTATACATATCCATATCCAGACCTGAATGTTTCAAGTCCCTTACTGAGATAGGTGCCATTTGCTACAACTGCCTGATTGTCACTGATACCAATTTCGAAATGGACATCCTCAAAGAAGTCAGATATATTTGTTGTCATTAAGTCTAACATATTTCCATCATGAGTGGGCTTCAGAGCTATTTCTTCCAAGCACTTTTCAGAGAAAGCATTTAGTGTTACTTTGCTTGATGTCTTGACACGCCCATCACTTAGAAAACTGTGATTATTACAGTCGTTTGTTGGATGATTACTCTTCTCCAATAATGACAGCATGATTGGTAAACATACGTATTAGCGAGTTGATTGTTTCTGCAAAGTTTTTGGCTACATCTCGGCGTGAATTGGTGGTCGATAGGACCCAATTATGTTTATGCACAGCCTTGGTACTGAGTCTTACTCAAACAGTCTCACATGTATGACAAGACATTCGCTCACGAAAGGCGAACATGTCAGTTTAAGGATATTAAGTTTGGCGTAAATTTGTAGATCGCTGCTTCATCCGAATTGTAGATGAAGTACTAAGACAAATTGTTAGAAAAGATACTGAAAGGATTCGAAATGCGACTGTAAATCTAAATCCACATGACCAAATAATCACAAGGCGAGGAATTAGACCCGATCCAGACAAACTAAAATTTATAAATGATGCGCAAACGCCTACTGAGGGAGTCCTTTCGGCTAATTCACTGTCAAAGGGAATTCTCAACAAATCAGCTCCTTATTTTTCCACAAATACGAGCGTTTACTAGGAAGGGCACGAACTAGTAGTGAGACGAGAGCTCTCTGCGTTTGTTCAAGGGAGAGAAAACCAGGTTGTTTGAGGAAAAGAAATCGTCTCGTTCCAATCTTAATCGCGAATTTCACGTGTGCACAGACTTATCTTCTTATGGGCTAGGTACACGTATATACCAGCTCGAATCTAGTGAGGAAGGCTAATTGATGAAGATAAATGCATTCACCAGGCATGTTGAATCGGTGAGAACGTAATTATTCAGTGACCGAACTGAATGTGGTATGGGTTTTTCTGACATTGAGGAGTTATCTTCACCCTAGAAAAACATGTCTGCAGTGATACCAATAAACTGGAGTCCAGATGAGACGAATCTAACATGCGGAAGGTAGACGTGTAATTCCAATTCAAAGTTAATTACCGACTGTGCGAAGAGAACATGGCGGCGATCGCATTATGTCATAAATGAGGAGAGGTTCTCAAGGGTATCAGTGAGGAGGAAATGGAGTTCAGGATGCTCTAGACGTAAGGAGTTCCCTTCAAGAACTTCTCTTTTCTTTTCTCTGATGTGTCAAAGAAACAAACGAAGAACCCAAAACTAAGGGAGTTACATAGCTATCATGAAATGGGTAAATATCTTTTATGAAAAGGAGTGCGCTTTTATAGGACAAACGTCACATCGACAAAACTTGCGCCTTGGGAAGGTCTAATAGCATCAGAGGCTTAAAGACTAAAGACGTCATGAGAGGGAGAGTACATTTTCACAGAGAGGAAATAAGGGCTGAAGAAAATCTGAAAATTGGCACTGAACAATTTAAGAAAGCAAGGCCATGACTGACGAGTAAACCCAGTATAGTTTTCTGTAGGAGACTTGGTATTCAGGAAATCACCGTAGAGATCCTCGAAAGTGGTCAAGGAAACAAAAAGTTCATTCTGACTTCCCATGGTTTCTTTAGCGTAGCTATACACGAGAAGACAGTGCAGTTGGCAAACCCAGGTGTGAAGTCAGGGTTGGCATGCAGCATGGGACAGCACTTGCGACGTAACGCGCTCTTTCGCACATCGACGGCGGTTCTGCAACATAAATTGTCCACCTACGTCGATACTGCTGCAGATCTGCACACGTAGCTCCTGACTGCAGTGTTGAAGAAACTGAGATTTCATAACTACACGTCGGAGGCCGCTATAAGTACAAAAAGCTGAAAATAGTCTTGTGAACTCTAAACAATAAATCGGAAATGGGTTCCTGTTCAAATTTTTAAGTTCAAAGGTCCTTTTAAACTTGCATTAGGATTTTTTTTTATTGCTGTTAAGCAAGATCATCAGCCCACATGTATTCAGATCATTGAAGTTCCTGTTCACAGTCCTCGTCACACTCAAACAGCCACAACTTTTCCTATCCAATTCCGAAATCATTTACTAGAGTAACAGAGTCAATAAACTGTTATTTACTTTTGCACTCGGCATTCAGTGATTGTCTTTAAATAAAGTTTTTGCTCGCCATAAATACTCAGTAAAAAAAATTTACTTAATACCGCCAAGCTTTTAGTTCAAAGTTTACACACGCGATTTTCTCCAGAACAAAATATCTCTCGACTCTTAAAATTTCACATATAGTTAATGGTAAACACCAGCTACCTTTATCACTGTACCGAAACGCCGAAGTCACAATATCACTTAATTTTACACATAATGCGTTCGGACACTTTCAGCATGACCGGCTCCTTCGAAAGCTAGTCCACCACTTCCTTCTTCTCTCTCTGCCTCTACAAGCATCTCTATCTCATGCGTTAGGTGGCAAACCGTCTCACTTCTCATTGGCTGTGCAGAATTACGGCCAGTCAGAACTGACTTTCATGGCGCGGCTCGCGCTAAAATCTAGCAAGAACCAACCACTGCTCTCAGCTCATTGACGTCATTAAAATAAGCAACTTAAAACTCTTTTGTTAAACAAATAAAATGAAATAAACTTTAAGCTGTATTTTACATCTGGAATTTAACTATATAGTCACGAACGTTCTGGCTGTCTCCTACTATTCAAACATGCTTGGACATCCGTCACCCACTAGCAGGGGAACCACTGGTGGATTCGTTCCCACGATACAAAGCTGGAACACTTGCAAGTTCCTATAGAGAATTACAAACTGAAAATTTAATATTGGCGAATGTCACACAGACACTCACACAAGTACTCTCTTTCACACTAACCCTAATACAAAACATAAATATCTACTTGAAATTCTTAAAGTTATTACTACAGCAAAATTACGAAAGGTTTTCTAAAATGAGAAATTTCCAAATTTGAATCTAAACACTGAAGGTGTTATCATATCTTTTCAAATAGTCACAGTTGGTGAACTATTAACATATATATATATATATATATATATATATATATATATATATATTGATTTAGTTTTTTAAGTGTCGGATAATTACATTTTTTAATGACTTTTCTTTTTTTTGTAACTTCCAAATTATGACAGTTATTGACTTCAGATTTTGACAGATTGTTCCTTTACGCAACAGAAGGTTATGTACCTAATATGACGTTATTCAGGCTATTTCTAGATCAGTTATTAATTTTTATAGTTCCAGAGAGTGTAACTACTCTGTACGTGCCTCTGCGCTACTTTCACACCCTGCAGTCACGCCATATGGTCATGACGCACGTCTGCAGGACACAGCTCGCCCGTTGCAGATCGTATAAGGTTCTGACTGCTTGCACTGGAGCCCACATACATTCATACAAGAAAGCTTTAATAGACAAATTGGCGATCGCGCCCTTGCTGCGACGCCTCACACTCTAAAGGAATTCTTTATTTATTGTTGGCCCAACCTCCTAGTTAGCTGCCTTGTCCAGAACATTTGGCTGTTTTATTTCTTCCAAGTAATTAAATTCTGAAATTTTCTTTATTTACCCATATTATTATTTCATGTATTGTGGTGCAACTTTAACATTGGACATAATTATATACAGCTTTTTCAAACGAATTTTGTAATCCAGTTTTTTTTGTTACCACTTGGATAATCTTATTACTGGGCGGATGTCTTGGTTCATTCTTCATGGTACAAAGTCCGACTTGCAGGTTACCTGACTAACGGCTTTTGGGCGTAAAAAAAATCCGATCTTCAATATTTCACGTAAGCCACTAATTATTGACCTAATTTAAACATTTAAAATGCTGTCATAATCTTTCTTATTCATAGACAAAACAAAATAAAATGTAATGATTAGGCATCAAAATTACAAAGCAAAGAATAAATACGTTGTTCCTAGCAAAGAATATATAGAAAATCTATCGAAAGAAGCAAAACAATGTCGTTAAGTTTTTAGTTCACAAAGCAAAGTCAGTAAATCCATATACCTTAGTCAAGTAAATTCGCTGTTAGTTTGTATTCATACTGGTAAGACTGCAGTGCTTAAGTCTGTCACTAACATAAACTTCTGAAAATACATTTGTCACGGAGCTGAAAAACGCTAACAACACTATCTATTGGTTCTTTGATTTATTAATAAACTAACAGTGCCATGTATTTGTTTTTTGGTGTACTACACCATTATGATTAACCGGCTGAATCCTAAGCTGAGTGGGAGATTTTAAATACAATTTTAAATTGAGATATCTTTATCTTGTTTGCCGATTTTGATGAAATACAGTCTGAATTTTGCCCCAAGCTAAGTTCGAGTCACCTGTGAAAACCGCAGGCATAGTCGTCGAGTAGTTTTGGAGATTAGTGTGTTCAAACAGAGATGATGGTTTTAGATAAAACTTTGAATCTCATAATCTATTACTTCCTTGACCCGATTTTGATGGAAACAGAGGTTTTCAGCGATTTTAGCGCACTAGAGCACAGGTTGCACAGAGGCTCGTTAAAAATATCTGAGTATGTCTAGCGACACACATGAGAATAATGTAGGTAAGCAAGTACATCGGTATAAAACATTTGGGGCACAGACTATTTTATTTATTGCAGTAGCAAAATCCCATTACTCTTTATTGCTTGCTGGAACACACGTAACTTGTTCGACAATATGCAAACGAGAACAATTGTTGAATGGTTCATGAATGAAACTCTTACAAGGGAACCTCCCCATCACACCTCCCCTCAGATTTAGTTATAATTTGGCACAGTGGATAGGCCTTGAAAAACTGATCACAGATCAATTGAGGATACAGGAAGAAGTTGTGTGGAACTGTGAAAAAATAAGCAAAATATACAAACTGAGTAGTCCATGGGCAAGACAGGCAACATCATGGATAGCGTGAGCTCATGAGCGCCGTGGTCCCGTGGTAGCGTGAGCAGCTGCAGAACGAGGGATCCTAAGTTCAAGTCTTCCCTCGAGTGAAAAGTTTACTTTCTTCATTTTTGCACAGTTATGATCTGTCCGTTCACTGACGTCTCTGTTCACTGTAATAAGTTTAGTGTCTGTGTTTTGCGACCGCATCGCAAAACCGTGCGATTAGTAGACGAATGGACGTGCCTCTCCAATGAGAACCTAAAACATTTGGTCGCAATGTCATAGGTCAACCGATTCCTCCACAGGAAAACACATCTGATATATTCTATACGACACCGGTGACGGCATGTGCGTCACATGACGGGAATATGTTGTCGACCCACCTAACCTGTACACTTGGCGAATGGGTAAAAAGATTCTTCTACCTTGCCCGATTTAGGTTTTCTTGTGGATGTGGTAATCACTCCCAAAAAAGTGATGAAAACATAAGAGTTTGTCACATAAACTAAAAATAAAAAATTAAACTTTACACTCGACGGAAGATTTGAATCAAGGACCTCTCGTTCCGCAGCTTCTCACGTTACCACGGGACCACGGCGCTCCTGAGCTCATACTGTCCTAGACGTTGCCTATCTTCCCCATTGACTACTCAGTTTGTATATTTTGCTTATTTTTTCACAGTTCCGCACAACTTCTTCCTGTTTTCTCAATTGATCTATGTTCAGTTTTTCAAGGCCTATCCACTGTGCCAAATTATAACTAAATCTGAGGGGGGTGCGATGGGGAGGTTCCCTTGTTAGTGTAGACAAGAAAAATTTACGTATACAGTACACAGCTAACTCTGCCACTAGACCTGCGGCTGTCTGCCTCTACGTTTGAAATGAAAACAACTCTTGATGCAATATTGACTTAAAATGTGATTTAAATGATTTCATAAACCACATACGATAGAGAAACACGAGCGAAAATTCCGCATAGCTTAGAGTCTCACGCGTCATAGCTCGTGGCGGCCAAACATCAAAATACAGTGAGTTGACAAAAGTTGTGGGATAGAGATAGGCACATAAACAGAAGGCGGTAGTATCGCGTATACAAGGTTTAAAAGGGCAGTGCATTGACGCAGCCGTCATTTGTTCTCAGGTGATTCATGTGAAAAGGTTTCCGACAAGATTATGGCCGCACCACGGGACTAAACAGACTCTGGACGCGGAATGCTAGTTGAAGCTAGGCGCAGTTTATAAGTCGTTTGGGAATTCAATATTCTGGTACCCACAGTGTCAAGAGTGTGCCGAGAATACGAGGTTTCAGGCATTACCTCTCACCACGGACAACGCAGACGCTTACGGCCTCCACTTAACGACCGAGAGCAGCGGCGTTTACGTAGAGTTGTTAGTGCTAACACACTGCGTGAAATAACCTCAGAAATCAATGTGGTACGTACGACAAACGTATGCGTTAGGACAGGTGGAGGAATTTGGTGTTAATGGAGTATGGCAACAGGCGTCCGACGCGAGTGCCTTTGCTAACAACACATCTTTTGCAGCGTCTCTCCTGCACTGTTGTGGACCCTAGACGACTGAACAACCGTAATTGGTCAGGTGAGTCCCGATTTCAGTTGTTAAGACCTGATAGTAGGTTTCGAGTGTGGCGCAAACTCCACGAAGCCATTGACATAAGTTGTCAACAAGACACTGTGTAAGCTGGTGGTGCTTCCATAATGGTATGGGATGTGTTTACACGGAATGAACGGGGTCCTCGTGTGGCCGAGCGGTTCTAGGCGCTTCAGTCTGGAAACGCGCGACCGCTACGGTCGTAGGTTCGAATCCTGCCTTGGGTATGGATGAGTGTGATGACCTTAGGTTAGTTAGGTTTACGTAGTTCTAAGTTCTATGGGACTGATGACCTCAGCAGTTAAGCCCTACAGTGCTCAGATCCATTTGAACCATATATTCTGCAAGGGACTTCCAGGAACTTGTTGAGTCCACGCCAAGTCGAATTGTTGCACTACACCGCGCAAAAGGAGGTCTAACACGATATTAGGAGGTATCCCATAAGTTATAGTTCAATGTATATCATTTAATTTTTAAGGTGGCTATAATTTCGCACCTTACAAGAACTCATCCACATACTTTGCTGCCATCTACAAACACAATTAGGTATCGTGTGATAGGTTGTACATCGTACATATGAATATACACTCCTGGAAATGGAAAAAAGAACACATTGACACCGGTGTGTCAGACCCACCATACTTGCTCCGGACACTGCGAGAGGGCTGTACAAGCAATGATCACACGCACGGCACAGCGGACACACCAGGAACCGCGGTGTTGGCCGTTGAATGGCGCTAGCTGCGCAGCATTTGTGCACCGCCGCCGTCAGTGTCAGCCAGTTTGCCGTGGCATACGGAGCTCCATCGCAGTCTTTAACACTGGTAGCAAGCCGCGACAGCGTGGACGTGAACCGTATGTGCAGTTGACGGACTTTGAGCGAGGGCGTACAGTGGGCATGCGGGAGGCCGGGTGGACGTACCGCCGAATTGCTCAACACGTGGGGCGTGAGGTCTCCACAGTACATCGATGTTGTCGCCAGTGGTCGGCGGAAGGTGCACGTGCCCGTCGACCTGGGACCGGACCGCAGCGACGCACGGATGCACGCCAAGACCGTAGGATCCTACGCAGTGCCGTAGGGGACCGCACCGCCACTTCCCAACAAATTAGGGACACTGTTGCTTCTGGGGTATCGGCGAGGACCATTCGCAACCGTCTCCATGAAGCTGGGCTACGGTCCCGCACACCGTTAGGCCGTCTTCCGCTCACGCCCCAACATCGTGCAGCCCGCCTCCAGTGGTGTCGCGACAGGCGTGAATGGAGGGACGAATGGAGACGTGTCGTCTTCAGCGATGAGAGTCGCTTCTGCCTTGGTGCCAATGATGGTCGTATGCGTGTTTGGCGCCGTGCAGGTGAGCGCCACAATCAGGACTGCATACGACCGAGGCACACAGGGCCAACACCCGGCATCATGGTGTGGGGAGCGATCTCCTACACTGGCCGTACACCACTGGTGATCGTCGAGGGGACACTGAATAGTGCACGGTACATCCAAACCGTCATCGAACCCATCGTTCTACCATTCCTAGACCGGCAAGGGAACTTGCCGTTCCAACAGGACAATGATCGTCCGCATGTATCCCGTGCCACCCAACGTGCTCTAGAAGGTGTAAGTCAACTACCCTGGCCAGCAAGATCTCCGGATCTGTCCCCCATTGAGCATGTTTGGGACTGGATGAAGTGTCGTCTCACGCGGTCTGCACGTCCAGCACGAACGCTGGTCCAACTGAGGCGCCAGGTGGAAATGGCATGGCAAGCCGTTCCACAGGACTACATCCAGCATCTCTACGATCGTCTCCATGGGATAATAGCAGCCTGCATTGCTGCGAAAGGTGGATATACACTGTACTAGTGCCGACATTGTGCATGCTCTGTTGCCTGTGTCTATGTGCCTGTGGTTCTGTCAGTGTGATCATGTGATGTATCTGACCCCAGGAATGTGTCAATAAAGTTTCCCCTTCCTGGGCCAATGAATTCACGGTGTTCTTATTTCAGTTTCCAGGAGTGTATAAAGGAGACTGACATTGTCACGTACGTCTTGTAAATAATTGTTAACGCTTATTTCATGGAAGGTGATGGAGTGCCTTTATTATAAAAATAGCGTAATGAATGATTGACTGCACTAGAAGAGGTTGGAACGCAAGTGGAGACGAAATGGTAGGCAGAAGTCAAGCTCTGGGTGGAAGACCCGCTCAGGTGTTGGTCCTGTTTAAACACAGGAAGTAGCGTGACGGACGTCGTGGCACCTGAGCTCTGGAGCACAATAGGGTGGCGGCCGGCCGCAATTGTAGTAGGGGCCGAAAGGATAACCGGATAATTCTCCCGTACGCTTAACATCTTGGACGGAGGTGAGAGGAACGAAGAAGCGGCATCTCGGAAACCACGCAGGCTGGCTTACTTCCAAGGATTTTTACTCAGAAGCGTACCATTGTACTAGTATAGATTTTTCCTCGCAAACTTTCCGCGCTGGACGACAAAAGACTAAAATATGGTTGGTCGGCGTTCGGAAGAATCTGTAGAGAGGGAGAATGTTCCGTGGTTTCGGGAATATGATTTGTTTTCGGAATTACGATGGTGGGGAGCCGAGCCTTGCTGGGAAGCCAGCGCTGGAGAGACGCGGTCTTCCGTTGTGAGCGCCCGTGTGTGACGGTAGCTTGATATCAGCTTTGTTGGTACAGACGGACTTGCTGTCTTTGCTCTCAGGAGAGTTTATAGTTAGAACAGTTAGGCACTGTACTGTTGTGACCCTATACAGTTCTGGACTTGGCCTGCAGGTTGGATGTCGTCGTTGAGTACGCAGCTTTCAGTGATTGAGAGCACTTCCTCTGCCTATACTTACGTTGAGACGTTATTAGAACTCCGTCCTTGCGGCTGGGAGTTCGCATTTCTCGTCTGTAGAACGCAGAGAGGAGAAGACAGTATTAGGGTGTATTAGTCAGAGGACCGCCTTCTGCCGTCCTAGTGTTCGAAAGAGTTTTATTTTGTGGCTGGAGTTCTTCCATCGATGCAGACGTGTACGAGAACCAGCACACCAGACGCAGTACGTACGGTGATATCGCTAATTGCTTCGGCTTATTAGGGATATAAAGTTAAACAGCTGTGATCACGTTAATTTATCTCCACTGACATTCCACACCACTGTAGATCATATTTGAAAGTAGTGTCTTCTAGTTTTCGGTACGTAGATGATGTCAGTCATTTTGCGTTATTTGTTAGATCGCGTGGCCATAAAAGGGGGCAGAATTGGCCAATTGATTAATAATTTTACTTAGGAAATGCAGACATTTGTCAGAAAGGGTGTTTTTTTAATCTGCAATGAACGTATAATAAGAAACAACGTTTATCATTTAGTAGTATTAATTGCCTTCACCATTCATTTATGTTTAGATTGCAATTTATGGCATTTAGAGATCCTGAGATCTGCTTCAGGGGGTAGTCAGACAGGGCCAAATCATCATGTTAGCGTTTATTATTTTCCGTTGCGCACATTCATTTTACACCCGCCTGGAGTAGCATCTTGGAATTTACTCGAGACTGGAAAGAGATATCTGTTTCCTTCCAACGTTAAAAACAATTTCGATACAATAGCTATGTATAATACGCAGTAATTTATGTCCCAGAACCCACCCAACGTAAAATGGGCAGCGACTACATTCTTCACTGCAAGCTTTTCAAAATATGCCCGGTGATTTACTTACCTGGAAAGAGCCACAATAACGATGGACAATGACGAAAATAAAACCAATTAACTATCAAGCTGTGATATTACACTATAAGAGGTCGCAAATCTCTCTCTCTTTTTTTCCGAATAGTTTCCTCAAAATGGAGTTGGCTTGTTTGAGGGAGGAGACCAGACAGCGAGGTCATCGAGAGAAGGATGGGGAAGGAAGTCGGCCGTGTCGTTTCAAATGAACCGTCCCAGCATTTGCCTGGAGCGATTTAGGGAAATCACGGAAAGGTCGTATACATGGAAGAATCTGGAGATACTAGAAGGTGTCAGATAGATTATATAATGGTAAGACAGAGATTTAGGAACCAGGTTTTAAATTGTAAGACATTTCCAGGGGCAGATGTGGACTCTGACCACAATCTATTGGTTATGAACTGTAGATTAAAACTGAAGAAACTGCAAAAAGGCGGGAATTTAAGGAGATGGGACCTGGATAAACTGACTAAACCAAAGGTTGCACAGAGTTTCAGGGAGAGCATAAGGGAACAATTGACAAGAATGGGGGAAAGAAATACAGTAGAAGCAGAATGGATAGCTCTGAGGGATGTAGTAGTGAAGGCAGCAGAGGATCAAGTAGTTAAAAAGACGAGGGCTAGTAGAAATCCTTGGGTAACAGAAGAAATATTGAATTTAATCGATGAAAGGGGAAAATATAAAAGTGAAGCAAATGAAACAGGCAAAAAGGAATGCAAACGTCTCAAAAATGAGATCGACAGGAAGTGCAAAATGGCTAAGCAGGGATGGCTAGAGGACAAATGTAAGTATGTAAAGGCGCATATCACTAGGTGTAAGATAGATACTGCCTACAGGAAAATTAAAGAGACCTTTGAAGAGAAGAGGACCACTTGTACGAATATTAAGAGCTCAGATGGAAATCCAGTTCTAAGCAAAGAAGGGAAAGCAGACAGGTGGAAGGAGTTCAAATGGTTCAAATGGCTCTGAGCACTATGGGACTTAACATCTGAGGTCATCAGTCCCCTAGAACCTAGAACTACTTAAACCTAAATAACATAAGGACATCACAAACATCCATGCCCGAGGCAGGATTCGAACCTGCGACGGTAGCGATCGCGCGGTTCCAGACTGTGGCGCCTAGAACCGCTCGGCCACTCCGGCCGGCGTGGAAGGAGTATATAGAGGATCTATACAAGGGCGATGTACTTCAGGACAGTATTATGGAAATGGAAGAGGATGTAGATGAAGATGAAATGGGAGATACGATACTGCGTGAAGAGTTCGACAGAGCAGTGAAAGACCTGAGTCGAAACAAGACCCCGGGAGTAGACAACATTCCATTGGAACTACTGACGGCCTTTGGAGAGCCAGTCCTGACAAAAGTCTTGTTGCAGCTCTTGTTCACTCAAGTACGAGCAGCCCTTAGCGGCTCGCCATCTTATTTACAACTATTCATGACGTCGCCTTTCCGGCTTAAATTTTTTAAAATGTGACTTGTAAGTACTCCACCTCTTTCCAGTCAGTACAAACTTTAATTTTATTAATTTATTGTGTACCTAATATGTTTTAGAACAGTTAGTTTAATTCTGAAGACGACGCTCATAGTAGCGTCGTAACCTGATCAAATTTGACTTATTATTTGTGACCGAGGTCTTATTTTTTCTGGTATAATACTAACGCGAATTCTTTACAGACGAATGGAAAAACTGGTAGAAGCCGACCTCGGGGAAGATCAGTTTGGATTCCGTAGAAATATTGGAACACGTCAGGCAATACTGACCTTACGACTTATCTGAGAAGAAAGATTAAGGAAAGGCAAACCTACATTTCTAGGATTTGTAGACTTAGAGAAAACTTTTGACAATGTTGACTGGAATACTCTCTTTCAAATTCTAAAGGTGGCAGGGGTAAAATACAGGGAGCGAAAGGCTATTTACAATTTGTATAGAAACCAGATGGCAGTTATAAGAGTCGAGGGGCATGAAAGGGAAGCAGTTGTTGGGAAGGGAGTGAGACAGGGTTGTAGCCTCTCCCCGGTGTTATTCAATCTGTATACTGAGCAAGCAGTAAAGGAAACAAAAGAAAAATTTGGAGTAGGTATTAAAATCCATGGAGAAGAAATAAAAACTTTGAGGTTCGCCGATGACATTGTAACTCTATCAGAGACAGCAAAGGACTAGGAAGAGAAGTTGAACGGAATTGACAGTGTCTTGAAAGGAGGATATAAAATGAGCATCAACAAAAGCAAAACGAGGCGCTAACACGCTACTCTCGTCTTCACTGTCATTTCTCAGTTAACTTTGGAGCCTAGTATTACGTTTTTTACACGCCATATTTGTCACAATATTTCACACGATAACAAAGGAAAGCACAATTTGAAGAGTAAACTAAGAAAACACATTAAAATAGCATTAAAAATAATATCTGATTAATTGCAAGCACAGCTGCGAAATATTTGGTGCAAACCTACATGCATGCCACACCTGTTTTACAGTACAACAAAGAAAAACTACAACTACAGAGAAGATTCTCTCTATAATTATGTGCCAGCAATAAACAATAACTACACTAATTACTCAGACTGCAAGAAAAAATCAGAAGATTCCAGTAAGGTATCCTCGGCTATTGGTCAACATATGAAACGTCTCCTTAGAAAAATTTAAAAGTGACTGTGCTGGTAAACCTCTTAACTTATTTGATTTTCAAACAACTGAGCAAAACTGAACGTAGACATTTCTCTCTTTACTTATTCTGATCATCACTAAACTGACACACAATGTTATTAGCGCAACGCAATCTGACTTTCAATAATCCCCACAAAAGAATGGCCCTGACTAAGAAGAACCTATACCTTTCATGAATCACTTACCTCACAAAAATCTTCGTTACTCGAACTACTGAAATACAGCGAGCGCCAATACTGCCAGCTAAATAAAAGATTCTGACTACTGAAGGCACTAACTACTGATAGGCAGAGTTAGCAAATGAAAGATTTTGATAGAGAACATACAATATACACTCCTGGAAATGGAAATAAGAATACATTGACACCGGTGTGTCAGGCCCACCATACTTGCTCCGGACACTGCGAGAGGGCTGTACAAGCAATGATCACACGCACGGCACAGCGGACACACCAGGAACCGCGGTGTTGGCCGTCGAATGGCGCTAGCTGCGCAGCATTTGTGCACCGCCGCCGTCAGTGTCAGCCAGTTTGCCGTGGCATACGGAGCTCCATCGCAGTCTTTAACACTGGTAGCATGCCGCGACAGCGTGGACGTGAACCGTATGTGCAGTTGACGGACTTTGAGCGAGGGCGTATAGTGGGCATGCGGGAGGCCGGGTGGACGTACCGCCGAATTGCTCCTCACGTGGGGCGTGAGGTCTCCACAGTACATCGATGTTGTCGCCAGTGGTCGGCGGAAGGTGCACGTGCCCGTCGACCAGGGACCGGAACGCAGCGACGCACGGATGCACGCCAAGACCGTAGGATCCTACGCAGTGCCGTAGGGGACCGCACAGCCACTTCCCAGCAAATTAGGGACACTGTTGCTCCTGGGGTATCGGCGAGGACCATTCGCAACCGTCTCCATGAAGCTGGGCTACGGTCCCGCACACCGTTAGGCCGTCTTCCGCTCACGCCCCAACATCGTGCAGCCCGCCTCCAGTGGTGTCGCGACAGGCGTGAATGGAGGGACGAATGGAGACGTGTCGTCTTCAGCGATGAGAGTCGCTTCTGCCTTGGTGCCAATGATGGTCTTATGCGTGTTTCGCGCCGTGCAGGTGAGCGCCACAATCAGGACTGCATACGACCGAGGCACACAGGGCCAACACCTGACATCATGGTGTGGGGAGCGATCTCCTACACTGGCCGTACACCACTGGTGATCGTCGAGGGGACACTGAATAGTGCACGGTACATCCAAACCGTCATCGAACCCATCGTTCTACCATTCCTAGACCGGCAAGGGAACTTGCTGTTCCAGCAGGACAATGCACGTCCGCATGTATCCCGTGCCACTCAACGTGCTCTAGAAGGTGTAAGTCAACTACCCTGGCCAGCAAGATCTCCGGATCTGTCCCCCATTGAGCATGTTTGGGACTGGATGAAGCGTCGTCTCACGCGGTCTGCACGTCCAGCACGAACGCTGGTCCAACTGAGGCGCCAGGTGGAAATGGCATGGCAAGCCGTTCCACAGGACTACATACAGCATCTCTACGATCGTCTCCATGGGAGAATGGCAGCCTGCATTGCTGCGAAAGGTGGATATACACTGTACTAGTGCCGACATTGTGCATGCTCTGTTGATGTCTGATGTTTAGGCTTTTGAACAGTCACTGTGGGGGTTCTGAGCTAAATCGGTGCATTAGCAGTAGCGGAGTGTTTGTGCTGGACAAGACACGCGTTGCCCCTGGTTACGCCGATATAAGGCCACCACGATTGTGAAGCAGTCATTTACACAGTCTGGTGAGTCGACCACGTGTTGCCGCGGGTAAAACCGCCGTTCGTGCCGTATCCACGTGTTGCCGCGGGAAAAAACCTTTCGTCCGTGCCACGTCCATGTGTTGCTACGGGTAAAGCAGTCGAAGCTGTTGTGTCCACGTGCTGCCGACGACCAGCGCCGTCGTCCGTGCCACCGACCAACACGACTACATGCTGCCAGGGGCCCACGCAACGTGTTCTCGCTCCTGATCGCGTTTGCTGCGTGTCCACGTCGCCGACTACGATTCATTGCATAGCTGTGCTGCAGAGATCACTGTAGACGTCGCGTCACACGAGGATATAAAAGATAAGTACAGCCAGCAGTTACATTGCAAAATTGTACCCTTTCATTAGCCATGGCCAATGAGACGGGTGAATCTCAAAGTGAAGGCGAATCAGTGGATGTTAGGAGTAACTGTAGTAGCCCTAGCATGCCAAAAGAAATAGGCTGGATACCAGGAAGTGACCTGAGTACATTTTGTGTAAAACTTACTAGTAAATTAGGAGAAATAGACTCAAAAATAGCGAATATAAAAACTGCAATAGTTTGAGAAATGGATTCGAAAATAGGGGATATGGAATTGAGGCTTAGTGATAAAATAAAGACAGCGAGTGAAAAATTTGATCAGCTAGATCTCAGATTCACTCAAATTACAGATAAAGTCGAAAACACAGTTCAAATTGTTGAGGGAATTATTGAGAGAGTTGATGAAGTTGAAAGAAGACTAGTAGCCAAGGTGGACACTGTGCAAAGTAATCTTGTGGGGCAGATTCAGGTACAGGAATAGAAGTGCACATTATTTCAAAAACAAACAGAGGCAGACATTGAATACATTAAGATAGGAGTGCTGGATTGCCATAAGGGGATTACTGACAATAAAAAGGAATTAGAAGGGGAAATAAATGTCTTGAGGGAAACAGTTAATACTGTGGCAGCAGGGAATGGAAATTTATTGTTGGGATATCCTATGGGGCATGGATTTCAGTCAAAACCTTTTAGTGGGGAGAATAAATACCATGCAGTTGACTTTCTAGTTGCGTGTAAGAATAACTTTGTGACAGGGATGAGTGAGGAGGCAAAAATTAAATATGTTAAGAGGAAGTTGAAAGGGGGAGCTCAGACATGGGCGAATCAAAATGATGATAAACTTTGTGATTTTAAAACCTTTGAAAACCTGTTCTTGAACAAATACTGGGGCCAGGCAAAACAATTAAGATTGCAAAACGATTTTTTGAATGGACTCAGTTACAAGAGCGGAAAGGAAAGTATGAGAGAGTTCTGTGTTAGAGAACTGAATAAATTAAATCATCTAGATAGGCAACTGGGTGTATTAACAGAAATATCTACACTAAAGAGAAGATTACCAGAGCATTTGCAATGGGATTTGATTCACAGTGCAACAGATTCAGTGGAAGAATTTCTTAATTTTTTGGATAATATGGACAGGGAATTGTGTTACAGACCTAAATACATGGAACCGAGGGAGAGTGGAAGGTATCATGAAAGGGGAAACAGTGTTAATTATGAGTACAGTAACAATCATAACAGGTGGAGAGAAGATAGAAGTGATCAGAATAATCAGGATAGAGCTTGGAGAAGCAGGCCACAAAGATATAACAGAAATTTTGGGGGGAGAAGAGACAATTTTGATCAGATGAGGAGTGATAGAGAAGGTATGAGAATAGGAATGCCAGATGCAAATGGACATGGTAGGCAGTCAAAAAACTAATTAATGCCTCACTTAAGGTCCGCAGGGGGGCTGGAATTATGTGAACAGGGCCAGACAAGGACATGATGGGATGAGTAATAAAGTCAACAACGAAAATAAGGAAATTGGGATGTTTCATATGGATGCTGTCTTAGGAAATGAAAATCCATGGGGAGGTTTTAAAAATGATAGAAATACAGATAAAAGGTATAAGAGGAAAAAAGGGAACAAGGCTAATATCAGCAACGAACAGTGTGAGTTTAACATTGATGACATGTTTAAAAGGGAAGAGAAATTACAAGCAGAGGAGGAAAATATTGGTTTGTGTGCAGCAAAATTCATTGGAAGATCAGAGACAGAGGTAATTTCATCAAAAGGGGAAACAGAAGCGGATATGGAATTAAGGGGCAATGTTCACAGCAATAATGGATGTGATTAATGGGTAGAGATGTCTATTGGAAATAGTATGGAGAATTGTGGAAAAGGTGAGGAGAGGGTTATTCAGTGTGATGTAAAGGCTAATATGAGTGGTGTATTTGACAATATGGAAAATGCTGGTCAATTACCTACTGATAATGTTACTGTGCTTGTGAGTGCAGGTGTTAACTGTGTTAGTGATAATGACTTCAATGTGGATATGGAAATGTGTAATGATATGGAGAATGTTGCTGTAGGTTGCCCGGAAGATAAAATTGAAACCTATGTTTTCTTAACTGATGAGGATGCAAGCCTGAAAGATGTTAATTGTGGATGGTTAGGAAAGGAGAAGGCTGATTATGATTTTAGTGATTGGGTGTCCTATGCAAGATTACATAAAGCTTTGATGCCTGAAGAATGGGGTAAAATAAAATTTAAAATTGCCAGAAAATTGGAAGAATTAAGTGAAGAAGAGACTGTTGAGTTTACTATTAAGGATCTGTTTGAAGGGTATACTGATGTATATTTTGGAGAAAGATATTTGCATTATGTAAGAGGAAAGTAGGAGTGAAGTAGAAAGAGATTTAAACAGGAATCAGGGCTGAACAGAGTAGAAATAGAGGTGATACAGCCAATAATTGTCTTGTGACAGCCAGAGCGAGAGCACCAGCAGCAGCGAGTACTGTTTGTATAAAGCGTTTATTTTGCATTTTGTTTACGACCTTCCACTAAGGAAGGGATTCTATTTGTGTTTATCTGCTCTGCATAGTAACTAACAGTTCTTGATAAAACTTTACGTAGTTTTCGTGTTAGATTTCTTAGTGTTTTCTTGGTCGTTTAGAACAGAAAGCGCCCTAAAACCGTCTTTTGTTTGTTTCGCGGCCGTTAGCCACTAGTCACTTGAATCAGCAGTTGTCTTGTGACAGCCAGAGCGAGAGCACCAGCAGCAGCGAGTACTGTTTGTATAAAGCGTTTTTGTACTTATTTGCTGCGCTTAGCTTTTAAATAGTTTTTCTGGGAAAACCTAGCGTAGTTTTCGCGTCTCGTATTTCAGTGAGTGTTTCTTGATTATCAGAGTAGCTCATCAGAAGATTATCTTGGGAATTTGTCACCGTATAGAGTAGGGTAAACATAGTCATGTGTAGGGACTGTGGTTGTTGTGAGCGGACGCAAGGAGAATTGGCCACTCTTCGGGGGCAGGTGGAGGCTTTGTCTGTTAGGCTCATCGAGCTCGAGGCGCAGGCGTCGGCTCGTAGTGGCGTTGGAGCAACTGTGGTGAGACCTATGCCTACTTCGGTGGCCTTGGAATCACATGGAACCCCTGATGTCGCTGCGTCTTCCGGCAGTGAGCATCTTACCGGTCAGCCATCACTCCAGGGTGAATGGCGGACAGTGGTGGGCTCGCGCGTGCCTGGCCGAAAGGCGAAGGTGGGATCTGGCCGCGTGGCAGCTGCCTTACCCCTTTCCAACAGGTACGGGGTGCTTCCTAGTGGTGATGACATCGTTTCCGAGCCACCACAGGATGCCTCGCCTGTTGGGCCAGTGGCCGATTCTCCGGCAAGGTCCCGACAGTCACAGAGGGCGGGCCTATTAGTTATAGGGAGCTCCAACGTTAGGCGGGTTATGGAGCCCCTTAGGAAAATAGCGGGTAGGTCGGGGAAGAATGCTAGTGTGCACTCGGTGTGCTTGCTGGGGGGTCTCGTCCGTAATGTGGAGGAGGCCCTTCCGGCAGCTATTGAACGCACTGGGTGTGACCGGCTGCAGATAGTAGCACATGTCAGAACGAATGACGCCTGCCGCTTGGGTTCTGAGGCCATCCTTGGTTCCTTCCGGCGGCTGGCTGATTTGGTGAAGACAACCAGCATCGCACGCGGAGTGCAAGCTGAGCTTAATATCTGCAGCATAGTGCCCAGAGTCGATCGCGGTCCTCTGGTTTGGAGCCGTGTGGAGGGTCTAAACCAGAGGCTCAGACGACTCTGCGACTATAATGGTTGCAAATTCATCGACCTCCGTTATTGGGTGGAGAACTGTAGGGCCCCCCTAGACAGGTCAGGCGTGCACTACACACCGGAAGCAGCTACTAGGATAGCAGAGTACGTGTGGCGTGCACACGGGGGTTTTTTAGGTTAGAGGGACCCCCCCTTGGGCGAAACGATAAAATACCTGACGGCTTACCAGAGAGGACATTATCATCGTTGATAAAGAACGTCCGTCCTCAGAGACCAACAACAGGAAAAGTTAACGTAATATTGGTAAACTGCAGGAGTATCCAGGGCAAGGCTCCTGAATTAGTATCTCTTATTGAAGGAAATAGTGCGCATATAGTATTAGGAACGGAAAGTTGGTTAAAACCGGAAGTGAACAGTAACGAAATCCTAGACACAGAATGGAATATATACCGCAAGGATAGGATAAACGCCAATGGTGGAGGAGTATTTATAGCAGTAAAGAATTCAATAATATCCAGTGAAGTTATTAGCGAATGCGAATGTGAAATAATCTGGGTTAAGTTAAGTATCAAAGGTGGGTCAGATATGATAGTCGGATGCTTCTATAGACCACCTGCATCAGCAACCGTAGTAGTTGAGCGCCTCAGAGAGAACCTGCAGAACGTCGTGAAGAAGTTTCGTGATCATACTATTGTAATAGGGGGAGACTTCAATCTACCAGGTATAGAATGGGATAGTCACTGGAGCCAGGGACAGAGACTCTTGTGACATTATCCTGACTGCCTTGTCCGAGAATTACTTCGAGCAGATAGTTAGAGAACCAACTCGTGAAGCTAACGTTTTAGATCTCATAGCAACAAATAGACCGGAACTTTTCGACTCCGTGAATGTAGAAGAGGGTATCAGTGATCATAAGTCAGTGGTTGCATCAATGACTACAAGTGTAATAAGAAATGCCAAGAAAGGAAGGAAAATATATTTGCTTAACAAGAGTGATAGGGCACAAATCGCAGAATATCTGAGCGACCATCAAACGTTCATTTCTGAGGAAGAGGATGTGGAACAAAAATGGAAAAATTCAGGAACATCGTCCAGTACGCCTTAGACAAGTTCGTACCGACTAAGGTCCAAAGCGAGGGGAAAGATCCACCGTGGTATAACAATCATGTACGAAAGGTACTACGGAAACAAAGAAAGCTTCATCATAGGTTTAAGAGTAGTCGAATCATAGCTGATAAGGAAAAGCTGAACGAAGCGAAAAAGAGCGTAAAGAGAGCAATGAGAGAAGCATTCAACGAATTCGAACATAAAACATTGGCAAACAATCTAAACAAGAACCCTAAAAAGTTTTGGTCATATGTAAAATCGGTAAGCGGATCTAAATCCCCTATTCAGTCACTCATTGACCACGATGGCACCGAAACAGAGGACGACCGAAGAAAGGCAGAAATACTGAATTCAGTGTTCCGAAACTGTTTCACTGCGGAAAATCGTAACACGGTCCCTGACTTCAGCCGTCGCACGGACGCCAAAATGGAAAATATTGAAATAAACGATATCGGAATTTAAAAACAACTGCTATCACTTAGTAGCGGAAAAGCATCCCGACCAGACGAGATACCCTTAAGATTCTACAGTGATTATGCTAAAGAACTTGCCCCCTTTCTATCAGCAATTTATCGTAGATCGCTGGAAGAACGTAAAGTACCTAGCGACTGGAAGAAAGCGCAGGTCGTTCCCATTTTCAAGAAGGGTCATAAATCAGATGCGAATAATTATAGGCCTATTTCGCTTACGTCAATCTGTTGTAGAATAATGGAACATGTTTTGTGTTCTCGTATTATGACGTTCTTAGATAATACAAATCTCCTTCATCATAACCAACATGGATTCTGCAAACAGAGATCATGTGAAACTCAGCTCGCCCTATTTGCCCAAGAAATTCACAGTGCCGTAGACACTGGCGAGCAGATTGATGCCGTATTCCTGGACTTCAGGAAGGCATTTGATACGGTTCCGCACTTACGTTTAGTGAAAAAAATACGAGCTTACGGAATATCGGACCAGGTTTGTGATTGGATTCAGGATTTCCTAGAAGAAAGAACACAACATGTCATCCTTAACGGTTCAAAATCTGCAGATGTAGAGGTAATTTCGGGAGTACCGCAGGGAAGCGTGATAGGACCTTTATTGTTTACAATATACATAAATGACTTAGTTGACAACATCGGTAGCTCCGTGAGGCTATTTGCAGATGACACGGTTGTCTACAAGAAAGTAGCAACATCAGAAGACTCGTACGTACTCCAGGAGGACCTGCAGAGGATTAATGCATGGTGCGACAGCTGGCAGCTTTCCCTAAACGTAGATAAATGTAATATAATGCGCATACATAGGGGCAGAAATCCATTCCAGTACGATTATGCCATAGGTGGTAAATCATTGGAAGCGGTAACGACCGTAAAATACTTAGGAGTTACTATCCGGAGCGATCTGAAGTGGAATGATCACATAAAACAAATAGTGGGAAAAGCAGGCGCCAGGTTGAGTTTCATAGGAAGAATTCTAAGAAAATGTGACTCATCGACGAAAGAAGTAGCTTACAAAACGCTTGTTCGTCCGATTCTTGAGTATTGCTCATCAGTATGGGACCCTTACCAGGTTGGATTAATAGAAGAGATAGACATGATCCAGCGAAAAGCGGCGCGATTCGTCATGGGGACATTTAGTCAGCGCGAGAGCGTTACGGAGATGCTGAACAAGCTCCAGTGGCGGACACTTCAAGAAAGGCGTTACGCAATACGGAGAGGTTTATTATCGAAATTACGAGAGAGCACATTCCGGGAAGAGATGGGCAACATATTACTACCGCCCACATATATCTCGCGTAATGATCACAACGAAAAGATCCGAGAAATTAGAGCAAATACGGAGACTTACAAGCAGTCGTTCTTCCCACGCACAATTCGTGAATGGAACAGGGAAGGGGGGATCAGATAGTGGTACAATAAGTACCCTCCGCCACACACCGTAAGGTGGCTCGCGGAGTATAGATGTAGATGTAGATGTAATTGATATCAATGTGGGAGAAATTACAGATATAGCATTATTAGACTCTGGCTCAAGTTTATCTGCAATTTCTGAATCTTTGTGGCAGCAAATTAAAGTTTTAGGATTAATAGAATTACCAGTTACAGGAGTCAAAATTAAGACAGCAACTGGGACATGTACCAAGCCCATCGGCAGAGAAGTATTACTGGAATTTAATAGTAATGACTATTGTTTTGATATTAGTTGCTTTGTAGTGAAGGGTTTGGCATTGAATGTAATTTTGGGTATGCACTTCTTGTACAAATATGACTACAGCATTTTTCAAAGGACAGAGTGGTAGAATTTGATGCTGGTGGAAACAGACGAAGAATAAAATTTAAAGGGGAATTAAAAGGAGGTGAGACAGTGATTCATTTACATTGGATAGATGAGGTTGGTGATGAAATGTGCACTGAACAGCAAATATATGACAAAGTAAATGAAATGGGACATTTAAAAGAGGAACAAAAGCTGCAGCTTACAGATTTATTGTGTAAACATAAGCATGTGTTCTCTGACAGACCTGGAAAAGTTGTAGATTTCAGTTATGTTTTGAGGGTATTACCACATGAAGTAATAAGGGCCAAACCTTATCCTATAGCAATAGCTAATAGAGAGGCTGCAAGGGTGAGGATACAGATGATGTTGAAGTGGGGCATACTGGAAATGGGGAGGAGTGAGTATTGTAATCCAATAGTAGTAGTGAAAAAGAGGGATGGATCTATAAGAATAGTATTGGATGCAAGAAAGCTAAATAAAATAATAGTCAAAGAAAATGATCAGCCAGAGAACATGAATGAGCTGTTGCAAGAATTTTATAATGCTAAAATTCTGTCAAGTGTTGATTTGACTTCAGGGTTCTGGCAGGTGCAATTGGCTGAAGAGAGCAGAAAGTACACTGCTTTCTTATTTTAGAGCAGGACTTATATGTTTACAGTTGTGCCATTTGGTTTATTAATATCTGTAGCAGTTTTTGTAAGGGATTTAAGTCATGTGTTAGGTGATGAACTAATGAGAAAATTGACAATGTATGTAGATGACATTTTGATTACGAGTAGTAATTGGCAAGAACACTGTCAGCTGTTGGAGGATGTATTCAAGGCTATATCTAAAGGGGGAATGACCCTTAAGTTAAGTAAGTGTGAATTTTTTCAAGCAACATTACTATTTCTCGGTCATCAGTTAACTCCTGATGGCATTTTGCCCAATAGAGAGAAAATCAAGGCTATTGTTGACTTCAAGGTGCAAACAAACAGGAAACAACTGAGATCATTTATAGGACTATGTTCATTCTACAGGAAGTATGTAAGTGCTTATAGCCTGAATTCACCTAACTTATGTAGACTTTTAAAGGAATGTGTAACCTGGAGCTGAACATTTGAGTGTGACAGGGAATTTAAAGCCATAAAGAATAGCTTAAAAATAGCAAAATTTTTTTCTACCCAGATTTGTCTTTGCCTTTCTGTATTGGGGCAGACGGCTCAGACTATGGGATAGGGGCAGTGCTATTTCAGGAGAGGGTAGTAGATGAAAAGACCGAGCACAGGGCAATCAGTTTTGCAAGCAGAATGCTGTCCAAACACGAATTAATGTATGGTATCTCAGAAAAGGAACTTTTAGCCATAGTTTTTGGATTTCAGAAGTTCAGGGTAGATGTGGAAGGTAGGAAAGTGATTGTTTACACAGACCATAAGGCTCTGAGCTATTTGCAAGAATGTAAGCTGTTAAATAATAGACTCATGAGATGGGCCATGTTTCTGCAACAGTTTAACTATGAGATAAGATATGTTAAAGGCACAGACAACAATGTGGCTGATGCCTTATCAAGGTTACCTTTCATTGGAGAAGAACATGAAGGGAATGGAGACGAGAAAGAACTACAGATATTGTATATGAAAGGAATGGGTGGAGAGAAGGAAATCAGATCCATCTGTAAGGACATGAGGAGACTTGAGAATGGGGACCAAACCTTGAAATTTATCAAAACGAACTTTGGAAGTAAAGAACATGAAAAATAGCTAAATATTATAGAATTTATAAGGGGATTTTATTTAGACGAAGAAATTTGGACAAAGAGGAGTGGAAGGTATGTTTTCCAGATGAGCACGTGGAAAAATTAATCAATTACACCCACCTTAGCCATGGGCATTATGGGGCTCAGAAATGTTTGGAAATACTGCAGGACTATGTTAGTTTTAACAACATGGCCAGGAGAGTAAAGAGACATTTGGCTTCTTGTGACAAATTTCAAAAAGTGAAGTATAATACTATTGCAGTACAAGGAGAGATGCAGAATATTGTTCCTAAAAGAAATGGTGAACTGCTGGCTACTGATTTATTTGGGAGGCTGCCAACAGGTCCAGGGGGTGTAAAGTATGTTCTCTTAGCTGTTGATGTATTCTCAAAGTTTGTAAGGCTGTATCTACTGAAAAAGGCCACTAGCCAGAATATAATTAACAAGCTAGAGAAAGATTACTTTGTGAATGTTACAAAACCAGAGAATGTTCTGTCTGATAATGGAGCACATTTTGTATCTAGTGTGTGGGGAAAGTTTATGCAAAGATCTGGGATAAAGCATATAAGGATTTCAGTGTATCACCCTGCGGAAAACCTGGCTGAGAGGTATATGAGGGAGCTGGGTAGGCTATGTAGGACGTATTGCAGTAAAAAGCATAGTACTTGGGCAGAATATATAACTGTGTTTGAGGATCTGATGAACACAGTGAGAGTTGTGCGACAGGATTCTCACCCTATGAGCTCATGAACAATCTAATAGCAGAACACATAGATTTTCCTCCACCTCAAGGCTTGACAAGTCAAGAGAAGATACAAATGGCCAGACAGCAAATGTTAAAGAAGGGACATGAGAGACAGAGGAGGTATGGAGAAAAGTATAAGACAACAAAGTTCAAGGAGGGAGATAAGGTGCTGGTGAGGAACAAGAAAAAATCCAGTGACATTGATGACGAAATCAAAAGGTTATTCTAATTATACCCTTCGAGATAACGGGTTCTCCACACCATAATCCATGTGGGTTGGTACATCCAGTGTCCAAAAAAACCATTTGGACTGAGAAATGTAACAGAGTTGAAAAAATATGTGGTGAAAGAATAAACGTTAAGGAAGTGAGATTCCCATGTATACTATTGCCTAGTTAAAAAAAATATTGGGGGCTATGTATAAGTATTTATAATTGGAGTATTATTTGTTTTACTGTGTATGTTGCGATCCAATTGATGGTGGTCAACAAACTTCGTTATACTGTATGTATTTGCAATAAGGGAATCTGTTGTCCAATGGATTTGCACACCTGGTGTGGGTGTGGTGCAAGCCTTGTTGAAAAAGTCATACAGGAACTAAAACCTATTGTATATATAGTCTCTATTTCTGTATAAATGCGTGGAGAATATAGGAGGGAGGAAATCTGCAAATAGTTTGTTTAAAAATAGTTGAGATTTTATTAAAATTTCTAATGTATCTGTGGCATCTGGAGTTGATACTGGTGCGTGGCAGTAGGATTGTTGCTGGGACAGTCATGTAGGGCACTCACTAAATATGTGAATTGTAGAGGCATATGGGAAATAATTAACTTGCTTATTATAAGATGATCATGAGGGACGTGAGGGAAAGAACACACAAAATAATGACTAAGTGGGTGCTTGTAAAAGTTTTATGACCTTAGTGAGTTTGTTTACTGTTTATAATTGAATCTAGTTAGGCATGGAAATGACAGAAAAAAAATGGGTTTCAAGATATTGCCAAAATATTATGTGAAAATTGATATAGGAATTCATGAAAAAAATTGAGCTTATTTATGTACACCGATATAGCTGTATGGGCGCATAAAAAATATAAGAATCTGCATCTGGGAATAAATTCTCTTGGTGTGGGGGGTAGAAATGTCGGAGCTTCTGATCTGGGAACATTTGAAGGGTGAAATAGAATACATTTAAGAATGCCATGTTTGTGTTTGATTTGTGTGCACGTCTTTCATTTGTATAAACCTCAATAAGAGCCGATCAGTGAACACAGGATGTTCCAGGCAGGGTTTGGATAGCCTGACTCCTGGGAAATGTGGGTCTGCGTGTCTAGGCAAGATTTATGAGGATTTGATTTAATTTTGTTAGGATGGCTAGGCTAACGAGAGGAAGTACAGTACTGCTGGCTGACAAGTTTGCATTCCAATGCATAAAGCTGTGAACACAAGGATCTGGTTACAGCAACCTTGTGCAACTTACAGAAACAAGTGTGTAAAAAGTGGAAGTGTTAATGTGCATTGAGTGTGCAACGTACATATAGACTAACATGGGCATTTATATAATATATAAAATTTCTTTGCATTTTGCCAGCCCAATCAGACTCAATAGGAGACTATCTAATTGTATATTTGAGTTGGGTACATTGTTGGACAATGTTTGTATGTTTTCTGATGATAGTACTTACACTGATTAACTCACCACTAAAACACTGTTCTAGATGTTTTGGTGCCATTATAGTTATAATTAAAATGTTTCATATATAAAGTAATATGGGTTGGCTCTGTTTGGTGCTACTCCATGTTGCCATTACTAAGGTAATGTCACTATGAAGTGGGGGTCTGTAAGGTAACAGGGAATAATATGGAGCTCTTTCAAGTAGTTCATAATTTGAATTTAAAGCACAGCAGCAGAGATAATTTGCTGGGCAAAATAGACCGGAAAATACTTGTTTTGTGTTTTGATGGGCGTTGTAGTTCCGCTGCATAGTGTTTTGGTTTTCTTTTAATTGCAACGAATTATAAAAGTGTGGTGATAAATGTGTAAAATTATATAATGTATTTAGATTTAAGTATTTAAATTTTATAAAATATTGTAAACGAATTGTGGCCATGTTTAGGGATTATTTTGACTAATGTGGTGTCATGTGACCCGACTCAGGACTGTGGATATGAGAGGGAAAAGCGGGTCTTTTGTTCGTTGTCCGTTGTGGTGGCAAGTTGGGAGCGGCAAAGTGCCGCGAGTGCAAGCATGGACGCCAGGGTATGCAAAGGAACAAAGTGAAAGTGTGTGGGTGTGAGACGAACAGTGTACGAATTGCATCGATTATTATTTGTGAACTTAAAAATGCATGGCCACAAAGTTAAAGTGTTTCTTTTGAATAAATAAGTTTCAACCTGAACGTGTATAGTTCACTTCACTGCTGTTCAAAAGCTAGCCAATATTTGACTCAATAATCAACGAAAGCAAAACGAGGATAATGGAATGTAGTCAAATTAAATCGGGTGATGGTGAGGGAATTAGATTAGGAAATGAGACACTTAAAGTAGTAAAGGAGTTTTGCTATTTAGGGAGCAAAATAACTGATGATGGTCGAAGTAAAGAGGATATAAAATGTAGACTGAAGAAGAGAAATTTGTTAACATCGAGTATAGATTTAAGTGTCAGGAAGTCGTTTCTGAAAGTATTTGTATGGAGTGTAGCCATGTATGGAAGTGAAACATGGACGATAACTAGTTTGGACAAGAAGAGAATAGAAGCTTTCGAAATGTGGTGCTACAGAAGAATGCTGAAGATAAGGTGGGTAGATCACGTAACTAATGAGGAGGTATTGAATAGGATTGGGGAGAAGAGAAGTTTGTGGCACAACTTGACTAGAAGAAGGGATCGGTTGGTAGGACACGTTTTGAGGCATCAAGGGATCACAAATTTAGCATTGGAGGGCAGCGTGGAGGGTAACAATCGTAGAGGGAGACCAAGAGATGAATACACTAAGCAGATACAGAAGGATGTAGGTTGCAGTAGGTACTGGGAGATGAAGAAGCTTGCACAGGATAGAGTAGCATGGGGAGCTGCATCAAACCAGTCTCAGGACTGAAGACGACAACAACAACAACAATAGGGGTGCAAATGCAACCGCCTACTACCAACCCCCTTTGCAGATGAGCCACGTGAAAAAATAGGTAGTGAACGAGCCGGAGTTCAGTTGCAACGTCCAGATTGTCCGCGCTCAAAACTCTGGCATCTCTCTCTCCACACCCACCACTGCTGGCGGCTCACCTCCAACCGTGCAACGCTACGCGCTGTTCCCATCCAACTGCCCAACACTACAATAACGAATATTCCAACAATGCCAACCAGCCACAGACTGCACACAGCGCAGTCAGTGATTTTCATACAGAGCGCTACGTGGCGTTACCAACATAAAAACCTAAAAAGCCTACTTACAATGCAAAATAACACTAATCTTCGATAATTTTACCCATCAGTTCCTTATTATCACTACTTCATAGTCTTTAGATGTGAGACACGGGAAGATTTACAAAACAGGACGATATGATGGATATTTATGCAAAGAAAGTAAACATTACTTTCAGACATTAATAATCGTAATAATAATACACACCTCAATAAAAGTTTTGCATCACCCTGGTTCCCAGAACTCCTGAAGACAGACATTAACTGTGTGAATTGCATCACAGACACAGTCCCTTTGACTGTTCAGAGATGTCACTAAATCCGCCAAAAGATGTAAACAACCATGCATGAGCAGCGCCTATGAGACGGTGGGGGTCCGACAGCCGATCAGTTCCAGTCTTTCCACCGGGAGGGAGGTACACGGCTCGTGTTGTCTGTAGTTGAACCATGCCTAGACGGTCAATACCGCGGTTCGATCGCGTCCGCATTGTTACTTTGTGACAGGAAGGACTCTCAACAAGGGAAGTGTCCAGGCGTCTCAGAGTGAACTAAAGCGATGTTGATCAGACATGGAGGAGATACAGGGAGACAGGATCTGTCGATGACATGCCTCGCTCAGGCCGCCCAAGAGCGACTACTGCAGTGGATGACCGCTACCTACGGATTATGGCTCGGAGGAACCCTGAAAGCAACGCCACCATGTTGAATAATGCTTTTCGTGCAATCACAGGACGTGGTGTTACGATTCAAACTGTGCACAATAGGCTGCATCATGCGCAACTTCACTTCCGAAGTCCATGGCGAGGTCTATCTTAGCAACCACGACACCTTGCAGCGCGGTACAGATGGGCCCAACAACATGCCGAATGGACCGCTCAGGACTGACATCACGTTCTCTTCACCGACGAGTGTCGCATATGCCTTGAACCGGACAATCGTCGGAGACGTGTTTGGAGGCAACCCGGTCAGGCTGAACGCCTTAGACACACTGTCCAGCGAGTGCAGCAATGGGGTAGGTTCCCTGTTGTTTTGGGGTGGCAATATGTGGGGCCGTCGTACGCCGCTGGTGGTCATGGAAGGCGCCGTAACGGCTCTACAATACGTGAATGCCATCCTCCAATCGATAGTGCAACCATATTGACAGCATATTGGTGATGCATTCGTCTTCATGAACGACAATTTGCGTTCCTATCGTGTATATCTTGTGAATGACTTCCTTCAGGATAACGACATCGCTCGACTAGAGAGGCCGACACGTCCTCCAGACATGAACCCTATCGAACACGCCTAGGGTAGATTGAAAAGGGCTGTTTATGGACGACATGACCCACCAAAAACTCTGAGGGATCTACGACGAATTGCCTTGAGGAGTGGGACAATCAGGACCAACAGTGTCTTAATGAACTTGTGGATAGTATCCCACGACAAATGCAGGCATGCATCAATGCAAGAGGACGTGCTACTGCGTATTAGAGGTATTAGTGTGTGCAGTTATCTGGACCACGACCTCTGAAAGTCTCGCTGTGTGGTGGTGCAACATGCAATGTGTGGTTTTCATGAGCAATAAAAAAGGCAGAAATGATGTTAAAGTTTATCTCTATTGCAATTTTCTGTACAGGTTACGGAACACTCGGAACCGAGATGACGCAAAACCTTTTTTGATGTGTGTAATATTACTAAAAGTAATAATGGTACAGTCAGCTCTGTAGCACACTGCATACTAATTTATTCAACTCCACCCACTAGGCATTCGTTAGTAAAATATGATTCTCATAATGTTTTTATATCCCGACAAAGCAATTTTCGCCATAGAGTTTTCCAAAATAGAATACAAAATGGCGCGTTTGGCGTTTTCAATGCTCCTGTGAATATATTCTCGTTTCGCGCAGATTACAGGACAAAAGACATCAAATACGCACATGAATTTCAGAACGATGAAATCAGATATGTTGTCTGGTCTGTTAGTCACCAGCCCGTCACAGCACAGATAAATGACAGTTATCGACTGCGCTATTTGCACAACTGACCGTGTAGCTAGCTCCAGGTGTATCTGCGGTGTGGTCTCAGAAGATGTTATCATTCTGCTGGTATCGGAACAACGGAACACTTATTTGTCCTAAAACCTGGACGGCCAAGAACGATTAAGTCTGATAGCGACTTCTCCTTGCGTGCAACGTTCAGCGTGATCTATGATGTGGCAGTGCAAGTTTTATTTATAAAAAAGAGCTTTTAGAAGGGGAAGGGGGAGAGGGGCGGAAGAGTTTATCGACGGAGTGGACGTGCCTGTAGCCAGTGAACTCCGTCTCAAAGCGAGTCCAGGCCAAGGAGACCACACGTTTGTGAGCTCCTGTCCGTGCCTCCCCTGTAGGTTAAGTTTTGGAGATGCGCATTTCAGTTAGAGAATAAATAACTGTTGTGTTAAAAAAAGAAACGTGCGAAACGGAAAAAATGTTTTCAACAAGGACAAGACATGGAGAACGAGCTACTGTGAAGTCCATAACTACCTGTGTTATCTGCAGACTGCTGAGATGTGCGTGTCTCAGTCGTGCTGTTCTTATTAGGCTCCCGTACGTTAATCGATAAAAACGGAACGCTTCTAGACTCATCCTAGTGTCTGTCTGTTTTTTTCAGGAACGGGTAGAAGTATCAAGTTGAAATTTATGTCACATACTACGGTCTATAGTCCCTTCGCGATGTTAAAAAGTTAAACATGTACGTCAATGCAATCAAACGATACGACCATTTTGTCACAAATTTTGACACTTGCAAACTCACTCATCAAAACCTGTAGGGCACTTACCGTTGACCTAAATCATGAAATTTGTCAGGAAGAAACCTTACACGATCTAATCAAAGGAAAAAATAAAATCCGAAAATTATTAACTTGTAATTACGTCACACGAAAAAATATTTTTTTGTCATTTGTTATCCGACTGTCTGCCTAACGGTTAAGAACCCCTTTTCTCAGGAACGTATAGACATATCAAGTTGAAATTGGTATCAGATACTATTACCCGCCACGCGGTCTTGGGCGCCTTGTCAAGGTCCACGTCGCTCCTCCCGTCGGGGTTCGAGTCCTCCCTCGGGCATGGGTGTGTGTGTTGTCCATAGCATAAACTAGTTTAAGTTAGATTAAGTAGTGTGTAGGCTTAGGGGCCGATGACCTTAGCAGTTTGGGCCCATAGGACCTTACCACAAATTTTACTATTACCTACTCAGGACAACACCCTCAATAGGGCAGGCATGTTGACTTGACTTAATTCCTTTGCCCCCTAGGGCGGCATAGGGCATCCAGGAGAACTCGCTATCCGTCTCTGTCTTTGTCCATTTGCCTCAATTCTGCCCAGGCCAACTCTTTTTGCTTCCCCTTCCACTGTCCTCTTCCGTGTGACCCTAGGTCTTCCTCTCTTCCTTGTGCCCTGAAGATTTCATTCCAGTGCTTTTTTCTCGATGGCTCCACCTCGTTTTCTCAATTCGTATGCTCCAACCACCCCCACTTTCTCTCTCGTATCTGGTTTTCTACAAGTATTTGGTTTGTTATTCGCCAGATCTCCTCTTTACATATTTTTCCTGGCCACCAGATATTCATGATGCGTCGGAGACATCTGTTCATGAAACTTTGTAACTGGGATGTTATCTTTTTATCAATTTTCCAGTTTTCACTGGCGTACAGAAGGACAGCCATCACATTTGTATTAAAAATACAGATTTTTGTTTTATATCTGATATTTCTATTTCTCCATATTGGATACAATTGTATGAAGGCAACATTTGCCTTTTTAATGCGGTTAGAAAATTTAAAAAGGGAAATGGATAGGTTAAAGATTGATACAATGGGAATTAGTGAAGATCGGTTTCATAATGAATAAAAAAAATACTAGCGCGAGTAAGCTACTACTAGCAACATAGTGAACCCATTATTGTTGCCAAGATAGACACAAAGCCCATGAGTACCACAGTAGTACAAATTAATACGCCAACTAGCCCCGCAGATGGTGAAAAGAGTGATGAAATGTATGATGATATAAAAGAAATTATTCAGATAGTCAAGGGAGATGAAAATTTAATAGCCATGGGTGACTGGAATTCGATAGTAAGAAAAGGAAGAGCAGGAAAAGTAGTGGGTGAATTTGGAATGGGGGTAAGGAATGAAAAAGGAAGCGCCCTGGTAGAATTTTGCACGGAGTAACACAGGTAACACTTGGTTTCAGAATCATG
Organism: Schistocerca serialis cubense; assembly: GCF_023864345.2. NCBI lineage: Eukaryota > Metazoa > Arthropoda > Insecta > Orthoptera > Acrididae > Schistocerca > Schistocerca serialis. Next base: position 74,465,918 of record NC_064642.1, on the reverse strand, counting down.
AAAGAAGGTTATATTCGTGGAGGAGGCTTGGAGACACTGGAAGGTTTAGATAGGGGTAAGACAGAGATTTAGGAACCAGGTTTTAAATTCTAAGACATTTCCAGGGCAGAAGTTGACTCCGACCACAATCTGTTGGTATCAACTGTAGATTAAAACAGAAGAAACTGCAGAAAGGTGGGAATTTAAGGAGATGGGACCTGGATAAACTGAAAGAGCAGGAAGTTGTAGAGAGCTTCAGGGAGAGTATTAAGGAACAATTGATAAATACTGGGGGAAAGAAATACAGTAGAAGAAGAATGGGTAGCTTTGAGAGATGAAATAATGAAGGCAGCAGAGGATCAAATAGGTAAAAAGAAGAGGGCTAGTAGAAATCCGTGAGTAACAGAAGAGATACTGAATTTGACGAAAGGAGAAAATATAGAAATGCAGTAAATGAAACAGGCGAAAAGAAGTACAAACGCCTCAAAGATGAGATGGACTGGAAGTCCAAACTGGCTAAGCAGTGATGGCTAGAGGAAAAAGTAAGGATGTAGAGGCATATATCACTAGGGATAGGTTAGATACTGCCTACAGGAAAATTAAGGAGACCTTTGAAGAAAGAGGCACTATTATGGAAATGGAAGAGGACGTAGATGAAAATGACATGGGAGATATGATACTACGTGAAGAATTTGACAGAGCACAGAAAGATCTAAGTCCAAACAAGGCCCCGGGAGCAGACAACTTTCCATTAGAACTACTGATAGCCTTGGGAGAGCCAGCCACGACAAAGATTTTCCATCTGGTGAGCAAGATGTATGAGACAGGCGAAATACCGTCAGAGTTCTAGAAGAACATAATAATTCCAATTCCTAAGAAAGCATGTGCTGACAGGTGTGAGAATTACCGAACTATCAGTTTGATAAGCCACGGTTGCAAAATAATAACACGAATTCTATACAGACGAATGGAGAAGCTGGTAGAGGTCGACCTCGGGAAAGATCAGTTTGGATTCTGTAGAAAAGTAGGAACACATGAGGCGATACTAACCCTACGACTTATCTTAGAAGAGAGGTTAAGGAAAGACAAACCTCCATTTATAGCATTTGTAGACTTAGAGCAAGCTTTTGACAATGTTGACTGGAATACTCTCTTTCAAATTCTGAAGATGGCGGGGGTAAAAGACAGGGAGCGAAGGCTATTTACAACTTTTACAGAAACCAGATGACAGTTACAAGAGTCGAGGGGCAGGAAAGGGGAGCAGTGTTTGAGAAGGGAGTGAGACAGGGTTGTAGCCTATCCCCGATGTTATTCAATTGGTATATTGAGCAAGCAGTAAATGAAACAAAAGAAAAACTGGGAGTAGGAGTTAAAATTTAGGGAGAGGGAATAATAATCTTGATGTTTGCCGATGACACTGTAATTCTGTCAGAGACAGTGAAGGACTTGCAAGAGCAGTTGAACGGAATGGACAGTGTCTTGAAAGGTAGATATAAGATGAACATCAACATCAACAAAAACTACACGAGGGTAATGGAATGTAGTCGAATTAAATCAGGTGATGCTGAGGGAATCAGATTAAGAAATGACAGTAGTAATAGATGAGTTTTGTTATTTGGGTAGCAAGGTAACTGGTTCGAAGTAGAGAGGATATAAAATGTAGACTGGCGATGGGAAGGGAAGCGTTTCTAAAGAGGAGAAATTTGTTAACATCGAGTATAGATTTAAGTGTCAGGAAGAGTTTACTGAAAGTATTTGGAACGTAGCCCTGTATGGAAGTGAAACATGAAAGATAAACAGTATAGACAAGAAGAGAATAGAAGCTTTCGAAATGTGGTGCTACAGAAGAATGCTGAAGATTAGATGGGTAGATTACATAACTAATGAGGAGGTATTGAATAGGAATGGGGAGAAGAGAAGTTTGTGGTACAACTTGACTAGAAGAAGGGATCGGTTAGTAGGACATGTTCTGAGGCATCAAGGGATCACCAATTTAGTATTGGAGGGCAGCGTGGAGGGTAAAAATCGTAGAGGGAGACCAAGAGATGAATACACTAAGCAGATTCAGAAGGATGTAGGTTGCGGTAGTTGCTCGGAGGTAAAGAGGCTTGCGCAGGGTAGAGTAGCATGGAGAGCTGCGTCAAACTAGTCTATGGACTGAAGACGAACAAAAACAACTGTTGTCTAAGATCCTCCTTGGCGCTGTAAAAAATTAAGGTTCTACGACAGTGCAGCCGAAAGATACTGCCATTTATGTCACATATTTTGATATTTTGCCAGTATTGACTTCGATAAGAGACAAAAATCGTCGAAATCATCGATTCGTAGGCTGGATGAACTATCTGTATACGTGACTGAGTTGGTTAGGAATCCTCGGTGCACAACTCCTACCCGCACTTCTTCCTTAAACGGGGATTTTTTTCTGTTATGTCACTTCGTTCACCTACAGCCGTCACTTGTCAGGGTGAGAAACGCGAAGTGGCACCGCGGTTCGAAGCCAACGGTGAACTACATGTCCCCAAACAGCTGTCACGAGAAGCCTGATCAAATGCCGGAAAAACGCATACCACCCCCGGGAGGACCACGCCTGCAAAGAGTTTTGGTGTTCACACCAGCCTTCTGGTTGATGGCAGCTTGATCTTTTAACCCGGTATAAGCACAACCAAACCAGCTTCTCTTAAGCTGCTATTGTGGTCTTCAGTCCGAAGAATTCTTGGAAACAGCCATCCATGTCAGTCTATAGCGTTCAAGAGTTTTCATCTCCGATTAACTACTATAACGTACAACCATTCTAGACCGCTTGCTGTAGTCGAGTGTTGGTCCTCCATTACTATTTTAACCCCCTCCCCATGTTTCCCATCAGTACCAGATCAACTATTCGTACTTCCCAGGGTGGTTGTAACGTGCGCGCGTGGGGCACACAATACTCATTAAAGCCTGTACTATGGTAAGTTAACGGGCTTCACCTTATGAGAAAGGATATTTGTATAGATATTGACCGCGTGTACCTGAATGGAGGCAAATCAGACTAACACCCACTCCGTAACAACAATGATACGTCAAGTAAGTCCGAAATACAGCTACACGTCAGGACGGACAAAAAGCAACACAGAAGATGCTACCAATTTGTTAATAATAATACGGTCGCCAGCCTAATTAGGCATTAACTGAGTTTCTTCTCTGTACAAGTTGATGTACATTCATGCAAACCAACACGTAGTAACACTGCATAACATAGTAAATTTTAGAACTAGAAAATCTATTGAACTGATAGTTTCACTTTCTGTACTGATATGGAAAAAACCATGAATACATAACACTACACTATAATGTGTACTACCAAACTTCGTACTGTTTATTGATCCGATTAAAATCGGTCATAGGTTACGCTAGAAATAGTAATTTCGAGCCACAAACAAATTGTCAATTTTCATAAAGATAAAACACTGATTAATTTTGACTTTTGTATTGACTTTAACTTTTACTGGTCAAATCAATTTAGAACACCTCAGAATTCAAATGAATAAAGAAAAGGGGGGGGGGGGACCTTGAAACTGTTATGATCACTGTATAAAAAAAATTAATTACTGACACCATTATGCGCTCAGGATTTCCAATATATGAGTTACTACTCTCTTTATCTTATTTCCTACTCATTTAAATACCTTTATATCTGTCTCGAAATAATTAAACTTCATTACTAAATCAATACTAAAGTTATCTTCCAACTTTGTCAGACCTTCGTTATTCATTTACTGGTTCATTAACAAAACAGTTCTTTAAACACCATTCTAACATAGTTAGGTCTGTAGGTAATTATTATTAACACAACATTTGGAAAGAACCCTGTCTAGGTTAGTTGTGAGGATAATTAAATGATAGGAAAGTTCTGGTAAAATTTAAGTTGTTATTGAACAGTATGGAACAAAAGTAACACTGGACCATACGAATACAGTACTAAAAGTTTCAACCTGTTCGTATCGATGCGGCGGTTGGCGGGCGGCGAGATGGCGAGGCACAGAGCACACATACAATCACAGCTATGGCTCTTGATGTATCGGCACTTTACTTCTTCTTAGCGTCGCAATACTTTTCCATTTAGTGCCAATGGAATTTTGCCATGCTGTATGGGCGTTGGAACGGCATATCCGAGGCTCAATGAAACTGCGTCTTCCAGGAGAGCCTCCTCGCTCCAGAACGTCTTGCTCATACCAATGCCAAAGTCCAACTACTACTGCTGAGCCCGTTATGCCGTGCAGCGCCCGTGCGCATTTTCCCGCGCTCGCCTGCCATCCACCTTTTACCGCTCCCTTACAGACAGGCTACTCACCCGAGGTTTTGCATTCTACATATCCTAACACATTGCCTACGTATGGACCAGACGCACAGTTACAATTTTAAACATGTTACAACAGTTTCAACATTTGTTACATTTCAATTATATTACAATATTGCTTGACGTTTGACATAAACATTAATATTCACATTGAAACTTGTTTACAGTTTTCTTAACACAATGACATGAATCAAAAAAGAAATGAAATCAGAACATCGATTAGACTAATTTATCGAAAAATCAGACGGAAAAAAAAATTTACTTGTATGTACAATAGTACAGCGTTGTTGTTGTTACATGGTGTCTATTAAATTGTTCCTTATTTTAATAGAGTTGTGGCATACCATCTTTCCTCTTCAATGCGAATCAACACTTCTGCATCGATTATACGATCTACCCATCTAATCTTCAGCATTATTCTGTAACACATTTCTCGAGCCTCTGTTCTCTGTTATCTGTACTGTCTATTGTACACCATTCGCTTCCACGTAGCGCTATATTCCAGACAAACTCTTTCAGAAAAGACTTCCTCAACAGTTGAATTTATGTTCGACGCTAATGTACACTGATGAGCCAAAGCATGACCACTGTGCCTATCCTGAGATTGAATGCCTTCTACGGGGCGCGCGATCTAGTGACACTTTAAGGAAACTATGCTATGTGCCCCAGAATGGTCAGTAATCGGGGATATGAAAGGAACGAACCTTCGAAGAGATAAGTCTACTAAACATGGGACCTGAAATACATACCTTAAGAGCACTTCTTCATCCTCGATACTGTGAAGCAAACCTCTTCCTCACATCTACATCTACATAATTACTCTGCTATTCACAATTAGGTGCCTGGCAGTGAGTTCACTGAAGCACCTTCAAGCTGTCTCTCTACCTTTCCACTCTCGAACGGCACACGGAAAAAACGAGCACTTAAATTTTTCTGTGTGGGCCCTGATTTCTCTTATTTTATCGTGATGATTTCTCCCTATGTAGGTGGGTGCGAACAGAGTGTTTTCACAATCGGAGGAGAAAACTGGTTATTGCAATTTCATGAGAAGATCCCGTCGCAACGAAAAACGCCTTCGTTGTAATGATTGCCATTCTAATTCACGTATCATGTCTGTGGCACTATCTCCCCTATTTTGCGATAATGCAAAACTAGCAGCCCCTTTTTGTACTTTTTCAATGTCATCATCCGCCAGTCCCATCTGATGCGGATCCCACTCTGCACAGCAATACCCCAGAATAGGGCGGACAAGCCTGGTGTAAGCAGTCTCTTTAGTAGACCTCTTGCACCTTCTTAGTGTTCTGCCAATGAATCGCAGTCTTTGGTTTGCTCTACCCACAACATCATCTATGTGATCATTCCAATTTAGGTTATTTATAATTGTAATCCCTAAGTATTTAGTTGATTTTACAGCCCTCAGATTTATGTGACTTATCGCGTAATCGAAATTTAGTGGATTTCTTTTAATACTCATGTGAATAACTTCACACTTTTCTTTATTCAGGGTCAATTGCCACTTTTTGCCCCATACAGATATCTTATCTAAATCATTGTGCAATTTTTTTGGTCATCTGATGACTTTACAAGACCGTAAATGACAGAATCATCTGCAAACAATCTATGACGGCTACTAAGATTGTCTCCTATATCGTTAATATAGGGCCTATAACACTTCCTTGGGGAACGCCGGATGTTACTTCTGTTTTACTCGATGACTTTCCGTCTATTACTACGAACTGTGACCTTTCTGACAGGAAATCACGAATCCAGTCGCACAACTGAGGCGATGTTCCATAGGCACGCAGTTCGGTTAGAAGACGCTTGTGAGGAACGGTGTCGAAAGAGTTCTGGAAATCTAAAAATATGGAATCAGTTTGACATCCCCTGTCGATAGAACTCATTACTTCATGAGTATAAAGACCTAGTTGTGTTTCGCAAGAACGATATTTTCTGAATCCGTGCTGACTATGTGTCAACAAATCATTTTCTTCGAGGTATTTCATAATGTTCGGATACAGTATATGTTCCAAAACCCTCCAGCAAATCGACGTTAGTGATATGGGCCTGCAATTCAACAGACAACCCCTACTTCCCTTTTTGGTCACTGGTGTGACTTGAGCAATTTTCCAGTCTTTTGGCACGGATCTTTCTGTGAGCGATCGGCTGTATATAATTGTTGTATATGGATCTATTGTTATCAGCATACTCTGAGAGGAGCCTGACTGGTATACAATCTGAACCAGAAGCTTTGCCTTTATTAAGTGATTTAAGCTGCTTTGCAACACGGAGGATATTTACTTCTATGTTTCTCATCTTGGCAGTTGTTCTTGATTGGAATTCAAGAATATTTACTTCGTCTTCTTTGCTGAAGGTTCAAATGGTTCAAATGGCTCTGAGCATTATGGGACTTAACTTCTGAAGTCATCAGTCCCCTAGAACTTAGAACTACTTAAACCTAACTAACCTGAGGACATCACACACACATCCATGCCCGAGGCAGGATTCGAAACTGCGACCGTAGCATTCGCGCGGTTCCAGACTGAATCGCCTAGAACCGCTCGGCCACAGCGGCTGGCTAACTTCTGTAAAACTTTGCCAGTTTTGGGGAGTTTGCGTTCTTTTAAATTTGGCATGCTGTTTTCGCTACTTCTGCAACAGCGATCTGACCCGTTTTGTGTACCATGGGGGGATAAGTACCATCACTTATTAATTTATCTGGTATATATCTCTCACCTGCTGTCGGTACTATCGCTTTGAAATCATTCCACAACTTTTCTACGCTTACACGATCAGACCGGAAGGAGTGAAAACTGTCTCTTAAAACGGCGTTAAGAGCAGTTTTATCAGCTTTTTTTAAAGTGGATACACTTCGCGTTTCTTTTTGATGGTTGTAGGTGTTACGGCATTCAGCCTAGCAGCAACTGCCTTGTGGTCGCTAATTCCTGTATTCGTCACGATACTCACTATTTGTCCAGGATTATTTGTTGCTAAGACTGGTTCAAATGGCTCTAAGCACTATGGGACTTAACATCTGAGGTCACCAGTCCCCTAGACTTAGAAACTACTTAAACATAACTAACCTAAGAACATCACAAACATCCATGCCCGAGGCAGGAGTCGAACCTGCGACCGTAGCAGCAGCGCGGTTCCGGACTGAAGTGCCTAGAACCGCTCGGCCACAACGGCCGGCTGTTGCTAAGAGGTCAAGTATGCTTTTGCAACCATTTACGCTTCGAGTGGGCTCATGAAATAAGTGTTCAAAATAATTTTCTGAGAAAGCATTCAGTACCATTTCGGATGACGTTTTATGCCTGCCGCCGGCTTTAACCGTATTCCACTACAATTTCTCTGCTTTCCATGTTTTGAGACGTAGAAGTACGGATCAAAACAAGGAAAAAAATGTCCAGTAAATATGAGCTGCAATGTGTGTACCGTAAGAGCTGATGTCACTTATTGATCTTCGTTACCGTGAAGCATATCTCTCGTGCTGAACGAGTGCTCCTAGCTCTCAAGGCAAACGTTTTAGAGCCCATGTTTACTAATCAATTTTTCCTCATTTTGGTCCATACTGCCTCTTACCAAAACATAAAAATCGAAGAGCTTGCAGAAGAAAAAAATTTTTACAGTGACTGAGATGAAAAAGTGCTGATAGCTCTTAAGATAAACATCTTAGTGCCAATGTTTAGTAGACCTCTTTCATTTCAAATGATAGTTCTTGTCATTTCCCTGAATACTGGTCGTTGCTTTTGGGTTGTTGTTGTTGTGGTCTTCAGTCCTGAGACTGGTTTGATGCAGCTCTCCATGCTACTCTATCCTGTGCAAGCTTCTTCATCTCCCAGTACTTACTGCAACTTACATTCTTCTGAATCTGCTTAGTGTTTTCATCTCTTGGTCTCCCTCTACGATTTTTACCCTCCAATACTAAATTGGTGATCCCTCGATGTCTCAGAACATGTCCTACCAACCGATCCCTTCTTCTAGTCAAGTTGTGCCACAAGCTCCTCTTCTCCCCAATTCTGTTCAATATCTCCTCATTAGCTATGTGATCTATCCATCTAATCTTCAGCATTCTTCTGCAGCACCACATTTCGAAAGCTTCTATTCTCTTCTTGTCCAAACTATCTATCGTCTACGTTTCAGTTACATATAACCATACAAGCTGCAAGCCCTCGGGAAAAATTACGGCTATAGTTTCTCCTTGCTTTCAGCCGTTCGCAGTACCAGCACAGCAAGGCCGTTTTGGTTAATGTTACAAGGCCAGATCAGTCAGTCATCCAGACTGTTGCCCCTGCAACTACTGAAAAGGCTGCTGTCCCTCTTCAGGAACCACACGTTTGTCTGGCCTCTCAATAGATACCCCTCCGCTGTGGTTGCATCTACAGTACGGCTATCTGTATCGCTGAGGCACCCAAGCCTCCTCACCAACTTCAAGGTCCGAGGTTCATGAGGGGAGGTTCCTTTTGGGACACCATATAAGTGGAGCAGAGACGAATGGGGAACCATTTTAGCGATGATAAGAGCCGCAAACTTGAAAAGCCACTGACTAATGCGACTTTGACAGAGGAAATATCCTTACTGCTCGGCACCTGACGAAGACCCTCTCGGGAAGGCGAAGCTGGTCTGCTGTTCGTTTGCCACTATCGTGAGCATGTGTGGAAACTGGTTGAACGACGGTTAAACCACGAGTCGGTGACAAGTGTTGGATGCCCAAGCTTCGTCATAGGTTTGGAGGTCGCAGGTTTACCCATTTTGCAAAGCAGGACTGGCGGCAGTTCGTGACAGATCTGTCGGTAGATGATTGAGGCACCACTGTTTCAGAGCGCACCGTGCAGCATAAACTGTTCAGCATTGTGCTCTGCAGCAGATGACGCCTACGTTTTCTCTAGTTGACCTTATGATAACGTCAATTACAATTGCGTTGGTCACTGGATTATGGAGATTGAACGGTGGATAAACGGAAACGTGTCGCCTCGTTTGATGCGTAGCGTTTCTTGTTACACCAGGTTGATAGTCATGTATGTGCTTCACATTAATTCACTCTGGGGGCGATCTAGAGTGATCTGAAAATGCAAGTAACAAACTCCAGATTGCCACGATCGCTTTAGTAGAGCTTTTATTCATATTACTGGTTTTGGCAAACTACGTTCCCCTCTTCCGGTCTGTAAAGCATAGGCCGAGAGACCGAGTAAGCACAAAACTGGGTGTGAGGGATCTACGTAACATTTTTAACATAATATGGATCCATAAAGTAGCTTACACACTACACTTCAAAGAATCTCGCCCATGTGGACAATAGCTTGCTTCACATAAAAAACGCCTGCCGGTGTGGCCGTGCGGTTCTAGGCGCTTCAGTCTGGAACCGCGCGACCGCTACGGTCGCAGGTTCGAATCCTGCCTCGGGCATGTATGTGTGTGATGTCCTTAGGTTAGTTAGGCTTAAGTAGTTCTAAGTTCTAGGGGACTGATGACCTCAGAGGTTAAGTCCCATAGTGCTCAGAGCCATTTGAACCATTTGCCACATAATAAACAGACATGTTCTTGACATGTCTGTTTATTATGTGACACACATTTATTGTATACGTGGACGAGATATTTTTAGGTGTAGTGCGTAATGTACAGTATGGATCCAATTATGTTAAAATGTTACATAAATATACTATGTGATCAAAAGTATCCGGACACCTGACTGAAAATGACTTACAAGTTCGTGGCTCCCTCTATCGCTAATGCGGAAATTGAATATGTTGTTGGCCCACCCTTAGCCTTGATGACAGCTTCCACTCTCGCAGGCATACGTTCAATCAGGTGCTGGAAGGTTTCTTGGGGAAAGGCGGCCCATTCTTCACAAAGTGCCGCACTGAGGAAAGGTATCGATGTCGGACGGTGAGGCCTGGCACGAAGTCGGCGTTCGAAAATATCCCAAAGGTGTTCTATAGGATTCAGCTCACGACTTTGTGCAGGCCAGTCCATTACAGGGATTTTATTGTCGTGTAACCACTCCGCCACAGGCCGTGCATTATGAACAGGTGCTCGATCATGTTGAAAGATGCAATCGCCATCCCCGAATTGCTCTTCTACAGTGGGAAGTAAGAAGGTACTTAAAACATCAATGTAGGGTTGTGCTGTGATAGTGCCACGCAAAACAACAAGGTATGCAAGCCCCTCCATGAAAAACACGACCACACCATAACACCACCGCCTCCGAATTTTACTGTTGACACGACACACGCTGGCAGATGACGTTCAGATGGTTCAAGTGGCTCTGAGCACTACGGGACTTAACATCTGAGGTCATCAGTCCCGTAGAACTTAGAGCTACTTAAACTTAACTAACCTAAGCACATCACACACATCTATGCCCGAGGCAGGATTCGAACCTGCGACAGTAGCGGTCGCGCTGTTCCAGACTGAAGGGCCTAGGACCGCTCTGCCACAGCTACCGGCAGATGACGTTCACTGGGCATTCGCCATACCCACACCCTGCCATCGGATCGCTACATGGTGTACCGTGATTCATCACTCCATACAGCGTTTTTAAACTGTTCAGTCGTCCAATGTTTACGCTCCTCACACCAAGCGAGGCGTCGTTTGGCATTTACCGGCGTGATGTGTGGCTTATGAGCAGCCGCTCAACCATGAAATCCGAGTTTTCTCACCTAATCGTCATAGTACTTGCAGTGGATCCTGATGCAGTTTGGAATTCGTGTGTGATAGTCTGGATAGATGTCTGCCTATTACACATTACGACCCTCTTCAAATGTCGGCGGTCTCTGTCAGTCAACAGACGAGGTCGGCCTCTACGCTTTTGTACTGTGTGTGTCTCTTCACCTTTCCACTTCACTATCACATCGGAAACGGTGGACCTAGGCATGTTTAGGAGTGTGGAAATCTCGCGTACAGACGTGTGGCAAAAGTGACATCCAATCACCTGACCACGCTCGAAGTCCGTGAGTTCTGCAGAGCGGCCCATTCTGCTCACTCACGATGCGTAATGACTACTGAGGTCGCTAATATGGATTAGCCTACCTCGCAGTAGGTGTCACCAGATTGCACCTAATATGAACACCTATGTTTCTGGGGGTGTCCGGATACTTTCGATCACATAGTGTGTCTTACACCCAGTTTCGTGCTTACTCAGTCTATGCTTTACAAATACAAAGATGGCAACATAATTTGAAAAAAAAATCGGTAATCTGAATAAATGCTGTATTAGCGATCATGGATTTTTGAAGTTTGTTGCTACTGTTTTCATGATATTCGCGTTTGGATACACAGTCATCCAGACGAACAGTTGCTCGAAATATGCATTGCGCCATGGATGCTGGCCGGTGCCGGCTGTTGTATGCTGTGGGGGATACTAGTGTCGTGGGACCCCGTGGTAGTAATCTAACGCACCTTGACACCTGTGGACTCCGTGGATACTGTTGTGAGCCAGCTGTATGCCTAATGCTTGAAGCGTTCCCTGACAGCAATGACATAGCAGGAGGATGAGGATAATAGCAAGGTAACAGCCCGCATCACAACAGCAGGATCATGCTGCATTTGTTTGAGACCATGACAGTGAACTCACATCGATAACCCAGAAACCACATTTTCCCGCTCTGAGTGAGATGGATCCTGTCTCTAATTCTTTCCCGGTGATACATGCCTGGGACGCTATCGGACGCCAGCTCCGTGCCCAAAACCACGCAGCGCCTAAATTACACAAATTACAGGACCTCTGCACTGGTATCTGGTGCTACATACATCTGAAACCTTACCAAGCACTCGTCGAATACATGTCATGCAGAATCTCTTCTCTGTTGCTTTCCAGAAAAGAACCAACACGCTATTAAGCAGGAGGTCATAAGGTTTTGAATCATAAATGTGCAGGGTGGGCCACAGAAAATAAGGAGTTCTCAATTGGCTACCCTGCTGTTATGATACAGAATAATAAGGGGTAGGAAAAAGGAAATTTTTATTAAAACTCATTCGTATTGCCACAGACACTATAAAGTTAAGGCAGAGAGAGAGGCAGAGGTACGTAGCAAAATGGTTCAAATGGCTCTGAGCACTATGGGACTTAACATCTGTGGTCATCAGTCCCCTAGAACTTAGAACTACTTAAACCTAACTAACCTAAGGACATCACACAACACCCAGTCATCACGAGGCAGAGAAAATCCCTGACCCCGCCAGGAATCGAACCCGGGAACTCGGGCGTGGGAAGCGAGAACGCTACCGCACGACCACGAGCTGCGGACGTACGTAGCATACCAGTAGGTCACAAGCGGGCCAGTCCTTTGACATCTCATAACACCATCTGCCAAGTGAAAAATACGCATTCAGCAACAGAAAACCAAGAGAAGAGCGACAAGCTTATTCATTAGCTACTAATTCACGGTGCAAGAAACTCTATCTCATGCACAAGAACCTATAGCGAGCGCCTGACAGCGCAGTAACGCCCTCTTAAGTTAATATGGCAGAATAAAGAGGACACATGCCGTCATTACGAACTGAGGCTTATGTCATAGCCTCACTGAGCCATGCTGCGGCTCGCGTTGCTGCTGTTGGTAGGTTTCCGTCCTCTGTTGGAGGCCAGACCGTATCGTTTAGTTGACATGGTTGCGGTTGTTTGTCTTCTCCTCGCGTTGACTGACGCCACTTGGTTTCGCAAGCATTGCCTGTCCGCTAGTGGCCAGCCGCAGTGGTCGAGCGGTTCTAGGCGCTTCATTCTGGAACCACGGGACCGCTACGGTCGCAGGTTGCAATCCAGCCCCGGGCATGGATGTGTGTGATGTCCTTAGGTTAGTTAGGTTTAAGGGGCTCCGGAAAGGCTCAAAATCATGAAAAGTTCAATTTTTACTTTTTTGCGTTTTCTGAATCTGCAGACTATTACCTTTTAATAGATATATAATTTATTCAATTCCGAAGACTACAACTATTTTTAAATTTTTTTTGAAATGTGGGCGTGACCCACTGTGGCGCTGTTAAACTGCTGTCAAATGGTGTTATTATTAACGTCCGTGTTCATCAGGTACATTTTAGTCTGCCTCATGCAATAATGGAGGTGATAAAACCTATTTTCAGAGACTTAGCAGCACCTGAACTGTTGAAAAAGTGTATTCACGGAAAAACTCAAAACCCCAATGAAAGTGTAAATAGTGTTATATGGTCGAGAATCCCCAAGACTGTATTTGTTGGAATAGAAACACTTCACTTTGGTGTGTATGATGCTGTTGCGACTTTCAATGATGGCAACATTGTAAGGTGCAAGGTATTTATAAATATGGGAGTGAAGATAGGTTCTAACATGGTACGAGCGATGCTTGCTTTACACAAGGAACGCCTTCGGGCTGCAGACAGGGCTGTAAAGAGTCGAGAAATACAAGCAAGAGTAAACAGGAGGAGGAACAAGAGGAAGCTGGAGGAGGAGTTTGCAGAGGATGAAGATAATCCATCCTATGGACCTGGAATGCACTAAAAAGTTAATCCAATCTTTGTCGCTCGACTCCCAAAACTTTTATTTTCTCATACTAATTACATGTTTTCTAAGGATCTTCCAAACATATTTGTTTCAAACTTTCAGTAAATGTTACACAGTACCTTCTGCATAATTCAACACAGCCTTTTTCCAAAAAACTGTATATTTTTGAATATATAAATAAAAAATTGCAAAAAAAAGTTTTGAATTTTCATTACAATTGAAAAAAAATCATCTTTAATAACTGAACTAAAATTTTGTAAAATCCCTGTGTTAAGTTGTAGCCCATATTCCAATAAATAATCTGTAAAAAGTTCAACTTCCTACCTCAAACACTTTGTGAGGAAAGATGTAATTCATAAGCGTTATTTTAACATTGCAAGTATAGGGCGTTCCGGAGCCCCTTAAGTAGTTCTAAGTTCTAGAGGACTGATGACCTCAGATGTTAAGTCCTATAGTGCTCAGAGCCATTTGAATCATTTGTCCTCTAGTTGCAGCAGCGGCGGTTATCGATATGTAGTAACTGTGGCCCTATCTTTGGAGTGACGTTGTTGTTCTTCCGGATAGTGTCAGTGTGCAGTTCGGTTAGGGACTCAGAAGGAGCCAGGTCCGCGCAGTGCGCGAACACGCCGGGACCGTTGGCGGCGCGCATGGACTGCCGGATCGATGGCCTGTGGTCACGAGGGTGCACGACCTCGTCGTAAACCGGGTCCTGCAAGTTGAGTCATTGGGATTCAAGTACAGAAGCCTCCACCATTGTGAGATCTTGAAATTCTCCTGTGACTTGGGTTCGTGTTGCCGCTCGCAGTGTTGCCGACGCGAAGAACAGTGAATGGAATGCTTGGGGACGGTGGATCTGATTAGCTTTCCTAGACTTCTAATTACTATTGATTACGTTACGTTCAACCAGCGGTATTTTCCTGCCCCGTGGCCGCTAACGCCTCAGTTACCTGCCCTGTGGTTTAGTGGATGTAACGGCAGTGTACAGGGTGATTCAAAAAGAATACCACAACTTTAAAAATGTGTATTTAATGAAAGAAACATAATATAACCTTCTGTTATACATCATTACAAAGAGTATTTAAAAAGTTTTTTTTCACTCAAAAACAAGTTCAGAGATGTTCAATATGGCCCCCTCCAGACACTCGAGCAATATCAACCAGATACTCCAACTCGTTCCACACTCTCTGTAGCATATCAGGCGTAACAGTTTGGATAGCTGCTGTTATTTCTCGTTTCAAATCATCAATGGTGGCTGGGAGAGGTGGCCGAAACACCATATCCCAGCAAGCATTTGTTCGCAGCCCAGGAAAATCGACTCGCAGAGCTAGCAGAGAGCTGCAAATTCCACAATCAACTGTATGGAGACTCCTACGAAAAAGGTTAGTTATGAAACCTTATCGTCTGAAATTGGTTCAAGCACTGTCTGCAGCTGATAAGATCAAAAGAATCGATTTCTGTGATTTTTTCCTTGCTCAAATGGAAACAGATGAATCTTTCATTTCAAAGATTGTGTTTAGTGATGAAGCAACTTTCCACACTAACGGGAAAGTCAACCGTCACAATGTCTGTATATGGGGCACTGAGAATCCGCGGGAAACAACTCAGTATGAACGTGACTCGCCTAAGGTGAACGTTTTCTGTGCCATTTCAGCCAATAAAGTTTTTGGTCCCTTTTTCTTCGAAGGTGCTACTGTAACTGGACTACAGTATCTGGAGATGTTAGAGAATTGGCTATTCCCTCAGCTCGAACAAGAAGCACAACAATTCATATTTCAGCAGGATGGAGCGCCACCACATTGGCACTTATCTGTCCGTAACTACCTGAACGTCAACTACCCGAGGAGATGGATCGGCCGCCAGGCAGCCCGTGACAGAGCACTTCATCACTGGCCTCCAAGAAGCCCTGATCTTACCCCCTGCGATTTTTTCTTATGGGGGTATGTTAATGATATGGTGTTTCGGCCACCTCTCCCAGCCACCATTGATGATTTGAAACGAGAAATAACAGCAGCTATCCAAACTGTTACGCCTGATATGCTACAGAGAGTGTGGAACGAGTTGGAGTATCGGGTTGATATTGCTCGAGTGTCTGGAGGGGGCCATATTGAACATCTCTGAACTTGTTTTTGAGTGAAAAAAAACCTTTTTAAATACTCTTTGTAATGATGTATAACAGAAGGTTATATTATGTTTCTTTCATTAAATACACATTTTTAAAGTTGTGGTATTCTTTTTGAATCACGCTGTACATTTCCTCGCCTTGCCGCTGGTGTCTGGTGAGGCGTGTAATTTTTGACAGCTTTCTTGATTGTAGGTTGGTTGGCGATTCTTCTACTCTGGTGGCAGTGATTGCTTTCTCGTTCTGGGCGCTCTGAGCACAGTATTCTGCGGACAGAGTCCAGACCGCCGGTTCCGGCTTTGGCGTATTTTTACATCTTTGCATTTGGTTTACAGGACGTCAGGTAGCCTCAGCTAGATCATCATTAGTATTCGTTAGACTGCCACTAGTCTGAGTTACCATCTTGTGAAGGTAATGCAACTCGTGGCTGCCAACCTCATCGCTCGCTAAAGTGTTTTTTGCCGGACCTACTCAGAAGTCGATTCCTGGTGCACCATCTGTGACTGGCCCTTGTGTTTTGTGTTTTATTATTGTACTTGCTGTTTTGTTGAATGTTTCTAATTTTTTATGTAATTGCCATTCTTGACGTTACAGCAGGTTTAAATTATTGTGCTACCAAGTTTACCATCATTTTGTCTTACTCATTTGGCGATCAGCTCCCTGTTGTTTTTTTTTTAATCAACCTTGCTATTGCATTGCTGTTTTACAGTATGTTTGTTTTTTTGGAATTGCCGTTCATGGCGTTAAAGGCCTTCAGCCGTGACTGTGGTTACTTGCCTTAAAATTCTAACTGGGATCACATTGGCTTGTTTTTACAACATTATTTGCTGTGTCTGTATTTTATGCTCAATTGGTAAACTGTAACGCTCTGAAAGCACTATTAATTACACAATTCTTTATTCCTTCATTAATAACGTGTGACATCTTTATTTATTGTTGAGTCTGGAATTATTTTAAAATAAATGTGTATAATTGCAAAAAGGAACCAACAGTAACTGATTATGGCCGCGTCCACAATCGTAACCGAATCCTGCCTTCCTTGACTACCAGGTTTCACTCACGTTAGCTCCCTTTAAAAACTCCAGTTTTCCAGCTCTTGTAGCCTGATCATTGGGACTGATGGCATTTATAATAATAGCACTCAGTTCTCTGAGTGCGATACTGTAGTGAATCTATCTCCTACATGCTTCAGCAGAATCTATGAACAAGCTGAAGATGTACTCAGGATGATGGTCTTCACTTGTTGAACTTCATGTTGTTTGACACCTACCATCTACTGATGGAGAAACTGTCTGTCTTCTGACACCATCGCATCACAGAATGCTGCCGGCACTGAACTTGAATGTGGAAGCCACCAATAGATCCTCCTAGGATTCACGTTACTGTTCAGCAACCAGGGGAATCCGGGTGATGAAGTCCACCAGACCAATAGGGAGGAGATCGATTGACCACGTGACTACCGATTGCAGGTACATCACTGATGATTCACGAAGGGTCATTACAGAATTTTGCCGGCGGGAGTGGATGAGCGGTTCTACGCGCTTCAGTGTGGAACCGCGCGACCGCTACAGTCGCAGGTTCGAATCCTGCCTCGGACATGAATGTGTGTGATGTCCTTAGGTTAGTTAGGTTTAAGTAGTTCTAAGTTCTAGGGGACTGATGACCGCAGATGTCGCATAGTGCTCAGAGCCATTTGAACCATTTTTTAACAGAATTTTGTTTGGGACTGAGGACACTCCAACAGCCAGTGCAAGACCAATCTTTCATGCTGGGCATAGCTGCCACCTGCCAACCAGCAACTAGCCATGGTGCCAAGGTTACTAACACCATCGCCTTGGTGTGCTCATACTGAACTGACTAAACACAGGTCAGCTGGAATCCAACATGCAGCTGAATGAAGCATCAGCCGAGGCTGGCGCAGGAGAACAACAAATTTTGAGCACAGGGAATAAATTACTGAACTTTAACAATATTTTATTGCTGAATGAGATTTTCACTCTTCAGCGGAGTGTGCGCTGATATGATACTTCCTGGCAGATTAAAACTGTGTGCCCGACCGAGACTCGAACTCGGGACCTTTGCCTTTCGCGGGCAAGTGCTCTACCATCTGAGCTACCGAAGCACGACTCACGCCCGGTACTCACAGCTTTACTTCTGCCAGTACCTCGTCTCCTACCTTCCAAACTTTACAGAAGCTCTCCTGCGAACCTTGCAGAACTAGCACTCCTGAAAGAAAGGATATTGCGGAGACATGGCTTAGCCACAGCCTGGGGGATGTTTCCAGAATGAGATTTTCACCCTGCAGCGGAGTGTGCGCTGATATGAAACTTCCTGGCAGATTAAAACTGTGTGCCCGACCGAGACTCGAACTCGGGACCTTTGCCTTTCGTGGGCAAGTGCTCTACCAACTGAGCTACCGAAGCACGACTCACGCCCGGTACTCTCACAGTAGAGCACTTGCCCGCGAAAGGCAAAGGTCCCGAGTTCGAGTCTCGGTCGGGCACACAGTTTTAATCTGCCAGGAAGTTTCATATTTTATTGCTGTTTAGTTTCCCAGTAGCCATCCTGACGTCATACAGCTGCGCGGAGTGGCTGCACCGTTTGAGGCGCCGTGTCACTGACTGCGGGGCCCCTCCCGCCGTAGGTTCGAGTCCTCCCTGGGGCATGGGTGTGTGTGCGTGCATAAGATAGTTTAAAAAGTGTGTAAGTCTAGTGACCGATGAGGTCAGCAGTTTGGTCCCTTAGGAATTCACACACATTTGACCTCACACATGGAAGTCATTGCTCGGCTCCCCTACACTGCTAAGGTGTTAATTGTGGTATCGTTTAACACAACAGTCTACGTTTGAAACCTGGCAGCAGCCATGTGATTTCAGCACCAGTCTGCGGCCAGCTCCAAGACACATCCTGAACAGCCCGTGTGCCAGCGCCTGTCAGTTCTGTCTAGTCTAGCTCGTGGTCTAATCGTTGTGCCTTGACGCTCAGTCTCTGCTACTACTGTGGATATAGACTGTGATGATAAAAGTCGTGGGATACTTAATAATATTATGTCAGGCTTCCTTTTTCCCAGCATAGTGCAGCAGCTCGACGTGGCGTGGACTCAACAAATCGATGGAAGTCTCCGCAAAAATATTGAGCTCTGCTGCTTCTATACGTCCATAATTGCGAAAGTGTTGCTGGTACATAAGTTTGTGCACGAAATGACCTCTCGGTTACGTCCCATAAATGTTTGATGAGATTCGTGTCGAACAGTCTGGGTAACCAAATTATTTGCTTGAAATGTCCAGAATGTTCTTCAAACCAATTGTGAACAACTGACGGTCCAGTAACACGGTGCACTATCATCCGTAACAATTCAATCAGCATTTGGGGACATGAAGTCCATGAATGGCTGCAAATGGCCTTCTAGTAGCTGATGATAACCATTTCCAGTCAATGATCGGTTTAGGTGGACCAGAGGACCCAGTAACTTCCTTCCAAACACAGCCCACACCAGTATGTGGGATCACCAGTTTGCGTAGTGCCTTGTTGACAACTTGGGTTCGTGGCTTCATGGTGTCTACACCATCAGCTGTTACCAACTGAAATCGGGACTCATCTGACCAGGCCACGATTTTCCATGCGTCCAGGGTCCCGCCGATATGATGACGAGCAGAGGGGAGGCGCTGCAGTGGATATCTTGATGCCAGAAAAGGCACCCGCGTCGGTCGTCTGTTGCCATAGCCCATTAACTCCAAACTTGGCCTCTCTGTCTTAACAGACACATTTGCCGTACGTCCCACATTAAATTCCGCGGTTGTTTCACGCAGTGTTGCTTGTCTTGTAGCACTGAGAACTCTACGCAAGCGCCGCTGCTCTCGGTCGTTAAGTGAAGGCCGTCGGCCACTGTGTTGTCTGTGGTCAGACATCACGATGTCCCCTGCAGCGCCTGTCCTACGCTCGTCTCAAATTTCGTATCCTCGGCACACTCTTGACACAGCGAATATCCGAATACTGAAGTCCCTAATGATATTTGAAATGGAATGTCCTATGCGTCTATCACCAAGTATAATGCGGCTATAATCGTGTCGGACATCTTTTTACGTGAATCACCCGAATACAAATGACAGCTCCACTTTTTTTTTTCCTTTATTGTAATTTTAAGCACCTCATACAAGGCGGGCTGGCAGCAGCATAATACGCTGCTCTTCAGCCTTAAGGGGTACAATAATACGATATATAGGTGACACAGACAATACAAAAAAATGGCGGGCAAAGAATGTAGATACAAAAACAATAAACACGAAGCCGTTCACGCTGGACGAAAAAACACTAACACTTGTTGACACGGCGCACAGAAGACGGAGGACGGCGACGGCACACGTGAACAGATGAGACGTGATGACGAAAGAACACTAAACGTAGACGAAGGCACACACACGAGACACTGATGGCGATGACCTCCGGCGCGCGAATGTTCACTGAGCGTGTGCGAGTCCGGGGACCTGCCAAGGGAGGAGGAGGAGGAAGGGGAGTGGGAGAGGGAGAGGGGAGAGCAGAGCAGAGCAGAGATGCCAGGGGCATGGGAGAGAGGGGGAGGGGAAGCCCGGGGGAAGAGGGGTGGAGGGAGGGGATGGGGGAAAAGAAAAGAGAAGGGAGGGAGGGTGCCTAAAGGAAAGGACATCGGAAGTGGGGGGGCAGGGTCAAAGTTGATAGGAGGCGTAGATGGAGGGGAGGAGGACATTATCAGGGAGGGGGAGCTGGCGGAAGCCACCTTGGGAGAGGGTAAGGAGGGTGGAGAGATGGAGACTGGGTGGGACATGGGAATACAGGCGCGGCAGCGGGCGGGGGTGGGAGAGGATCGGGGAGACGAGCGGGTGAGGAGGATCGAGTTTATGGGAGGTGTACAGGATCCATATCCTTTCAAGGAAAAGGAGGAGGTGGGGGAAGGGGAAGGGGATGAGATCATACAGGATCCGCGTAGGGGAGGGGAGACGGATGCGATAGGCGAGGCGGAGAGCATGGCGTTCAAGGATTTGGAGGGATTTATAAAAGGTAGGGGAGGCGGAGATCCAAGCCGGATGGGCAAAACAAAGGATAGGGCGGATGAGGGATTTATAGGTGTGGAGGATGGTGGAGGGGTCCAGACCCCACGTACGGCCAGAGAGGAGCTTGAGGAGACTGAGTCGGGAGCGTGCCTTGGCTTGGATTGTCCAGAGGTGGGGAGTCCAGGAGAGGCGACGGTCGAGGGTGACGCCAAGGTACTTAAGGGTGGGAGTGAGAGCGATAGGACGGCCATAGATGGTGATGTAGAAATCAAGGAGGCGGAAGGAAGGAGTGGTTCTGCCTACAATGATCGCCTGGGTTTTGGAAGGATTGACCTTGAGTGACAGCTCCACCAATGCACCGCCCCTTTATACCTAGTGTACACGATGCTACCGCCATCTGTACATGCGCCTATCGCTATCCCAAGACTTCACCTCAGTGTGCGGACTCAGTTCGACTCAGGAACTTGTACTTTTTGCTGACCTGGATCTCTTACTGGTGACGAAGATAAGTAAACATTAATCAAACACTACGTGTGTATTTCGTTCTTTAACTCTCTTAATAGAACATACCAACTCTTTGGTATCCACCAAGGGACAAGCAAACATCTGGCGACGAGGAAAAACTGTGCTTGGTCCTACTTCTCATCAATATAAAACATTAGCGACATCGTTTTGTTGGCTGTCTCGCTATCCCCAAGGACTCTGATTTTGCTGTTTTCGGTTTCCGCGAGCGTATTTATTATTTTTTGCTGAATTGTGGACATCTGTCGCGCTTGCCCGCCACATTGCTTGTGTGTGCTAACGTTGTTGTGCGTCTAAGGACATTCGTCCTGCGTCTGACAGATTTTCTTTCGCTCTTTTGGAGGCTGCTTTGTATAGTGACTTCAGTTGGCTCTTACTTCTAGCATAGCTTAGTGGTTGCGCTCTATTTGTGTACAAGTGTTCTTTCTTATGTTTAATCATGGCCACTGTTATTAGCTCAGGTTAGTCAGTTGCAGGGTCAGCAGATGCAATAGCTTATGGACTCCATAAAGAGACTGTTAGCAACGCAAACTCAGCGGTGACGCCCCAATCAGTCAAAGCACCGACAAGCATACAGTGCCTGTTTCCGCAACGCCATTCAGTGCATTTTACTCTACACAAGAGGAATCGTTCGAGTACAGCACACAGCTCGACTCGCATTTCCAGGCGCAACACTTTGAAGGTACGGAAGGCAAACCACATTTTCTTGTAAAAGTTGGTGTTTTAGTGCACCGGTTAGCCTGTAACCTTTTTTCGAATCTCCCGGCGTGGAAGTGTTGCTTACGACGAACTAATTGCTGCGCTAGACAGGTACTATGACGAGCAGATTAATGTGGTTGCTGAACGTTACAAATTGTTTTGCTTGCTTAGGCAACCCAGTCAGACATACAAGCAGTGGGTGGCTAACTTACAGGGACATACATGGTATTACAAATTGAAGTCTGAGTGTGGACGTTACTACAGTGATGCCGCAATTAGGGACGCTATTGTTAAAAATGTCTCAGATCCTCGCATCGTCGAACATATTCTTAAATGAATAGTGGGCTCCATGTGGTTCCCAAATCATGCAGTGACCGTAAACCATAAGATAAGAAAATTAAGGACACGAACGAAATAAACGTATTAACGAAACAAGGCCAAATGCAAAAATAAAGTGCTAGCACACTTCATACATGGGAAAATCAACACTGGCTCAATAGGATGAATTGAGAACTCTTAGGGGCTCTTACAGTGTGCCCGTATATCATGAGACATAAATCTACACCATCTGTACAGCTTAATTCCCGTCGCTCCGCAATCTTCCTCTCCCTGGACCTCGAACGTGCTTATGACCGCGTATGGCATTCCGGTCTCCTCTTCAAGCTCCAAACCTTCGCCCTTCCCATTAACTACGTCCGTCTGATCGGCTCCTTTCTCTCCCGCCGTCCTTCCTAGGTCACCATCCATAACACAGATTCCTACACCTCTTTCCCCTCCGCCGGTGTGCCCCAAGGCTCCGTCCTCTCCCCCCTTCTGTACCTTTTGTACACGGCGGACATGCCGCCGCCGTCAGCCCCCGTCCACCTTCTCCAGTTTGCCGATGACACCGCCTTCCTTGCCCTTCCCCCACCCTGCAGCGCTCCCAACACCTTCTCCAATCCCATCTTGACCGGTTCACCACTTGGTGCAACCAGTGGTTGCTCAAGGTCAATCCCTCCAAAACCCAGGCGATCGTTGTAGGCAAAACCACCCCTTCCTTCCGCCTCCTTGATTTCTATCTCACCATCTATGGCCGTCCTATCGCCCTCACTCCCACCCTTAAGTACCTTGGCGTCACCCTCGACCGTCGCCTCTCCTGGACTCCCCACCTCCGGACAATCCAAGCCAAGGCACGCTCCCGACTCGGTCTCCTCAAGCTCCTCTCTGGCCGTACGTGGGGTCTGGACCCCTCCACCATCCTACACACCTATAAATCCCTCATCCGCCCTATCCTTTGTTATGCCCATCCGGCTTGGATTTCCGCCCCCCCCCTACCTTTTATAAATCCCTCCAAATCCTTGAACGCCATGCTCTCCGCCTCGCCTATCGCATCCATCTCCCCTCCCCCACGCGGATCCTGTACGATCTCATCCCCTTCCCCCTCCTCCTCCTTTTCCTTGAAAGGATACAGATCCTGTACACCTCCCGTAAACTCGATCCTCCTCACCCGCTCGTCTCCCCGATCCTCTCCCACCCCCGCCCACTGCCGTGCCTGTATTCCCACGTCCCACCCGGTCTCCATCTCTCGACCCTCCTTACCCTCTCCCAAGGTGGCTTCCACCAGCTCCCCCTCCCTGATGATGTCCTCCTCCCCTCCATCTACCCCTCCTACCAACTTTGATTCTCCCTCCCTCTTCCTGTGTCTGTTCCTTTGGGCACTCTCCGTCCCTTCTCCCCTTCTCCCCACTCCTCCCCCGGGCCTCCCCTCCCCTGTCCCTCTACTCCTCCTCCCATCTCCTCAGCCATTGGCATCTTTGTTCTCCCCTCTCCACCCTCTCCCCCCCCCTCACCCTTCTTCCCCTCTTGGCAGGTCCCCGGACTCGCACACGCTACGTGGACTTTCACGTTCCGGAGATCGTCGCCATCTGTGTGTGTGATGTCGTTTTGTGTTTTTAGTGTCCGCCGTCACGCTTCTACGTTCACTTGTGCCATCGGATTCATCAGTGTTATGTGCGCCGTGTCAACGTGTTTTCAGTGTTGTCATCGTCGAGTGTGAACGGCTCCGTGTTTTTTGTGTATCTGTGACCACTATTTTTTGCCCGTCACTATGTTCATTTTACTTCTCCATTATTGTACTGTTATTGTCAACACTATGGCTGAAGAGCAGCGTAGTATGCCGCTGCCAGCCTACCTGATTGTTCAGGTGTTAAAATAACAATAAAGAAAAAAAAAATACACCATCTGTCTGTTGGTGCAGAGGACAAGGCAGCGAAACCCCAATTAAAGGGCATCATCGCAAACTAAGTTTGTTAATACGTTTGTTTCGTTCGTGCCCTTAATTTTCTTAACTTAGTTTACATTACATGTGTATTCAGCAATGTGGCGCCATCTGCCGGAAAAAAGTCCGATCTTCCTGAATTTTATTAACTGTACGCTAGATGGATGCCAACACTGTTTCACGTTTTGTAATTATGATTACCTTTCGTTCTTGGATAAAAATACGATAAGTAATTTAAAATATTTTTAAAAATGTTTTCGATGGCGTGCTTCTCATCTATGTTTGTTCCTTTTTAGTAATTTGTACAATCGGTTTTTGGCGTATATAACTGTACTATGTGGTTGACAAATTCTTTGTCAATATGTCCATTTCATGTAAATGCTTTAGTATTATATTATTATATTTTACCTTACTTTGTATGTCATACCTCTTTCTTCTTCTTCTCATTTTTATTTAAGCTGTATCTTTTCGTATGCTTAAAACAGTATTACTACTATAGTACACATTGGTTGAAAGGTAAATTTGTATGTTCATTTGAAATGGTTTAATGCATCTATATACATTTAATTGGTTTACGTTGCTTTATGACATTTATTCATTTGGTCACTGTTATTAATTATTTTTATTCTTGTATTTGTAGCACCGATGATGGCTCTTAATCAGTGTCCGCAGCTCGTGGCCGTGCGGTAGCATTCTCGCTTCCCACGCCCGGGTTCCCGGGTTCGATTCCCGGCGGGGTCAGGGCTTTTCTCTGCCTCGTGATGACTGGGTATTGTGTGATGTCCTTAGGTTAGTTAGGTTTAAGTAGTTCTAAGTTCTAGGGGACTGATGACCATAGGTGTTAAGTCCCATAGTGCTCAGAGCCATCTTAATCAGTTGAAATCGATTTACAAAAGTGAATAAATAAAACATGATTTTGCGACTGATTGCTGCATATTTGGTAATTTTATATTCTTAAGTATCCTGACCATAGCTCGAATTAGTGGAGCATTAGGAATAGTATGATAGCGCAGCGGTTGACTTTGATTCAGCTGATATTTATGCAGTTCGGAGTAATGGCAAACAGGTTTAGTCCGGCGTTCGCAGGCCGCGAAGTGCGAAGTGTGGGCCAGAGCAGCGTCGTCAACGACGCCAGAGCGCTAGACGAGAGGCTATCGGGGTTAAATCCAGCCCTCGGAGTTACACGGCAGGCGTGCCCCTGACGTGACGCCAAGTGCTGCCGCTGTGGCAAGCACGGACACATTCAATCTGTTTGCAGAAACGCAAGTCCAACAAGCACTGTACACGTCCTCCAACGTACCAGTCAATGGACGTAAACACAATAGTTTAAAAGCCAAGTAGTGATTCTAGCAGTGCTCAGTGGAGGTCCAGTGCAACAGCGAAGGAGTTACAGACTTCTTCAGTCCGACGTCATGCTAATAAACTGTTTCTCACTTCTCAGATTGCCAAACACAATATACGTCTGCAAGTGGACACTGGTGCGTACTTGACTCTTATGAATAAAAGCATATACGAACTTTTACGCAAGCTCAAGTCACAGTCACTCTTTCTGCTTTAGATGGATGTGAGATATCTATACTGGACATTTGCAGCCTAACTGCCGTGTTTCGCTAGAACCTCGTTCGCCTTTTGCGCTCATCTAAAGTGAAAATACTTTTGGTAATAACTGTTTTGATCTGTTTGGTTTGCACATTCAGCACAATGATCTCTTTCCAAATCCTCTGTGTTTACGGGACCCTGTGCTGAATTTAGTAACATTTTCCATCATGGTCTTGGGAATGCTGACAATTTCGAGGCTCACATTACCATGAAAGACAATGCGTAACTACGCTTTTGCCAGGCGCGGCTCGTCCCTCACGCTGAGATCAAGAGACACAGGAACCCTTATCTTGGGAAGACAGTGGTGTGATTTCGCCTGTAGCAGGCAGCCAGTGGACATCCCCTGTCGTGGTTATAAAGAACCTTCAGGAAAATTACGCTTTTGCGCAGATTTCGAGGCAGCGGTAATTCCACAGACTGTGACTGACTCGTTTCCTTTGTCACGGCCCGAGGAACTCATGGACAAGCTTGGTGCATGTCGCTTCCTTTCCAAGACTAATCTTCATGCTGCTTATTTGGAGCTTCACTCGTATAAACAGTCCCATAGAGTTTTTGTGATCAATACCCACGCTGTGTTATCTAAGTTTTTGCGGTTGCTCTTTGGCACCTGCAAGTTTTCATCGTTATGTAGAATAGTTGACTGCTACAGTGTCTTCTCGTGCGGAGTATTTGGACGACATTGTAGTTTCGTGTCGTACTGGTGAAGAACATCTCAGTAAATAATTTAAAATGTTCTCAGATTCTGGGTTAGAATGCAATAAAGCCAAGTCTCCTTTTTTAGATTTTGACTGAATATTTGGAACACATTATCAACAGTCAGGGTATCTAACCTTCGAAGTGACATTTAAGTGCCACCTGTCACCTTCCAGCTGCTCAGAACGTCGGTGATCTCCAGACTGTGTTAGGTAAAGTCACTTGTTGCAGTCGGTTCATTCCAAATGCTGTGCAGATTGCAGCTGAATTGCATAGTACCCGACGAAATAATGTTCTGTTTGGGTGGACTTGGAAGTGGCAAGCTGCATTTCAAAAATTAGAGTGCTTCATTGAGGACTCGATCTTTGATGAGTTTTGATCTCCCTAAGTCGATAATGCTGGCGGTTGACACATCGTCTTATGGGAACGATTGGGCAGGCCAACTGCCTTCGCATCCAGACTCATAACCAAAGATAAATGCATCTATCCTCAGACTGAGAAGGAAGCTCTTGCTATTCTATATCCCATAACCAAATTCCTCCAATAATTGTATGGCAGGAAGTTCTATTTGTTGACGGAACATAAACCTCTTACCTCATTTTCAACCATCCATAGCACAAAAGCTGCAGTATTGGTCCCTGCTCTCCTACAGTTATCAGTATGAAATTCTGTATGGGCCTACAGCTAAGCATTCGAATGTGCGTTTGAAGCATCAGAAGATTCTTATTCCATACTGATATCCAGGTAAATGAAACGATTGTAGGATTTCCCATAAACAACTGACGGATTGCTCAGGCGACGACTGCGGATCCAAGTCTTAACATTTTGTTGCAGTACCTCTACACCAGTTGGCCACATACGACTATACAGATTAGTGATGTGGTTGTGAGCCATTATTTTGTGCTTTGGCATAAGTTATTGGTCCAGTAGAGCGTCACCCTCTTATGTACAGACAATGGTTAGTCCCACCCATGGTTGTGACACATTTGCTTCAGAAGGAAGTTCTTCACCTTCTCTGTCAAGACCTTCTCTGTATCCAAGCAGCTCACCCAATACCATCTCGCATGGTTCAGCATGTATGGTCAAATATAACAAAAAAAATGGTTCAAATGGCTCTGAGCACTATGGGACTTAACACCTGAGGTCATCAGTCCCCTAGAACTTAGAACTACTTAAACCTAACTAACCTAAGGACATCACACACATCCATGCCCGAGGCACGATTCGAACCTGCGACCGTAGCGGTCGCGCGGTTCCAGACTGAAGCACCTAGAACCGCTCGGCCACCCTGGCCGGCCAAATATAACAGCTAACCTCACAATTTCGAGCATGAGCGGACCATCAGGCTGCTCCGCCACAGAAATTTTTAGATTTTCCCAAGCCCAGAGCCCCTTGGCAAAGAGTGCTTTTCGACCTTGCGGGTCCCTACTGGAATTTCCGTTGACTTCTGGTTTTGGACGCCTTTAGCAAGTTTCCGTTCACGGCTCCCATGCAATCACCACAACAGCTAGAGCTATCAAGACTCCAGCGCCAAAATCTTTTGCGTTGAGAGTTTACGAGAACTGCTCGTTTAGGACAATGGTCTGCAGATCACATTGGCAGAATTTGAGAAGTTTTGTGACGACCATGGCAACAAGCATGTTACGACTGCACCATTTCACTCTCAACCCAACAATGAAGCGGAACGTAACAAATCAATAAATTACACGCCTCCCATGTACAGGAGCCAGCTTCAGTGTTTTGTCTCGTTCTACCATTCCGAGCCATGCAACGGCAAATCGCAGGTGGATCTCTTGCATGGGCGCCGACTCAGGACACTGTTTCAGCTGTTGCGCTCTCCACAGTGATCGGCCCTTCCTCCACAACGCTGAAAGGTATGTGCTGAGATTCGATCAGGATAGAGCCAGAGAAAAATGTCGATAGTTCCCAACCGCAAGGTTGGACGAGTAGTACATCTTCGAGTAGTAAGATCTTTGACAGCCAACAGACCTAGGTGCACGCAGTAAAAGTTTGAGCAGTGGTGAGGAGATGCGCAGAGACAGCAGACGTGTTTCGAGTCGGAGCTAGATGCCTGCAGGAGGCAGCCGGGTCGTGACAGCATCAAAGTAAGAATTGGCGCTACGCACGTAATAAGCTATATATTGAGCGAAACTCGGCACATACCTGGGGAAACTAGAAAGAATAGTTAATAAAATAGGTTTTCTTTGATTAAATAATGTCTAAAAGCTAGATAGAAATCCCATTGTTGATGCAATAAGCGTTTTGTGAAACTTTCTCGTAAATCCATGCTATAGAAGTTTTTTTTTAGTTTTTCACATGTGCCTTAAAAGTTTGAACAATAAATATTTTTTAGATAAAATTAGAGTTTCATCTCACACCTTATGTCGTTCTCCGCATCTTGTGCTTGCATTGAACCAAAAGGTACATTAAAGTAAAGTTCCCATGAGTAAAGCTAATAATTTCATTTATCAGAGTAAAATAATCTATATGCCATTGCACAGTTGGCAAATTATTCAGATCAGAACAGAATTTTTATTAAGTAGCAAACAGGGCCAAAATGAGTAAAGTTATCTAGAATGACAATTTCATGCCACTGCACTACGGCTGAGTTGAGTAAATGTTTTATTATCGGCTAAACGGGAAGGAGTGCACGAGCTAAGTCCACAGACGCAGTCAGATGCAGGTTGGCGACTTTCATTTATTTTTACCTCTAAACTTTCATGCAGTCAGATTTGTATTTTGAATATTAATTTTCCAACAATATTTTCATGCAGTCAGATAAAGTGCAGTTCAGTTAAATGCGCAGTCAGATGCAAGTTTTATTAAAGATTAAAGCAGTCACATGCAGTTCAGTCTAGTTTAAATAGAGAGTTTTTATTAACAACACTTTCAACGCTCTGATTTTAATGTGCGTTATTTTTCTTTTTCCGAGTTTTTCGCAGAGACAGGTGCTGGGAAAGGGATGTTATCACCAGTCTTGGGCTAAACACAACGATGGCTAGGAGGTGTAGGGAAGAGGAGAGAGGGAGGAATGTGGTATCGTTCGTCCTCGATACCACGCTAGGCCAGTCCACGATCCAAATTCGTGAGCAACCACGTGACCACACCGCCAGTCTGCAGCGGTCTCCGAGACGCACCCACATCAGGTCGCGCTAGGAGCCGACTTGCAGCCACACGTCGTACCTGCCAGTCTGTCTAGTCTAGTCAAGCTTTCGGTCTGATCGTTGTGCCTCGAAACTCAGCCTACGCTTCTACTGTATTACTCGCGCAAACAAGGTTGACACTCGGCGCGGTGGCTGATGGGAGCGACCGTAAAGGCAATTCCCATTTCTACTCCTTCCCATCAGGCAACGCGCCGAGTGTCAACTTTGTTTGCGCGAGTAATATATGGAAACGGCCTGACACAAGTACTTCTACTGTTTACTGACCTGGATTTGTTACTGGCAACTAAGTTAAGTAAAAGTTTATCAGACACTACATGCGAATTTGATTCTTTTCCTGTCTCATAGAAACCTCCAACTCCTTGGCACCCACCACGGGACTACCCAACATTAATGTGGTTGAGCCATTTACCATTTCTGATCGGACCCCCACATTACGCCATTCCGTTCAGTGTGGAACGCTGGACAGTGCGGGAACGTTTTGAGGCGGCGGAAAAGTTATGACTTGTGCATTGTTTGCGGCTGTCCAACGCGCAATGCGCCTAAAGGAGACCGCCATTTTCGCTTTCCTGATAGAAGGATAATATCTTGGCGACAGCACAATGGCGTGAGACGTGTTCTGTAACAACCTAAACAGGAAAATTCGTCTTTTACTTTGTGTCTCATTTGCTAATCTAGTTCTACCGGCATTGTCTGATTTAATACGACTGCATTTTCCGTAACTCCTTTCTCTGCTTTTGTTGACGTTCATCTTATAAACTCTTTTTAAGACAACATCCATTTCTTTCAGCCGATCTTCCAAGCTCCTGTCACTGAGAGAATTACTGTCAGTGACAATTACTAAAGTTCTTAATATCTTTTTTTTGTTTGCATGGAAGAAACCAATAATATTTGATTAAAGTTTTTATTTCTTCTCTCTGAAATTAAATTCCCTCCCAAAATTCTACTTGTCTTCCATTGCTGCTTTTTCAATGCACAGATTTGACAAGTTACAATTGTATCCCCCTCCCTTTTCAGTTACTAATTCAAATGGCTTTGAGCACTATGGGACTTAACATCTATGGTCATCAGTCCCCTAGAACTTAGAACTACTTAAACCTAACTAACCCTAAGGACAGCACACAACACCCAGTCATCACGAGGCAGAGAAAATCCCTGACCCTGCCGGGAATCGAACCCGGGCGCGGGAAGCGAGAACGCTACCGCACGACCACGAGCTGCGGACTTTTCAGTTACTCCTTCATGTCCTTCGACTCTTATAACTGCAGTGTGATTACTATAGATGTTATAGATAACCGTTCACTCTCTGTGTTTTATCCCTAATAACTTCAAAATTTCAGTTTTTTCTAGGGTGTCAAAATCTTTTTCGATATCTGCAAATTCTATAAATTTAGGCATGTGTTTGATCATTCTGTCTTCTAAGGTAAATATTACGTCGCGTATTCCTCCATTTTCTTCGAACTGAAACCAATCTTGTATCCAAGTTGGCTTCTACGAGTAGTTCCATTCAATAGATTAGATTCGTGTTAGTACCTTGCGGCCATTACTTATAAAACAGATAATTAGGTAATACATGTGCCTGTGTGCACATACTTACTTGGATACTGGGATTCTTACACACTGCTTGAAATCTGTGGTTGTTTCCACTGTCTTATATATCTTCCTTACCAGGTGAAATAGCTCTGCCAAGCTTCTAAGAGAGCATCAGACAATGACTGACTGAAACAGGACTATTTAACTCGGAAATATTTTACCCAAGAGGATGTCGTTTCTTCTTGATTTCGGATATTCGCGGTATCAGTGTAGCAAGGCCGTGCTGACCGATGTTACAAGGCCTGATCAGTCATCCAGACTATTGCCCCTGCAACTAATGTAACGGCTGCTGCCCCTCTTCAGGACCTATATGTTAATCTGTCATCTTCACAAATTCGGCTGCATTGTGGTTGCCCCTTCGGCAAATTACAGAGTTTCTAAACTTTGTCGGCAGGTTGGGAGACGGCGGGGTGGACTAATGTGATTTTCGCAGAGAATGACGTAATAGCAGGACAAATGACACTGGGTACATCGGTTACTAGTCAACATCCGCTACATTTTTTTATTTTCTGTCCGTTCTTGTGAGGCAAGTTGCGAGTTATTCGGTTTGCAAAGAATTTATTTTTCTATGATTTGGGCGGGGGGGGGGGGGGGGGGGGGGAGGTGAGGGGGCGGAGGACAGCTGCCCTCTCGTGCCCTTCGCTGAGTGCGCCCTTGGCCTGCTACACGGCTGTCTGTATAGCCGAGGCACGTTGGCCACTCCACCGTATCAAAGTCGATGGTTCGTGAGGGGAGGGCGGGGGGAAAAGAGAAATACAGTCTAGAAAAGATGGTAAAAAAAGACAAAGCTGTAACGGATGGAGAAGACTCGCTGTAGATGCATAAAAGGTTGTGCGAAAGGTAGATGCCACTTGTAGGAATATTAAAGGACCCCCTTAAGCATGTACGTCAAAATCCAATGATATCGGTGAGCTAGGATTTTCCTTTTTTTTTTTTCAGAGTTTACAATTTTAAACTGTGTACCTGGGGCTCAGAGGAGTTGCTTCCTTGCACATGAACTATTTATAGCTACTTATCCCGTGGTATAAAAGTTTCTCTTGAACCCATTCATTGTCCGTTTTCCAACACATTACTCAGAATGTACGCGAGTTTTATCTGCATAATGGAAGCCATTACGTGTCCCACGGTAGTTGCCAGTAGCCCTTACCTCGCGTGGTGCGTGAGCTGTTACTATTTGTCGCTCTGAGAGACGGCTGCTGCCGTGTGAAACCTGTGGAAATGTACTGTTCCACTTTCAAGTTTTGGCTTTTCTACGTTTCAGTTGCCATAGAGCTGAACAAAGCTTTACGCACACTGAAGGTGGAATTCCTGTCTCGGAAAGAATACGACCCGTCTTGTCCTCCCATTCCCTTCACTGTTAAATTTGTTTAAATGTCGACTCCCTGAGAAATGTGACTGATAAATGGAAGCTTTATGAATCTAACAGCAAACTATGACGTACTTCGTGCTGTTCCAAGTCTTTGTGGAGAGTTGTGCGTTCGCCAGTTTGCCTGATATCAGAAATCTCTACGATCTTATTTTTTTTTTTTTATTTATCTGTTATCAATAATCCACAGTAGGGAGGTGCAGTCGGGTTGATTGCAGCCGTGTTGCCATCTTCAGCCCAAGAATAAGACGGTTGAAAAGAGAGACTGGTAAGAATAAGACAGTGAAACGAAGCGTGACGAGATTCTGGTGATGCGTGTAGTTTTGAATCGTCAGGACCCAGAATTGAATAGTCTTCAGTGTAGGGTGCGTTACAGTTCATATGATGGGCAGATTTCAGGACTGATCTCATTAGGTTGGAGGGTAAAGTAGTTGAAATTGCTCCGGGAAACTACGTGGAGTATGTCGAGATGTTAGGAAGGTGGAATATGCTAAGGTGCGGATATCGACGGTACAGTGCTGCGTTGAGATTCGATGTTTTGGAAGATATCAAACAGGGGAAACTATTCCAGGATTGGTATCTAGATGTATCCACTGTGTACTCTTTGAAGTAAATCAAGGCTCCATTACGCATAAGGTGGTCAATAATGGCTGGCGAGACGGATTATATAGATGTAGTCCTGATTATTTTTGAGGCAGACCACAGTATGGATTTCAGTGGTGGGGATGAAACTGATTTCCAGTTCACTTTCCTCCAGCATGCTTCCTGGTTCAACGTCTTTCACCATGGCTGTTGGCATTTGAGCGAATGTGATTGTTTTAGATTTAAATGGTTTTTTCAGCTTCAAGAATGGGCGCCAGCAATTGCAAAAGCAATGGAAATAATTAAAAGAAGACAACAAACACCTGCGGCTGGCTTATTGCTGGAAGAAAAGGATTTGAGGCAACCACTCTGTAACACACTAGAAACTCCATACCAAAAACTTAGGCCAGAGTCGGGAAGCATCACAAAATTTTAATAGCTTGACCACACTCGTCTCCTCATCAGATAAAATAGAGGGCAGATCCCCACCTAAATTCGAGTTTGTTAACTTGACTCGGAGTAAAATTCCCTTAGTTAAACTATGGCATACACTGACTTGCACGAAACAGGCGTAACAGAGGAGGAGGTCCTCGCGCTGGAGAAAACTGCCATGTGTGAGGGGGCAGAGTCCAGTGTGTCGGGGCCACCTTATCGCGCCGGAGCAACAGGCATAAGGATCGCCGTGACCGGGTACTTGGCTTCACCAAACGCAGCTTATATTGCCTGCCTGCGTAGCCACTTCTTGTCTCATAGCTGCTGGGATCAGTGACCCACCAGCGGAATGACAGCATGCAAGGGAATGTTGCATTCTGTGATCATATGTTTCCTGCAGGCCTCCTTGGCAGCTTTGTCGGCCTGTTCATTGCTTCTAAATCCTAACGAGCCCTGTACCGAGCAAGATGACACCTTCATCCCCTACCGCTGTAGAAATTACAGTTGCTCACGCATGAACTATACCATTTCCCGCACTAGCTACTCGTACTGCATGATTGTAGGGCACAAAGGAAATCGAAACAGATGAGAAAGTGTGTGAAGACGCTTCATTTTCTCCAGTGCCTTCAATACTGAAAAAAAAAGAAGAAACTGAGGTCACAACTTAAAATTGGGGTTGCAATCTTGCTTGTGCGGTGAGTTCCCCAGAAGTTGTGCGCTAACGACTGTTCCACCTCAACAGCTGTTGAAATAGAACTGGCGTTTTCTCTGCGCCCAGCGTGCTGTCTTTCGGCTTTATTTGTGGATCCAATTATATCACCTGCGGATCTTTCCTCTCTTTTCCAAGCGTCAGTTAGGTTAGCCCGTCGTAGTTTACATGAAACAGAGGACAAAATCATTTTAGCAACGTCCAAAAACGTGTCCTGTCACGGATTGGCCATTTTAACATTTTAAATGGTCGGATAATAAGTTGCCGTCTCTTTAATCTAAGAATAGATGGTCAATGCAGCTAGCCGCTATCTCTGTGTAATGTCTTGTCTGTATAGACGTGTATCTGTTGTCTTTAAGATCCTTTACCTTCACACATAAGTCTATACAATGAAGTAAGGCCCTCCCAGTTCTTGGCTGATCCGTGATAAGACAGGCGAAAAATTGGACTAATGGAGGATTATTAGTATTATCTCTATTTTCATTCGCTCTTTCTCTCCTTTATCTATGTATATTTTTTTAATATAAGATTTCATTACGTGATAAAAAGATTCAGCCAAATACACTCCTGGAAATTGAAATAAGAACACCGTGAATTCATTGTCCCAGGAAGGGGAAACTTTATTGACACATTCCTGGGGTCAGATACATCACATGATCACACTGACAGAACCACAGGCACATAGACACAGGCAACAGAGCATGCACAATGTCGGCACTAGTACAGTGTATATCCACCTTTCGCAGCAATGCAGGCTGCTATTCTCCCATGGAGACGATCGTAGAGATGCTGGATGTAGTCCTGTGGAACGGGTTGCCATGCCATTTCCACCTGGCGCCTCAGTTGGACCAGCGTTCGTGCTGGACGTGCAGACCGCGTGAGACGACGCTTCATCCAGTCCCAAACATGCTCAATGGGGGACAGATCCGGAGATCTTGCTGGCCAGGGTAGTTGACTTACACCTTCTAGAGCACGTTGGGTGGCACGGGATACATGCGGACGTGCATTGTCCTGTTGGAACAGCAAGTTCCCTTGCCGGTCTAGGAATGGTAGAACGATGGGTTCGATGACGGCTTGGATGTACCGTGCACTATTCAGTGTCCCCTCGACGATCACCAGTGGTGTACGGCCAGTGTAGGAGATCGCTCCCCACACCATGATGCCGGGTGTTGGCCCTGTGTGCCTCGGTCGTATGCAGTCCTGATTGTGGCGCTCACCTGCACGGCGCCAAACACGCATACGACCATCATTGGCACCAAGGCAGAAGCGACTCTCATCGCTGAAGACGACACGTCTCCATTCGTCCCTCCATTCACGCCTGTCGCGACACCACTGGAGGCGGGCTGCACGATGTTGGGGCGTGAGCGGAAGACGGCCTAACGGTGTGCGGGACCGTAGCCCAGCTTCATGGAGACGGTTGCGAATGGTCCTCGCCGATACCCCAGGAGCAACAGTGTCCCTAATTTGCTGGGAAGTGGCGGTGCGGTCCCCTACGGCACTGCGTAGGATCCTACGGTCTTGGCATGCATCCGTGCGTCGCTGCGGTCCTGTCCCAGGTCGACGGGCACGTGCACCTTCCGCCGACCACTGGCGACAACATCGATGTACTGTGGAGACCTCACGCCCCACGTGTTGAGCAATTCGGCGGTACGTCCACCCGGCCTCCCGCATGCCCACTATACGCCCTCGCTCAAAGTCCGTCAACTGCACATACGGTTCACGTCCACGCTGTCGCGGCATGCTATCAGTGTTAAAGACTGCGATGGAGCTCCGTATGCCACGGCAAACTGGCTGACACTGACGGCGGCGGTGCACAAATGCTGCGCAGCTAGCGCCATTCGACGGCCAACACCGCGTTTCCTGGTGTGTCCGCTGTGCCGTGCGTGTGATCATTGCTGGTACAGCCCTCTCGCGGTGTCCGGAGCAAGTATGGTGGGTCTGACACACCGGTGTCAATGTGTTCTTTTTTCCATTTCCAGGAGTGTAGAATCTTTGGTGGACTCTTTCGTCTTGGTAATCAGCGGCTGGCTTGCTGTAAGAGATCTTTACATTTATTATTACTGTTAAACACTGCAGTCAGTCGGGAGAATCAATCGTTTGGACAATTTGTTCCTTTTATGAAAGATTGCGAATTCCAGATGTGTACGAAGCTCAAACATTTGACATCCTGGAACCGTTGTATAAGTTCGTCTATGTTTTACGGATGTGTTCTCACTGGAATTATGATTTTATTTATTTCTCTGGCGTCGAGTACCAGTCTAACAGTCCCATTTGCTTTTGGCACGACTAACAATGAGCAGTATGGGCTTGTAGAGGGTTCGATAAAACCCCATTTCAACATGCGATCTATTTCATTTTGAACTTGAGCCTTTAACCTCCAGGGAACAGGATAGAAAGTTCTACAATACGTTTCGTGCGGCTTAATGTAGAGATGGCATATGTATCCCTTAATAACTCTTGGCCTTTCATCAAAAACATTTTCATACGTTAATAATAATTCATTGAACTGCTTATTCTGATCTTCGATAATGCAGTCGGATTCATTTAACTTTTCAAACACTAATTGAACGAAATCTTCTTTGACTTGGAACTCATTAATTACGTGCTGTTTAGAATTTTGGGCCGTCCTTATTACTTGCACACTGATCCCACAATTATATTTTCTCGTAAGGCTTTTTTTTCAACAACTCCATCTCAATTTCTTGTTTATTAACATTCAACCAAATTTTTCCTGTTTTGAAATCTATTCTGCATCCATATTGACGCAGGCTGTCGACTCCGATTGGCCGGCCGAAGTGGCCGTGCGGTTAAAGGCGCTGCAGTCTGGAACCGCAAGACCGCTACGGTCGCAGGTTCGAATCCTGCCTCGGGCATGGGTGTTTGTGATGTCCTTAGGTTAGTTAGGTTTAACTAGTTCTAAGTTCTAGGGGACTAATGACCTCAGCAGTTGAGTCCCATAGTGCTCAGAGCCATTTGAACCATTTTTCGACTCCGATAATGCAATCTACCATCAAATTTTTCACATCAAGGAATGTGCTTAATATTGCTACATTTCCGAATTCCACACCAAGTAGTGACTGCACCTTTACATTAGCCGATCGAGCCCCAACGGCGCCTATTATTCTGTAATTTTGAACTGGAAAGGCTGGTACTCGTCTTATATTTCTAATCCTGTTGAATGGTGCCTCCGGAATAACATTTGTGGTTGCAGCTGTGTCTAAAACCGCCACTATAGGTACGGTCTCCATAATGACTTGCACTTCGGGTACTGCCACCTGTTCCTTATCCTCATCTTGTGGTTCTAAGTCCTCGGTCAGTTCATCTGCCAGTAATCGTCCATCATTATACGTTAGCATGGGTACACATATCCTGTTGCCCCTCAACCAATTGTTGACTGCTCCTCCGGGGCACGAGTGGTTCCTTACGAGTTTGTTGAATTTTGATTTGTCTGCTGGTTGACATCATCCGTCACTTCGGTAATTACCGTTTGATTCGGAGATGTCCGTCCCCACTGATGTTGGCTATTTGAATTAATTCCTCCCGGTTGATTCCAATTTCTATTATTGTTATTATTCCAGGCTTGGGGTCTGAAATTTCTTTCGTTCCCCCACACGGGGTTGCATCTTTTCCCGTTCCTGTTGTTCCTTGAATAGCCCCTCGCAAGACCATTGCCGGGAATGCTAGTGAGATTTTGAGGGGTTCCTCCATTATTTACCGATCTCTGTTCATTCCTTCTACGTGTCGATTGATCGCCATTGGTATAACCCATACTTCCACCTTGCCTACCGTTTGGCGGAGGCTCTGTCGCCCTATATTGGAATCTGTTATTACGGACTTTCTGGTTTTTCTCTTCGATAATATCTATATGGTCTAACGTCGTGAGGAACGACTCCAAGTCTTTATCATTGCCGTAAATCAATTGATTCCGGATGCTAGTTGGTAGTCTTGCCTTAAGTATGTTTATTATGTCTGGCAAGGGCATAGGTCTGTCCCAGTATCTCGTTTTATTTATATATTTTTCGAAATACCTTCTAAGGCTTCCTTTCGAAAAGGAGAAAGGCTCTGGGTAGAGCACCTCCTGCCTAAGGCGTTCTGACCAGAACTTTGCTAAAAACGTCTTCTCAAAATCGTCATATGTCGGGTAAACAGAAGTCATGTCCGAGGCCCAGATTGCCCCCGAACCTTGTATATATCCTGTAACAAAACTGATCTGCCACTCCGACCAATTTCTGGGTAGCACTCCTCTGAAACTTCGAATAAAAACAATTGGATGGACCCCTCTTTTGTCAGGGTTAAAAATCTGGAATTGCCGATGCTTTATCATTTTTTCTTCGGCATGCCAAAGGCTTTCGTAATCCCCACTAGATAAGAATTCACGCGAACAACCAGCTTGTGGCAATTTAATGTTTGAATTACTTGCACAAGTCGGTATTGTGGCTCTATAGTCGTTGCCAACTTCTACTGCTGCCCTGTATTCATTTGTTCTGAGCTTTGTTGTGAAGCGCGCATCGACTCTTCTATCGTTTGCTTCCAATGCTCAAAATCAGCACCTAACTGCTGTCGCACCTCCTCAAGTCCTTTCGCAAACAAATTCTCTTCCTGTTTGCCAGATAAATTCTGGAATGCTGCCTTAACATTTTGCTCAACGTTTTCACACATTAGCCTTTTGTTTTCTAATGTGATTTCTGATAATTTACCCGTTAATACGTTAATTTGGTGGTCTATAACGTCTTGACGCTCTGTCAGATGTTCAACGCTTTCCTTTAGGTTAGTCTGTGTACGTGCCAATATAGGAAGTTGCGCAATTGCACATGACATGGCGTCTTGCTTTTGTACTAATTGCGGAACCATTTCCACTTGTTCCCGTAAGGAATAGCCACATACTCCTTCATTTCGACACGTACGCGCTGAGTAGATTCCTCACATTGTGCTTTCGCCAATTCTATTTGTGCAGTTAATTTTCTCGGAGTTCCTTGGTCTTCGCCTCTATCCGCTGCTCTAATTCGGAAAAACTGTCTTGTAATTGCTGCTTAATCTGTCTGGACTAGTTTCATCTCTTCTTGAGTTTGAGTGACTGTCACTAATTGTGCTTTAATATCGGTTTTCAGATTTTCCTGCCCTTCAGCAACTGAGGCTAATTTCGTATGAAATCATTTTGCCCTTCAGTAACTGAGGCAAATTTCGCATTAATGTCGGTTTTCAAAGTGTTCATGTTCTCGGTTATCATCTGGATCTGTCTCATGATAATTACCAATGGATCTAATCCCTGCTGCGTACTTGCTGTTACACCCACAGCCGTGTCTACAGGGCGTTCTGTTGCGCTATCTGTAGCCATCGGTCCAACAACACTTCTTACTGCTTCATTATTATCAGTGCTAACAGCTGAAGGCTGATGCGTGCTGCTTTGCTCAGCTTGACTCATCCTAAACATTGCCCTGTTAAAGCCATATAAATGTTCTACTGTCACTATTTGTAACTCCCTTCACACAAGAGTACTTCTGCGTCTAAGTTTTTAATGTACACATACAGATAAATGCAACTGAGACAGGTCTATCAAATACCAAATAACACTAAACAGAAAAGCATAAACTTCTACTGTACATCAAGCTTTAATGATAAAAGCATAGAACTAGCCTTTATACTACGCGCAGCGTGCTGTCTTTCGACTTTATTTGTGGATCCAATTATATCACCTGCGAGACACTGTCCATTCCGTTCAACTGCTCTTCCAAGTCTTGTCTGTATAGACGTGTATCTGTTGTCTTTAAGATCCCTTTACCTTCACACATAAGTCTATACAGTAAAGTAAGGCCCTCCCAGTTCTTGGCTGATCCGTGATAAGACAGGCGAAAAATTAGACTAATGGAGGATTATTATTATTATTATTATTATTATTATGTGCGATTGGACCCATACGGATCACGCAAAGCTTTTCCGATTCAATTTTTTAATTCTCCAAACTTCTCTCATTCTTTCCCCATGAATTCTCTTTCTTTCCTCTGTCCATTTTGTCCCCTGTCTCTTGCAAACTTCATTCTCGGGTTGTACTTTCCAACTATTGATTTCTTGCCTGTATACATTTCTGTTTATAACTTCTGAAGAATTTATTTGTGCATTTGCTAGATCTGTTTTGGTTTCTTGTATCCAGGGTATGGTTTTCAATTTTTCAATGTATATTAAAATTTTGTGGGAGAGTCTGGGTGTTGGGAGTCTGTGGATATGACCGTAAAATTTTAGTCTTCTTTTCCGGATGTCTGCGGGGAGGTTAGATAATTTTTCTGTAGTTTTCCGAGACTGTAACCTGTATCCATCTTCCGTTCTTTTTGGGCCAAGAATCTTTCTGATAATTTTGCGTTCCTCTTTCAGGATGCCTTCCAGGTCGCCTTCTCTATGGAGTGTGAGTGTTTCGCTGGCATATAGTGCTTCGGGCTTGATTACTGTATTGTAGTGTCGTATTTTTGAGTGAATGGAGAGACACTTTTTATTGTAGATGTTGTGGGTTTTCCAGTATGCTCTTTTCAGTTTTTGCAGTCGAACTTTTTGTGCAGTTTCCTCTCCCCCTGTGGGTTCTAGGACCTCGCCTAAGTATTTAAAGAATGGAACTCTCTCAATTTGTCCATATTTTGTAGTCAGTTTTTGAGTTTCAAATTTTGAGCAGATGAATTTGGTTTTTTGGAAGGAAATTTGTAGCCCAACTTTTTCGGCGCATTCTTTGAGAATGTCTATCTGTTTAATTGCTGTGGTCTCGTTTTCTGCTAGAATGGCCACGTCATCTGCAAATGCCAAGCATGAAGTTTTAATACCATCTTTAGATCTTCCTAGTTGTATAGGCTTCCAGTAATTTTGATTCTTCAGTTCTTTTTCCCATTCTCGGATGACTTTGTCTAAGACAAGGTTGAAGAGGAGTGGAGACAAGCCGTCACCTTGTCTGACGCCGGTTTTGATCAGGAAGGGCTCTGATATTTCACCCAGGAATTTTATCTTAGAAGTTGTGTTTGTGAGCGTTTCTTTGATAAGGTTTAGGGTTTTCGGATCGAGTCCTAGCTCCTCAAGGATAATAAAGAGAGATTGCCTATCGATCGAATCATAAGCCTTTGCGAAATCAACAAAGGAACAAATGATCGGACTGTTTCTGACTGCTTTGTATTTTAGTGTTGTCTTCAAATTGAAAAATTGTTCTGCACAGGATCGGTGAGGGCGAAAGCCAGCTTGGTATTCACCAATACTGTGTTCGAGTTGTTCTTGTGTTCGTTGAAGAAGACAAGCTGAGAGGATTTTATAAGTGACTTGGAGAAGGGAGATTCCTCGATAGTTGTTTATATCTGCCATGTCTCCCTTTTTATGCAGTGCATGAATTAGGGCGCATTTCCAATCTTCTGGTAGTTTTTCTGTCTGCCAAATGTCTGTGATGATTTGAGTGAGTTCTTTGAGGGAATTTGGTCCAAGATTTTTAAGTAGTTCTGCAGTGATATTATCTTCTCCGGGTGCCTTGTTGTTTTTCAGTCTATGAATATGTCTTTGGATCTCCTCTAGTGTAGGTGGTGGGGATTCTGGATTTGTGTAGATAGCAGTTTCTTGAGGGAATCTTGAAGAAGGTTCAGGGCAATTGAGGAGTCCGGAAAAGTATCTTGCCAGCTCCTCAGCCGGCCGCGGTGGTCTAGCGGTTCTGGCGCTGCAGTCCGGAACCGCGGGACTGCTACGGTCGCAGGTTCGAATCCTGCCTCGGGCATGGGTGTGTGTGATGTCCTTAGGTTAGTTAGGATTAAGTAGTTCTAAGTTCTAGGGGACTTATGACCTAAGATGTTGAGTCCCATAGTGCTCAGAGCCGAGCCAGCTCCTCACAATTTTCCCGGTTTGTGAGCGCTAGTTTTCCATCTGGTTTTCTGAAACATAGATTTCGTGAGCCGTATCCATTGATTCTCCCAGCAAAGGTCTTATAGAAGTCTCGTACATTATAGTTACGGAAATTTTCTTCAATAGACTCACACTGTTCCTAGAGGTACTTCCTCTTGACTTGTCTGATTGTTTTTGCCACTTGTCTTCTGGTGTTGTGGAAGTGATCTAGATTTTCTGGGGATTTTTTACTGTTATACTTCAGAAAGGCTTTCTTTCTTTCTTCCAGCGCTTTTTCACATCCAGAGTCCCACCAGGGGTGTTTTGTGTTCTTTTTCAATGGGA
This sequence comes from Schistocerca serialis cubense, assembly GCF_023864345.2. Lineage (NCBI taxonomy): Eukaryota > Metazoa > Arthropoda > Insecta > Orthoptera > Acrididae > Schistocerca > Schistocerca serialis. The sequence goes on along the minus strand of NC_064642.1, from coordinate 74,423,200 downwards.
TCAGTTCTTTTGCCTTCTTTGTAATTTTTGTTCGAAATTTTTCCCAAGAGTCAGCTGGTTCCTTTTCCCACTTCTCCTTCAGATTGGTTTCTTTGATTGTTCGTGTGTCAAATTTCATCATGTGTGTTTTCTTCGGATAGAATTTTTTTGGGGTGAATTTCACTTTAATGCGTGTTAAGTAGTGGTCTGAGTCAATGTTCGCCCCTCTGCGGACTTGGACATCATGGATCTCTGGAGGATTATTAGTATCATCTCTATTTTCATTCGCTCTTTCTCTCCTTTATCTATGTATAGTTTTTTAATATAAGATTTCATTAAGTGATAAAAAGAATCAGCCAAATAGAATCTTTGGTGGAGTCCTTCGTCTTGGTAATCAGCGGCTGGCTTGCTGTAAGAGATCTTTACATTTATTATTACTGTTAAACACTGCAGTCAGTCGGGAGAATCAATCGATTGGACAATTTGTTCCTTTTACGAAAGATTGCGAATTCCAGATGTGTACGAAGCCTTTTTGGACGATTTAACACAGACTCAGTGATTGCAGGCTCTCTTCGACACAGCTGAAACTTCCCCACTAATTACAGGGCCAATGTGATCAACAAATGATTCAGAAAAAAACTCATTCGTTCATTCACTCCAGAACAAAAAAGTCACAAACCTTATTTATGGAGGAAATCGTGTATTAAATCCATCTCCATTACATGTCCACATCTCCGGTGATTCCACCCCTTAATTATTTTCCTTTTACAATCTCTTTCTCTTCAAAACAAACTGCCAACGGCACAAATGTTAATTGGCTCGCTTTAGCGAGAAGAAAAGCAGAATATGTATCTAACACGTCAATTCCTCAACAGATACTCCAGAAGCTGTGCTCGTTACCACTCTAACAACCATGAAGAATGCATACGTCCATCTCTGTTATTTCAAAGAATAAACGCACTATAAAATACTTTGGCGTCGACGAGCTGTCGCCGCATATATTACGAGAAAATCAGATCAGATAACTTTTCCAAAGTGAATGAATGTGGATGGTTTGATTGAAAATGATTAATTGGTGCGTGGTATAGGGTATTTGCTGTGGGGACATTACAGCCTCATGGGAGTGCAGCACGCCTTGGGGTAGAGGGTCTTTTACACAGGTTTTTACCACCTTCACGATCCAGGTGGCCAAGCCAAGATCCCCGTTCCCTGCGGCACACAAGATTGCACGGCCGCGCTGTATAATGATGGCTGAATCATGCCCAGAGCTTACGGTGGCAGAGGACTGACGGCGCTTGCCAGTCCTCAGCTGAGGAACCCCGGGGTCGCCAAGCCCGTGCCCAGAAAACCAATGCTGGGCCCCCTGAGGGCACAAGGCACAAGGCACTTCAGCAGCACGTTGTCACTATCAGATGGATTAGAATTACATGTATATTAATGTCAAGTGTGATTGGATTAATGTGAAGTGTGATTAGGACTTATGGAATTCCAGACAACACGGATAAATTTTAGTGCTGCAGTACTTGATTAGAAACTACATCACTGCTATTATTGGTACTCTTTTACTGTGGCATGTAATCAGGCAGTGGAACTCTACAAAGATCGATGTTATGACAAGATTTTACATAACCGACGGATGTTTCTTTGTCTTGGTTAAATGGTTCAAATGGCTCTGAGCTCTATGGGAGTTAACATCTGAGGTCATCAGTCCCCTAGAACTTAGAACTACTTAAACCTATCTAACCTAAGGACATCACACACATCCACGCCCGAGGCAGGATTCGAACCTGCGACCGTAGCGGTCGCGCGTTTCCAGACTCAAGCGCCTAGAATCGCTCGGCCACACCGGCCGGCTCTTTGTCTTGTCGTGAGGCTTTAGGAAACGGGAAGTCTCAACCCAAGGCAACGCAGTTGTCATACAACTCGCATAGACGAAGTCGCTGAAGTTACTGTTCCCGCTTCTGCTGCAATGAGTCTACACGTGAGCACACGACAGCTTTAACATGCGACTGGCATTCCTAAAAGTCTTCTCTTCGTTGGTGTGGATGTTATCATCAGATGATTTTGTATGGAACAACCATTTCCTAGGGATTTTTTGGGAATGGGTTCAAAAATGGGTGCAAATGCCTCTGGGCACTATGGGAGTTAACATCTGAGGTCATCAGTCCCCTAGAACTTAGAGCTACTTAAACCTAACTAACCTAAGGACATCACACAAAAAAAAAAAATTGTTCAAATGGCTCTGAGCACTATGGGACTCAATTGCTGTGGTCATCAGTCCCCTAGAACTTATAACTACTTAAACCTAACTAACCTAAGGACATCACACACATCCAAGCCCGAGGCAGGATTCGAACCTGCAACCGTAGCAGTCGCACGGTTCCGGACTGCGCGCCTACAACCGCGAGACCACCGCGGCCGGCAGGACATCACACACATCCATGCCCGAGGCACGATTCGAACCTGCGACCGTAGCGGTCGCGCGTTTCCGGACTGAAGCGCCTAGAACCGCTCGGCCACTCCGGCCGGCTTTGGGAGTGGGGATCGGTGGGTTTGTAGCTGCAGATTTCTTCATAAAATATACTTGAGATGTGGCAAGGGAAGTTGGGTAAAGATAAGAGTAAGTTGACTTGTGGAGTAATATTTCGGAGATTTCTTAATGGGATAAGATATTATTTTATAGTGAGCAGCGACAGACAGACATACATGGTGTTACCAGAAACTGTGATGGCGACAGAATCCTGCTGATGGTGGCGTCTGCGTCTGGAGCTGGCGATGCAGGTGGTGGCGACAGTGATGTCGTTGGTGGTAGTGCTGGTGGTGATAGGGGATGTAACTGTCCTGAAAGTTACTGGCTGTGGTGCAGGTGATAGTGTAGGAGATGGCGCTGGTGATTGCGGTGGTGCTAGTACTGCAGCTGATGGGGATGAACCTAAAAGTTGCAGTGTTGTGATAACTCGGAGAATGCTGTGCAAGATGGGGAATGATTGGAAAATTAGCAGGATGAGCGTGTGATGGTAGGTGCTGATGTGATGGTGTATGTGATGTGTGTCCACTCTGGTGCAGACCTAGGCGAACCACTGTGCATCTATGCCACCCGCGATGCAGGTGGCAAAGGCAGTACAGGGACTAAGATTCCCTCCTCTGGTTGCTGCATGGCCACGACTCCCGTTCTTGGAAGGCGGCGGTAGCTTCCTCAATGATAGCTGCCTCAGTGTCGCCCCATATTGATTACGGTGGGGGCGGTAAAGGCGATAGGGGTTGGCAGTGTGTATGGGAGCAAGGCAGCTATAGTAAGGCGAGGAAAGTACTGATTTTTTTCCAAGTTGCTAAGACAAGATCAGTCCAACAGAGCGCCTGATGCAATGCTCTGAGTAGGCAACACTTATATAAAATTAAACGTTTGAAGGTTTATCGAACCATGGTCAGATTATATAACTCTCTGAAAAGATTAAATATTGAGACTCTCAATGTGGTTCACTGATTAGTTACTTCGTCCGCAGCTCGTGGTCGTGCGGTAGCGTTCTCGCTTCCCACGCCCGGGTTCGATTCCCGGCGGGGTCAGGGATTTTCTCTGCCTCGTGATGACTGGGTGTTGTGTGATGTCCTTAGGTTAGTTAGGTTTAAGTAGCTCTAAATTCTAGTGGACTGATGACCATAGATGTTAAGTCCCATAGTGCTCAGAGCCATAGTGCTCAGAGCCATTTGATTAGTTACTTCAAAAATTCACTTCTTGTAAAATTCTAAAAGGAACGCAATATTAACTCTAGAAAGATCTACTCTTGGAATTAGCCTTAGTTTATCATAAAAATACATGGTAGAAGTTTCCAGGAATCCACCTCTTTTACTTTTCGAATCATTCCATTGTTTTTGAAATGTGAGTTACAGAGCTCAACTCCTGGATTAGGTTCAGTTTATCACAGAAATATATGTTGGAAGTTTTTGAATTATTAAGAAATAACCAGTATTCATAGATAAATTTTGCGAATTTAGTTATATTAATTAATCTTTGCTCTTAAGCTACAAAACCAAGACAACAGCACTACATTCATCCAAGTTTCAACAGTATATTGTAAATTTTAAAATGTACAGAATTAAAACAAAGACAGTTCACAAGCGACTACCCTCTGTTAGTTCCATTTGGAAAATACTACAGTTCAAAATTTGAAAACCAACGGGCTAAGGATTTTATAGAACATTAATAAAGTACACATTTACATATACGAAGGTAAGTCAATTATTATCCACAAAGTAGCTATAAAATTTTATTTTATTCAAATAGGAAACTTACAAGAACATCATTTTTCGATATAGTCTCCTTGCGTTTCAACGCACTTGATCCATCGTTGTACAAGCTTCCTGATGCCCTCATAAAAGAAGGTTCTCGGTTGTGCTACGAGCCAGGAATACACGGCTTCTTACACTGCTTCGTCCGAGGCAAATCGACGGCCCCTTAATGCTCGTTGTCTTGCGGTTGCGTTCTCGCTTCCAGAGCACGTGGTCCCGGGTTCGATTCTGGGCGGCGTCAGGGATTTTCACCTGCCTCAAAATGACTGGGTGTTGTTGTGACGTCTTCATCATCATCATTCATCGCCATTACGGTCGGAGGAAGGCAATGGCAAACCACTAGGACCTCCGCCTAGTACGGCGGTGCGGATCTCCCACATCGTTCCCCTTCGCTCTGACAAGCAGCATGGGACTTCATTTCCATTTTCCATACACAGTAACAGACAAATACACTATTACATCCATTACATATTAAATATAGCTTCTGTAACAAAGCCTACAGATTCAGAGTTAGAAGTACAGTCAAGTTACCAACGCCAAAAATTTTGGATGGTGCTGAAAGTATTTAATCTGCACTTCTGGTTACTTTTAGCGTTCACCGGCATGGTAGAATCGCATGTGTATAGTTGTAACAAAAATGCGAGTTGCTTAATCAAGATATATGTCGAACAAATAATGTTAACATATGGACGCCAGAGGATCAGCCTGTCTTTCGCAGCCGGCCAGGGTGGCCGAGCGGTTCTAGGTGCTCCAGTCTGGAACCGCGTGACCGCTACGGTCGCAGCTTCGAATCCTGCCTCGGGCATGGATGTGTGTGATGTCCTTAGGTTAGTTAGGTTTAAGTAGTTCTAAGTCTAGGGGACTGATGGCCTCAGATGTTAAGTCCCATAGTGCTCAGAGCCGTTTGATTTTTTGTCTTTCACAATCATTAATTCACAACACTCGAAAATTTTAATGTAAATATACGTCTGCAAGAGTAGATGTATTTGTAAAGAAAGCAGATATATATCAGCCAATTGGCTGGTATGTCTGCACTTTGGCCTATCCTAACAATTTTACCAATTTCTGTATTTGACATCCTACCAACCTGCCAACTGTATAGTCAGTACTACCAATTCCTACTAATTTAAAACGTGATACAGCTAACAGTTGAAAGACTCAGTTTCGGCAATTTCAAGTGCTAGAACTTTATAAACTGCAAGTGTGTGTGTGTTCAAAATGGTTCAAATGGCTCTAAGCACTATGGGACTTAACAATAATAAGGAACTCCCTTAAGTATAACGACATACACACACAATAAAAAAATGAGTATTTACTGACAGGTATTTACAACGTAGCTCAAAAAGGGCTCTGAGCACTATGGGACTTAACTTCTCAGGTCATCAGTCCCCTAGAACTTAGAACTACTTAAACCTAACTAACCTAAGAACATCACACACATCCATGCCCGAGGCAGGATTCGAACCTGCGACCGTAGCGGTCGCGCGGTTCCAGACTGAAGAGCCTATAACCGCCCGGCCACTCCGGCCGGCTAACGTAGATCACAACTGCTTCTTGCGTGGTGAGAGACTGGACACACTTTTTAAATACGGTATACAGTTCCACCAATTGAAGCACGTTGTATTGCATCTTCGCAACATTCTACTGCATTGTCATTATTTGTTGAACCATTTTCCTAATGTTTGCAGTCATATACTCCTCCATAATAATGCTGTTCTGTTCTTGGTGTGCAAAGCTGGTAATACATTTCTCTGACAGATTTTTACAACGAATACACTTTTTAAAGTCCTTTTTGCTCACCGCAAGTGTCTCGTAAATTCAGCGCATGAGCCCTAGATGTATGTACAGACAATGATGGAGTAACACAATCGAAATCTAAAACTTAATGCTCGAGGGATGGAGGCTCAGCTTGCACGCCATTGGCTGAAACGTCAATGCTGTGGGTCCCCAAAGCAATTGGCCGACAGCTTGATGATTTCGACACACATGCGTAATTCTATTAGCCAGGACGGGAGGATGAATGTGGGGATGGGGGAGGAGGGGGAGAGGGAATTATTTAATAGCTGAAATTTGGATTCGAAAGGGGCAACAGTATGGCCACATATCTAGGGACGCACAGCCATGTGTACTGACACAGTGCCGCGAAAGACTGCCGCCCCCGGAGCTGGCTTCGAAAATATCATTCAGCTACCTCTACAGGCTGCTACTGCAGGTTCGAATCCTGCCTCGGGCATGGATGTGTGTGATGTCCTTAGGTTAGTTAGGTTTAAGTAGTTCTAAGTTCTAGGGGACTGATGACCTCAGAAGTTAAGTCCCATAGTGCTCAGAGCCATTTGAACCATTTGCTACTGCAAAGCTAAACCAACAACTTCCGGCCCGAATTTCCCTAGTTGCCTGTATTTGTAATTACATCCACATTCCCATGTTTGTGACAGGTGCTTAGAGGTACATGTGGTGCTGGCTATCAGTCGTAATTAAGATGAGAATAACACTCGCAAGTGAGGTTCCTAGCGTGATATTCCTACCATGGAAAATATGAGCAAATGCAGCCAGAGAAGACTTACTTTGCCGGACGTGATAAGGCAAAAACCGCAAAACTATACGAGACTCGGATTGATTGACAGCTTTCACTCACGATCAAAGTCAGTTAACTTGCGACATGCTGCCGTGCTTACTACCGACTGCTCGTACATGGCGCCAACCCTGGCGGCGCACGCTGCATCTAGCCACAACATTAGGGCACCTTCCGTGGCACATCTTCAGATGTGACACTCCTTCTAGTTACTTTTGGTCACACAGTTTATGTCTCTGCATGTTTGTTATCTTTTTACTTATTTTTTCAATAACATTTGTGAACTATACGAGTTTATAGAATGATGGCGAGTAGGACGGTGCTTTCGCAAGGGGCTTTGCCAATCCTACAGTCTAATTTGAGAAACACAGCCTGTCTGCAGCTCACTGTCTAGTGTTGTTACTGAGTAGGATGGAGCAACAGGAAGCCCTGTGAAAATCTAGCGTGCATCATCATCGGTCACTTCAAATTGAGTGGTAGCAATATCATCCTTCTGTGATCCAGAAACGAATGCAAAGTACATAAATATGCTAGATATAAATTATAACCTATTTCTGTGGTTATAGTTTTAAACGATTTTAACAAACGACTTATAAAATACATCAGAGGTGGTTGGGACTGTTAGAGTCGAACTATAATAAGTGTTTTGCTTATCTTTGGCATTTATTCACTTATTTGATCGCTTTGGCCGCCTGTGGGCCCCTATTACGCAGTTATCTTCACACCCTGAATTCTTTTTTCTTTCGACAGTATTCCTTCATTCTTTAAATCTTGCCCACTCTTCTTGCTAGAAAACTCGTCATGTTGTTCTTGCTTTCTTGTTAGATAGATCGCCGGCCGGTGTGGCCGAGTGGTTCTAGGCGCTTCAGCCTGGAATCGCGCGACCGCTACGGTCGCAGGTTCGAATCCTGCCTCGGGCATGGATGTGTGTGATGTCCTTAGGTTAAGTTAGGTTTAAGTAGATCTAAGTCTAGGGGACCGATGACCACAGCTGTTAAGTCTCATAGTGCTCAGAATCAAAATGAACCCAACCCTTTCTGGTTTCATTCTTTTAACATATCCCTAGAGAGACAGCCTTCCTTTCTTCATTGTGGTCGAGATTATTGCAGAGCTTCCGATTACTTACTTGTTTGATCTCAAATGAAATGCAAATTGAATTGCTGCTACTTTCGGTGGTCTTAAGATCTTCCTCAGAAACTTCCTTTCTTTTCTATTTCTGAGAGGCCCTTTCTGGTAATTGTCTCGGATGCATATAAACACTTAGTTTTAAATATACTACTGCAAGGCCTAAATTTGGCGTGTAAGACTGAGATTTTGAATTTAAGAATTCTGGCATAATCTGAATGTTGTGTACATCTTCTAGATCTTTTTTTGAATAAAAAATTGAGAGAGAAAACTTTCAAAGCCTAGGCCGCAATTTTCAGCACTCAATTAAAGCACAATAACTAGTTGTGGTTGTTTTTTACAACCATCTTCAGATCTGTAAAGTACTGGAGAAAAGTTAGCCTAAGAAAATTTTGTATAATAAAGTAGGATATAAAACAACATACAACAGCAGAACAAATTATCCAAGGGTAGCCAACTTCAACAGCAAAAGTGGACACGTAACAAATCCACTTAAGAGTGTTGTATAAATAATGTTACTGCTCTTGAGATGAAATAACGTTCAAATCGTAAAAAGGCGACGAACAGGCATTGGAAAACACCATTAGCTGTAGTCATACAATGACGTGCATTCGTTTTGTGAGCCAATAAGACTGACAGTATGTGGTTAAAAACTTGATCGTGATCGAGCCAGGCTGTGAACCTGCCGAAAGAATATAAGACCAAAAATCTTAAAGGTCTTACTCCTAAATCCAAGTTAATTCTAAAATCGTGAAAATAGCAAGGGAATTAAGTTAAAATTGCACGGCAGGGAATCTGTTATGTAGTCAACTGGAATCATGCCTTATGTGAGTCACAATTCCTACGTAACTGTCAACAGTTCAAGACAAAAATCCAGAAAGTTTGTACTTAGGTCCAGACAATTTTATAACTAAAAATAGCAAGGGAATGAATTTAAAAATTACAGGACAGGGAAGCTGCCTTGTACAGTTAACTAGCAACGTGTCAGATGGAAAAGGTGCAGTGTATTATTTGTTGTGTCAATCTTTGTAAAAGCAAGCGCTCCCACGCTCCCTATGGGGCTTGTCACCTATTTCGGTTGGCCAGCGGGAGCCCTTGCATTATTCAGTTACTTTCGACATGTATCGCCAGACACATTGGAGTTTTGGCCTTTTTTTTCAATCTTCAACTTGTGTGCATTATATAAAGATGTCTATTTTATAGGCAATGCTGGATCATTTCCTCGTAAACCAGATTGTAGTATTTCTCTTTCATTGTATGACCATTGATCACATAGCTGTATTTGTAAAATCACTACGAGCTGTTTAGTTTGTATTTTTACAGCTATGGAATAGTCGACAATTTTTGTTACCGTTGCATATTCAGTTCTCACTATAGTACCTACTGTACAACTACAAATCAAAGACATGTCATGCAATCTTTACTAATGCAGCTGGCCATTTTCTTCTTTATTACCGTCATATGGAAAGATTATGGTGTGTTATTCATATTTTTAGTGGTACGCTGTACTTTGATCTTTTTTATCGTTTGTCATTTACGTAGGATTTGTCTATTACGTATAACATGTTGCCAGTTACGACGTTACTGGGCACGACGCACTGTCAAAATTCGCTGAAAATGATGAAAATGTTTGTGTAGTTGATGTTGGCGCTGTTCGCCGATTTTTGATGCAAAGGTTGGTTCAGATTGAATAGTTAGGTCGAGCCCCCACGTGCTATGACCTAAAAATATAATATATATTTGTTACACTCAACACTCAGCTTAACTGAGCGGCCACAGAGATGTGGCTGGTCTCAATGTTTGGCTACGTTTTACGCCAGCTCACACCTATCGTATTATATATATTTTATTTCTAGCTGAAATAAAATATATATAAAAAAAGAATGCAGGCAAGTATTGCAGTGAAATTTAAAATATTGAGTAACTCACGTTGCTTTATAATTTGAACAAGTAGTTTATTTCAACTTTTCCCACGAATATTCTTCAATATATTGATTAAACACTTAAAATACAGTCTGAGGGGCTTTTACGTAAGCGCGGCCGTCAATAACTGATGCTACAACACTTCACAATAAAATGCATATGTTACAATCACGGCACTCGACAGTCTGTTCACTGTTCACAAAATACACTGTTTTCTGCTGTCCTGAACCACTACATTGCGCTCAACTTGATTGTTTTCGAACGTCGCTACGTAAATACTTGTTTCCGATCGTGGTACCAACCCAATACTACTCCCAGATGGGCGGCACGTCCGGTTCTTAGCGTCACTCCCACTCAACTCTCCAAAGATGGCTGCCCTATACACCCTTGAAACGACTGCCTAACTCAAAACAAAACGAAACAAATAAAAATACGAATATTCTAAAACTAAATACAAAAATACATATGATGCATTAAAAAATATAGACATTTTTCGGGTAATAACAATGTAAAGTCCAATTTTTGTATCTGCCACCGTTTTTTCACAAGTAATGTGATTTTGTTTTTCCCATATTTTTAATACTAAACATAATTAAACAAATAAAATTACATACTTAATTACTTACCTACCTCTTTAAACTTTAGAATGCTGCCGCTAGTTTCGCCTTTTTAAATTTATTTATTACCAAAGACACAGTTTCTCTCAGTCGAATACCATATTCCGACCTCTCATTCAAAAATGGTACACACAATGCTAAATCAGTTATGACTGCTCGATGCAGCTCTGCTAGTTGCCTTGGTAAATACATTGTTCATATTAACCGGCCAAAGCATTGCCGGGATATTAACTTTTGAACTTTCATAAATTTATAATTTTTAATACAACAATAACTTTTAAGATATTACACATTTTTGTAGCCCGTCTAGATAATTTAGCTTTACATATTTTTCTGTCCATCAGTGTCAGCTCGCACCTCCGTGTCACTCTTCTGTTTTTATCAATTTTTCTTTGGCATATAAATTCCTCCAAGTTCGCAAACGCGGCCATACACTCCCCTGCCAAGCTTCCGCTCGGGTTTTTCCAAGGCCGCTTAATCGCTAGCTACTCGTCAAGGCCCAGTAGCAACCGCCATCCTTGTTTTCTGCTGTGGAAAACTGCTACTCTAATCTCTCCCCACAGCTTGTACGCTCTCAATTACCCCTCCCCCCCCCCCCCCCCACCCACCTGCTACTCCATAAACGCAGTGCATGGTGTCAAAAGTAACACCAAAACCAATCTTCGCTCTCAGAAACGAATTAATACACAAAAATAAACTCTACAGTGACGGCTGGTGTGGCCGAGCGGTTCTAGGCGCTTCGGTCTACGGTCGCAGGTTCGAATCCTGCCTCGGGCATGGATGTGTGTTCAGTTAGGTTTAAGTAGTTCTATGTTCTAGGGGACTGATGACCTCTGATGTTAAGTCCCATAGTGCTCAGAGCCATGTGAACCATTTGAGCCACTAAACTCTACATACGATAGCAGAAAAATCGAAATGAACAAGCCCATATATTATCTTACGTGGCAGCACTTCCTACCCTTACTTAAGTAAACTTACGCTAAATGCATTTATACATCAGCATTTCCATGATGCTGATATGACTGTCCAAAGGTTGTAAGTAGCAAAACGTAACGAATCGAAGGTGGACCAGCAGTTTTTCTTAAAGTCCTCTAAATATTGTCCTTTTCATTTCGATGCACTATATTTTTTAGTAGAAATTACGCAGCACATACAGTAAGCACTACACCTTTTGTTGTCTTTCGTGGTGTGCCTCTGACCTGCAGCAGTGCTGCAGGACAGACCTCAGGCGCTGTTTCTCAAGTTCTCCTGCCAGTCAGCTAACGCGATTCTACCAGGAGCAAACAAAATTCATCCTATCAATTTTCTATCAGCAAAGGTGTCGGGGTACCAAGGAGCGGTCGGATGTATACCCACCTCCCTTTGCTATGTTCACCGCTTTTTACGATTTGAACGATATGTCGTCTTAAACGCAGTAACATATTACTTATACAATACTACTAAGTGGATTTGTTACATTTTCACTTTTTTTTATTGGAGTTGGCTGTCCTTGTATAATTTATTTAGCTGTTATACATTGTTTTATATCGTAATTTATTGTACAAAATTTTCTTAGGCTATTTTCCCAGCATTTGTTTACAGACCTGAAGACGGCTGTAGAAAACAACTGAAACTAGTCATCGTGCTTTAATTGTATACTAAAAATCGCGGTCTAGCCATCAAAACTTTCTGTATTAAAATTTTTTAATTAATAAATTACATCAAGACCGCCGTTTCCTTTCTGACAATGTCATGCTTCACTTCTGGATCTTTCTTCAACTGCTGCGTTCTCACTGGTATTCGGGGTTAAAATCTAATTTCAAACTGTGGGAAAAAGATGTAAGAGTTAGAAGACCACATTGAAAAAGTGGCATGGGAGGTGTATCGAAGGGAAGGAGGAGGGGGGGGGGGGGGGAAAGTGGGCGGAAAAATGGACCATGGTGATGGAATATGATAGCAAAGAAAATATTTTATAAAATGATCACAAATAGGAGAATAATATTGTTAGAGAGTGTAAAAATGATTGAGATATGTACGAATGAAGGAAGGAACTCAAAAGAGGACATAGTTGCTGACCAAATGGCAGAAACATGCCGAGCAGTAACTGTATGTGACACTGGGCTGTCGACCCAGGAACCATCCAGTTCAATTACTTTTAATTATTTTACGTGCTGAATGATAGTACGTTTTTTGTTGTATCCGCCTTCATCCATTGGTCTCGGTCATTCTGTAAGATCACAGTAATGGTTTTTGTTATATTATATGTAATTACTTCACAATGTTATATATAATTACTTCACAATCTTTTGTATAATCAGTCAGTCACTAGTTTATCTACCTAATGACCACATAGTCTGGTATAAGCATTGGTATTTTGTCTTCTATTTTACATAAGTGTAGTAAATTTAACACATATCTATTTTAATACTGTAAACATACGACAGAAACCACGCAATTCAGTTATTTTAATTTTTTAAATTTGTAACCACCTTATTCGTGAGTTATCATTCTGTGAGATCACAATTTCTGTGCCTATTGTATTCTACCCAATTACTTTACAACAGTTTTGTATAATCAGTCGCTGTCATATCTCTCTAATGATAATGACGATCCAACTTCATGTACTCACTGCCATCTGTTCCCTTGTTATTGTCTATACCGTTTTGTTCGTCTTTGTTCGTATCTGGTTTTCTGTTGTGCAGTGCCTTTTGCAATTTAATGGTAATTATGCACTTGAGGTGTGTTCTTATTTATAACGGTTATGGTCCTACACTGATGAGCGAAAGAAACTCGTACACGCCTAATATCGTGTAGCGCTCGCGCGAGCACGCAGAAGTGCCGCAACACGACGTGGCGTGGACCCGACTACTGTCTGAAGTAGTGCTGCAGGGAACTGGCACCATGAATCTTGCAGCGCTGTCCATAAATTCGTAAGCGTACGAGGGGTAGAGATCTCTTCTGAACAGCACGTTGCAAGGCATCTCAGATCGGTAATGTTCATGCCTCGGGAGTTTGGTGGCCAGCGGAAGTGTTTAAACTCAGAGGAGTATTCCTGGAGTCACTATATAGCATTTCTGGACGTGTGGGGTGTAGCATTGTTCTGCTGGAATTGCCCAAGTCCGTCGGAATGCACAATGGACATGAATGAATGCAGGTGACCAGACAGGATGCTTACGTACGTGTCACCTGTGACAGTCGTATCTAGACGTATCAAGGGTTTCATATCACTCCAACTGCACACTCCCCACACCATTACACAGCCTCCACCAGCTTCAACAGTTTCCTGCTGACATGCAGTGTCCATGGATTCATGAGGTTGTCTCCATACCCGTACACTTTCATCCGTTCGATACAATTTGAAACGAGATTCGTCCGACCAGGCAACATGTTTCCAGTCATCAGCAGTCCAATGTCGGAGTAGATGAGCCCAGGCGAGGTATAGAGCTTTGTGTCGTGCAGTCATCAAGGGTACACGAGTGGACCTTCGGCTCGGAAAGCCCATATCGATGATGTTTCGTTGAATAGTTCGCACGCTGACATTTGATGGCCTAGGATTGAAATCTGCAGCAATTTGCGGCAGGGTTGCACTTCTGTCACGTTGAACGATTCTCTTCAGTCGTCGTTGGTCCCATTCTTGCAGGATCTTTTTGCGGCCGCTGCGATGTCGGAGATTTGGTGTTTTACCGGATTCCTGATATTCACGGTACACTCGTGAAATGGTCGTGCGGGAAAATTCCCGCTTCATCGCTACCTCGGAGATGCTGTATCCCATCGCTCGTGCGCCGACTATAACACCACGTTCAGACACACTTAAATGTTGATAACCTACGAATGCAGCAGCAGTAACCGATCTAACAACTGCGCCAGACACTTGTCTTATGTGGGCGTTGCCGACCACAGCGCCGTGTTCTGCCTGTTTACATATCTCTGTATTTGAATACACGTGCCTATACCTATTTCTTTGGCGCTTGATGTATGGAACTCGACAGAACCAAGTACTGTGTTTACCTGTTCACCTCTCTCGTGCAGTGGCGTTGGCTGGACGGTCTAGCGTACAGACAACGCCGTCACACGTGCACTTACTGTTTGACATGTCGGCAGAATGTTTATACAGAGTGCCTCACAAAAGTTGGATAAACTTCGAGGGGTTGTAGAGGGCGTCGCCGGCCAGAGTGACCGAGCGGTTCTAGGCGCTACAGTCTGGAGCCGGGCCACCGCTACGGTCGCAGGTTCGAATTTTGCCTCGGGCATGGATGTGTGTGATGTCCTTAGGTTAGTTAGGTTTAATTAGTTCTAAGTTCGAGGCGACTGATGACCTCAGAAGTTAAGTCGCATAGTGCTCAGAGCCATTTGAACCATTTTTTCTATAAATTCGATGCTCTGTTGCGTCACTGGATGGCGGCTTCAGACATCGGTTTCCATCTGCAGTTTATTTTTTTCCTGTGTATGGAAGACGTTGGACTTTAAGAGGGTTTCAGGACAAAAATAAATTGCAGGTAGAAACCCATGTCCTAAGCCCTCATTCACTGAGATAAACGAACATGGAATTGATAGGAGACAAGACCTCCCTACGCAGCAGTTAGCTCCATCTTCTCAAGTAACTATCGTTTCAATCAGTCGTGGTCACTGAAAGACAAATAACACTGTGAGACATTCTGCCTACCGCCTGTCATCGTGCTCAGTCACGTTTGCTGCCGAAGGGGTGGCCTACTTGCAGGCGCTGGCATCTATAACTTCGACGCTCTGTAGCGTCATCGGATAACGTTTACGGACACTGGTTCCTATCCTTGATCTGCTCCTCAAGAAATGCTCTACAACCCCTCGAAATTTCTGGGGCACCCCGCATAATGGCCACTTCCAGATTTTGCCCCAAATGTTACATAAGAGTCCGCAGCTCGTGGTCGTGCGGTAGCGTTCTCTCTTCCCACGCCCGGGTTCGATTCCCGGCGGGGTCAGGGATTTTCTCTGCCTCGTGATGACTGGGTGTTGTGTGATGTCCTTAGGTTAGTTAGGTTTAAGTAGCTCTAAGTTCTAGGGGACTAATGACCATAGATGTTAAGTCCCATAGTGCTCAGAGCCATTTGAACCATTTTGTTACATAAGACGACCAGCAAGCCATGATACTGGCGCAACTCGATGAGGATTTATTGTAAGATTTTCTCTGCCTCGTGATGACTGGGTGTTGTGTGATGTCCTTAGGTTAGTTAGGTTTAAGTAGTTCTAAGTTCTAGGGGACTAATGACCATAGATGTTAAGTCCCATAGTGCTCAGAGCCATTTGAACCATTTTGTTACATAAGACGACCAGCAAGCCATGATACTGGTGCAACTCGATGAGGATTTATTGTAAGACATTTGAGTGAGCTGCTATATTTTTATTGAGATGCTATAGTTTTTAGCCTAACTTGTCGTTTAATTTAACTGAAAGCAACTTGATGACCTTCTGACGAACAAAACCGCTCTTAGCACAGTAAATGTCGGCTCTAATTAATTATTAATATTTAGGTGCCCGTCCCGATCATAAAAGACACCTACGACGGAACATTGGGAGCTGTTGGCGGGGTGCGCCCCATCCCGCACCTGGTCACGTGACTGTGTGAGCACGTGACGCGTCGCGCCGCCTCATCCCATTAGCGCCTCGTGACCGCCGGCGCAGGGCCTGGTGCGTCGCAGTTCTGTGGCCGGGTCGACGGCGCCAAATATAGCACGTCTCCCGCCCCACCCACACAGCTCTACTTCTCTCTAAACACACCCACCCCACAGCCGTCAGCTGCGCCGGTGCACAAGTGGCAGTTATGCGGAAGATACAGGCACCTGTTCCAGCGCAGAATCTGACCTAGTGGACAAGTTCGAGGTCGTACAGACGCCCCTAGCGAGGGCACGCAATTCTCCGCGGTTCTCGAGCTCGGTTCGCCAGCATTTGTCTCCTTACGTCTACCCGCTCAGTTGCGGACCAGTCTTTCTCAACTTTTTTCAGCACAGTGCCCCGGTACTCCCACGGAATGGTAGCCACGATTATCCGTTTCCCATCGGCCTATCCACTTCCACTCACACAAGTCTTTCTACCTTGTATACGAACCATATACTATACTTAGCAACGGCACAACTGTAAATTTGCATTTAATTATGTCCAAAACTTATTTCTAATACTGTCAATCAAATTTTTCGTAATTTACTCTCTTAAAGCTAAATTAGTTTGTAACATTATGTGACTGCTTTATCATTTTAAATCATTCACTAATCGAGCAGTCACTCGGCAACAGCTACAGTTAGCAAATAATGTTGCGAGATGTAAAAGGTGAACGACCTGTCAGGTAACGTGTTTATTGTCGAAGCGCCGTCAAAGATGCAGTGAGTTATTGACTTCGAAAACCGCGGCGCGAAAAACGGACAGAAGAACACTTTTACACATTCTTTTGATGTACGAGATATTTTCTATGAACAGTTACTCATTCTTCTCTTGTCTCTTGTAACTTGTGTCGGACGCGCATGTCTTGCCACCGTATTATTATTGTTAAAAATAATATTATTTTAGTGTAAAGTAAAAGTGCAATACTAAAAATGCAATACTGCATAGCAGTAGATTTATTGTGTGACGTGTATGTGAAAACGTCAAAGGAATTATTTTCATTACGAGAAGAGAAGTGCAAGTCAAAACGACATGATGTTAAATCCTTCATTGCAGTGTAAGTTCATCTATTAATTGCCATAAATTCAGAGTTAAATGGAACTGGTGTATGGACTATTTATTTAGTATAGAATCTATGTCTCACTCCTTCATGAAGTTATTTAATTTTCTTTATGTTTCTGCCGCAGTCACGAGTTCCTTCGTCGAAATCGGACGGAAGTTGCATGCGGCGAAATATTTTCTCCGCGCCATATTCTACTGGTAAATGCATGCTGAACTACGGTCCCTTAGGAAATTCATGTTGAGCTATCCAAAAATAATTATATTTTGAATAGGCAATTACTCTCCTCTACAATGCAACTTCCGACTGATCAGACGATCCAACAAGAAACAGCCGCACACGGTCGGCGTTCCCAAATTTATTTCCACCGCGGATTATAGCTATACGTTACAGCACAAAAGTAAACATATTGTTATAATTAGCGACTACGAACGGGAACATTTATAACTGTATGTTTATGTATGCACATTACTTAAACATATCGTTATAAGTTTCAGTATATTCATTATATTTCTTTAAATTTGATATTTACCACATCAAAAGATACCTTGTCAGTTCTTCAGACTGTGTCATTACTCAAAGTAATTGTTTTCGTCCGGACACATGCATCAGGCCCTAACATTGTGCTGACAGCTTATTTAACTGTGGACGATACAAGCTGTTTTCGCCATAGCTGGTGGTATATCTAGGGTTGCGTTCACCGAAAGTACGGAACAGTACATAAACGATGTAGCAAATGGCAGAAGTACCGGTAGTATTGCTAGCATTGGTAGGGAAAGAAACGTAAATGAATGCGTAAGAGTCAAACTAGGAGACGACGACTTCTCTTTGTTTTTTACTTTTTTTGTTTGTTTGTTTTGCACATGATTAGTGAGACGCCCTGCTAAACCCGCAGGGCAGGACACGTAGTTGGAACTGTGAAAAAGGGGCAAAATGAGCGGCTGTCAGTTACACTCGAACACAAATAACTGCCGGCCGCGGTGGTCTAGCGGTTCAAGGCGCTCATTCCGGAACCGCGCGACTGCTACGGTCGCAGGTTCGCATCCTGCCTCGGGCATGGATGTGTGTGATGTCCTTAGGTTAGTTAGGTTTAAGTAGTTCTAAGTTCTAGGGGACTGATGACCAAAGATGTTAAGTCCCATAGTGCTCAGAGCCAGCCACAAATAACTTTATTTATTTGACCAAACATTACAGTAAAAATTCTTGAACTTAGTTATCCGCTGAATACGCCACACTATCTTATGCCTTAAGGGGACAACCACTTTGGCTAAAAGCCATTAACTAAAAATTCACACGCCGAAGAGAATACTTAGAGAGCAGAAGGCCTCACGTTAAGTAAGTTTTACAATTTGGCTGAAGGCTCAAAATCTAACACTTGAAAAGCAACAACCTTAACTGAAAGATGGCTAAAGGCCCATGATTTAAGACTCAAGGTAAAATTAAATAAAAAACACAAGCCAGAAGGCCTCATCTTCAATTAGGCTGAAGGCCCCAAACAGTCTGATGCTCTAAAGACAAAGATCCTTAATTTAAAAACGGATGAAGGCCCCATGACTTAAAACTCAGGGTAAAATAAATTTAAACAACAAAGCCTTATCTTAAATTAGGCTGAATGCCCAAACAATCTAACACTTGACAAGCAAGGAACTTTGATTTTAAAGCGGCTTAAGGCCCATGACAAAAAAACACCACTAAAAACAATTCAACTTTAATTCGAAACCGTCGACTATGAGCCATACAAATACACACAACAAAACATAAGAAAAGGCAGTGCAGCTAACGGCGCTCAGAAGTCTTGGGGGTCGGCCAGGACTTGAAATACTAACGCCCACTTAGGTGAGACAGGCAGTCGGCCCACCCATTCTCGATCCAACGACAACCCAACCGACAGACAGTCAACAGGCTCACCGACAAGGTAACGTACGCTCCACTCGCCCAGCACACAACCGGGAGTTCAACGCAAAACGTAAAAGGCATGGACGCCCACAACCAAGCATACATTAAGCTGTCAAACTACTCACTCTGCTGGACAGTGACAACACGGTGAGTAAAGGACACCGCCTGAATTTACGTCAATGGCCAGGGCAGGTAACCGGAACGTTAACGGCCACAAGGCAGAGAATTCCACTGGTGCACTTCAGTTGCAAATAACCAAATACAGCTAGACTCCACTGGACGGTGGCTAAACCTTCGCCAATTCGAACACGCACGTTGTTGCTCGCGGAAATGTCCCAACAGCCAACAACGAGAACCAAATGGCACAATGTGAGCAGTCTTGACTTGCTGGTAAATTAAATTCGAACTCAACTTTCGTGTCCAGGGTCGGTGAGCCACGGACTTCGTAGCAATGGGAACAGCCCCACACACTCCGACACTGCGTAGAGACCGCCAGCGGCCCCAGCCAAACTACGCCCCGTGGATATTTCCTCGCTGCTCCACGCCAACGGACCGACTGCCACACATCAGCACGGAGACAGCACTAAAAAAACTGAGCAGTCGACATCACAAGCTACACACAGTTTAACGAACACTTGCACAAAGGACTAGATAGTACTAACGGCAGCGACTGTGCAATTCCGGCCAGGGTGGCCGAGAGGTTCTAGGCTACTTATACGTGAAAGCTCCTGTTATTGCTGTTATTTTTAATTCTGACTCAATGCTCTCGATATCTTCTGTGTATTTACTGTTAAAAACGAGACTTTACAGAAAGGAAATTTTCTGAATGACTAGCCTCCTGCGTTCTGCTTGTCAAACCTTTTTTAAAGCTTAGGGAAGTGAAATAGCCTTACCGACGTAATCTGAATGCAATTTTGTAAGGCGATCACATAATATGGCAGAATACATGGGTTCATTTGGAAATATTTTTCCAGACATTAGGCACAATTGTAATTGTTTACTTGTAGCAGAGGTGCTAAATTTATGTAGAGCGAACATTAATAAAACCGATAGATCGAAAAGACGGATTCCTGACTGGAAATGGAGGAAAGACGCTCGTATGTCTGGAATAGATGGTGAGCATGCAATGACAACCAATCGTCCCGGAACACAGTACAGAGCTGCATCGCTTCAACGTCACAACAGACCTTCAAAGTGGCACAGATCTTCACACGTCGCATCATGGACTGCCACACTCTGTCGCACTTTCTGGTCATTCTCCGAATAGTGTCGCAGGGGCCGTGAACACGCTGTTGAAGGGTCTGCACACCAGGAAGTGATTCAGCATGCACAACGTTTTTCAGATGCCACCAGAAGTAAAAATTCAGGGCGTTTAAGTCCGGTGATCTAGCAGGTCATGCTACAAAGCTTCCGCGTCCTGTCCAACGTCCGGGGAAGATGTTGTTGACGGGTCAGCGAACTGTAATGCGGAAGTGTGGTGGTACTCCGTCATGCAGAAACCACACAACCTGTCGTACTGCCGAAGGCACATTCTCAAGCAGCCTAGGTGGTGTGTTCCGCAGGAGGTCCAGGTACTTTCCCCTGTCGAGCCATCGTGGAATAATAACCGGTCCGAGTACGTGGTCGTCAAGAATCTCTGTCCACGCACTGATGCTGAACCGATGCTGATAAGCCGCTCAGCCATTCCCCAATAATTGTCTGCAGCCCACAGAGAACGATTATGCAGACTGGTTATGCCAGTTCTGGTAAAGGTTGCTTTGTCTGTAAAGAGGACTGATGACAGAAATCCCATGATTGTGATGGTCTGGTGCAAAAACCATCGACAAAATCCTCCCCGTAGAGGGAAATCCACTGCTGATAATCCTTGCACTGGTTGCAGACAGTATCGGTTGTCATGCAGGATACACATAATCGTACTTTGGCTTACACCATGTTGGCGGGCCGTTTGCCTGGAGATCGTACTAGGGTTCGTTTCAATATCCTGTAGGACCCGGTCCTCCAAATCTCCTAGTACGCCACCAGCCTGCACGTTCGTCTGTCTGAAAGGACCCACGAGCACACGAACGTCCGAAAACGGCTTGAAGTGTCTTTCAATGTGGTCGATGTCTGTGAGGGTACTTGTTTTGGTACAGCATTGCTGCCTCTCGACCGTTTCCATCTGTGTAGCCGTACACAAACACAATCTCGGTTTTTTTCAGACATGAATATCGGACCATTCTGCTGCCTCAATCACACACCATGCAACACACAAGGAATACATGGCATTTGGTCAGAAGAACTTTCATTTGTCAGCCCCATCTACCCTGTAAATGATGAATTTTCAGACACATGTTCACAGGATCCTTTTTCCCGCATTTCCAGTTAGGAATCCGTCCCTGCGGTTTGTCCGTTTTATTAATGATCATCCTGCATTTCAAATATTCATTAGAGTGTTAGCAGCACTTCTCTTTCTCGACCAGCTTATAAAAAAACCGTTGCATTGCTGAACTGTGCTGTTTATGTCGCTGACTATGCACCATAGATTTCGTCGTCCTCCACCGAATAGAGGCACAACGTACCCTAAAGTATTAAAAATGTACAAATACATCGAGCAGCCTGATTTGAAAGAGTTGTGTTAACACTATGATAGGAATAATATTAGCTGCTAATGACTCAGCATGTGCATCAGAAGGGTGAGGTAGAAAAGGAGATCAACCTTCTATGGGGATATATGTATTACACTTCACAAAATGGAAATCGTCGACATTCAGGAAATATTCAAACGAAACCATTAACTTGCACCATGAACACACTGATCACAGAGGTTCGCACCATCAAGATCGAAGGCGAACTCCTTGAGAGTTACTAAGTGTGCAGGACGTTCAGATAGGTATTCACTCTCAGAGAATGCATATAGAATCATATTTGTGTAATGGTATGATGAGAACCGACGGAATGTGATAACATACAACCGAATGCGAAACTGTCTGGGCTGGAGCCTATGGTAAAAATGGTTATCCTTAACGCATAGCTGCAGGTAGTGCGACAGTATGTTTTATAGGCACGCAAAAAACAAACTTCAAGAGGCTGAGTTCGCCCAGTGGTTCCAGGTGTTATGCTTTGCAATGTCACACACTTTTCAGGAGAGGTAGTTTGCTCTAAACGAGTATGATTTTTATACGCAGACAAGAAACCAACCAAAAGCAAGTGATTCTGACCAGCTATTGGTCAACAGCAGTGCTCATTCCATAAATGTAGTTCTGTTACGCCAACTTTGCAGCTCTTGCTTGTTATGGCGTAAATATTCCCTAATGCCTTTGCGAGATCACGCACACGTGAGAGGTTCGTGGGGAGCAGAGCAGCTGCAACTTCACGCAACGCAGTAAATAACTTTCCAGCCAATTTACCATTCAGATTATCACCGAGTGAGGTGGCGCAGTGGTTAGCACACTGGACTCGCATTCGGGAGGACGACGGTTCAATCCCGCATCCGGCCATCCTGATTTAGGTTTTCCGTGATTTCCCTAAATCGCTCCAGGCAAATGCCAGGATAGTTCCTTTGAAAGGGCACGGCCGATTTCCTTCCTCGTCCTTCCCTAATTCGATGAGACCGATGACCTCGCTGACTGTTCTCCTCCCCCAAATAACCAATCCAACTCAGGTTAGCTGTAGGCATAATTGTATGTGAACGCGTTAAGGCACTGATGTTAGGTGATCTTGACGTAACTCTCTTGGTACCTCTAATTTCCAGGGTTCCTTTCATAGTTATTTCCTCTTCAGCTCCCGATTCCTCGTATTTGAAAACAAAATCCTTACTGAACGGTTGTCCGATTCCGCAGTTTTCTGGGCATCGTCAAGTTGACACTTCGTTTGAAATTCCGTTATCTTACGTCTTCAATTTTTGTAGCACTGTTTGAAGTTAAGCAGTCACCCACTCCTTCCCTTGAAATCACTGTAATTTATATAGCTCGCAATTTGATATGCATAACATAGGTCACTGTCTCGCACATCCTGTAAACTGTATCGAGCATCCTTGAAACGCACAAACACCATCTGTTCATAACTGTTTTTTTACTATGCTGTGGATGACTTTCCTCATTTAATACCCGCTCTTCGGACAACGCTTATCCATTTCTACGTTTCACTGGCGACTCCCTGTCCGACAAGGATGATGAACTACATAGCTCGATACCTGTTTCAGTAACACTTTCTACAACTACATCTACATCTACATGGATACTATGCAAGTCACATTTAAGCGCCTGGCAGAGGGTTCATAGAACTACCTTGTTAAGCACGTATCGTCATCATTGTACTCCTTATGTACGTTGTCCGCAAAGTCCAGCGTACACTGATTGTAACAACAACAACGCTGTACTATTGTACATATGATAATTTTTTCTTCTGATTTTTGATAAATTAGTGTAATCGATGTTCTGATTTCATTTCTTTTTTGTTTCATGCCATTATGTTAAAGAAACTGTAAACAAATTTCGATGTGAATATTAATATTTATGTCAAATTTCAAGCAATGTTATAACAGAATTGAAATGTAAGAAACATTGAAACTATTGTAAGATATCAAAGTTGTAATTGTGCGTCTGGTCCATACGTAGGCAATGTATTAGGATATGTAGAATGCAAAACCTTTGGTGAATACCCTGTCTGTAGGGGAGCGGTAAAAGGTGGATGGCAGGCGAGCGCGGGAAAATGCACACGGGCGCTGCACGGCATAACGGGCTCAGCAGTAGTAGTCGGAGTTGGGCATCGGTCTGAGAAACACGTTCTGGATCGAGGAGGCTTTCCCGGAAAACGTGATTTCGTTAAGCCTCGGATGTGCCGTTTCCGACGCCTATACAGCAGGGCAATATTCCATAGGCACTAAACGGAAAAGTATTGCGACGCTAAGAAGAAGCAAAGTGCCGATACATCAAGAGCCATTGCTGTGATTGTATGTGTGCTCTGTGCCTCGCCATCTCGCCGCCCGCCAACCGCCACATCGATACAAACAGGTTGAAACTTTTAGTACTGTATTCGTGTGGACCAGTGTTACTTTTGTTCCATACTGTTCAGTAACAACTTAAATTTTACCAGAACTGTCCTATCAGTTAATTATCCTCACAACTAACCTAGACAGGGTCCTTTCCACATGTTGTGCGATCCGAGTGTCCCGAAATGAAGATTTAAAGTTTATGTTAATAATAATTACCTGCAGACTTATCCATGTTAGAATGATGTTTAAAGAACTTTGTTGTTAATGAATATGTAGGTAAAAAACAAAGGTCTGACAAAGTTGGAAGATAATTTTGAAATTGAATTAGTAATGAAGTTTAATTATTTTGCGGCAGAAATAATGGTAGTTAAATGAGCAGGAAATAAGACAAAAAGAGTAGTAACTCATATATTGGAAATCTTGAGTGCTTAATGATGTCAATAATCAAAATTTTCAATACAGTGATCATAACAGTTTCAGGGTCCCCCCCCCCCTTTTCTTTTCTATTCATTTGAATTCTGAAGTGTTCTGAACTGATTTGACCTGCAAAGTTAAAGTCAATATAAAACCAAAATTTATCAGTGTTTTACCTTTTTCAAAATTGACATTGTATGTGTGTTTCGAAAGTGCTATTTCTAGGGTAACCTATGCCCGATTTTAATCAGATCAATAGACAGTACGAAGTTTGTAGTAAACATTATAGTGTTTTGTTGTGTATTTATGGCTTGTCCAGGTTAGTACAGAAAGTGAAATTATTAGTTCAGTAGATTTTTTGGTTCTAAAATTCACCATATTATGCAGTGTTATTACGTGTTGTTTTGTATGAACGTACATCAACTTGTACAGGGAAGAAACTCAGTTAATGCCTAATTAGGCTGGCGACCGTATTATTAACCATTTGGTAGCATCGGCTGTGTTGTTTATTGTCCGTCCTAACGTGTGGTTGCACTCCGGAATTGCTTGACGTATCATTGTTATTACTGAGTGGGTGTACGTCTGATTTGCCTCCATTCAGGTACACGCGGTCAAAATCTATACAAAAATCCTTTCTCTTAAGGTGAAGCCCGTCAACTTACCATAGTACAGGCTTTAAAGAGTATCGTGTGCATTAGCGCAGTGTTACATGATAACCTAAAATATCAGGACCATTGCACATAGAGATGTTGGATGCCGCCTAATGGGATTGCGGGTGCGTGAGGCGGTAACAAAAGTATTAAAGCGGAGCACACACGAACGGGGATCAACCTAGCGAAGATATGGGCTGCAAATGGGGAAATCTGTTGAGATAAGAGACTTTGACAGAGGGCAGATTTTTATTGCGCAAAGTCTGTAAACGAGTATCTCGAAAACGAAAACGGCGAAATTGGTCGAATATTCAGTTGCTGCTGGCGTGAGCATCTACGGAAAGATCGAAGGACAGTGGAACTACCACAACGAGCTAAGAGATTGGACGTCCACGACTCTTCACAGAACGTGTGATTCGGAGGATTGTCTGCTCTGTAAAGTAGGATAGATGATAATCTGAGGCATCTGTGCCCAAAGAGCACAATACTGACGCACGCACAAGTGGTTCGGAGCACACCGTTCATCGTACGTTGTTGAACATGGAGCTCTGCAGAATGCCACCCCTACGTTATCACATGGTGGTCCGATGACATCATCGATTACAATGGCAGTGAGCATAGGATTATCTGGATTCGACCGTCGATCAGTGGAAACGTGTCTGCTCCTCGAGTGAGTGACATGTTTGCTACACCTCGTCGGTCGTCGTATCCATAAACGCAGTCATCGAGATGAACAGCGGCTCGAAACGTGCAGCGCGCAACGGACACAGGCAGGTGGAAGCAGTATAATGCTATGTAAGACATTCTCTTGCGCTTGCACGGGACCTGTGGTAGTAATCGAAGGCACGCTGACAGTTGTGAACCTCATGCATCCCTTCATGTTTGACGGCGAAGTCATCTTTCAGAGGAATAATTTTCCGTCTCTCGGAGCCAGAACCGTGCTACAGCCGACTGTCATTCAGTCAAGATGGTGTACTCAGTAATGAAACAAAGCAGTAGTCTCTGCCAAAAGCATCGACTCTTAGACAATGTGTATTTTAATACGACAGTATGCCATCTTAGGCAATTTATAACACTTAAAACATTTGATAATGGCACTTTGGAGCCGAAATCATGATTGTGTAAGTGTAAATGTAACACTGAAAATAAACATCAGTCTAATGGCGGTAATGACTTTAAAGTGTGCTACAGCGGTTTGAGGAGCACTATAGTGAACTCATGTTGATCTCTCGGCGACCCAGTTCGCCTGATGTAATATTATGAAACCCATCTGGATCACTATCGGGCGCCATCACTGCGTGTGAAAATCAGCGTCCCGTTATTTACTCGAATTACAAGACCTGTGCGTAGACATCTAATGCCACGTACCTTCAAAAACGTACCAACAAACCGTGGGATCCCTGATACGCAGAATCACTGATGTATTTCGTTCCAAAGATGGACATAATGTTTTGGCACATCAGTGTATACGACACCACACATTCCACTGACTCCTCTCACAGAACCGCTAATATTTCATCTGCCACTTTTTTCTCACCCTGGCTCCTCACCTGACGAAATGTCAACTTTAGCAACTGTTGCTGTCGATATAGCGCAATGTTTTCTTTGTTTATCATTGCCACTGATCTGCTTTGTGTTAATACCACTAGCACTGTAGCACCGTTGTGAGTTATTCGTCAAATAAGCTGTTCAGCTACGCACCATCGCCTCATGCTGTGCTCACCATTGGGTACCTCCAGCCCCGCCCCCTTTTACCATTACCAGCCATTGTTTAGGTTGCATGGTAGACAATATGTCTGGCATCGAATGCCGTAAACATCGTTGGCCTTTATCGACCTCGCACTCAAGGGCTTCCTTGTCGACGTTCACAATGATTACGGCAGTTGGATGATGATTGTTTACGGCGAATGTCGCCAAACGGTTGGAGCAGTGGAGCCGCTGCATGTTGAAGTTATTTCGATCGTGCCGAGCCCCCACAATCAGCCTCTGCAAATATTACACAAAAAAATTCATTGAACTAGAAGGGTGGGGAATAAAATATGTCGAGGAAAAAGAACAGAAACTGATGATAGAAGAACAATTAATTTTTAGCAACCGTAACAAATCATCATGCCAGTTCGTATGTGCGAGTACAGACAACCAAAGGAGATTCTACTAACATTTCGAACATGCAACAGCTTCTTGGCAATTAATTTCCAAAACTGATAGTGTTTCCCGAATGAGGTCTACGAAAACTACAAAGGGTTTCGGCGTTTCTATACAATGTCTTCTTTTTTTTTTACGGCTGAAGCATCGTTTAGAAACTATGGACAAATCGATCTTCAAAATCTGCAATACCAGTCAGTTGAATATCCTCCTTGGCTGAGGGAATCTAGCCGGCCGCTGGTGGCCGAGCGGTTCTAGGCGCTTCAGTCTGGAACCGCGCGACCGCTATGGTCGCAGGTTCGAATCCTGCCTCGGGCATGGATGTGTGTGATGTCCTTAGGTTCGTTAGGTTTAAGAAGTTCTAAGTTCTAGGGGACTGATGACCTCATATGTTGAGTCCTATAGTGCTCAGAGCCATTTGAACCATTTTGAGGGAATCTAATAAACAAGGACAATGATCTGTCTTCATTGTAAAGGTACACATATCGATCCAATACTTGTAAGATCGGATCTACGCTTAAACTTTTCTGCTGTAGCGTAGCGGCTTCGCTGACTGGGACGCCTCATAGTTCTGGAGGTCCTTCATGGCACGAAAAAGTCAATCAGTCGAGTCGGAGCATGCTTACAGGTCAGATACCGAGTGTTCGCGCTTCCCAGGATCACATATGAAAGGGAGATATTTATGTGGAAACGTTCTAGAAAGTCGCGCTAGAGCCGTCATACGAATAGGTCGCATATGTGTGTGAGCAAAGTGGAAATATTGAAGTTCAGGATGAATTCTATATCGGAGGAGGTTTTGTATAATGAAAAGGGGACTGAACAACAAGGAATCGCCAATGGTAAACTCACGATCGATGGGTGGCTTTAATTATAGTGTGAGTGCGTTCAGAACAAGTTGGAAATTGAGACTTGAATTTAAAGTGGAATAAATTAAATTTGTCGTACAAATATTCAAGTATTACAAACTCTTCGTTATTATTAGAATAGTTTGGAAAGGACTCTGTTACAAAAAAGTATGGGAGAATAGATAAGGCATGCATTGTAGGCTCACGGTCACGACTTTAGTTTTCGGTACGAGTACCTTAGGAATATGCTCGCCCTCCAAAACTTTCTACTTATGAGTGTCCGATGTTTAATTTTCCAACCAGTTTGACTGTAGCAAGTAATAATCAACTACTAATCAGTAAACACTGCGGGAGTGGCTCACAACCCGTTGCGAGCTAATCTAGAATTCTATTATTGGTACCTGTTTTATTGGCAGGACTCTAAATAGCCACAAGAACAAGTACCTATAGTTCCTCACGGCTACGACACTGTGTTACTGGTGTATTTATTACTGAACCTAAAATACGAATAAACATAATATGAAAAACTGAGTGTGTTACGGTTATGTGAAATAATTGTTTTGGGAATGGCACGGAGCTGCACGAAAATGAGTAACCGGTAAGAAACGGATGGTACGGTAGGCGCTTTCAGCCAAATAAACTGAAAGAAGAGGAATAGCGAAGAAAGAAACAACATAGACGATAACCTAATGGAACGTGGGCTGACAACATTAGAGAACGGACGGTACATATCGTATTCGGATGCGGTATGGCGAAGACTGTAGTACGTGGAAAAGTCAGGAAGAGGCCTGTATCCGATGGGAAATTCATGGCGGTGTTCATCATGAAACATCAAGCACCTAAATATAAAAGATATATAAAAATAATGGTGACAAACTGACAAAAAACCGAATGTGGACTACTCATGTTAGCATAAACGAGAGAGCGAATCATCAAGCTCCTACACGCAGCGGCAACCTGCAAAGCACTCGCGTCTTGCGGTTGTGACTTAATGCGCTGCCAGCTTCGTCTCATTGACACGATACTGTCCTGCTTCACATATTCGCGGAAAAACGCCGCTGGTCTCGGTACCTGATGCCAATAAATTGAAATCTTACTAGATAAAATTAAATATGTTGTTGTTGTGGTCTTCAGTCCTGAGACTGGTTTGATGCAGCTCTCCATGCTACTCTATCCTGTGCAAGCTTCTTCATCTCCCAGTACCTGCTGCAACCTACATCCTTCTGAATCTGCTTAGTGTATTCGTCTCTTGGTCTCCCTCTACGATTTTTACCCTCCACGCTGCCCTCCAATACTAAATTGGTGATCCCTTGATGCCTCAGAACATGTCCTACCAACCGATCCCTTCTTCTGGTCAAGTTGTGCCACAAACTTCTCTTCTCCCCAATCCTATTCAATACTTCCTCATTAGTTATGTGATCTACCCATCTAATCTTCAGCATTCTTCTGTAGCACCACATTTCGAAAGCTTCTATTCTCTTCTTGTCCAAACTATTTATCGTCCATGTTTCACATCCATATATGGCTACACTCCATACAAATACTTTCAGAAATGACTTTATTCGACAGACTTTATATCGTTTTGATTTTACAGTTCTCATTCTACACCTCACCATCAAGTATTACAAAAAGCATTCTATTCTAGTTCTACGGGATATTGTATCCAAATAGAGTTTCATTAAATGATCATTAGGACAACTGCTTAGAAAAATTTGATAAAAAATGGTAAATGTTTGCTATTACACGTTGAGTGGCTGTAAGTCGTGGGAGGGCGCTGGAACACTAGTCGGACGTCGACTGCAGAGCCCTACGCTGTGCACCGTTGTCCATGCAGTGCTGGTAGGAATGCGTTCCTGCCGTCCTACATCAGCTGCTGTGCGACTCACAACAGGCTGTCGATAGCCTCGGTGGGCTCTGCCGGGACGAGTGACATCAGTCCATCAAAACTTAAGCTCGTTCTGTACGACATTCAGTGGCGAGATGGGTAGTGATTATAATGTTTTGCTCATGGGGTATATGCACCGTCCGCCAAAATACTTCCGAGAGACTGCCTTCATTCCTGGCGTAAAAACGACGTCAGTGCAGTAACTGGGGTGGCAGCCTGAACTAACAACTGTAGACAACAGGTTTCCTTTCGACCAGTCAGTTCTGAGCAGGCAGTGTTCTACGTAGTGGTTGTCGTCTATTAACTTTGTTGTGTCACAAAGGCGAAGTGCACAAACGTCTTTAAACTAAGTGTTCAACCAATTAACCAGAAATTTCTTAGCCGCTATTGCCATTGCTTTGTGAGCAAAATTAAAAAAAATTCTCTTATGTGACATGTAAATCTACGAACAGTTCCCAACAAAATTTTAAGTGTGGGTTTGTAAATGAAGGAATGATTTGATGTATGTATTGGCAATATCTTTATAGCTATGTAACAGACATAAATATCGAAGTGTGTAAATGGAAATTTATCCAAAAATTAGGTCCTTTAACATAGTGTTTTTATATTATTACCTCTCTCAACTGTAACCACAGAGAGGGTGCCTCATGCCTCTTGTGGTACTGTGTTTTATTATTTTATATTACTGAAGATTTTCAGGTTGTATTCACGACGTCTCTTTATACCTTTTCACACACATTAATGAAATATGTAGATAAAATGTTTTTAAATTTAAGTGGGTCTTTAATCCATTAGTCTTAGTATAAAATTCGACATGGTTCTGTCGGAATGTAATCCCGTACGAGACGCCTCCTGTCTTTTATGATTTTATTTGCATTTAAATTCGATTTTCCGCTTTGTATGCATTTGTCACTAAGTAATTTGCTTATCTGAGACATATTGTATTTTAAGATTCATTTAACGATTATTGTCTTCAATAACATTGCGCTATAGCTTCTCGGATGTTTACTCCAATAGAGAGCACCACAGATCCTCGAAGATGTATATTCTCTCTGTCTACATGGTTGTAAGCTTCAAATGGTTCAAATGGCTCTGAGCACTATGGGACTTAACTTCTGAGGTCATCAGTCCCCCAGACTTAGAACTACTTAAACCTAACTAACCTAAGGACATCACACACGTCCATGCCTGAGGCAGGATTCGAACTTGCGACCGTAGCAGCAGCGCGGTTCCGGACTGGAGCACCTAGAACCGCTCGGCCACAGCGGCCGGCTGTTGTAAATAACGGCTGCACTTTTTTTCTGCCATGTAAACGCTAGCGTCAATAGACACACGTTTATGCTCTGACGTGGTTATGCCTGTATGACTCTTCTGGTAAATCCCTGTTTTTGTGTTTTAACACCGATGACAACTATGTTATAGACGAAATCTAAATCTAGATCTGCAGTATACTACGCATGCTGCGACTGACTGCTGTCGTTTACATTTGAGAATTCAACGGTCGCTGTGCACCACCAGTATCCAATGGATTCTCCAAACTATATGGCAGAAGAGAAAAGTGTGTCAAAGTTTGTCCCACACACCTCGATTCTTGAGGAAAAAAAGAAGTCATATGGACGCCTGCCTTGAGTTGATCGAAATGCAAAATGCGGACAGATCTTTTCCAAGATAAATCATTGCGGCGACGAGAATTGGTGTTATCAATACGAACGTACCAAAAACCACCAAAATGTAGAAATTCACACGAAGGGTCAACGTTTTGACGGCATAATCGACACTCGAGCCTTCAAAAAGAAGGACTCTCCTGACAATTTCACATGGTTGTACTCAAAGGCAAACCTACTTTTACAGCATCTCTAGGCTTAGAGAAAGTTTTTGACAATATTGACTGGAAAACATTCTTTGAAATTATGGTCATAACAGGGTAAAGTTGCAGGGAGCGAAAGGCTATTTACAACTTGTACAGAAGTCAGATGGAAGTTAGAACAGTCGAGGGTCATGAATCAGTGTTTGGGAAGAGAGTGAGACATCATTATAGCCCATCCCCGGTGATAGTTATTTTTATATTGATCAAGCAGTGAAGGAAACCAAAGAAAATTTGAAGAAGGAATTAGAGTTCAGAGAGAAGAAATAAAGACTTTGAGGTTTGCCGAAGACATTGTAATTACGTCAGGGACAGAAAAAGAACTGGAAGAGCAGTTGAGTGGAATGGGTAGTGTCTTAAAGGAGAATATCTACATCTACATCTACATTGATACTCCGCAAGCCACCCAACGGTGTGTGGCGGAGGGCACCTTACGTGCCACTGTCATTACCTCCCTTTCCTGTTCCAGTCGCGTATGGTTCGCGGGAAGAACGACTGTCTGAAAGCCTCCGTGCGCGCTCTAATCTCTCTAATTTTACATTCGTGATCTCCTCGGGAAGTATAAGTAGGGGGAAGCAATATATTCAATACCTCATCCAGAAACGCATCCTCTCGAAACCTGGCGAGCAAGCTACACCGCGATGCAGAGCGCCTCTCTTGCAGAGTCTGCCACTTGAGTTTATTAAACATCTCCGTAACGCTATCACGGTTACCAAATAACCCAGTGACGAAACGCGCCGCTCTTCTTTGGATCTTCTCTATCTCCTCCGTCAACCCGACCTGGTACGGATCCCACACTGATGAGCAATACTCAAGTATAGGTCGAACGAGTGTTTTGTAAGCCACCTCCTTTGTTGATGGACTACATTTTCTA
This sequence comes from Schistocerca serialis cubense, assembly GCF_023864345.2. Classification (NCBI taxonomy): domain Eukaryota; kingdom Metazoa; phylum Arthropoda; class Insecta; order Orthoptera; family Acrididae; genus Schistocerca; species Schistocerca serialis. The sequence continues at coordinate 74,390,485 of NC_064642.1, read as the reverse complement.
AGCACTCTCCCAATGAATCTCATCCTGGTACCCGCCTTACCAACAATTAGTTTTATATGATCATTCCACTTCAAATCGTTCCGTACGCATACTCCCAGATATTTTACAGAAGTAACTGCTACCAGTGTTTGTTCCGCTATCATATAATCATACAATAAAGGATCCTTCTTTCTATGTATTCGCAATACATTACATTTGTCTATGTTAAGGGTCAGTTGCCACTCCCTGCACCAAGTGCCTATCCGCTGCAGATCTTCCTGTATTTCGCTACAATTTTCTAATGCAGCAACTTCTCTGTATACTACAGCATCATCCGCGAAAAGCCGCATGGAACTTCCGACACTATCTACTAAGTCATTTATATATATTGTGAAAAGCAATGGTCCCATAACACTCCCCTGTGGCACGCCAGAGGTTACTTTAACGTCTGTAGACGTCTCTCCAACATGAACAGCAAAACAAGGGAAATGGAATCTAGTCTAATTAAATCAGGCAATGCTGCGGGAATTAGATTAGGAGACGAGACACTAAAATATGTCGATGAGTTTTAATACTTAGGCAGCAAAATAATTGATCACTGTCAAAGTAGAAAGGATGTAAAACGTAGACTGACGATGGCAAGAAAATCGTTACTGAAGAAGAGAACTTTGCTGACGTCGGATATAGGTTTAAGTGTTATGAAATCTTTTCTGAAGGAATTTGTGTGGAGTGTAGCATTATATGGAAGTAAAACGTGGACGATAAACAGTTTAGAGAAGATGAGAATAGAAGCTTTTTAAATGTAGTGCTACGGAAGAATGCTGAAGATTAGGACAGACCATACAACTAATGAGGAGATACTGTACAGAATTGGGGAGGCAAGAAGGGATCGGTTGGTAGGACGCGTTCTAAGACATAAAGGGATCGCCGATTTAATATTGGAAGGAGACCAAGCGATGAACACAGAAAGCAGGTTGAAATAGCTGACGCTTGCAGTAATTATTCGGAGATGAAGAAACTTGCATAGGATAGAGTAACACATTTAGGACTGAAGACCATAAAAACAACAACAACAACAACAACAATAGTAACAGTGAAATTACTGTATTTGAGAGGACGTGCTAAAAAATAATGCCTCCAAATTTCTTGTTCTGTTCTCTATTTCGGTTGAGGTATTACGTGTCACGCATATTACCCGATCGACTTTCCAGGTTGGCTGGCGCAAGGTGCAATCCTCTGCCGCTAGAGGGCTCCGAATTGTAGCGTGTAACATGGCGATATGCAAAGTACCTATGTCGGTTCGTGAGAAACAACGTGCCGTTATCGAGTTTCTAGCCGCATAAAACGTGCCTCCAATTGAAGCGCGACAATGCCAGAATACACACGATCGTTGCGGCATCTGCAACAATCCGACGTGTAGGTTCCACGGTCATCGATCATTCTCCGTACACTTACGACTTGGCTCCATCCGATTTTCATATGTTTCCAAAACCTGAAGAATAGCTTCGAGGACTTTACTTTGATAGTGATGAAGCGATGCCAGCAGAGGTGAGGTTGCGGCTCCGTCAAAAAGTCAGACATTCTAAAATGACGGTATTAACAAAGCAGTCTTGCGTTGGGAGAAATGTGTTCTTCGGCAGGGTACTACTTTCAGAAATACACATTAGACAGGCAGAATAAAGACGTAGAATGCTAATAAAGTTGGTTTTATTTCAATAACTTTAAGAGTTTTCACATAAAAAATTCGGAGGCATTTCTTTTCAGAACGCCCTCGAAGTTATAGTTATTACACGCAAACAAGCTTATTTAGTTTCTATGTAGCAGACTTAGGTGTAAACCAGTTATAAATAAATAAAAAAACACATTCAACCTCTTGATGCAAACTGAGGAGCTACTTAAATGAGAGGTTTCGGATTCAAAATCTGGAAAGCTGACTACGGCCAAGGCAGCAGTCTGCTGCCTTCATGGCTCCCAAATGACGTCATATGGCAGAAGATGACACTGCAGCCGATCAGCGATGCGTGGTCCTCTCGGCCTGATTGGGGAGTTACTTCGTTTTTTAATCACAAGAGTACGTTTCTAACGAGCCATCACATTGTATAAAAAAATCTAATTACGTTTTGTCGCCAGCCGTAGTGGCCGAGCGGTTCTAGGCGCTTCAGTCCAGAACCGCGCTGCAGCTACGGTCGCAGGTTCGAATCCTGCCTAGGGCATGGATGTGTGTGATGTCCTTAGGTTAGTTAGGTTTAAGTAGTTCTAAGTCTAGGGGAACAGAAAGCAGATGGCAGTTATGAGTCGAGGGACATGAAAGGGAAGCAGTGGTTGGGAAGAGAGTGAGACAGGGTTGTAACGTCTACCCGATACTATTCAAAAATGGTTCAAACGGCTCTGAGCGCTATGGGACTTAACATCTGAGGTCATCAGTCCCCTAGAACTTAGAACTACTTAAACCTAAGTAACCTAAGGACATCACACACATCCATGCCCGAGGCAGGATTCGAACCTGCGACCGTAGCAATCGCGCGGTTCCGGACTGAAGCGCTTAGAACCGCTCGGCCACCGCGGCCGGCCCGATACTATTCAATCTATATATTGAGTAAGCAGTAAAGGAAACAAAAGAAAAGTTCGGAGTAGGTATTAAAATCCATGGAGAAGAAATAAAAACTTTGAGGTTCGCAGATGACATTGTAATTCTGTCAGAGACAGCAAAGGACTTGGAAGAGCAGTTGAACGGAATTGACAGTGTCTTGAAAGGAGGATATAAGATGAACATCAACAAAAGCAAAACAAGGATAATGGAATGTAGTCGAATTAAGTCGGGTGATGCTGAGGGAATTAGATTAGGAAATGAGACACTTAAAGTAGTAAAGGAGTTTTGCTATTTGGGGAGCTAAATAACTGATGATGGTCGAAGTAGAGAGGATATGAAATGTAGACTGGCAAAGGCAAGGAAAGCGTTTCTGAAGAAGAGAAATTTGTTAACATAGAGTATAGATTTAAGTGTCAGGAAGTCGTTTCTGAAAGTATTTGTATGGAGTGTAGCCATGTATGGAAGTGAAACATGGACGATAAATAGTTTAGACAAGAAGAGAATAGAAGCTTTCGAAATGTGGTGCTATAGAAGAATGCTGAAGATTAGATGGGTATATCACATAAGTAATGAAGAGGTCTTGAATGGAATTGGGGAGAAGAGTAGTTTGTGGCACAACTTGACCAGAAGAAGGGATCGGTTGGTAGAACATGTTCTGAGGCATCAAGGAATCACACGTTTAGTACTGGAGGGCAGCATGGAGGGTAAAAACCGTAGAGAGAGACCAAGAGATGATTACACTAAGCAGATTCAGAAGGATGTAGGCTGCAGTAGGTACTGGGAGATGAAGAAGCTTGCACAGGATAGAGTAGCATGGAGAGCTGCATCAAGCCAGTCTCAGGACTGAAGACCACAACAACAACAAGTCTAGGGGACTGATGACCTCAGATGTTAAGTCCCATAGCGCTCAGAGCCATTTGAACCAACCATTTGAACGTTTTGTCACAGTGTTCCATCTCTGCTCTGCTTGTTTAATGGCAGATCATATATCAAGTTGTCGCTATTATAGTTCTGCGCAGTGGCGCCTAACAGAAAATGTATGTGTAGGCTTTGACATTCCAAACGTCCATCAGTGATTCTGAATTTATTGAGCACAATTAAGTGAAAGAAGCAGACAGTCCTTCATATGGGAAGAAATTCTACAATGAATTTCTGAATGACAACTCCTTCTACTCAATAGATGGATTTCTAGATATAAAGTAGTAACTGTAAAAAAAATAATTAGTTTGTGTGACGAAAAGTTATGTTAAAGTGACACGTTCTACATCATTACGAAATGTAGTATTCACGATCTATGGAACAAGTGTTATTGTTGTATGTATGTTTGTCTTTAGTATTGCGACTGCAAGTTAGAAGCCCGCATCTCATGGTCGTGCGGTAGCGTTCTCGCTTCCCACGCCCGGGTTCGATTCCCGGCGGGGTCAGGGATTTTCTCTGCCTCGTGATGGCTAGGTGTTGTGTGATGTCCTTAGGTTAGTTAGGTTTAAGTAGTTCTAAGTTCTAGGGGACTGATGACCATAGATGTTAAGTCCCATAGTGCTCAGAGCCATTTGAACCATTTGCAAGTTAGAAACCACTGAATGCACCGTGTGTCTTTTCTGGAGCGCACGTCACTATTCCAAATTGTTTTACTCACTACTTACCGCAAAATTCGACATGTGCTCATTTGCACGAAGAAGTCTGTCGGAAGACTTATGATGCGAATCTGTTCAGAAGTGGGTCAGTATTCTGTTGAACAATAGGTTAGACGTGACGGCTAGGCGGACGTTTTCTTTACTGTTACGTCGGCAGTTATGAAACGGCGACGTGCGGCCTGCTTTGGCTTCCAACAAGCCTTTTCCTCATAGACTATTTTCTCATGCGCACCTTGGCTTACGACTGACTGAACTACGATTTCATTTCCGGGAGCTGCCGTTCAGGGTTTAAGCTACCTCCACAGAAAATTTCATCCATACCGATCCAGCTGTTTAGTCACGAAAATGTAACAGAAAGAGTTACTTTAACATCTATAGTATTAGAACGGATATTCATAAAATATCACTCAAAGATTGCGAAATTTTATCGCTGGGGTCCGGGTTCACCATGTACCGTATACGCTGTAACACCACAGGAGAGAGAAATCAGCCCGCAACAACAAGTGAATCAATTTTGTACCGGAGTAGTTTACATTACGTAGCAATTATTCAGTTCGATACTTAACTACATTTCGAAGCCCATTCGTCACAAACAAGTGCATGTAGCGTTCATAATAGTGGGGTCGGTATTCTAGCTATAAGTTTGACTTCATTATTATGAAAAGGATAGTTGCTATTCATCATATAGCAGAATGCTGAATCGCAGATAGGCACAACAAAAAGACTGTCAGAAAGTAAACTTTCCGCCAAAAAAGCCTTCATCAGAATTAGACAACACACACACACACGCTTACGCAAACACAACTCAAACACACACATATGATCACAGTAACTGGCAGTCTCCGCTATATGGTGAGTACCAACTATCCTTTTCGTAATATTGTTCCTGTATTTTCCATTACATGTTTAAATTCGTTATTTTGATTTTTTCAGGCTCTGATATCTCCTTTTTAATAAACCGACAGGACAATAAATTGCTGGAGATTGTGTAGGTATAGTTATTCTGTTTATTTCCTGAAGAGCGATCCCGCCCGCTAGCGGTAAATTTTTCGTCTGTGAAGTTTACAGAAAAGAAAACACATGTGACAACAGCAGCGACGGAGCTAGATCGAGTGCACAATATGAAACACTCGACAATAACGTATTTACTCAATATATTAGTTTATACAATGTTCTCTTCCGTGGCACGCGCCAAACGGTTTCGGGCCAATGACTGAAACGATGCAGCTCGAGACTTATCGACATTAAAGCACAGTCCTCGAAATGCGCAAACCTCATATCATACAGAATGAGATTTTCACTCTGCAGCGGAGTGTGCGCTGCTATGAAACTTCCTGGCAGATTAAAACTGTGTGCCCGACCGAGTTCGAGTCTCGGTCGGGCACACCGTTTTAATCTGCCAGGAAGTCTCATATCATACACACGCACTGTTTCAGCAGTGATCCACAGATCTGCGTTCATTGCGCACGCGAAAACTGTCTTAGCGCATCCACACATAAACAGAGCATACAGTTCAAAGTTTGCTCGTTATTAATCTCTGCCGGCCGTGGTGGCCGAGCGGTTCTAGGAGCTTCAGTCTGGAACCGCGCGACCTCTACGGTCGCAGGTTCTAACCCTGCCTCGGGCATGGATGTGTGTGATGTCCTTAGAACTACTTAAACCTAACTAACCTAAGTTCTAGGGGACTGATGACCTCAGATGTTAAGTCCCATAGTGCTCAGAGCCATTTTATTAATCTGTATATTTCTATAGTTCAAATGGTTCAAATGGCTCTGAGCACTATGGGACTCAACTGCTGCGGTCATTAGTCCCCTAGAACTTAGAACTAGTTAAACCTAACTAACCTAAGGACATCACAAACATCCATGCCCGAGGCAGGATTCGAACCTGCGACCGTAGCGGTCTCGCGTTTCCAGACTGCAGCGCCTTTAACCGCACGGCCACTTCGGCCGGCTTCTATAGTTCGCAGGATATGATGCACATATTGACATAAGCGTTTTATCCGTGTTAATGAGCGCAAAACGAACACGCCACATTCTCTTCGCCACCGCCCTACCACCCAATGGTTCTCTCTCGATATTCGAAAACTATCTCTCTTATAGGAAAGTTGTATATACATGCACTGAACATTTATGTTCTTGTAATATTTGAATGTATGACATTTGTTGCTGAATAGCAGGGATAAAACGAAATAATAAAGACAAGTAATATTTATAAAGGCTTCCTAGAACAATACCTGCACAAAACTGAGAAGAACCTACCAAAATCGACGGTGCTGGAATCTGTCGTCCCGATTAACGTTCCTTCATAGCAACATGGAACCTTTCAGTGCTGCCCGAGCAAACAATAAGAGTCAGCAGTTGGGGTATCAAGTCTTCGACCACCAACTCTACAATAGCTTTCTAGTAATAAGCGCCTATAAGTTGTTGTTGCAATTGAAACAGTGACTTGGTGGACAACGATATGAAGAGGATGTGACGACTTCAAGATCGCCATTGTCAACAAATTCAGTTCCTAGGTGGAGAACATGTATGCAAAGGGTCTGAAGGAGCTACTACGGCATTACAAAAATATCTGGAAGAAAACAGCGATTCCTTAGAAAAGTGAAGAAGGTTTCCAGGAAACTTAAACCGCTAGTAAAAGCGTTTTCCTGACGAATAATTTTTTTATTACCTAACGGCATAAACTTTTCTAATACACCTCGTGCATTTATGGACGTTGCTCATCATATCACTGACATGAGTGGACCTGACAAGTCTGTAGCGGATACAGTAAAACGAGCGTCCTGAGATGCAAACCATATTGGTCAGACGGAGAGTCATTTTCGATCAGAGAAGAAGAACAAAAAGACACCTTTAGACTGAGGAACTACAATTCATCATTAGTTGTGTATGTGGATGGGACAGAGCACCTCCACAAAGAAACAGAAACTTTCAAATGGTTCAAATGGCTCTTAGCACTATGGGACTTAACATCTGTGGTCATCAGTCCCCTAGAACTTAGAACTACTTAAACCTAACTAACCTAAGGACATCACACACATCCATGCCCGAGGCAGGATTCGAACCTGCGACCGTAGCAGTCGCGCGGTTCCAGACTGAGCGCCTAGAACCGCTAGACCACCGCGACCGGCGAAACAGAAACTCTCTTTTGGGGAAAAGAAAGGTAGAAACTCTGCTTGCTGGAAGAATTAGTAATGACCATTCACGAAAAGATATAAGAGAATGTATTTAAAGTGCGAATGAAAGAGAACAGAACGAAAGCAGACTTTTTGATTTGAGAACGAAAGCAGACTTTTTGATTTGTTTCTATGTAGATACGTAGCTATCTATTTAACACTTCGTTGTTTTGTGTGACAGCTGATTCAAAAGGTGCTTGCCTTTCTTCTACGTATGGCTCCCCAGGCCATTACACCGAAATCTCTTTTGTTCCCAAATGAGACATACTTCCCACGTACGAAGACCAACGCTGTGATCTGGATAAAAGGCCTCTTGATCTCTTATTTGTTCCATGAAGGTGATAAGATTGTTCTTGATTTTTGGACGTTCCTGCAAGATCGCTTTACTTTTCTCGTGCTTCACCCGCGATACCGTCAGTACTTTGCCAACTTTTTGGGTAGTGCCTTCTTCGATCCCCCCTGCAGCTGGGGTGTCCCAGGTATGAGAAGGTGATTTCAGTGAGATTGCGTAGTACCAAGATTCGATCCAATATATTGGCAAATGCAATATTCTTCGTGAAGATGTGCCTAGAACATGCCTGATTGCCTTGGGATTCAGTGTGCGTCTACCCACAAGTTGGCGGGACGCAGAAGCCATTTTGTCTGTTCTGCCAGGAGAGCGTTTTCTTTAAATTATATAATTCCCTTTTTATTTTGTTTGTTATTGATGGTAATTCTACGTAATTGTTTTTCGCCTGGAGGGCATCCTATGTGATCTCGACAAGTATATAAGAATAAATAAATAAATAAATTAGAATGATACATGATCTGAAAACACAAACCTGATATCGAAGGGGTATACTTATTTACATAATCAAGAAATACTTTTTTTATGCAGAAGGCCGTCATTTATTTTAGACCACCAGAGCTTTTTTTATTTTCTAGAAAAAAAGACCTCACCTGAACGGTAAAATTTTAATTACTATTAAAAAAATAAAAAAAACCGTGACACGCGCACGGTTTTAATTTGCTCTGATGTTTCAGAAAAGGTCACACTTCGTTGCAACGTAAATGATTAGTTGTGGATATAAGAAAGCATCCTGAAATGACAGAGTTCCAGTGGGATTAATCAATAATTAAAAAAAAGCCACATCGTGACTAATTAACCAGTGAATCCATCATCCCTTATCTGATATTAACTGTAACAGCACAGCAAGTGAATGAAACTTTATCAAGGAAGCTTGTAGAAATGACAGAGTTCCTGCAGGATTAATCAGTAACCAAACAAGTCACACTTGTCTTCCTGCGTGCTAATTAATCGATGAATTCGGCATCCTTTGTCTGATACTAAGTTTAATAGTTTGATGCAAGATCTTTCATATACAGGGTGTTACAAAAAGGCATGGCCAAACTTTCAGGAAACATTCCTTACACACAAAGAAAGAAAATATGTTATGTGGACATGTGTCCGGAAACGCTTACTTTCCATGTTAGAGCTCATTCTATTACTTCTCTTCAAATCACAGCACTTTGTTACAGGAAATGTTCAAAATGTCCTCCGTTAGCGAGGATACATGCATCCACCCTCCGTCGCATGGAATCCCTGATGCGCCGATGCAGCCCTGGAGAATGGCGTCTTGTATCACAACCGTCCACAATACGAGCACGAAGAGTCTCTACATTTGGTACCGGGGTTGCGTAGACAAGAGCTTTCAAATGCCCCCATAAATGAAAGTCAAGAGGGTTGAGGTCAGGAGAACGTGGAGGCCACGGAATTGGTCCGCCTCTACCAATCCATCGGCCACCGAATCTGTTGTTGAGAAGCGTACGAACACTTCGATTGAAATGTGCAGGAGCTCCATCGTGCATGAACCACATGTTGTGTCGTACTTGTAAAGGCACATGTTGTAGCAGCATAGGTAGAGTATCCCGTATGAAATCATGATAACGTGCTCCATTGAGCGTAGGTGGAAGAATATGGGGCCCAATCAAGACATCACCAAAAATGCCTGCCCAAACGTTCACAGGAAATCTGTGTTGATGACGTGATTGCACAATTGCGTGCGGATTCTCGTCAGCCCACGCATGTTGATTGTGAAAATTTACAATTTGATCACGTTGGAATGAAGCCTCATCCGTCAAGAGAACATTTGCACTGAAATGAGGATTGACACATTGTTGGATGAACCATTCGCAGAAGTGTACCCGCCGGCCGAAGTGGCCGTGCGGTTAAAGGCGCTGCAGTCTGGAACCGCAAGACCGCTACGGTCGCAGGTTCGAATCCTGCCTCTGGCATGGATGTGTGTGATGTCCTTAGGTTAGTTAGGTTTAACTAGTTCTAAGTTCTAGGGGACTAATGACCTCAGCAGTTGAGTCCCATAGTGCTCAGAGCCATTTGAACCATTTGAAGTGTACCCGTGGAGGCCAATCAGCTGCTGATAGTGCCTGCACACGCTGTACACGGTACGGAAACAACTGGTTCTCCCGTAGCACTCTCCATACAGTGACGTGGTCGAAGTTACCTAGTACAGCAGCAACTTCTCTGACGCTGACATTAGGGTTATCGTCAACTGCACGAAGAACTGCCTCGTCCGTTGCAGGTGTCCTCGTCGTTCTAGGTCTTCCCCAGTCGCGAGTAATAGGCTGGAATGTTCCGTGCTCCCTAAGACGCCACCAATTGCTTCTAACGTCTTCCTGTCGGGATACCTTCGTTCTTGAAATCTGTGTCGATAAAAACGTACCGCGCCACGGCTATTGCCCCGTGCTAATCCATACATCAAATGGGCATCTGCCAACTCCGCATTTGTAAACATTGCACTGACTGCAAAACCACGTTCGTGATGAACACTAACCTGTTGATGCTACGTACTGATGTGCTCGATGCTATTACTGTAGAGCAATGAGTCGCATGTCAACACAAGCACCGAAGTCAACATTACCTTCCTTCAATTGGGCCAACTGGCGGTGAATCGGGGAAGTACAGTACATACTGACGAAACTAAAATGAGCTCTAACATGGAAATTAAGCGTTTCCGGACACATGTCCACATAACATATTTTCTTTATTTGTGTGTAAGGAATGTTTCCTGAAAGTTTGGCCGTACCTTTTTGTAACACCCTGTATAACGAGAACAAAAGTAGGCCCAAACCGAACCTTGAGGTACGTGTATAGTTCTCCATTCTGAAGGCAGGCGAGCGCGTCGGCGCGGCCGGAGCAGCACAACGCAGAAGCAGAGGCGTGGGTGGCGCGCTGCGGGTCTTCTTCCGCCACGTGCCGCGTGCTATGTGAGCCGCGCAGTCTGCGGCGGCAGCCACGTGGGCGGCGTTGCCACGCCGACTGCGTTCCGAGTTGGCGCGCCCCAGCAGTCGGCACGGCAACGCCGCTCCGCGCCAGCGCTGGCGGCGCTTGACGCCTGCAAAGCCGCGGCCGGCAGTCCCGCGTTGCACTCCGTTGTTGACAGCCGCAGCAGCCGGCCGCGACATTCCTGCGTACTTGGCGAACGTCTACGGATCGACGGCCCTCGCAATGATGATGCTCGTTGAGGTGAGTATCCCGTCCGGAAATTTTCCACACAAACTAGTTTGACACTTGTATCACCATTTATTTCTCTGAGGCACCACAAACCATAAAAGTGTGTAAAGAAACTCTTCGGTTAAATGGCACTAGCTTACATTAACAAAAATAAGAGATAATCCGGGCAGTATTATTGCCATCTGAGTTATGGAGGTACTGTGCAGATGACTAATGACCTAAGAAATTTTTTGAGATGAAACTCCACATCGTCCTTCGCGGCTATGCCATCTATCCACACTGGGAAAGAGATGAAGACAATCTCAGGACGCAGTTCGCGATGATGAAGGACAGATGGACTGAGTTATAATGAATTACGTGACTTTTCTTCTACCAATGCATATTTCTATAAACTGACTTGATACATTTTGTGGCCATGGGTACAACACATTTTTTGAATTCGTCAACAATGTTAGCCTTTCTCCAAACTTTATGTTGCTAAAAAATGGAGTGACAGTGAAATGCGAATGTCTTTACTAGTGTGATGTGACATCGATCTACAGCTTTCGCGTGATTATTAAACATTTTAGCTTCTACTCCTGGCTATCAAAATTTATATTTACTGCGACTGCTATTTTGACAGCCATAACGAGAATAAGAATATTTTTTAAGTCTGTGCCTGTGACTCTATGTTAAGCTATTAAAACCATAAAACCCATTCGTAACCAACCATCGAAATTTATTTATTAGTTACTACATGGTGTAAAACTTAGCTCGAACTTCAGGTAACAGTTTTGGATTTTCGTTCATCAGTATAACTCCCATCAATGTAACGCCGTTAGATATTCAAAAACACCAAATTTCCTACTGAAAAATATACGACGATAATTTATGGAAGAGTTGCGTTGCTTATGGAGAGTTTTTGCTTGAGTACCCATAGCTTTATCCTGTTTCCACTGTTTTGATGCTAAGAAACGAAAAGTTGAATGAAAATACTCGGCACTAATCATCGTAAGTTGAAAAGTGTAAGCCGGCCAGTGTGGCCGAGTGGTTCTAGGCGCTTCAGTCTGGAACCGCGTGACCGCTCCGGTAGCAGGTTCGAATCCTGCCTCGGGCATGGTTAGTTAGGTTTAAGTAGTTCTAAGTTCTAGGGAACTGATGACCTCAGCTGTTAAGTCCCATAGTGCTCAGAGCCATTTGAACCATTTTTTTGAAAAGTGTAAAGTTTATACGCAGAACGACGTTATTCAACAGAAAATTCACTGATCTGACAATATCTAATGAAGTTACGCTCGTACGATCAATGACGATAAATTAATAGATTGTGAACTAAATGTGGATCCACGTCTCCGAAACGCTTCGTGTCCAAAAAATATAATTTTTTCTGACTGATTACAAAGTCTTTTGTCATATTAATATTGCCATATAAGTTTACGTAATGGCAACAACTAGATATTTTCATGAAACTTCCTGGCAGATTAAAACTGTGTGCCCGACCGAGACTCGAACTCGGGACCTTTGCCTTTCGCGGGCAAGTGCTCAACCAACTGAGCTACCGAAGCACGGCTCACGGCCGGTACTCACAGCTTTACTTATGCCAGTACCTCGTCTCCTACCTTCCAAACTTTACAGAAGCTCTCCCGCGAACCTTGCAGAACTAGCACTCCTGAAAGAAAGGATATTGCGGAAGTTTGAAAGGTAGGAGACGAGGTACTGGCAGAAGTAAAGCTGTGAGTACCGGTCGTGAGTCGTGCTTCGGTAACAGTCTGCCTTCGGCGGTGCTACGGCACGGACGTCTGTTTACGTCACTGCCGGAGAAGTTCGCGCTCTCGCAGTTGTTTACCTCTTCGGCGTACTCGTGCGTTTAGGCGACTCGATATAGAATGGCACATGCATACCGAAAGTCGACTCTCAAGATTAGTTTTTCGAATGAATATGCGCGACCGAAAGCCTACGAAATAGAAAGGTTCCTACGAGACGAAGTTAAACTCGACTAGAACGAACTTATCGGAATCCACCTCTCCATAGTGAGCAGTGTCGTTTACGTCAAGCTGATTAACGATGCAGTATGTGACAGAATCATCCGAGATACTAAACATGGACTCAAATTTCGTCACTCTGATGGACATGTTGGAGAAGTAAGTATTGATCACGCAGGACTGGGCTTACGAAACATACGTATTTTCGAACTTCCCTTCGAGGTTCCGTCTGACTTGGTCGTTGACGCCTTACGCCCATATGTAAGAGTGCTTAGCCACGTTGAGGAAAAATGGTCCAACTTCACGACTTACCCCGTTCTCAATGGGGTGCGTCAAATCAGAATAGAACTGACACAACATGTACCCTCGTACTTGTTCATCGGCGGATGCAGAGCTATAGTCATATACGATGGACAACCCAAAACATGCTCAGGCTGCGGGAAAGAGGGCCACGTCCGTTCCGAATGTATGCAGCGGAGGATAGTGCAAGTTCCAAACGGCGAACCCGTACCTCCGTCCACGTTGACGCCGCTGCCACTAACGTATGCGGACGCGTTTCGAACGGATCCCATCCCGAAGAATGACCACCTACAGAATCCTGACAGTTTACGGCACCCGACTGCGGCAGAGACCGCCTCCAGTGACGAAACAACGCGCGCCTCGGCCGCTCCGGCGCCGACGACGCACTTAACCGAGCGGAAAGGATCGCTAGGAGAAATGGAAATTGATCCTGCTGTTGTGCCGACAGCTGCTTTCGTCCCTGAGCACCGGGAGTCACTTCCGCACTCGGATACGGAGGCGCACACGCGCAAACAACGATCGCCGAAGCGCCACAAGAAACGACGACTAGCGCCGTCGGATACCTGCTTACTGCAGTCCACGTCAGACGAACTTGGGTGTAACGTCGATACAGTGCATCCGGATGCGCAACGGGAGGTTCTACCTCCCCCACAGCAGTACGACGCGGATCATGCTACACAGGGGTTAAATACAGACACACCGGACGGAAAGCCGACGGAAGGAGTCCCTCCACCCACCGCAGCATCGCCACAGCCTTCGGTCAGCCCGGCCGGAGAGACACGACGGGAGCTGGACCTCCAGCACAGGAACTGGGCCGACGACTCCGATACTGACCCCCACACCGACGACGCACCCGCCATGGCGAGTGCTGCGTCCACCGGATGTTAACCGCGCAGAAGATGCAGACTGACGCACGGACAGCATGTCACCGGGCAGCAGCACACAAATTAACATAAGCGTTCATGTGCGCTTTACGCACTGAGGACCAGCTGCAGGCATATCGAACGGCATCTATAAATATTAATACGATCAGAACGCCTGTCAAATTGCAATTATTACGAGACATGTTGCATGCGTCAGAAGTCGACATCGTTCTGCTGCAGGAAGTATGTGTTGAGAGCTTCCCCGACCTCTATGAGTACGATACGTACATTACACCTACTACCGACGGCGTCAGCGGAACAGCGATACTTCTACGTAGCGGCATAGTAGCCGAGGACGTGGTGTACCTGCCGTCAGCGCGAGGACTGGCGCTCACAGTGCTGGGAGTACGGGTAGTTAACATTTACGCACCGTCGGGGTCAGACAGACGGCGCGACCGATCCCGATTTTACGCAGAGGAGATAGCAACCCTATTCTTAGGTCTTTTTTGGAGGCGACTTCAACTGCGTGCTCGCACCAAAAGATCAACACCCACGTTATAGTTCGTGCCCGGAGCTGCGGCAACTCATACAGGACATGAATCTCATTGATACATGGGAGAAGATACATGGCGACAGACGTGGATACACCTACGTCACGAGTCACTCTGCAAGTCGTCTCGATCGCATTTACGTAACACGTCGTCTCGAACCTGCGATCCTCGATGCGGAATTGTGGCCTGTCGCCTTTTCAGATCACATAGCATATATATGCACGGTCTCCCTGAGTCGTCAACAAGTGTGGAGGAGTCGCAGTGTTTGGAAACTGAATACAGCACACCTTAGGGAACCTGAGTGCAGACGCTTAGTCGAAGACACTTGGAACGTGTGTGAACGACGCCTCCCGACATATCCGACGACGTTGCAGTGGTGGCTGGAATGCGTTAAGCCTGCATTGCGCCGAGCGTTAAATGCATACGGAAGAGAGCAGATGATGTGGAGGCGATACACGACGGAATTTTATTTCACGATGTTGCGCGAACTTTCTGTACAAGCACCTTCACAGGAGCGTCGTGCCGGTATAAAACGAGCACAGGCCCAAATAATTTCCATAACCCGTCGCCGACTGGAGGGTGTCGCAATCCGTGCAAGGGCCTTTGAACGCGTCCGTGGAGAATCCCCGTCGATGTATCACGTTATCAGAGAAAAACAACGTAGCCGCAGAATCTTAATACAGACGGTCGTACTGCCAGATGGTCGCCGCATGACAACGCAAAAAGACATTGCCAACGCTTTCGTGGAACACTACGGTCATCTCTATGAAGAAGCGGAACACGATCAGCGCCTTTCATGAGGTCCGACGAACGCTCTCCGCGTGTCTCGACGAGTCGGCCAACCTGGAGTTAACAGGTGAAATCACAGTTGACGACGTAATGGAAGCGATTGATAAGGGAGCGTCGCACAAATCGCCGGGGCCCGACGGGTTTCCGTTAGAGTTCTATCGTACATTTAAAGATCTCATGATTCCACGATGGACTGCCATGTACTGAGAATTGATGTCTCCCGACGTGACTCTTCCACCCTCCTTCGTGGAAGGAATGATCATCCCCATCCACAAACCATCTGGCGGCACAGGGATACAGGCCTACCGGCCACTGACCCTTCTTAATTGCGACTACAAGATCTACGCCAGGATACTTGCAGCACGCTTTAAACGCGTGATACGCCAAGTGATTTCACTCGACCAAACCCAGCTAGGAGGAGCTAGCAATTTACAAACGGCACTCAACGACTACCGCGATGTTATCGCACTGGCTTCAACATGTCGTCTCCGGGGTGTATTGGTATCGATAGACTTCGATCGCGCATTTGACAGGCTGAGTCATGCTTATCTCACGGACGTGATGACGAAAATGAAGTTTCCGGGAAGTTTTGTCACCGTCGTCATGAGACTACTCCACGGAGCCGCATCCAAAGTGCTCATCAATGGACGCTTGGTGGGGCCCATCACCATCTCACGATCGGTCAGACAAGGGTGCCCGCTGTCAACGATATTGTATGCCATCGCTGTCGAGCCGCTGCTTTGCGGGCTCCGGAATCGACTCCAAGGAATGACGATAAGGCACAACACGTTTATATGCCGAACATACGCAGATGACCTAGTGTTTTTAGCAAGGTCCGGCGACGAGGCAAGAGTGGCCTTGCATTGGATTAATTTGTATTGTACGGCTACGGGAAGTCGCCTGAACATGGCAAAGTCAGGAGCGATGAACATCGGGAGAGGACTCCCGACAGGAAGTGTAGCACCATTACAGCCGATCAACAAGATGAAATGCCTAGGAATTATCTTCACTACAGACGTTCGACGCACGGCGGCACTGAGTTACAGACATCTTCTGCAAACAATTCGTGCGAGTGTCCGAAGTCACAGGTTAAGGGCACTGGATATGATACAACGGGTCACCTTTGCCAACACTTATCTAGCCTCTCGCATCCCCCACCTGGCACAAGTTCTTCCTATGCCGGTGGTGTTGGCCCGCCGAATCCTGGCGGCACTAGGATATTTTGTGAGCACAGGTCTGCTTTTTAAGGTAGGATACGAAACCCTCACCTTCCTCGTAGTCGTGGAGGTCTTGGACTCGTCCACGTACGCGACCGATCAGTGGCTATTTATGTAACCATAATGATAAAGATGTGGACACGACACCAGACAAGTCTGACGGGCAGCTTGATAGACGAACTCGCTCCAACTTCGCTTTCGGCTCCGGTAGCGGTGGCTCACATCTCACCATCGCTTGCCCATATGCGAACTTTCTTTGTGGAACACAGTTATGTACATATGGAACTACCGACTACCAGGACGGCGACGGCACGTGATATATATCACATCTTGACTCGACGACGGCCGAATAACGCCGTAGAGCGCCGCCAACCAACAATTACGTGGTCAGTGGTATGGCGTACAGTGCACCACCCACACCTTGATACGGGAACGCGCGCACTGTGGTATCAGGTGGTAAATGGGAAGTACGTGACTCGTTCCAGGTTGCATAAAATTCATATGGCGGACGAGCCACTGAGTCCGCAGTGCAATGTTATAGACACTGAGGAGCATCGCCTGATATGCGGTCCTTCGGCGGACGTATGGTGTTTGGTCAAAAAAATGATCGCCTTCCTCCTTCGGGTGGGGCCGCAAACAATAGAACCACGCACACTACTTCTCCCAGATAGGACATATTATCCCCGAACGAAGACAAACGCAGTGACTTGGATTCGAGGTTTGACTGTGCGTTATCTTTTCCGAGACGACAGTAAGAATGTGCTTGACTTTTGGGCCTTACTACAGGAACATCACTCACAGCTTATGAGACATCCGAGATATCGAACATATTACGCAAATTTTTTAGGGAGTGCCTTGCTTGATCCCCCACCCAGTTGGGTTGTCCCGGGTAGGAGAATGTAATTATTGTCTATAAGTATCAGAGCACGAAAGGACCAGGACAGTGGAGAGGATCCACAAACACACGTGAAGACGTACCCGATACCAACGCGAGGTATGACGGGATTAGTGAGGTACGCGCCTAAAAGAGGAACGTAGAACGTTATTGTTTTGTACTGACAGAAGAAGGATATTTTATTTTATTTTTTTCACTATTATGTAAAAAAAAAAGGAAGTCCACTTATTTACGTTTCCCAGAAAATTTTATTTTATAACGTTATCGTCTTATATATTTAAAAAAAATGCTAGAAGCAGTTTATGTTTGTTACTGTTACACCGAAAAAAAAAGTGGTCAGCGCGAAAAAAAAATAAAATAAAATATATATATATATATAAAAGATGGTAGAGCACTTGCCCGCGAAAGGCAAAGGTCCCGAGTTCGAGTCTCGGTCGGGCACACAGTTTTAATCTGCCAGGAAGTTTCATATCAGCGCACACTCCGCTGCAGAGTGAAAAATCTCATTCCGGAGATATTTTCATGTTCATTTTATTTGAACCTTACAGTTGAGCTTTTTCCATCCAGTTGTGTAGCAAGTATATTTTAATTTATTGTGCCTAGTGAATTCGGAAGTCCATGAAATATTGTTACGTTTGGCTTAAAAGTAAATACAAGAAAAGTCAAAGAGAAAAATGAATAACACAAAGGAAAAATTCGTTCAAATGGCTCTGAGCACTATGGGACTTAACATCTATGGTCATCAGTCCCCTAGAACTTAGAACTACTTAAAAGTAACTAACCTAAGGACATCACACAACACCCAGTCATCACGAGGCAGAGAAAATCCCTGACCCTGCCAGGAATCGAACCCGGGAACCCGGGCGTGGGAAGCGAGAACGCTACCGCACGACCACGAGCTGCGGACTCAAAGGAAAAGTGTCATCTATTAAATCTGTCGTGATTATAACGTACGGAAGAAGGTTGTAATTAAGACCGAAGTCCTGTTCAGTGCCTGAAAAATATTCAGTGATGGCGTATACTGAACTAAGGCTGCACATAAAATTGTCTGCATGAAATTTTGAATCGTGGGAAGAAAAAATGGATGGTAGGCGTAGATGTGAAGCGGTCATACATTGTAAGGCAATTCTCCAGTGTTGTGGTCAGACGTCGTCGACTGGAACCTTGAAGATGAGTAGTTCTGTCCTCACGGCTCCATGGAGTCCACCATCAGTTCACTCACATCCAAACGCTCACAAACCTGCATATTGCACGATTCGACCAGCCGGCCAAATAGGAGCTCACAATGAGGGCCCTTTCAGACTGTCAGGTGATGATAACGCTGTCTCGCATAAGTACGCAACATCTGTGTATCCTTGACCACTCAACATCTGGCGCTGTTCACGCCCCTTATAAAACCTATGGTAACAACACTAAATACGAACAACACTAGTGGACTCTGGTGAGCGTTCTGCTCGGCACAGACAATAACAATTCCAATCATTTACGTATTTGCCGATGGTATGTACATGTACGAAGCTAAATTGACATACTTCCGCATCACTTCCTTTACATGTAGTGTATTTAATCTGGATGATGAAGTAGTGACTACTGGCACGTAAGGGAAAAACACAGAACAAGAATGTAGGAAACTATAACACCGAAGTCGTTGCTCGATTATGAGCCGAAATGAGGAATATGGAAGACCAATCTGTCAAAGAAAAAAATGAACAGATTTCAATACTTGAAGGTGGAACAAATCAGAGATGGTTTAAAGGTTAATGATAATAATGATGTTTTATTTTGTACATAATTCGGTATAATGTATGTAAATCTAACTATTTTTATCGATCCACCGAACAGGTGCACATGGTACAGAACAGAAGGTTCCTATAAATAGCCCCCATCTGTACATTCTCCTGTTCAACCTCCACGGTGGATTAGTTTGTTGTCAGTTTTATGGTGTTCAGTCCTTAGACTGGTTTAATGCAGCACTTAATCTTAGTTAGTCCATCCTGTGCAAACCTCTTGATCTCTGCATGACAACTGCAACCTACATCCACTTGAAGATTCAGTGTTACTATAATCGAGCTTTAGTCTCTCACTACAGTCCCCCCCCCCCCCCCCCCCAGATTTTCATCTACTGTCAAATTCAATATTGCTAGATGTCTTAAGAAGTAGCTTGTCGTACTATCCCATCTCTTAGGCGAGTTTTGACGCTAAAGATCTTTTCGCCCTGAATACTACTTCGTCCGTTTCCCGAGCTACACATCTGATATGTAGCAGCACATTTCAAAAGTTTCTGTCCCCTTCTTGTCTATGCTGCTTATCATTCAAGTTGCAGTTCCGTATAAGGCTACATCCTAGACAAACTACATTCTGAAATAGACTTCCTAACACACAAATTTACATTAATGTTAACAAATTTCTCTTTTCCAGAAATGCTTTTCTTGTTACTGTCAGTCTGCATTTTATATTTCCTCTGTTCTCATGCTAAGCAAATAACAATTCTCTTCTACAACTTTCAGTGTGTCATTTCCTAACCTAATTCTGTAAGTATCACAGGAGTTTTGTTCGCCTACATTCCAGTATCTTCGTTTCCCCTTTGTTGATGTTCATCTTGTAAACTCATTTCGAGGCGCTATCCGTTGCGTTCGTCTTCAGTTCTCTTTACAAATTTCTTCTTGGCTGCCTCTACTGCTTACTCCAAGTGCAAACAGAATAATATCGGGAATAGGCTACAATACTGTCTCCCTCCTCGACTACTGCTTGGATTTCATGGCCTTCGACTGATAATCGCAATCTGCTTGCCGTACAATTTGTAGATAATTTCTCTCCCCCCCCCCCCCGCCTCCCCCCCCCACCATCATACATACACTTTTCAGAATTTCAAGGAGTCTATGCTAGACAACACTGTCAAAAGCTTTCTCTAAATCTACAAAAGCTGTAAATGTAATTTGCTCAGTCTATCTTCTAAGATAAGTAGTAGAGTCGGTAATGACGTGGCGTGTTCCTCCATTTTCACAGACCTCAACCCTATGGTCACCAGGGTCCTGTAATGCGCGTTCGTATTGTCGCAGCGGTGACTTATAAAGCTAATGATCCTGAAATTTTCGCTTCTGTTGGCACCTACCTTCGTTGCTATTATTACATTCGTCTTGAATTCTGGCGATATTTCGCGAGTGTGATATATCTTGGGTAGCGTATGGAACAGTTCTGTCGTGGACGTCTCTCCCAAGATTCTCATCAAAAATGGTTCAAATGGCTCTGAGCACTATGGGACTTGACATCTGAGGTCATCAGTCCCCTAGAACTTAGAACTACTTAAACCTAACTAACCTAAGGACATCACACACATCCATGCCCGAGGCAGGATTCGAACCTGCGACCGTAGCGGTCGCGCGGTTTCATACTGAAGTGCCTAGAACCGCTCGGCCACACCGGCCAGCGATTCTCATCAACTCTCCAGATTGTATAAGATAAAAAAGTCAAGGCTACTTATCGAACGCATACATGGGAAACAAAGATTTAGAGGTACTAGAACAGTTCCGAAAACAACGATCGTGTGAAACCCAGCTCCCGGTCTTCGTCAAGGAGACCTAGAAAACGCTAAATATAGGCTCCCAGGTTGAACCCTTGCTCCACGCAGTTCCACGCTACCACCTAATGAACAAAATAGGAGCGTATGATCAGACCAGCTGTGTGACTGAACTGAAGAGTTTCCAGAAAATAAACCAGGGCATGTCATTCAGGACGGAGAGAAATTTTCAGACATAAAGTAACTTAGAGGGTACCACAAGGGAGTGTTATAGGCCCATTATTTTTGACAATATCTATAAATGACCCTGTGGAAAAGTCGAAAGAACCATGAGGCTTTCCGCGAACGATGCTGTCATAAATAGGTAAGGCGCAAGACTGAAAAATGTTAGCGAATTGCAAGAAAGACTTTCAGATGACCGAATCTCGGTAAAAGTACAGGCAGTTGATCCTGAGCATAAAGAAACGCAGAGTTTTGCGCGTAAACAGGGGGGAAGACACATTTATTGCATTGCTCAGATGATTTCAGGACAATCACTGGAAGCAATAAAAGCCATTAAATACGAGTATCAGGGAGTTCGCGTACGGAGCGATTTGAAGTGGAACGACCACATGAAACTATCCAGAGGTAAGACAGATTCAATGGAAGAATCTTCAAGAACAGTAGTCAACCCACAAAGGTCGTAGCTTAGGAAACACTTGTTGAAGCAGTACCTCAATATTGCTTGTCAGTATGGGATCCCTACCAGGTAGGTTTGATAGAGGAAATGGAGAAGATCCAAAGAAGAGCAGCGCGTTTACTTACAGTTTCATTTACACTACTGGCCACTAAAATTGCTACACCACGAAGACGACGTGCTACAGACGCGAAATTTAACCGAGAGGAAGAAGATGCTGTGATATGCAAATGATTAGCTTTTCAGAGCATTCACATAAGGTTGGCGCCGGTGGCGACACCTATAACGTGCTGACATGAGGAAAGTTTCCAACCGATTTCTCATACACAAACACCAGTTGACCGGCGTTGCCTGGTGAAACGTCATTGTGATGCCTCGGGTAAGGAGGAGATATGCGTACCATCACGTTTCCGACTTTGATAAAGGTCGGATTGTAGCCTGTCGCGATTGCGGTTTATCGTATCGCGACATTGCTGCTCGCGTTGGGCGAGATCCAATGACTGTTAGCAGAATATGGAATCGGTGGGTTCAGGAGGGTAATACCTAACGCCGTGCTGGATCCCAACGGTCACGTATCACTAGCAGTCGAGATGACAGGCATCTTATCCGCATGGCTGTAACGGATCCCTGAGTCAACAGATGGGGACGTTTACAAGACGACAACCATCTTCACGAACAGTTCGACGACGTTTGCAGCAGCATGGACTATCAGCTCGGAGACGACGGCTGCGGTTACCCTTGACGCCTGCGATGGTGTACTCAACGACGAACCTGGGTGCACGAATGGCAAAACGTCATTTTTTCGGACGAATCCAGATTCTGTTTACAGCATCATGATGGTCGCATCCGTGTTTGGCGACATCGCGGTGAACGCACATTGGAAGCGTGTATTCGTCATCGCCATACTGGCGTACCATCCGGCGCGATGGTATGGGGTACCATTAGTTACACGTCTCGGTCACCTCTTGTTCGCATTGACGGGACTTTGAACAGTGGACGTTACATTTCAGATGAGTTACGACCCGTGGCTCTACCCTTCATTCGATCCCTGCGAAACCCTACATTTCAGCAGAATAATGCACCACCGCATGTTGCAGGTCCTGTACGGGCATTTCTGGATACAGGAAATGTTCGACTGCTGCCCTGGCCAACACATTCTCCAGATCTCTCACCAACTGAAAACGCCTGATCAATGGTTGCCGAGCAACTATCTCGTCACTATACGCCAGTCACTACTCTTGGTGAAATGTGGTATCGTGTTGAAGCTGCATGGGCAGCTGTACGTGTACACGCCATCCAAGCGCTGTCTGACTTAATGCCCAGGCGTATCAAGGCCGTTATTACGGCCAGAGGTGGTTGTTCTGGGTACTGATTTCTCAGGATCTATGCACCCAAATTGCGTGAAAATGTAATCAAATGTCAGTTTTAGTATATTATATTTGTCCAATGAATACCCGTTTACCATCTGCATTTTTTCTTGGTGTAGCAATTGTAATGGCCAGTAGTGTAGTAACCATGAAAGCGTCACGGAGGTGATCAACCAACTCCAGTGGTAGATAACGCAAAAAGACCATTGTGCACCACGGTATGGTTCATTGTTGAACTTCTGAAAGCGTAGGTTCCTAGAACAGTCGACCAATATATTGATTCCTACTACTTACATCTCGTGAAAATATCATGAAAATAAAACAAGAGAGTTCCGAGCCCATACAGAGGCGTATCTGCAAACGTTCTTTTCGCGAAGCATTCGCGACTCGAGTACGAAAAAGGGGCATCTGGCAGTGGTACAGAAAGTACGCGCCGCAGGCACCGTACGGTGGCTTGCAGAGTGTGGACGTAGATGTGGAACGCAAAGTACACACTGCAACCCTGTAGGAGTGCGTGCACCAGGACGGTCACAACACGAAGCGTTGTCCGGTGTCCGCGCTCGGCCGGCGGTGTGCGGGCAGCGGACTTGGGCAGGGTCAGGCGGGGGCGGCGACCACCCACTGAGGGCCCGGAGCGTGCATAAGGGCCGCCGCCGGCGCCGGCGCTCGATAGGGAGGCCTCGCAGTCCTGCCCAACCTGGGGGCGATCACCCTCTCAGCAGTAAACTCAAATTTACTCGGGGGTCCAAGTGCTTTTCACTCACGTAACTAAACAACTCTGAAAATATCATTACTATTATCACAATTTTGTACGTTTTAATAACGTTTACATAAGTTATCAGTAATTACTTTTTGTCAAACGTTAGCATTAATGGGTGACATGACGCCGTGGAGGTAACAGCTTGTGAAAGTAGTATGTAGGAACAACAGCAAGAGTTGTGTTGGAACCCTTTCATTAGCGCTAAGTATAAATTTCGTTTTACTAGGCTGGCTTCGGTTTTCTCGATTCGGTACTCTGGAGAAGAAATGACCACCTGTCTCTGTTTATTGCATAGTAACACTTCCTTCCGTCCATTCTGTACAAACGAGAAAACAAGGAAGAAAAATGACTGTCAAAACTCGCTCCAGCACAGTCAGAGAGTTTGACAGTCTAGTATTGTGTGACATACACTACGTGATCAAAAGTATCCGGACACCCTCAGAACCATACGTTTTCATATTAGGTGCATTGTGCTGCCGCCTATTGCCAGGTAATCCATATCAGCAGCCTCTTTAGTCATTAGAGATGGTGAAGGAGCACAATGGCGCGCTCCGCGGAATTCACGGACTTCGAACGTGGTCAGGTGATTCGGTGTCACTTGTGTCATACGTCTGTACGCGAGATTTCCACACTACTAAACATCAGTAAGTCCATTGTTTCCGATGTGATAGCGAAGTGGAAACGTGAAGGGACACGGACAGTACAAAAGCGCACAGACCGACCTCGTCTGTTGACTGACAGAGACTACCGACAGTTGAAGAGGGTCGTAATGTGTAGTACGCAGACATCTATCCAGATCATCACACTGGAATTCCAAACTGCATCAGGATCCACTGCAAGTACTATGACAGGTGGGAGGTAAGAAAACTTGGATTTCATGGTCGAGCGGCTGCTCATAAGCCACACATCACGCCGGTAAATGCCAAACGATGCCTCTCTTGGTGTATGGAGCGTAAATATTGGACGGTTGAACAGTAGAAAAAACGTTATGTAGAGTGTCGAATCACGGTACACAATGTGGTGATCCGATGGCAGGGTGTGGGATGGAAAATTCCCGATGAACGTCATCTGCCAACGTGTATAGTGCTAACAGTAAAATTCGGAGGCGGCGGTGTTATGGCGTGGTGTTTTTCATGGAGGGGGCTCCCACCCCTTCTTGTTTTGCGTGGCACTATCACAGAACAGGCCTACATTGATGCTTTAAGCACCTTCTTGCTTCCCACTGTTGAAGACCGATTCGGGGATGGCGGTTGCATCTTTCAACACGAACGAGCGCTTGTTCATAATGCACGGACTGTGGCTGAGTGATAATACGACGATAACATACCTGTAATGGGCTGGCCTGCACAGAGTCCTGAACTGAATCCTATAGAACATCTTTGGGGTCTTTTGGAACATCGACTTCGTGTCATGCCTCTCCGAGCGACACCGATTCTTCTCCTCAGCTCAGCACTCCGTGAAGAATGGGCTGCCATTCCCTAAGAAACCTTCCAGCACCTGGCTGAATGTATGCCTGCGAGAGTGGAAGCTCTCTTCGAGGCTAAGGGTGGGGCAACACCATACTGAATTCCAGAATTAGCGGTGGAGGGCGCCACCAACTTGTAAGTCATTTTTAGCCATGTGTCCGAATACTTTTGATCACATAGTGTAGTATTGCCAACTAAACTTCTGGGTAGGAATTGCTGGGACCAAAGAGGGTAACCTGATGGCATGGCCGAATCATCACTTCTTCACGCACTGTGGAGGGCAGTTGGTACCTTCCCCCCCCCTCCCCCCCCCTCCCCCCCCCCCCTCCCCCCTCCCGACCTAACTCCTGCTCCGCACGTTAGTACAGGAAGAGGCGCTTGGGGCATTCGTTCTCTGGCAGCTGGACAGGTAAGGTTTGGAAGTCTCTCGTAAGCCCTAGCCATTCTCTTTTTCAAGCCGCAAATTGTAGCTTTTGGTAGGCGACATGTTAAGTTTTGGACAGTTGCGTAAGTTATAATACACTGAGGTGACAAAAGTCATGGGCTTCCTCGTAATATCGAGTCAGACCTCCTTCTCCGGTGCTGCAACTGGAAGTGGAAGTCCCTAACAGCTAAACTGCCTCTATAGCCGTCCATAAGTGCGAAAGTGTTTCCGGTGCAAAAGTTGGTGCACTGACTGACCTGTCGATAATGTCTCATAAATATTCAATGGGGTTCATTTCGGGCGATCTGGAAGGCCAAATCATTCGCCAAACTGTCCAGAATGTTCTTCAAACCAATCGCGAACAGTTGAAATCCGGTGACGTGGCACATTAGCGTCCATGAAAAATCCATCGTTGTTTGGGAACATGAAGTCCATGAATGGCTGTAAATATTCTCCAAGTAGCAGAACGTAGCCCTTTCTAGTTACTGTACCATGCAAACAAAGCCCACACCATTGTGGAGCCGTAATCAGTTTTCAACGTGCCTTGTTGACAACTTGAACCCAACACCTCCTCGGGTTTTCACGGCATTCGTACGCTACCATGAGCTCTTACCAACTGAAATCGGGACACATCTGATCAGGCCACGGTTATATATTAATTGTGCCTGGGTTCAAAAACAAGGAAACATTCGTTTTCTCAAACATATAGCAGTAGACTCCCTCTAAGTTACTGAATTTTACCATGCACCGGATGCTGGGACACAAAAGCTGATGGCGGGATCTGATACCGTTTGTACTCAACCATGCTTCATGTGCAAACTTAATCTGGATACCGAGGACAGAGAAGAAATTATGGATAAATCGGTAAAAACAAAAAAAAAAAAAAAAGAACTTGAACCTTCCATTTATGTATTGCAGAAACAAAATCTTAGCAATTATCTGTTAAAACAATAAAACATCGATTTTGTATGTCAAGGCGAGACAGTCAGTGATCTCTTCGCCGGCCGAAGTGGCCGTGCGGTTAAAGGCGCTGCAGTCTGGAACCGCAAGACCGCTACCGTCGCAGGTTCGAATCCTGCCTCGGGCATGGATGTTTGTGGTGTCCTTAGGTTAGTTAGGTTTAAGTAGTTCTAAGTTCTAGGGGACTGATGACCTCAGCAGTTGAGTCCCATAGTGCTCAGAGCCATTTTTTTGATCTCTTCAGTGCTAATGCTCACCAGGCTTGAACTCTTACGGGAATCGTCCAAATGCCGTGAGTAATGAGGATAATGGGCAAGTGGCACTGCATTAGTGTTGTGTGGATAAGATGAGAATGTGGGTTTGGCGGAAAGCATGCTCGGGTAGTCCGCGCAGTTGCAATTACCATTGTGTTTAGATGGCTCAGTGGGCAGAGTATCTGCCTAGCAAGCAGGAGACTTGGGTTCGAATTCCAGTCTGATACAAATTTTCACATTCCCCATTGCTTTCAATTAATGCCCACTCGCAGCCAACGTCTTCAATTCCTTTGTGAATTAAAAAAATCTAGTTCGAGTGTTTAAATTCGCCATAAGAGATCACTTTTATGATAAATATTTCTTGTGTATTGAATAATTAAGTGAGGGAAAGTAAACTTGTAGCATGTCAAGTTTCGTCTTTCTTACAGTAACAAAACTGTTGCAGTTAAATTAAATTAAAATAAAATTAATCCGAATCACTTCTTCCCCCATCAACTTAAAAGCACTCTTTGTTACAATATGCTGTGTGGTACAAATGATAGGAGGTGATTACCTGTATCAACGAGGGACAGAAAATCTCCCGTGTTTATCATGCCACTTTCATCAATACTTACATGTCTTTAGTTATTCATGCAGATCAATATCCGCGTTATCAGATGAGTAATTAAATAATTTATTAATGTATATTTCACATTTTTTTATCTGGCCAAGCCTTTGGTCTCTAAGCAAAAATATCTGCAGGGTATGTGTGGAAAGTGAATTTGGCATACGCAAAAGAAGTGGGCGACCTCAGACAGTCCCGACAGCAAATATCACACGTTTAAGCGTGCACTTTAATCTCAAGGAAGGTACAATAACTTTTCAAACATCTTGCACAAATAAAATAAACACATCAAAAAAAGTTTTACATCATTCAGGTTCCCAGAACTCATGAAGATAGACGTTGAAAGTGGATATTGTATCACAGAGACAGTCCTTTTGACTATTCAGAGATGTGACTAAAACTGCCCAAAGATGTAAACAACCATGAATGAGCAGCGCCTATTAGACGGAGGGGGTCCGGCAGCTGATCAGTTGCAATCATTCCACAAGGAAGAAGGTACACAGCTCGTATTGTCTGTAGTTCAATTATGCCTAGACGGTCAATATCGCGGTTCGATCGCGTCCGCATTGTTACTTTGTGCCAGGAAGTGCTCTCAACAAGGGAAGTGTCCAGGCGTCTCGGAGTGAACCAAAGCGATGTTGTTCGGACATGGAAGAGATACAGAGAGACAGGAACTGTCGATGACATGCATCGCTCAGGCCGCCCAAGGGCTACTACTGCAGTGGAAGACCGCTACCTACGGATTATGGCTCGGAGGAACCCTGCCAGCAACGCCACCATGTTCAGTAATGCTTTTTGTGCAGCCACAGGACGTCGTGTTACGACTCAAACTGTGTGCAGTAGATTGCATAATGCGCAACTTCACTCCCGACATCCATGGCGAGGTCCATGTTTGCAACCACGACACAACACAGCGCGGCACAGATGGGCCCAACAAAATGCCGAATGGACCGCTCAGGATTGGCATCACTTTCTCTTCACCGATGAATGTCGCATATGCCTTCAACCAGACAATCGTCGCAGACGTGTTAGGAGGCAACCAGGTGTGGCTGAACGCCTTAGACGAATTGTCCAGCGAGTGCAGCAATGGGGTAGGTTCCCTGCTGTTTTGGTGTGGCATTATGTGGGGCCGACGTATGCCGCTGGTAGTCATGGAAGGCGCCGTAACGGCTGTACGATAAGTGAATGCCATCCTCCGACCGACAGTGCAACCATATCGGCAGCGCATTGGTGAGATATTCGTCTTCATGGACGACAATTCGCGCCCCCATCGTGCACATCTTGTTAATGACTCTCTTCAGGATAACGACATCGCTCGTCTAGAGTGGCCAGCATGTTCTCCAGACATGAACCCTATCGAACACGCCTGGCTGGTTCAAATGGCTCTGAGCACTATGCGACTTAACTTCTGAGGTCATCAGTCATCTAGAACTTAGAACTAATTAAACCTAACGAACCTAAGGACATCACACACATCCATGCCCGAGGCAGGATTCGAACCTGCAACCGTAGCGGTCGCTCGGTTCCAGACTGTAGCGCCTAGAACCGCACGGCCACCCCGGCCAGCGAACACGCCTGGGATGTACTGAAAAGGGCTGTTTTTGGACGAAGTGACCCATCAACCACTCACTCTGAGGGATCTACGCCGAATTGCCGTTGAGGAGTGGGACAATCTGGACCAACTTGTGGATAGTATGCCACGACGAATACAGGGATGCGTCAATGCAAGAGGACGTGCTACTGGGTGTTAGATGTATAGGTGTGTACAGCTGTCAGGACCACTACCTCTGAAGGTCTCGTTGTATGGTGGTACAACATGCAATGTTTTTCATTAGCAATAAAAAGGGAGGGAATGATGTTCATGTTGATCTCTATTCCAATTTTCTGTACACGTTCCGGAACTCTCGGAACCGAGGTGATGCAAAACTTTTTTTGATATATGAACGACATCCTCCTCACATAGTCCACCTGCTATAGGCGTACAGAGGGTAGATAGCAATCAAGCACCTTCCAAAGTAGCCACACAGACAGTTGTTTTCCCCTCGCACTATATGCAAGTGAAGGAGGAAAGGAAACGAGTAAGTGGTGCAGCGTGTCCTCTGCCAGGACACAGTACGGTGGGTCTCGGAGTGTATACAGGCTGACAATTATTGAACTGTATGAAATAAAATCATCGTAACTTCTGGACTACACGGTTGGCCGCAGGGAATGATAGGTATGGTTTGGTTTAGCGATGAAGCCCACTTTCATTTGGATGGGTTCGTCAATAAGCAAAACTGGCGCATTTGGGGGACTGAGTATCTGCATTTCGCGATCGAGACGTCTCTTCAGCCTCGACGGGTGACTAGCGTGCAACTTCCAGTCACCAAATAATCGGGGCAATATTCCTTGATTGCACGGTGACTACCGACCGGTACTTGAAGGTTTTTGAAGATGATTGCATCCCCATTATCCAAAGTGACCGTGATTTTGATAAGGTGTGGCTCATGCAAGACGGAACTCGACCTCATCGACAATGGAGAGTATTTGATAGCCTGGAGGAGCACTCTGGGGACCGCATTCTAGCTCTGGAGTACTCAGAGGCCACTGGCTGGGGCCTCGATTTACCGCCATTTTCTCCGGATCTGAAAACATCCCACTCCTTTTTGTCGGGTTATTTTAAAGACAAGGTGTACAGGAATACTCCCAAAAGCATTGCTGTGCTGAAAACAGCCGTTCAGGAGGTCCTTGACAGCATCGATGTTCCAGCACTGCAGCGGGTTGTAAGACGAATTCACATATTGGGGTAGTGGCCGATATTAAACATGAATAAAATGTATTCATGTGACAGTGACGGCTACCTACCACTGATTACTGAATCAAAAGCGATATTGTAAATAACTTGTATTTATTATAAGTTATCTCACGATAGAAATTAGATCATATTGAACAAATCATGAATGAAAACAAATTAAACAAATTGTACACTGTTCTTAGATGTACTACACTGGTAAGATTGGCTCTCAGCTCTTAATGTTAAGTTGATGCGAAGTTAGATTTAATTATGCCCCTGGACGAGCAAATGGTAAATGCGATCTGACTGCGTTCGTATAATCTCAATGTTAAGTTGATGCGAAGTTAGATTTAATTATGCCCCTGGATAAGCAAATGGTAAGTGTGATCTTACTGCGTTCCTATAATTTCTTTTGTGTCTGAAGTAATACGCACTTCGGACACCACCACCAAGAAACAAACCAAACAACATGCAAAATACAAATAACCAATAACGAATCGTAAGCAAAACTGCACAGAAGCTCAGTGGATGGCAAGAACACGATCCAACAACTATTTCTGAACTTTACCGAGGCTGCTGCAAGTTTTACAATACCGTCTACCAGCGTTCTGGCTCCGTCGATACTCTCTGAAATATCTTGAGCAGAATAAACTACTCAGAATCTGCTAATACCACAAGCTCTATATTTCCTCTAAATGGCATAAAACGCTTTCAAGACTGGCTCAACAACCTTTAAGGTGTAGCCCAGTGTGTCTTGTACTAACGTGCAATACCAGTATGATAGCTCTGTGCACTGGTTGACTACGTTCAATGATGACTGCCAGCCTATAAGGCGGAATCAGCTCCAATTATACTAGTAGTCAATGCAATGCCTATCGTGGACGCTGATGTCCTACTGTAGCTGCAGACTATAGATCATACACAGCACAGTATTCAGAATCTAAGTCCCTATCTCAGAGCTACCGAACTTTGCGACTGTCCGCTTTCACGGCACAAGACGCTCTCCCCATGCCTCTCTCTCCACGATGCTCTTGCGACAATCTTGCCGCCAAACTCTAATCAGCCAATCCCGACGCTGCAAAGGCCTCCCACATCTCCCTCGCGGAGTGATACAATTTCTCCACCTATCGAAAAATTTCTCTGTTCAAACAGCGGGCGTTGACCCTCAGCGCCCGCATCTCGTGGTCGTGCGGTAGCGTTCTCGCTTCCCACGCCCGGGTTCCCGGGTTCGATTCCCGGCGGGGTCAGGAATTTTCTCTGCCTCGTGATGGCTGGGTGTTGTGTGCTGTCCTTAGGTTAGTTAGGTTTAAGTAGTTCTAAGTTCTAGGGGACTTATGACCACAGCAGTTGAGTCCCATAGTGCTCAGAGCCATTTTTGACCCTCAGCGTTTCCCGCACTTTCTTATGAACTGCCCAATCAGAGCTCAGCCGATTTGCCGCTAAAACAGCGCGCGACCGGGCGGCGCCAGCGAGTACGTTGGACGCTCTCTGTCTGCTCGACATTTCCCCTCTCTCTCTCACCTGGCACTCGGCGGTGTTCTTTTGATGCTTGCCGGTCACTGGCCGCATCCCCTGGGACCCCCGGCCCCTGCCCAATGTTCCTCCGGCGCTCACCGGCCTTCGCCTCCCCGCCTCCACTGGCAAATCCACTTTGCTTACACTTACAGCATGCAACTAAATATTATCATTACCAAAGCCCGTATTATTTCAGACATGTCTCTAATCATCACGTATCTCTCTTTCTAATCCACCTAATAAGACTAATTAACCATTATATGGGTTTATTTACTCCAAATATGCAGAATAATCTGCGAAATGAATGTCACAAATGAAAGCCACCTTTCAGGGTCATGCAGAATTTCGCTATTCGTCTGCGCCATATCATCGCCAATGATGGCAGGCATATCGAACACGTCATAACCTAAGTCCGAATATCTGTAGTCACGTTTACACCGTGTAAGTAGATGTAGATATACAAAACAGATATTGTCAGTGTTCTTTACTCTTTCTGTTCGAGGACTTATAAAGTCACACGCCGCAACTTCATATATCACGGATGTCATAGTCGACTTCCAGTATCGGTACGTTCAGTTGACCCGATCGTCACCTGAGACAGTAGCAGCTGAGATAACCGTAGCGAGCTCACTATCCGGGAGCTCGGAGCTGGTCGCCAGTTGACTGGTCTCGCGGGCAGCCAGTCCTAGGCGCAGCCTTCCTAGCCCACTGACAGAAGGCAGCGCCTGCACGGCCGCGCCGCTACACGCCACGCGACTTCGCGTGCGCCCCGGCCGTGCGACTGCGGTGCGTGGTCGGCTTCCACAGGCCGACTTCTCTCGCCGCGCAAAAATCGATGCCAGATAAGCTCGTGCGTCACCACAAAACGCGAGCTTGGAACGACTAATAAATCCGGCAATTTACGGTGCGCTCCTGTGACCGACGAATGCCACAGCACAGCTAACTCTCAACGTTCGTGCGTTTCATAATTTTTTGAGTGTCTGTAGCCCCAAAACAAGCTCTACACGGATTTCGAGCGTGGTAGGGGGATCGTGTTTTAGACAGGTGGTGGATTAAGATGGATGTACCCTGTCAAATCGATCTGTTATGACCGACTACCGATTTGTATACAGCTTGTCATGTGACGTTTTACGTGATAAACACTGATCAGTAGATGCACTAACTAGAAGAAACTCCTAGCGATATGTGGTGTGCATACGGTAAGACCTTCAGTACACACATTATCAGATTATTTGACTTGTCGCTCTAACGAAGTAGGCGAGTGTCAGCAATATGTCTCGTGGTCTTATCGTGCCGTGTTTATCTTCTGCCGTTAGGTCAGACGATAGAAATGCCACTTGCACGCTTAGAGTAGCAGATTGATGGTACCCTACTTTAAACAGAACTTGATTAATTTTCACACACATTTATTAAAATAATAACAAGCATAAAAATTACTTAACTTGGTTCTGGATGCTATTTACAATTGACAATCTGAAGTTCCTTTGGTATTGGTACGTTAATCTTATTCTCACAAATATCTCTGATACTTGACAAAAGTGTCTATACATTTATCTTCACGGCTATGTGTAGGAATATGGTAATCTTATTAGGCGCAGACTGAAACTTGACTATAGACTGGTACAGACAAATGTCGAACTCGTACAGACTGGTACAGTCTAATGCAGACTGACTAATCAGAGGTCTGTACACTTCACGCATTCATGTATCGCTGTGCGAGCGTGATCTGCGAGGAGAAAAGGTTCTACGTTAGCAGCAGTCTCATTGGCTGCGTTACATATTAATACGCGGATCGGCGGAAGCAGAATTTGGTCCGTCTCTATGGCAGCGCCATCTCGTAGTGCGGAGACGGACGAGTGCTGCGCCTGCGCTGTTGTGCTTAGCGGGGCGCGCTCTAGTGGCAAAGTTGTGTACGCGCTGACTACGCGGAACTGTGTACACAACACGATACTATGAAGTTACGCCGCTGGCCATTAAAACAGAATTTCAGCAAGGCATAATGCAACATATGTCGAATTGGAAGAGTTGGACTATGAAATGGAAATACCGAGTAAAACGCATGCTTGAACATAAATGCAGATGCTGGCCCAGCCAGCAGGTTGCGCTGTTTTATTTGACCACGAAGGGCACCTGTGCGATGTCATCAGTCCGCCGTGGAGTGTGTGGTTGTGAGTGCATTATGTCGGAGTTCGTGAAGGCGAACGAGGGCAAATTGTTGGTCCTCGTACGGTGGGCGTTTCCCTAACCGAGGTAGCCAAAGAGGCACCATATTGAAGATTTATACTGCATACAGGGAAATTGGAAAAACATCATCTGCTAAGTGACAGTGAGGACAAAAGTGCATCTTGAGTGATCGTGCCGGATTGTCATTGAAGAGGACTGTGACGAAAAATAAGAGGATGACAGCTGAAAAACTGAACGCCGCACTCCAGAAGGCAGCTTCGTAATCAGCGAACTGTGGGGCGAGCTGCAACTCGAAAACCACTCACCTGTAATGCTAATGCCCGTAGCAGAGGAAAAATGGTGCCGAAACCATAATATGGATGAAGGGTATCAGACGGATGCCATATTCCTTGACTTCCGGAAAGCGTTTGACTCGGTGCCACACTGCCGACTCCTAGCTAAGGTACGAACATATGGGATTGGTTCCCAAGTATGTGAGTGGCTCGAAGACTTCTTAAGTAATAGAACCCAGTACGTTGTCCTCGATGGTGAGTGTTCATCGGAGGTGAGGGTATCATCTGGAGTGCCCCAGGTAAGCGTGGTAGGTCCGCTGTTGTTTTCTATGTACATAAATGCTCTTTAGGATAGGGTGGATAGCAATGTGCATTTTTTGCTGATGATGCTGTGGTGTACGGGAAGGTGTCGTCCTTGAGTGACAGTAGGAGGATACAAGATGACTTGGACAGGATTTGTAATTGGTGTGAAGAAAGAATGGCAGCTAACTCTAAATATAGATAAATGTAAATTAATGCAGATGAGTAGGAAAAATAATCCTGTGATGTTCGAATACTCCATTAGTAGTGTAGCGCTTGACACAATCACGCCGATTAAATATTTGGGCGTAACACTGCAGAGCGATATGAAGTGGGACAAGCATGTAATGGCAGTTGTGGGGAAGGAATGATTTAGACAGCCATATCTTGGTATTCCATGGGTCGCATGATTACTCTTAAGGTCGCGTTACTGCCATGAACCTTCTGGCTGGTTACAGCCATCCTACGGTACAATATTTGTTCCCCAATGGTAATGCTCTGTATCAATACAATAGGGCTCATGTTCACACTTTCCTATGGTAGGACGCTTCGGATATTTTACTCAGTACTATGGAACTTTTGTGGTCAACGTTGGTGAGGAAAGTGCTTGATCGCTATCCACCCTCTGTACGCTGATAGTAGGTGGACTATGTGAGGAGGTGTCGTTCATATACACACATCAAAAAAAGTCTTGCATCACCTCGGTTTCGAGAGTTCCGGAACCTGTACAGAAAATTGGAATGGAGATCAACATTAACATCAGTCCCGCCCTGTTTATTGCTCATGGAAATCTTCCTCTCCAAAGTAGCCCTAATTTCTCGTCTCTTATCTTCGTGGTCGTGATGCGAAATGTGTATTGGCGGTAGTAGGATCGTTGTGAAGTCAGCTTCAAATGCTGCATCTCTAAGCATTGTCAACGGTGTTCCTCGGAAAGAACGCCAGGTGTCCCCCGCTCCCCGCTTGTTTGAAACTAAAGGTAACAAATCTAGGAGCCCAGCTCGGAACTGCTTCGACGTCTTCCTTTAATCCGATCTAGTACGGATCCGAAACATTCGAATATTACTCATGAACAGGTCGCACTAGCGACCTATATGCGGTCTCCTTTACAACGAACCACTCTTTCCCAAAATTCTCCCAAAAAGCCAAAGTCGACCATTCGCCTTCCCTAACGTAATACTTACATGCTCGTTCTATTTAATATCGCTTCGCAACGTTACATCTAGATATTTAAACGACGTCAAGCAGGACACTACTAATGCTGTATTCGAAAATTATGGGTTTGTTATTCCTACTCATCCGCGTTAACTTACATTTGTCTACATGTAGAGCCAGATGCCATTCATCATACCAATATAGAGGATGGTTGACGAGTATACAGTGCTGGCCACTGTGAACAAGCGCTTCTAGGCGCTTCAGTCTGGAACCGCACGACTGCTACGGTCGCAGGTTCGTATCCTGCCTCGGGCATGGATCTGTGTGATGTCCTTAGGTTAGTCAGATTTAAGTAGTTCTAAGTTCTAGAGGCCTGATGACCTCAGATGTTAAGTCCTATAGTGCTCGGAGCCATTTGAACCATTTGAAAAAAAAACATATTCTTAACGAAATTAGCTCTAAGCATTATCGTACACGTCATTACGCCGTACCATTTCAACACTGTGTTGTTGTTGCTGCACACATTGTGAACTACACGTTCAGAGGAAAAATAAGAACTTGGCAGGATACCCGTTTCAGGCAGTGTGCTGAACACTCTGTTACACGCTCTACGATCAGTAATCCGCCGTGTCGCAAAGCGCCGGCGGTATTCTTCGACAGCTGTAGGAACATTATCAGCGCAGAAGCATTAAACGTTCGCCATATCCACAAATTCTACATTAGTGTAAATGTGTGCCGTTTCAGCCAGCGAGTGTACAAACACTCGCACTTCTTCACTCACAACACACCGTGGACAACTCCTCATTCAACAGGCTAGTTCATTGGCAGAAAGACAACCCGAGCAAAGACGCTGAAGCCGGCCGGTGTGGCCGAGCGGTTCTAGGCGCTTCAGTCTGGAACCGCGCCACCGTTACGGTCGCAAATTCGAATGCTCCCTCGGGCATGGATGTGTGTGATGTCCTTAGGTTACTTAGGTTTAAGTAGTTCTAAGGTCTAAGGGACTGATGACCTCAGATGTTAAGTCCCATAGTGCTCAGAGCCATTTGATTTGAAAGACGCTGAAAACACCTACGTAGGCTACGCGAGAATAAAACGTCAATGAGGTTGCGTGGGTGAGCAAGAGACACGTGTGCGCCAGTAGCCAAAATACAAATGTACATTAAATCTGTTGTGTCTTCGAAATTATTCGGAATAGGGATTATGTCCATGTGAAGTTTTTTTTGCTTCAGATGATCGTTTCCGTCACATCCCTGTATACTGACCATACGAATGGCTCAAATGATTGAAATGGCTCTGAGCACTATGGGACTTAACATCTGAGGTCATCAGTCCCCTAGAACTTACCCTACTGGCAATTAAAATTGCTACAACAAGAAGAAATGCAGATGATAAACGGTTATTCATTGGACAAATATATTATCCTAGAAATGACATGGGATTAAATTTCCACGCAATTTGGGTGCATAGATCCTGAGAAATCAGTACGCAAAACAACCACCTCTGGCCGTAATAACGGCCTTGATACGCCTGGTCATTTAGTCAAACAGAGCCTGGATGGCGTGTACAGGTACAGCTGCCCATGCAGCTTCAACACGATACCACAGTTCATCAAGAGTAGTGACTGGCGTATTGTGACGAGCCAGTTGCTCGGCCACCATTGACCAGGCGTTTTCAGTTGGTGAGAGATCTGGAGAATGTGCTGGCCAGGGCAGCAGTCGAACATTTTCTGTATCCAGAAAGGCCCGTATAGGACCTGCAACATGCGGTCGTGCATTATCCTGCTGAAATGTAGGGTTTCGCAGGGATCGAATGAAGGGTAGAGCCACGGGTCGTAACACATCTCAAATGTAACGTCCACTGTTCAAGGTGCCGTCATTGCGAACAAGAGGTGACCGAGACGTGTAACCACTGGCACCCCATACCATCACGCCGGGTTGTACGCCAGTATGGCGATGACGAATACACGCTTCCAATGTGCGTTCACCGCGATGTCGCCAAACACGGATGCGACCATCATGATGCTGTAAACAGAACCTGCATTCATCCGAAAAAATGACGTTTTGCCATTCGTGCACCCAGATTCGTCGTTGAGTACACCATCGTAGGCGCTCCTGTCTGTGATGCTGCGTCAAAGGTAACCGCAGCCACGGTCTCCGAGCTGATAGACCATGCTGCTGCAAACATCGTCGAACTGTTCGTGCAGATGGTTGTTGTCTTGCAAACGTCCCCATCTGTTGACTCAGGGATGGAGACGTGGCTGCACGATCCGTTACAGCCATGCGGATAAGATGCCTGATATCTCGACTGCTAGCGATGCGAGGCCGTTGGGATCCAGCATGGCGTTCCGTATTACCCTCCTGAACCCACCGATTCCATATTCTGCTAACAGTCACTGGATCTCGAGCAATGCGAGCCGAAATGTCGCAATACGATAAACCGCAATCGCGATAGGCTACAATCCGACCTTTATCAAAGTCGCAAACGTGATGGTACACATTTCTTCTCCTTACACGAGGCATCACAACAACATTTCACCAGGCAACGACTGTCAACTGCTGTTTGTGTATGGGAAATCGGTTGGAAACTTTCCCCATGTCAGCAAGTTGTAGGTGTCGACACCGACGCGAACCTTGTGTGAATGCTCCGAAAAGCTAATCATTTGCATATCACAGCATCTTCTTCCTGTCGGTTAAATTTCGCGTCTGTATCACATCATGTTCGTGGTGTAGAAATTTTAATGGCCAGTAGTGTACTTAAACCTAACTAACCTAAGGACATCACACACATCCATACCCGAGGCAGAATTCGAACCTGCGGCCGTAGCAGCAGCGCGGTTCCGGACTGAAGCGCCTAGAACCGCTCGGCCACAGCGGCCGGTACTGACCATACAGAAACCAGTGGCTTCCCCGATACGTCTTATTCCAGAGTTAGAACACTGTTAACGTTACGTTTATTTCGTAACTTCGCGAGTGAGGCGTAAACTGTGAAGTGATAAAGTGGTGTCGTTTGACTTTATTAGCATGCCGGATACTTAAGAGCTGGTAAGCAGCGTTGCGCCAAGTGCATCGGTCGTGACTCAACAATACCACTGCGTCGCAGATATCCCGACTTCAGTCCGGCGGATATTTTTCTGTGGAAATATTTAAAAGCTTTGGTGTATACCAGCCCTCGGGAACTCAGTAATCTGACTTGATCTGCCCGCCACGAATTCCTTTCCTGTGACAAATTCTCTACCTCTGTGTAGCGTAACCTATGTCATCAATTATTTCTTGGATGTACTCCAATCTCTATCTTGCTCCACTGTTTCTAGCCTCTACAGCTCTCTCTAATACCATGGAAGTTATTCCCAGGTGTATTATTTACTTACAACAGTGAAACACACACATTTACTTAGGGAATGTAGGTTGTTATGACAGACTGATTTATAGCGTAAACACAGATCTACGTTAGACTGGACGGTAACAGTTTGGTTGTGAATTGGCGGAGCCAACGGATGTGAGTATAAAATCTTATTAGTTGTGGGAAATACTGATCTGTATCATAGGCCAATGTCTAGATCAGGTTGAAAGGTGAAAATCTGTGAGTTGGCGAAGCCAACTAATCTGGTATCACAAGAATATTCCTTGTGTAGCGTGTATGTTACACGTAATAGGTTTCAGTTTTTATGACGACGTTTATCGAAGTATCCCAAACTTCAATTAACCCTTACGAGCAATCCGAGCCTGCCCGAGGAAAGCCTGCCGCCTGCCGGCAGATACGACGCTGAGTTAGTGAGTAGTACACCTCGATCGCTAGTCGATAAGTAGAACTAGAAAAGGTTGCGCTCATTTCGCGAGAGAGAGGGAGTCAACTTTGACGCTGTGTGGCACTTTACGTGCTACACGAAACAGCATTTTTTTCTGAGAATACCATTGCGATTGTAATCACGATATGTACTATGTTTAGGGACGTACAAGTCTTGAAAAGTGGTGCCTTTGTGCATTTCACATCGTTTTTATAACAATACTCATTCACCACCCTAAATCACACCTGTGTTACAAGAGTATCCCATCGACTGTCTGGAGCTGAGTTTGGCGTAATTTCATCAAAAATTTCATGCCATGAGAAGTCAAATCCATATGATTGCATACAATTAGGAGAAGGTTGCAACAAGAAAGAAATTCTAGAGTATGCATAGTCTAAAAGTGAGAACTTCAAGTTTTTCAGTGTTGGCTGCACTTGTAGGGGAAACAGCCATTGACAAAACAGCCCGACGTTTGCTATTGCTCTATTCTTTCTTGCTACTCATGTACGAAAGCGCTTTTGTTGGCGTCAGCAGTAGCATATGCACCTCCTAACTTAAGCAGTTTTGATGAGACGGACACTGCGGTTTCATTTACTGAATTAGCCTGTTAGCCCTATGAATGGCTGTTTCATTTTTAATGGAAGCAAGCAAATGCGATCTTGTCTTTTTTAAATTTACCTTCATCGCCATCTACAGTTTTTAAATTTCCTGCCATCCGCCACATTTAATTTTTAAATTTGTGACTAGCCCGAAGTTTAATTTTTTGAATGTTCTCCCGCCCGCTATTTTAAAATGTCAATCGTTCAAATTCACTGATGTAATTCATGCAGGTGCGAAGGTCATTTTCGACATCATGCATTAAAAGCCAGTGACTGCACGTGCTGTCACCTGGGTTCAAGATCCGATCAAAGTGATCTGGAGTCTTCATGGGTATGTTACAATTATCCTTACGAAACATCAAAAATGTGGCGCCACTTACTTCACTTGGAGTTCACTCATTAACATTTTAATTTAGCCAGCACAATAATAATAATAATACACATTTTTAACTGCTAAAAATTTTACATGTTGCGAGCTGCCGGGGCAAGCAGTGTATTTAACACTAAATTCTAGAATCTACATATGTAAATGATGCTCTAAGCCCCCCCTATTCTAACTCCGACTTTTGCTGTTGCACATGGATTAAAAAATATACGGGAACTGACTGTAATCAACCCTGCAAGTGGAGTAGAAAAGAGTTTGGCACCTGCAATAATTTAATTTGATAAATAAGTTAAATAAAGGAACGTTTCATTAACGTAGTGAGAAATGATGGGTTGCTCTACCGATTAACAGAATGAAAGTTCTGTCCTAAATAACAATATGATTTATTAAGACTAAACACAAAATAATAAACAAAAACACATGAAACATTTATAATACATCAAATTCGCTCAAATTGGATACTCAAACAAACGCTGTGAAGGTGGAGTTGTCAATAAACTAGATTGTGAGGCTTATGACGAAGTGGTATGTGGAGCCAATTCCTTGCCACTCAAATCTTAAGAGAGACACACAGCTAACCCAACATTAATTGCTGCTACTCAAGACAGAACAAAGTTAGAAAAAGACGAACAGGCGCGCTCTGCTGAGCTCTGATTACCACCTAGGAAAATCCCTATCTGTCGGTGCTGCGGACATACATTACCAAACTGTCTTCTTAACTGCCAGAACGCGATCTGGCGTACCGGTGGCGATGGCTGGTTGCTTCGACGTCCTCGACTGAAAGGCGAGACCCGACTACCAAGAGCACCCATACAGGCCGAACACACAACATTCCCGCCCCCACGACAGTGGCCGTGGTTAAACGTTCCAATCAGCAACTCGAAAACCGGCGGAAAATTCCACTCTATTGCCGGAGCACTACCATTCCACCAATGGAGATTTCTGCGCTGATTTTGCTACGTGATGGAGCTATGCCCTGAGCAAGCCAATCACAGTTACTATTTTGCAGAAAGCGCGGGGATTTTCCCGCCACAACTGCCTGGGTACACAAGTCATTCCCACGCCTCGCTGGTAGCCCGCCAGAAAGTGTTTTCGCTAAGATTCTGCGAAGTAACAGAACCTCTAGCCCAACCGCTACATCAGACCCCTCCAGGGCGTGTCTTTTGACAATGTCGGCGTCTGCAAAGCATTCACTCGACTTCCTCACACCTGTCGGCTTAACCCTTTCCAGATCAGGAGGGCCCGCCTGTCACCGGACCACCCGGTTGACGAGAGACGCTGTGTGGGAAGTCCACGTGTGAAGGAATAGCGACTTTTCACTGCATGCAATCGTAAGATAGAAATATGAGAGGGGGCTCATGCCACCTCTCAATGTGAGCAGCAACCGGTACATCGAACAGTGATGCTTCGGTGAACGACTTCTCCAAGATTCACATGAGCATAAAAGGCGACAATTTCCTTTGCTAGAACATGACTTTTATAACACTTTGTTTTTTACAGTGAACATAGTAAAAAAATTATGTTTGATCGCTTTTTAAATATATTTGGGGCTGATTGTGTTCTTTACCAACAATAGTTGACGGCCACGGAATCTCTCGTCCAAACTGTAGCAGCTTTGTGTCACGTGGTGAAATGTAACGATACATTTGTCAGTTAGTGAAGTTTAGAGCAAAAGTAATCAAGTGTGTGGCTATCTGTTCAGAAGTTCATACTGTTGGACAGCAACGAAAGAGAAGACAATGAAAGCATTTGAAGTACGGGGAATATGCCCATACAATCCTAAAGTTTATCTGACGGAGGATTTCGCTCCTTCCTGCAACAGATGAAACTACAGTTGAGATCGTCGAGTACAGTAACACGTCTGGAGAAAGTGGTCCAGCGATGGAAGTGCAACCATCAACTTTTATGGGAATGCTGGAGTCAGTGTCGTAAGCGTGCAGACGCATACGCGCATTTCTGACGTCGGCCCTCTATCAAAATTGTCGGCAGTTGACAGAAGAACACAGAGAACCTAACAATCGGGGACTGAACTACGTGCAAAACGGGAATTGCTCTTAGCTCTCCGGGCACAAAACTGATTAAAAAAGCCTTCGCCCAAGACGCTGATGTATTTTGATGATGACTGGACACATTACGATAGTTGTGGAGAATGGTGGCATGAGGATTGTACGGATTATGAGGATGTAACACGTTATCTCTACGACTACGAC
This sequence comes from Schistocerca serialis cubense, assembly GCF_023864345.2. Classification (NCBI taxonomy): domain Eukaryota; kingdom Metazoa; phylum Arthropoda; class Insecta; order Orthoptera; family Acrididae; genus Schistocerca; species Schistocerca serialis. The sequence goes on along the minus strand of NC_064642.1, from coordinate 74,347,818 downwards.
AGAAGAATTGCACGTGCTGACTCTTCAATGCGTACTTTTATCCGCCTTTGTGGGTAAGAGAACGCAGTTTTTTATTTTCGCAATGAGTAAGTAGTAGTAGCTAAAACAACAATACATTGCATTTTTTCCTTATCATCAGGCTAACAGTGGACCATCTCTACTAAAAGTGTTGGCTACAAAATACGCTAGCACGTAGATTTATGTGTCCTGACCAAAATTTTAACTGGTAACGGACAAGGAGGAAGTTAACGTTGATTACCAGATCGAGTCACACACCCATATATTTGACAGTAATTCTCCAGGCGGATTATCGAATGTTCCCAGGCGGCAGCCATGGGTCGTACACTTCATACGTGGCTCACTTCACTTCGGTCGCTACTCGATAAGCACAGCAGCTCCGCTCCGGACATACTGGACTTCTCAACTTATCTGAAGCAGTTGCGTTGCATCACGAAAGGTGCGGCAAGAAATACGTTCAAATGTTTCAATAGCTCTTCCTCATTTCTCTTCGTTTGCATCAATGGAGAATGGAACGTGGAATTCAAGGAGTACCAACCACGCTGTTGGAGGAACAGTATTTGTAGCAAGGAAAAACGATCCTTTATGGAAATGACATTTGTGAGTCACTATACAAGGGCGCGCTGAAAAGTAATGCCTCTGAATTTTCTTTTCTGTCCTCGATAACGGTTGAGGTATTACATGACATGTATATTACTCGGTCGACCTTTGCGCTTCGCTGACCCGAGTTCCAATGCTCTGTTGCTATTAGGGCTCCGAACTGTAATTTGTTTAACGTGGTGCTGTCTAACATAACTTCGCAGGTTCATGAGAAACAGCTTGCTGTAATCGAATTTCGAACTTGTCCACACACACGGAGCACGCTCCCCTTCAGCATGACAATGCAGACCACGCACGAGCGCTGCGACCTCTGAAACAATCCGACACCCTGGGTTCTCCGACCATCCTCCATACAATCCCGACTTGGCCTCAACCAATTTTCATCTGTTTCCAAGACTTAAAGATCGCTTTCGAGGACTTCACTTCGATAGTGACGAAGCAGTGCAATCAGGGTGAGGTAACGGCTTTGTCAATGATGTCAAACATTCTACAGTGACGGTATCAACAAACTCTCGTTGGAGGAAATGTTTTCGTCGCCGAGATGACTATGTTGAGAAATAAATACGTAGACATGAAGAATATAGGCACAGAATACTAATGAACTTCGTTTTATTTAAAATATGCGAGAGTTTTCACATAAAAAATTCGTAGTCATTACTTTTCAGAGTACCCACGAAGTTCACACAGGGAATATTTCTTTTGCTTTAAATTCAATTACGATCATAAAACATTTCCATATCGCCTTAACAGTTCCATCATCTACAGGGTTATTACAAATGATTGAAGCGATTTCACAGCTCTACAATAACTTTATTATTTGAGATATTTTCACAATGCTTTGCACACACATACAAAAACTCAAAAAGTTTTTTTAGGCATTCACAAATGTTCGATATGTGCCCCTTTAGTAATTCGGCAGACATCAAGCCGATAATCAAGTTCCTCCCACACTCGGCGCAGCATGTCCCCATCAATGAGTTCGAAAGCATCGTTGATGCGAGCTCGCAGTTCTGGCACGTTTCTTCGTAGAGCAGGTTTAAACACTGAATCTTTCACATAACCCCACAGAAAGAAATCACATGGGGTTAAGTCAGGAGAGCGTGGAGGCCATGACATGAATTGCTGATCGTGATCTCCACCACGACCGATCCATCGGTTTTCCAATCTCCTGTTTAAGAAATGCCGAACATCATGATGGAAGTGCGGTGGAGTACCATTCTGTTGAAAGATGAAGTCGGTGCTGTCGGTCTCCAGTTGTGGCATGAGCCAATTTTCCAGCATGTCCAGATACACGTGTCCTGTACCGTTTTTTTTTTCGCAGAAGAAAAAGGGGCCGTAAACTTTAAACTGTGAGATTGCACAAAACACGATAACTTTTGGTGAATTGCGAATTTGCTGCACGAATGCGTGAGGATTCTCTACCGCCCAGATTCGCACATTGTGTCAGTTCACTTCATCATTAAGAGAAAATGTTGCTTCATCACTGAAAACAAGTTTCGCACTGAACGCATTCTCTTCCATGAGCTGTTGCAACCGCGCCGAAAATTCAAAGCGTTTGACTTTGTCATCAGGTGTCAGAGCTTGTAGCAACTGTAAACGGTAAGGCTTCTGCTTTAGCCTTTTCCGTAAGATTTTCCAAACCGTCGGCTGTGGTACGTTTAGCTCCCTGCTTGCTTTATTCGTCGACTTCCGCGGGCTACGCGTGAAACTTGCCCGCAAGCGTTCAACCGTTATTTCGCTCACTGCAGGCCGACCCGTTGATTTCCCCTTACAGAGGCATCCAGAAGCTTTAAACTGCGCATACCATTGCCGAATGGAGTTAGCAGTTGGTGGGTCTTTGTTGAACTTCGTCCTGAACTGTCGTTGCACTGTTATGACTGACTGATGTGAGTGCATTTCAAGCACGACATACGCTTTCTCGGCTCCTGTCGCCATTTTGTCTCACTGCGCTCTCGAGCGCTCTGGCGGCAGAAACCTGAAGTGCGGCTTCAGCCGAACAAAACTTTATGAGTTTTTCTACGTATCTGTAGCGTGTCGTGACCATATGTCAATGAATGGAGCTACAGTGAATTTATGAAATCGCTTCAATCATTTGTAATAGCCCTGTAAGAAAACCAAATATACTTATAGCCCACTGGAGTCCGTTCACACATAAATCACCATTATGAGATTGTAAGTTCTGTTTGCATGTAGACTGTTCTACCCTGGATTTTCAGTCTCTCCGACCACACATAAATACAACAATTCTGGATAACTTTTTATCCAGATTTATGTAAAACTTCTGACTAAACCAGAAGACAGACAGCTCAGTCCACGAGTCTGAACTTCCCACGCTTCCTATAGACCAGGCCACATCGGAGTCTGTGTAAAAATACGTGCCGCAACCGGCGCCATACAATAGGTAGTGTGGTGCATGATGCGGCAGTAAAGTAGCCCGGCCCAAGCACAGGGCTGCCAGCTTACCGGATGGTGTCCGCGGTGCGGCCTTTCTGTCCTGTTGGCACCGAACGAGATCCACAATTTGATTTCAGTCTTCCGTGGCTTTCGAAAATGTGTATTGGCGAATGCCGGAATGGTGCATTGTGCAGGTCCGTCATGCTTCGCCAGCTGTGATCTAGAAAAACGAAATACTTCAAAATTCTAGTTGATGATAGAATTATATATAAAGAAACTGCACAAATTTAGCTTAATTTGAATGAGGTGTGAAGATTGGAAACTTGTTTCAAATGATCAGAAATATAGAACTCTGAACTTGGAATCAGTCAACTCATACAAAAACACGGATGTAAAAGCTTGTGGGTATATGAAATGGTCGAACTCAAAGAATTCTTCTACCACGGAAGCAAAGTAATGCATGACGCAGGAAATATCGAGGATAAAAGTAGCAAGATAATACACAAAAGGAGGGTACGTCTCGCTAAAAAGAAGTTTACCAGTCCGAAAGGTAGCCTTTATTTCCAGAAAGAAATTTCTTAGTAGGTACGTCTGCAACATAGTACTGTGAAGTGAATCCTACATTGTGGTACAACCGTAGAAGCAGAGAATCGAAGCGTTTGAGGGGTGATGCTAAGGAGGGTTGTCAAGCTTGTTGTTTTTTTTTTTTTATTTGCTTATTCTTTATCTGAGAACAATTGTGTGAGGTGTTTATGACAAGTTTAATGTCGCAATATTTCTCACCACATTACAGCTTTTCACACAGTTTTCAACTCGCCAACATAAAAACAGGGCAATGGATACCGTATCTTCCCAACATCAAAAAGTGAAATAAGTTTATACGCAACAATGTTAAATATTAACTCTCTGAAAGAACATTAATCCTAAGTACAATAATATGAAAGTTTAATTGGACGTTTCTTTTTATTAATCCTAAGCACAATCATATGAAAGTTTAATTGGATGTTTTTTACAAAATTGTTCCTACACATATGTTATGATGTTGGTCAGTACTACGAAAATCGTCCGATTCCGGCTCAAAGTTCGGTACTATTTAGGATGACAGTCAAGTCTACGGTGGGTGGTTAGTCAAGTGACAGATCTGCGGTTCTTGGCGCTTCAGTTTGGAACCGCGCGAGCGCTACGGTCGCAGGTTCGGATCCTGCCTCGGGCATGGATGTATGTGATGTCCTTAGGTTAGTTAGGTTTAAGTATTTCTAAGTTCTAGGGGACTGATGACCTCAGATGTTAAGTCCCATAGTGCTCAGAGCCATTTGAACCATTTTGACAAATTTGAGCTCAAGATTACTCAAGGTCGCTCGAGTTTACAGTGGACGCAAGCTGGTGAACCAACAAAGTTTACGCCTCTGCACGCGGTATTTACCTTAAGCTGCGACGTGCTGCTGTCTGCAAGGCCGCTCTCTCCTACTGAAATTCCTACAAAACTAAACTGGCCTTTGCTGAACTTTCCAGCGAAACTTTCTCTATGTTTCTCGTTATGCGAGAAAACATGCTCAGCTCTAGTCTTATTATGTGGCGATATACAATCGCATGGCTGTAGCAGCGTGCATATTATAGTGCCCTCTCAGTTATTGCAATAACAATTAACTAATTTGGCTGGTTCGTTTCTCCACAGTTGGAGCTAAACGTTGCTGCAGCTAATTTTAGCTGGAATGCAGCTGCTGTTAACGCAGTGTCCACACCAATTTCTTCTCTGCATCGTATGGAGCGTTAAGCGCTCCGTTCTGCACATGACGCCAGTTCAGAGAAGAGTCCCCTTTACACAAAATTTCTCTCTTGTCCTACTCGTGGCAGAACTGCCTCCCTCCACTTGGGTTCCTTTTTCATGTCACAGCTTTTCTCGACCAATAGGAGCGTTCCTCTCATTTTGTAGAAACACCCTCTACCAATCGCAACGTCCCTTCTATCAAACTGCATCGAAACTTCAGTAGTTTTCTCCTTCCTAGTGAGTTTCCGCCAATTGGACGTTTTGTGCCCGTTCTTGACTCCTAAAGTACATTGACCTTTCTGCGTGTCGCACTCGCTGGACGAAAATGCGTCACTTGCTTTTGTTCATATCCCATTGTAATTTCGAAACGCAGTTTTCTAAAGCTTCTTCTCTGCTCTTGTACCGATGCCCTCGCTACAGGCGGCCCTCCAGCTTGAATCACCAGGCCCGGGGCCGCTGTCCTCCTTTCTGCCACCTCTTTAAGTGGTTGCCCGCATAACTCCCGCAGCGCGGTTTCGCTACACCATTGTGGAGCTGGTTTTTCAAACCTAAAAGTGACTCGACCCGCTTTCCCTGTTCTACCTTCCGCTCAAAGACATGCATTGTATAGGAATGGTGTGTTAATTACCGTCGATTGACTGTCGTCCCTTCTTGAACTACATGGTAATAGGCAAATGTTCTCATAACTGTCGATTTACATTAGGTGTCATCTTCACCTTCTCATTGCGATTTGTAAAGGTCTCATGTAAGGTGCGAATCTGACCACTTATTCTGCCACCTTACAGGGCGTTGACTATTAAGTGAAAGGATAAGATAAGAAATGAGATTTTTCACAGGGTTGGGGAGACAAATAATAACTGGCAAAAACTGACTAGAAGAAGGGGAAGGATGAGGTGATAGGTGTTACGTCATCGGGGAATAACATCCGTGCTACTAGAGTGAGCTGTGTAGGGCGAAAACCGAAGGGGAACACAGAGAATGGAATGTGTCAACAAATTATCGAGGATGTTTCTGTAGCTACTAGATGTGAAGAGGTTGACATAGCAAAGGAAGTCGTCCTGGCACAAAGAAACCACAATGCCAATGAAAAAAATTAAGATATCCACAGAGGCTCAGTCATAAGTAAGACATGTGTAAGGTTTCGGTTCACTGGTATGATATTAGGAAAATACAGTCAGTATACAAAATTGTCGTTACATGTGTGAAGAGAGCACATGGCTGCGCAAACCAGGAGCGGATACTTGTCCCCCGTTATGTACGTGTACAACTGGATGCTTTTTGTCGTTCATACTACTGGGCCTGAAGCTGATTCTATTGAGGAGTCGAAACTGGTAGCCTAAATGAAAGGCTATAAAATAATGGCTGTTGGGATAAGATTTATACTATTCAACTGTCAGCCGCTGTCTCACACTTCATAAGCACAAGATAGACTTAGGGGGTACATCCTATAGTAGAACTCATGCGTGTGGCATCCATACTCAAAAGCGTATAACGGGGAATACTAGAAGTATACAAAGAAGGGAAGCACAAACTGTCACACGTTGGTTTGAGTCGCGGTATAAAGTCATCAACCAATTGCAGACCAACACCCTTAACGTCGCTTTGCTGCAGCGTTCTTGAACACGTTGTAAGTTCGAAGACAATACATTTCTTTGAGAAAGTAAAGCTCCTGTTCATAAGTCAGCACAGATTTGGAAAGAACGGTTAGTCCGACACTCATCTCGCCCTTTTCTGACACCATATCCTACGAATCATGGATGAGGGGCAACAGCCAGATTCGGAAAGTATCACCGTTGAGTGACTATGGAACGATACAGGATGGCTGAGACAGAATTTCCACTTTGTGTGATGAATGGTAGCTTTTTCTAAATGTAGAAAAATATATTAATGCAGATGAGTAGGAAAAACAATAATATAATGCTCGGATACAGTGTTAGTGAAATGCGGCTTGACAAAGTGGGCATAACGTTACAAAGCGATGTGAAATGAAAGAAGCAAGTTACATCGATAGTAGGGAAGGCAGATGGTCAACTTCGGTTTATTAGGAGTGTATCTACACTCATGCTCATAAATTAAGGATAATTGCAGAATGTGGTAACACACAATGTGGCACTACACAAAACTGGCGCTAATAGCATAGGCACTTAGGGAACACACACGACACAGATCTGTAAGTCCACGATATTGGTGATAAGTTGAGAAAACTGACCCGAAACACATGTGCTACAAAACGCCACTGTTTCCTGCGCATGTAACCCGACATCAATATGGGGTATTATCACCAGGTTAGCATACTCTGGATCAGGTAGTCGGGTCGAGCAGGTGCTGGGATATACCCCCCCTCCCCCCCCCCCCCCTCCCCCGTCTTGCACCAGTACCTTTCGGAACTCCTGAAGTGTCGTAGGGGCTTGAAGACGTGCAGCGATACGTCGACCGAGAGCGTCCCAGACGTGCTGAATGGGGTTTAGGTCTGGAGAACAGGCAAGCCACTCCATTCGCCTTATATCTTCTCTTTCAAGGTACTCCTCCACGATGGCAGCTCGGTGGGGCCGTGCATTATTATCCATCAGGAGGAAGGTGGGACCCACTGCACCCCTGAAAAGGAGGACATACTGGTGAAAAACGACGTCCCGATACACCTGACCTGTTACAGTTCCTCTGTCAAAGACATGCAGGGGTGTACGTGCACCAATCATAATCCCACTCCACACCATCAAACCACGACCTCCATACAGGTCCCTTTCAAGGTCATTAAGAGGTTGGTATCTGGTTCCTGGTTCACGCCAGATGAAAACCCGGCACGAATCACTGTTCAGACTATACCTGGACTCGTCCGTGAACATAACCTGGAACCACTCTTCCAATGACCATGTACTGTGTTCTTGACACCAGGCTTTACGAGCTCTCCTGTGACCAGGGGTCAGTGGAATGCACCTTGCAGGTGTCTGAGCGAATAAACCATGTCTGTTCAGTTGTCTGTAGACTGTGTGTTTGGAGACAACTGTTCCAGTGGCTGCGCTAAGGTTCCGAACAAGGTTACCTGCAGTGCTCTGTGGCCGTCAGCGGTCTTCTTGTGGACGTCCCGTACTGTAGCGCCTGGACACGTTTCCTGTCTGCTGGAATCGTTGGCATAATCTTGAGATCAGACTTTGTGGCACACGGAGGACCCGTGCTACGACCTGCTGTGTTTGACCAGCCTCCAGTCGCCCTAGTATTCTACTCCTCATAACGTCATCAATGTGTTTTCATTGAGTCATTTTCAACGCACAATTAGCACGTCTGAAAAAGTCTGCACACTTACTCGCTGCACCATACTCTGACGTGCACCAACACACCTCTGCGTACGTGGACTGCTGCCAACGCCACCGTGCGACGACCGCAAGTCAAATGCACCGCATGGTCATACCCCGAGGTGATTTAAACCCGCAAACCGCCCACCAGAGCGTTTATTCACCATGTATCAGTATTATCCTTAATTTATCAGCATGAGTGTATAAAGCAGACCGTGTATAGAACACTAGTGCGACTCCTTCTTGAGTGTTGCTCGAGTGTTTGGGATTCTCACCAGGTAGCATAGGAACAGTTGCGAGGCATGCTGCTAGATTTGTTACCGGTAGCTTTGATCGACGCAGGAGTATTATGGGCATGCTTCGTGAACTCCAATGGCAATTCCTGGAGTGAACACGAAGTTCTTTTCGTGAAAGAGCGTTGAGGAAATTTAGAGAACGGGCATTTGCGGCTGACTGCAGAACGATTTTACTGCTGCCAATGTACATTTCGCGTAAGGAACCCAAAGACAAGATAAGGGCTCGTACGGAGGAATACAGACAATGTGGTGCCTTGCGGAATTCGTATATTGGTGTAGATGTAAACTTTGAAAATCCTGAACTGGCAGGTCCTTGAAGAAAGAAGCCAAATAAGCCCCAAAAAAATACTTACAAAGTTTCAAGAACCGATATTATTTGTAGGATCCAAGAATACGCTACATTTCCCTACGTACCGCTCCCGTACCTACTGCCAAGAGAACGGTAGAGTAATCACCGCTCACACACTTCTGGTGTAAACGTCTTCCAACGCTGGAATCCATATCGGTTGCTACCGGGTTCACTTGCGGTGCTTCATAACAGCTAGTAATCTCGGTCATGGAGACAGATAGCAGTAATCGATATCAAAGGAGTGAGTCGAACGATAGTAAGAACTCTCATAGAAATTTTTCACCAGAGCTTAGTCCTCTCCTATCCTGTTAGTACGTAAGCGACTGCTACAATAGGCGCTGGTTCGGCAACGTATGCTGCAAAAAGTTGTGGCAGGTCCGAATCACGTAACGTGTTACGGCCATGGCTGCACTGTGCGGTCTTCCTATGCCGTGTCGTCACCGAGGCTGTTGTCGGTTACGTCGGTGGTCGATTTTTGTGGAAGCTATCGTCGACCAGCGAGTCCCGACTCACCTCTAAACGTTCCACTGAGGCAGCGTTGTGAATACGTCTTTACAGGCCATTTTTATTTTTAGTAGTAGTCAAGGAGTTATCCCGCTAACACCAGCCTCTCATTACAAGAAAGTAAAAATTATTATTTGAAACTGCACCATTTTCATGTCTCATGAGTAGCATATTTTGTGGCTCCGCAGTTCCTCAGACTTGTGGTCTCGATGTTAGCAGATGATGCGGTTTTCTACAAGAAAGCAGCAATGCTAGAAGACAGCATCGATTTGCAGAGTGACCTGCAGAGAACTGATGAATGGTGCAGGCTCTGGCATTTGACGCTGAACTTAAATAAATGTACCATCTTGGGCATACATAGGAAAAGAAGTCCACTAGTCTACAACTACACTGTTGAGGACAAATAGCTGGAAACAGCACTTAACGTAAAATATCTAGGAGTAACTATCCAGAGCGGCCTTAAGTGGAATGACCACATAAAGCAAACTGTTGGAGAAGCAAATGCCGGACTGAGACTCATAGGAAGAACCTAAGGAAATGTAACTCATCCACAACGGAAGTGGCGTACAAGGCGCTTGTTCGATCGATTCTTGGGTATCTTTTATCAATCTTGGATCCTTATTGATACTGGATTGATAGAGAAGATCCAAAGAAGAGCAGCGCGTTTTGTCACGGAATTGTAAGTCGGCGCGAGAGGGTTACAGAGATGCTCGGCGAACTATAGTCGCAGAAGCCACATAGAGAAAAAAATTGTTCAAATGACTCTGAACACTATGGGACTTAACATCTTAGGTCATCAGTCCCCTAGAACTTAGAACTACTTAAACCTAACTAACCTAAGGACATCACATACATCCATGCCCTAGGCAGGATTCGAACCTGCGACCGTAGCAGTCCCGCGGTTCCGGACTGAAGCGCCTAGAACCGCACGGCCACCGCGGCCGGCCCACATAGAGAGGCATAGTGCATCATGGAGATGTTTACTATTGAAATTTCACGAAAGTACATTCCGCGAGAGTCGGAAAACATATCACTTCCGGCCACGTACGTCTCGTGAAAAGGCCAAGAAGAGAAAATTTGAGGAATTGGAACTAATACAGAGGCTTACGGACAATTATTCTTCCCACGTGCCGTTTGCGAGTGGAAGAGGGAAGGGGGATCAGTTAATGGTACTACAAGTACCCTCCGCCACACACCGTTAGATGTCTTGTGGAATATGATGTATATGTAGATGTACATGTAGTTGCTGTATCTCAGCTTTCTTTACGTCTGTCATCCCCTAACCGTTTGGACAATGGTAGCTGATGTGGAAACCTGTTCTTTGCAGCCAAACCGCACTAAACTGCAAAAGGGATTCACAGTTTGCAGTATTTGGCAGGCGCTTGGTCCCTATTTATTTTTTAAAATTTTAGTTTGTCTGTTATTCTTTAGCCATAAGGGCAGGGTGGCATGTTGCAGAACTTAGTTCTTTTCAGCTAACACCCAATACTCTGGAAGTGCGGCAAAGGGGAGAATCCGGTCGCGAATATTTTCGGGGTGCGGGGCGGAGGGGGTTACGAGTTCCACCATAAATTAAAAGCAGGTACAGTCAGACCCCCGTTTAGTGAAAGTTTACTCTCACTTAAGATGCGAATACCGGAAGTGGAAAGCCCTCTCAAACATTTCCAATTGAACATTCTCTGGATTTACTTCCGGGTAGGTCTATTTTAGCTGAAATGGATGTAGTTCTTCAACAGCCCGCCATGCCCTCATCGATACGGACTAAGGAAGACATCTTTGTACACTTCTGCAGATGACCACCAGCACTTTTTTCTCTTCACTCCTACGATTCTGCGTCAGCTGAGAAAGTCTCTACATCTCCTCAAGCACGCGGAATACCTTCTATTATGTCTCCAGGCTCGTCGGCAAATATGTGGAGCCTGGGAATCCTACGTACTCGATTCGCTAGACAAACAGTTCAAACAAATCGTACTTATTACAAAATGAAAAGATACAATACTTAACTTCGCAAAATTACACAGATGTGTCGCAAGCAAAGGGCGACATACAAGATAAGCAAATTTCTTCAGTATAAACAATTCCAGGTCTGTGTTACATAGAGTGTACAAGCGAAGTAACTAGAGTTCACTATGCTGTACAAGTGCCTAATCTTGAAGGTTCTATTCAACTGGGACATCGCTAGTCGGTCGCGGCACTTATGTCCTCTTCACATAGGGACCGCTGCTGTCGCGTTGTCGTCCTGGAGAGCCGGCCGGTGTGGCGAGCGGTTCTAGGGGCTTCAGTCCGGAACCGCGCGACTGCTACGGTCGCAGGTTCGAATCCTGCCTCGGGCAATTATGTGTGTGGTGTCGTTAGGTTAGTTAGATTTAAGTAGTTCTAAGTCTAGGGTACTGATGACCTCAGATGTTAAGTCCCATAGTGCTCAGAGCCATTTGAATCATTTCGTCCTGGAGAGGGTCCGGGCAGCGTGCGACTGGCTGAAGTCTTCTCGCAGCCATCTCTTCTCTACCGTTTCCGATTGGCGTGCAGCGCTTGACTTTACGCCGTAACAACGTAGTCTCTCCTGTGGCTCCCGTAGGACCGATCTCATTTTATTCAGCATCCTTGAAAATAGCGTCCTGCTGCCACTCTGCCATCACGACCCGTCTACCTTATCCCTCCTCACATTTCATTACCTTTCCCAGGGTAATTTCAACCGCCAGATCGTTACATAATTCTTCAGATTTACCCAGCCTATCAACTACCAACATTTCCTACATCTTCCGTTCAACATTTAGGCTCCAACCTATTCTCTCCCCGCTTTCCTTCAATCCTATCAGCCTCCTGCAATCCTACCCAGCATTCATCCCAGACTATTGCTCAAAGCACCTTCTCTTAAATCCCATCTGCATCCGAATTCCTCGATTAGAAAAAATTATCAGAAACCCGCCCGGATACCTATGCGTGTTAAAGAGCCACTTCGAGGTGCGCCTGCCCGAGATCGAACCCTCCCGGCGAGTTAACGACGAGAATCAATATGCCGGCCAGCCTTGGTGTTGTTTTTAGGTGGTTTCCCACATCCCATTAGGAGAATACCGGACAGCTACACAAATACAGTCTCAGTTGCAGGATTCAGAATCATTTAGAAACCTTCCGCTCACTTCTTCATGAATAACACACACACACTCACACACACACACACACACACACTTAGAATACACCTATTATGACGAGCTTGACGATAGGAATGACGTCTGGCCACCCCCTAAACAAACCACGCGAAATCTGTTAATAACCATGCCGACCTTGCGCCGATGCGGGACAAAGGCACAAGAAAAGGAAGAAGAAGACAATATTATCAGAAAGGCATAACTCCAATATTTTTACAGGTTTCAAGTCCACACACATCACCAGTAAATTAAATTTAAAAAGTCCATTGTCCAGAATATCAAGTCCTTCTTCCCTGTGTAGAGATACGGTTTCTCCCTTGCCTCGGCCGTTGGACTACCATGGGGACTACAGCTGAGGCGGCGTTAACTGATCACTGACAGTTGCAGCGGACAAGGCGCAGCGGTTCGTGGACCTACCTCGACCAGGACAGTAACGCGGTTCTGTCAACGTCTCTATGACGTTGCCTCAGTCCTGTAACAGCTCTATAGACGGCTACTGTTTTCGCCTCCAGCCGTTTACGCCTCGCAGTTTGAAGCTGTCAACAGCGCTACGCGCTGTCAGGGATCTTCTTACGTCGTTTCGACTACAGAAATTAATGCCACAACAAAGATTTGCATCTCATTACGAATATTAGAGCGATGTACTAGGCAAATAGAATTTAAAAGCATATTTGACTGCTTTGTTCATACAACTTTGACAATTTTCTCAACTTTGTCTTTGCAAAAGTGCGCTATGCAGAGTGGTCTACGGATAGTAGTATATTTTCGTTTCGTTATTATGATATTTATCGTACATTTGCACCAACATAACTTACAAATAACTCATCTACAAACATTGCTGTTCCTGAAAAGTCAAACAAACAAAAAATGGTTCAAAAAATGGTTCAAATGCCTCTGAGCACTATGGGACTTAACTTCTGAGGTCATCAGTCCCCTAGAACTTAGAACTACTTACACCTAACTAACCTAAGGACATCACACACATCCATGCCCGAGGCAGGATTCGAACCTGCGACCGTAGCGGTCGCGCGGTTCCAGACTGTAGCGCCTAGAACCGCTTGGCCACCCCGGCCGGCGCCAAACAAAAGTTTATTTCTTAAAACGTGCGTAGCACAACGGCTTCCATCATTAGCCATGCATTGCTAAGACGTTCAGAAAAGCTCCCCATTACGTTCTCGGTGATTTCGTAAGGAATGGCGTCCAGATCTTCTCGGACTGCTTCTGTCAGCTCATCAGTATTGTAGAGACACCGTAAAAAAACTCTGTTCTTGAAATGACTCCCCAGAAAAAAAAATCAGCGGCTGGGTGATCAGGTGATCTCGCCGGCCGTGGGACCACGAGTCGACCACCGAATGGTGACAGTAACCAGTGTTGAATGTGGAGCCTCAATGTGGACATTGAATTATGGACCGTACGGGCTGTAGCCCTATATTGCTGAAACCTTCTCGCGTTTAAATGGTAAAGTCCCTGGAGCTGTGGAAGAAAGAAATATCGTTAATCGTGACCGTATACCGCTGAAAATCGACACTCACTGACCGGCCATCGTTACTTTAAAAAAATAAATAAAATAAAATGTGGCCGAACGATTCCAATGGCTTGTCCAGTATCTCACCAGACGATGATCTTTGGGCTGCACTCAACCTTTTCACGAATAAGCTGTGGTTTAGTGAGAGAGTAATGTCGGAAATTTTGTTTATTGACAAGCTAACTCAGATGAAGTTTGCCTCATGAGACAGAATAAGTCTTGCCAGAAATGCACTCTCCTCACAGATTTTGTCCAGTAACGCTGTGCAGAAATTGCACCTATTCATAGCATCTCCCGGCCGTAACTGTTGTGTCACACGCAGATTATAAGGCTGAAACTTTATATCCTGCATCACAATCTCCTGCAAAGACGTGCAAGGGATGGCTCCAGACAGACCGCTATGTGTTCCGCTACAGAGCTACACGAATTAGTCGAACATAACCGGCGTTCGAACTGCCATTTCACGTCGCTCATGCTTCATACTGTTTGCAAAATCCGTCTCACGCCATTGTCTTTATCCACCTGGATATTGTGCTCCTGTGTGGAACCCGGAAATGGGAATCTTCCACGGCGCATTGCTTGTTGGACAGCAGTAACGCTCTGCACGCAGCATAGCTTCTCCACTACCTTAATGAGCACCTGCACTGGCCAACGTCCCATGGCACACTACGGGGGGCCGATTATAAGTGGTAGACGGCGCGAGTGCATCTATATCTTAGCAGAATACAGTGGGGGGCAAATGTAAATGTGCTATTTCCCAACGGCCACCTGTACAAGTTTCCCAACAAAAGTAACATGGGCGTCCTATGCAGACATTACAATATCGTCTCTCTAAACTTATTTGTAAGACTTGAAACATCTCTTTAATTATTTTTATTAAACACTTACCTACAAAATTTTCCCTGACAAATACATCTCAAACTTAAACCACTTATTTATTACCCTTGAAGCCCAACGCAATCTAACTGCTATACACTGACAACATGACTTCCAATAATTAACACAAAAGAATGGTCCTGATTTGCAAGAAATCCTAACAATGATGCAAATCCAAAAAATTAGAATTAAAGAATTATGAAACTACCTCCAACTCTGTTGATTGCCTAATCTCATTTCAATCACGAATCCCAACAGTGCAATCCCCATTCTTTTTGATAAATCACTTGCCTCATGGGAAATCTTCATAACACGAACTACAGCAATTGCAGAAAGTAGCAACTACAGCCAGCTAAATAAAAAGATTCTAACTACTATAGACTCTAACTACTAGGGGACATTTGGTTAGCGAAAGAAAGATTTTGTTGAAGATCAAACAATGTATTTAGAAAATTGTACCTTATTCATGTGACATCCAGTTCCAAAAATTATATAGTTGTCAATAATTCCAATGCTCAAACTTTATCAACCAAACATCCATCATAATAATTTTAATAAACATTTTTGGAACAATCACTAAAATCATTAAAAATTTTTGTTTGTTTTTAAAATTCAGTCTTAATCACACCACGTATGTTATAAGAACATAGGTGACCGGTTTCGGTCATATCACATGACCATCATCAGACCTGTAACTTAATTTAGAAAGTAATAGAAACCTTACTAGATTTACAATAAAATGAGACAAAATGCTTATAAGGATAAAATACAATAAGACGTGTTATACCCATGGCATCCTACGAAGATGGTAGGTGGAGCACTCTTCTCAGCTGCTGTGATGTCAACTGGTGCCAGCAAGTGACGAGCATACGCTTAACTACGAAGATGCTCCGCCTACCTCTTCTCCCTCCATCTCACATCAGCCAATCAGTATAAAAATTGGTTCACATAATCGTCAAAACGTAAAAAAAACACATAAAAAAACAAAGTGCAATAATAACATAAAAATAGTTATGACACTTCTCCTTACGTATTTTCTTATAAACATTTCATTTCATCTCACTTTACGATGCATGTCCTACCAACGCAGAGTCTCCACTAAGAATATCATGTTCATACACTTCCCTATCCACTCGCTAACTGCTAGTCCGTCGAACCGCAGAATCTCCTGCCGAGGGCGCAGAGCGCGATATTAACACAGTCTATAGCGCTGCCAACATACAAACAGGCTACTTGCAGACACCCCCCCCCCCCCCCAATCGACGTTGTATTACTTGCGATCGCGGCCTACCCGAGCTACATTGCGCCTACGCTATGTGTAGGTGGCCCCGAAATGTTGGCCAGCATTCAGCAGTTTCCTCGCCTCCGCTGAACGTCTTCATACTGCAGGCCACTTGACAAAAACAATCAGTTTACACCCCCGGCTACACGACAAAGCGCCATTACTTCCATCGGCCGGACCACATTAAGCTGCGGCCGTTCTACCTACTGCTTCCCGGAGAATGCCTTGTCTCAGATGTCCTGATGACGATGGTCTCCGGTCTTTACTCGGCTTTTGTATTCGTATTTAGCGTCTTTCTCTTCCTACTTACTTTTTACTATTGTTGTTGTGGTCTTCAGTACAAAGACTGGTTTGATGCAGCTCTCCATGCTACTCTATCCTGTGCAAGTTTCTTCATCACCGAGTAACAACTGCAACCTACGTTCTTCTGAATCGGCTTAGTGTATTCATCCATAGGCCTCCCTCTACGATTTTTACCCTTCA
Organism: Schistocerca serialis cubense; assembly: GCF_023864345.2. Classification (NCBI taxonomy): domain Eukaryota; kingdom Metazoa; phylum Arthropoda; class Insecta; order Orthoptera; family Acrididae; genus Schistocerca; species Schistocerca serialis. The sequence goes on along the minus strand of NC_064642.1, from coordinate 74,331,284 downwards.
CGCTGCCCTCCAGTACTAAATTGGTGATCCCTTGATGCCTCAGAACGTGTCCTGTCAACCGATCCCTTCTTCTAGTCAAGTTGTGCCACAAATTCCTCTTCTCCCCAATTCTAGTCACTGCCTCCTCATTAGTTACATGATCTACCCATCTAATCTTCAGCATTCTACTGTAGCGCCACATTTCGAAAGCTTCTATTCTCTTTTTGTCTAAACTATTTATCGTCCATGTTTCACTTACTTACATAGCTACACTCCGTACAAATACTTTCAAAAAAGACTTCCTAGTTCTTAAATCTATACTCCATGTTAACAAATTTCTCTTCTTCAGAAACAATTTCCTTGCCATTGTCAGTCTACATTTATATCCTCTCTACTTCGACCATCATCAGTTATTTTGCTCCCCAAGCAAAACTCATCTACGACTCATTTCCTAATCTAATTCCCTCAGCATCACCAGATTTAATTCGACTGCATCCTCGATTTGCTTTTGTTGATATTCATATCCTCCTTTCAAGGCACTGTCCACTAAGTTCAGTGCTCTTCCAGGTCCTATGCTATCTCTGACAGAGTTATGTCATCGGCAAACCTCAAAGTTTTTATTTCTTCTCCATGGATTTTAATTCCTACTCCAAATTTTTCTTTTGTTTCCTTTAATGCTTCCTCAATATACACACTGAATAACATCGGGGATAGGCTACAACCCTGTCTCACTCCCTTCCCGACGACTGCTTCCCTTTCATGCCCCTCGACTCTTATAACTGCCATCTGGTTTCTGTACAAATTGTAAATAGCCTTTCGCTCCCTGCATTTGACCGCTTCCACTTTCAGAATTTGAAAGAGAGTATTCCAGTCAACATTGTCAAAACTTCCTGTAAGTCTTGGGCACCTTGGCACGGTTCGCGAGGCGTCCTCCGTAGGAGGTTCCAGTTCTCCCTTGGGCATAAGTTAAAAAAAAAAAATTGTTCAAATGGCTCTGAGCACTATGGGACTTAACTTCTGAGATCATCAGTCCCCTAGAACTTAGAACTACTTAAACCTACCTAACCTAAGGACATCACACATCCATGCCCGAGGCAGGATTCGAGCCTCCGACCGTAGCGGTCGTGCGGTTCCAGACTGTAGCGCCTAGAACCGCTCGGCCACCCAGGCCGGCTCGGGCATACGTGTGTGCTGTCCTTAACAGTAGTGTGTAAGCTTAGGGACGATGATCTCAGCAGTTTGGTCCCATAAGAATATACCACAAATTTCCAAAATTTCTTATTAAACTGATAGTTCGGTAATTTCTACCCCTCTCATACCCGCTTTGTTTAGAATTGGAATTATTATATTTTTCTTGAAGTCTGAAGACGTTTCGCCTGTCTCACATACTTGCTCAACAGATCGTAGAGTTTTGTTATGACTGGCTCTCATAAGGCGTCAGTAGTTTTACCTACTATCATGTGATAATTACAAAATTCGATTATATTAGCTAATCAGGTGTTTAATTTAAATATGTAGTCATAATGACAGGCATGAAGATATAATCACTTGCTCTAGACTGCCCAATTTTGCAATGGTTGAAATGGCTCTTAGCGCTATGGGCCTTAACATCTGAGGTCATCAGTCCCCCAGAGCTTAGAACTACTTAAACTAAACAGGATTCGAACCTGCGATCGTAGCGGTCGCGCGGTTCCGGGCTGAAGTGCCTAGAACTACTTGGCCACACAGGCCGGCTCCATTTTTGCAATATCAACTGTAGAAACATGTGTTGATAAGGCCTCGAAATATGAAATCTAGTGATATGAAATGTCAGTAGCTCAAGAGTAGGGGAAAAAAATCTTTTGAGGAAAACGGCACATTCACCGATATTAGTGGAGGTCGGTAAACACGTATTACGTAACCATGAGCAGCGGTTTAAATCCATCAAGGAATACTCGCGAGTTGCAACTGTTCGTTCAATATATTACCGTCGCTCTTAGCAAGGTGTTTATAAATTTCAATTTCTTCTAATAAATCCAATTTCCAGCCTTTTATTTCCTTGCGTACAATTACAGTCCCTTCTGATTCCCTCGGAGAATGGTCTGAAACAAGTAAATCTTCAGCAAATGAAGAATTTCCCGAGTTTACTTGAAAGTCGCTATCCCGGTGTCGACAGATAAATACGATACTGCAATCCCTGTATTATTCCGAATGCGATGCAAAGTTCGTTTCCTCTTTCCATTCTGCAACTGGTGGTTGTCCATAATCGCAACTGCGAATACATTTAACATATTTCGTAACAGCTGTAGTCGCCACAGTGCCTTTGCATCGTATTCGGAATAACACAGGCACTACAATATCGTAGACTATACTTCAGTCAGCAACAAAACGAATGAGCCACCAATATGAACAAATACTGATAGCGGTGATGAGGCAAAATAAACAAGGCAACGAGACCAATGTGACCGCTGACGACACTAGCGACCCTACTTCCGCAGAAAAACCGCCACACAAGTGTCAAATCCGTCGTTGGCACATTCTCACCCACCTAGGCACATTCTCGCCCCCTCTGGCTGTGTTTCCGTCTGTAGAAGCGATATTCCTGTGTGTTTAATTGTAAATCTTGAAGCAGACGCAACACGGAAAACCGCAGCCGCGTTAGCAACGGCCCGTAAATCAGTTTAAAGCGTCAGAAACCATACAGCGGCCAGGGAAGACCTGCCAATCGTGACGCAACGTGACGTCTGAGGACTCAGCCGGCTTCTGGAAGCGAGCGCAGGTCGCGCTTCCTGGCCGGCACTACACGCCCAGTTATGCCGTTGTGCGGTGCCCGAAACCTGTGGATATAAACTCCACACCACGCCCCGTAGAACTCCAAAAACCACATCGAGGGAGGCACCGCTCCCACAGTACCCACGCGTGAGAAGTTGTGCCTTAGGTCCCACTTTGCTACTATCGCCCGATCTCTGACACTATTGTTCCAGCGTCAGGATAAGACCGCTATCTGGAACTGCACTAGCGTTGATCACCAGGTCGGCACTTGACGTGATCACTATGGTCCACCTTTTACTACTGAATCGGAACTTCTTTCCACTCGCGAGACACCATAGCTAAGAGGAATAGTCGTAATGTTTTATCACCTCTAAAATATTTACGTAAGTTATCTTTTTCTTTTTCAGGTACACATGGAAGACGTAGCATCACAGTATCGTAGAATCCTCTAGACCTGAAAATTTTTTTTAAAAAAAGCCGCAGCCAAGTGATATAGTGGAGTCTGGTCAAACGTTCAGCTAACACTAAGATCTACTAACTGACAGAACTTGGAATTACGTTGAAATGTAGCTACTGAATCATGTTAGTGAAAGACGGCACTCAGAACCGATGAACAACGGGTGTTTCTGTTTATCTTTTAGAACTTGATAAGACCTTGAGATTTCTCAACGCTTTTTCAAAGTACGGTTTATATGAAACAGCTTGGGAGGGGGGTGGGGGGAGGGAGCAACATGTAGACGCCTTATTCAGTTTGTTTGTTCGGTTAGAATACTCTAACACAAATCTATCCAGATGTTATTAGTTTTTAAAAGGCGTGTGCTACTACCTGTTCTATTTCGATGACAATACGTTCTTTGGTAATACTGGTCAAATCTGACGTGTGAATGATATCACACGAAATATCACTTACTTACGATGAACCGATTTACTCTTTACAATGAGTTTGCTAAAACAATCAAAGATATTGTTGCAATGCAGTGGCGAATGTAACAAAATAGTTAAATGTATGGAGTGAGCACAGGATACTGCAGATGTCATCTTTGCTAATACGATGTTGCTTAATTTTGAGTATTAGACCGTAACTTCAACATTACACTTATTTGTACAGTTTTCGCGCATCCATTTATTAGTAACAGTAAAGGCGTACAACTATTGCTTCTGTGGATGCAAATCGAAATGCATGCAAGGAGTAGCAGTTACATTACATGGGTAAATGCTACGAAGTAGCGTGACATTAGAGATACTATATGAAAAATTCTATTCTATACATCATGGATGCTCTGTGCTTTAGAACGGCTCGAGTGACGAAACAGTTCCTGTCACTACTCGAGAAAACTCGATCTTTGGGCGATATTTCGACCGCAGCACAATCTAGCGACTTCTGCTCGTACTATCTCCATGATGTGTCGTAGCGTTATTAATGTTTTATCGATTTTAATTGCAACAATTACCGTGAAACACTTACAGCACTACCTTAAAAGAGTATAGGCCATATGTAAACACAGCCACTGATAAATAAATAATCACAACCACTATTTAATTTAATTCTAAAGCTTCAGCGGTTCCTAGATTCTAGTGACGCACGTCTTTCGATACAATCTTCACAATGGGTCTTGTCACTGTTATCTATTCTGGCGATAGAGATTATAGCCAATTTTAATACGAATTATTTCGTTTCCCAATTAATTTTCTTCCATGTATGGAGTGAGCACAGGATACTGCAGATGTCACCAACATCAAACGGTAAATACCACGTGACCTTTACTAATACGATGGTGCTTAATTTTGTGTATTAGACCGAAACTTCAACATTACACTTATTTCTACAGTTTTCGCGCATCCATTTATTAGTAACAGTAAAACGACTTTTGACGAATTTCAAGCAGAGCTATAATTTGTTTTTGTGTCACTTCTTTTGTTTCTCATGATTGCTTGCACTCGCGCCTTGTGAGTCAAATGTCACTTGATTGTTGGAGCAACACTCGATATCGTATCGAACTCTGCGGTATATCGTTCGCCCAGCCCTAGTCTGTACATATTTCTAGTTAGTGATGATGTCTATTGAATATGGTTGATAGAAGGGGAAGTGGTCAGCAGATTTTACGGGATACCATAGAAGAAGAAAAAATAAGACACCGTAAGGTAAGACTTCCTGCCATTACAACCGTAAGCGACAGGTGCTAAGATGGTGACTGGAAAAATATGACCAAAAAAAATACCATATTTAAAAAAGGCGATCGTTATCCTATTTTGCGAACGTTTGTGCTACTGCAGATCTGCATGACGTTTTGGATACTCTTGTCAGGATCGTGTATACAAAAACTCTCCGTTCGGTCAGTAGTATTGGTATGCAGCTGAAAATCTAGGCATCTTCCAACAGAAGTAACAGGAATCCGTGGTTTTCTTTCGCAATGAGAGAATGAGTTTGTCAGAGCACTTAAAAAATTAACTTACTTCGTTGCCCTCGTAGCTTCAGCTACAAGGAAACGAAAAATATAGTAACTGAGCTTTTTTCATTGTTTCTAATTTATGCTATAACCAGTATACTACAAACTGAAAGTGTATCGCTTGCAAAGTGACTGTTAATGGTAGTCAGACTTCGTAGAAAGGTTATTAGTCAGAAACTCCCGCTCTACTGTTCACATTTTTTATCCCAGAAATAACAGGCTGGTGGAAGACATCCAAACATTTAGTTTGAAGTTAATGTGCCACGGAGTCGAAATTGTGTATATCCCTCATTTGCCTGAACTACCGTAAACAGTGCTACTTCACCGGGAATAATGATAAAAGAGCGAGTAGTAAAATAGGGCCCCTAGTTTCTTAAATGGTTCATAGGGCTAATCATTGATAAGGGGCACTACATTACCTTCAAACTGTTTTTAGGGTAATCCCTATCATGCGATTCTAAAGCGACATTATAGGTTACATGTTTTAGGAGCAGCGAGCGGTGTCGTGGTTGCTGTGTTGCTGACCTTTTCACTGACCACTAGTTAGATTTGCTGGCTGGTATGAACGTAAAGTAACGCGAACTGGCTGTTACGTGCCTTATGAACAGACTAACACCCTTTTTAGGGTTCAGTACCTCCATCGGTAAAAACGGAGCCCTTATAGCATCACTTTGCTGTCACTGTGTCTACGTCTGACTGTTAAATATCTTTTTCTTTTGAGTGAGTTAGGCGTATAAAGTTGAAATTTGTGTCACATACTAAGGTCTACGGTCTCTTGGTCGTGTAAAAAAATTTAAGGTTTTAACTTTTGAAAATCATAAGATATCGCCATTTACGTCGCGTAACGTGGTACTCACACTCATCAAAACCCATAAGGTACTTCCCGTTGACACAGAATTATGAAATTTGGCAAGAAGCAAGGTTCTACAGTAGAACTACTGGAAGAAATCCGAAAATTTATTTGTAATAATATCACACTAAAAAATATTATTTTGTTATTTGTCATCTGACTGTCTCTCCGGCCGTCTGTTAAAACCCCTTTGTCCCAAGAACGGGTGGACGTATCAAGTTAAAATATATGTCCCATACTAATAAAGTCTATGGTCCTTTGGCGATGTAATAAATGTAAGCTTCTAAGTCAATGCAGTCAAAAGAAACGCCCATTTAGGTCACATATTTTGATACTCGCAAATTCACTCATCAAAACCTATAGCGTACTTCCCGTTGACCTATAATCATGACATTTGGCAAGAAGAAAAGCTTCTCAGCACCAGTAAAGGGAAAAATCCGAAACTGTTAATTTGTAGCTATGTAATACCAAAAAAATTTTTATCATTTTTGTGCGACTGTTTCTCTGTCCATCCGTCTCTTAAGACGTATCCAGTTGAAATTTATGTCGCATACTAAGGTCTAAGGCAAGGCACCTTCCTTACGTAAGAAAAGTTAAACTTCGAAGTAAATACAATCAAAAGGTACCGCCAGTTATGTAGCATGTTATGATACTCGCAAACTCACTCAGTAAAACCTGTAGGGTACTTCTCTTTGACCTAGAATCATGAAATTTTGCAATAAATAAGGTTTCAAAATACAAGTAAAGAAAAAAGCCAGAAAATAGTTAATTTATGATTCTATCACACGAAGATCATGTTTCTTTTGTCATTTGTTACCTGACCTCAGATTTGTAAATGAAACTTTCTCGAAAGTCTTGGAATGCTCGGGACCAGTATCTTGCCAGTTTAAATGTCGATAACAGGCAAAAACTCTCGATTTTCAGAATGGATGAACCGTCTGTATGCGTAATTAAGTTTTTACGAAACTCTGGGCTGCGACTCCTACTCGCATCCGCCGACACTTTTGTTTGCTGCAGCTCTATACGCACTTCGGTCCAGGAACCATGATCCTTGCATGCCTCAACGAAACAGACAGCGTCTCGTAGGTGCAACCACAACAGGGGGATGTCTGTGGAGAGCCCAGATGAACGCGTGTTTCCCGTAGAGGGACGAAGGTCGTATTAGCAAAAGTTTCAAGGCCAGATCAGCCAATCATCCAGACACTTGCTCCTGCAATTATTATAATTGCAGTCTGGGTGATTGATCTGGCTTTGAAACTTTAGCTAATACGACCTTGCTGTGGTGGTACGGCGGACAGCAGAAAACAAGGGGAAACTACATTTTTATTTTACCATAGGCAAGCTGCTCTACTGTATAGCTTGATGATGAAGACATCCTCTTGGGTAAAATATTCCGGAAGTTTCAAGTGTCATCCATACAGATCTACGTGTGGAGACTATTCAGGAAGATGTCGTCATCAGGATAAAGAAAATTGGCGTTCTACAGTCATGACCGTAGAATGTTATATCACTTAACCGGGTAGGTAGGCTAGAAAATTAAGAAAGGTAGATGGATAGAATGAAGTTGATGTAGTTTGGTACAAAACTAAATAGAGATCATTCAGCGGAAGCTGTAATATGAATAAAGAATGCAGCTAGCCTACTACAAACAGCAAAATGAACCAATTGTTGTAGCCACGGTAGCCACGTAGTCATTACCTAGTACAGTACTACAAATTTACATGCCTACTAACTCCGCAGATAAGAAACAGATTGAAAGAACTTACGATGAGATAAATGAAATTACTGGGATCGTGAAGGTGGAAGATGTTTTTATTGCGACATCAGACTGGAATCGACCGCAGGGAAAGGAAAAGAAGGAAGAATAGTAGATGGAAATGGACTGGAGGAAAGGAATGTATGAGGAAGCCACCTGGTAATATTTTACACAAAGTATCCTTTAGTCATGGTCAACACTTGGTTCAAGAATCGCGAAAGAAGCCTGCTTACGTCGAAGAAATCTGGAGACGCGGAAGGTTTCAGTCAGACTATGTAATCGTAAGACAGAGATTTCTAAACCACATTCTAATTTTCGAAACCAGATCTTAATATGCTAAACGTTTCCAAGGGCAGATCCAGATTCTGACCGCAATTTATTGGTTATGGGTTGTAGATTAAAACTAAAGAGATTCCAGGAAAGTGGGGCATGAATAAACCGAAAGTACCGCGGATTGCTGAAGGTGTCAAAAGCACACATAGGTAGCAATTGATTGAAAGACGGGAAAGAGATAGAACAGAAGACTAATGGGTAACACCGAGAGATGATACAGATGGGGAATTAGATGGTTGCGTAGGCAAAATGACGAGGTCCATTAGAAATCATTGAATAAAATAATAAACAATGAATTCAATTAATGAAAGAAAAAATGTAAAAATTCGGCAGATGAAGCAGGCAAAAGGAAATACAGGCGTCTAAAAAATGAGATTGGCAGAGAACGCAAAATGACTCATCACTTACGGCAAGAGAACAAATTCAAGGAAGCTGAGCCATGCGTGACTAGGGGACAGATTCATTCCGCCTACAGGGCAACTAAAGATAGCTTTGAAGAAAAGAGAAGAAGCCGTTGGCATATCAAGAGCTTAAATGACAAGTGAGTGCTAAACAAACCAAGCGGACAACAACATTACAGTGCAGAATAAGATGTAGGTCAGACGCATCAATTTTTGTTACTCTATTTTTGGAACTACTGGATGCCACCTCGTATCTCCAAAAGCACATTTACTATTACATCAGCAATATCGATGGTCCTAAAAAATCTTGTTGTCAGTTAACACCGCCTGTTGATGCTTACTGCTTGCAGCATACCGCATTAGGATGACAAAAAATGGCTCTGAGCACTATGGGACTTAACTTCTAAGGTCATCAGTCCCCTAGAACTTAGAACTAATTAAACCTAACTAACCTAAGGAGATCACACACATCCATGCCCGAGGCAGGATTCGAACCTGCGACCGTAGCGGTCGCTTTTTTTTTTGTTCCAAACTGTAGTGCCTAGAACCGCTCGGCCACTCCGGTCGGCTAGGATGACAAGAATGGTCTTCTACAAACAGTTTATATGTGTAAGTACACACAAGTCTAGAGAATTCGCAGATCTTCCCTTATATCTCAGGTGTAGTGATGATGTTTAGTGACAGGCACCCAGCAGTCAAAAGATAATAAAATGCTAAATGTATGACATGTTAGAGCACAGGATGTGTGGTTGTTAGACATGGAAAAACGCCTGAAAAGAATGTATACAATATAAGTGTCATCCAAAAATTATTTCAGGGTTAGTAAACTAAAAATTTTTCCCTGCAGCTCATCAGTCTTGCAATATGTTGTTGATAATACTGACAATAATTAATGAAAAAAGTAAAAAAGTAAAAATAACCAGTCTAAAGAAAATGAGAAAACAGTTCGAAGTAGTGAAAGAATAAATGCACATAATAACAGCAATTAACTGCATTACTCTTATTATCTAACATCGCGTCGAAGGAATGATGAAAGGAAGGAAGCAATCTCAGCATGAATGTTTCGTTGACGTCAAGGTCATTTTCGATGCAGTAACAAAACTGGCCTCAATGACTTACTAAGAACGATTTGCATATTCGATGAGATTCCATTTCTCCCCACAGGCATAATTGTGCATGGGTGCTCCTCACACGGTTCAGTTCCACATGAAAAACAAACACAATCTTGAAACGTATTTCTATTTCAACAGCTGCACACGTTTCTGTATCTCTCGATATCGCTGACAAAGGAACATTCCCAGCTGTAGTTATGTTGTATTTATGATGCCAATCTCCACTTGAGAAAAATAGAATCACTCTGCAGTCACTAGTACATAAACAATTCTCTTCGCCAATGCTTATCAATGTATTGAAATATGCCTGATACGAATCATGATATTTAGAGAATCACTCGTGACGATTTGAAATCCTGCCGAATTTTGTATTATATTGTGAATATAATGTGAAGAAATTTCGTTTATTTTATGTACATGGTGTAAAAAAAATGTTATGTTTTAAAATGTTATGTTTTAAGCATTTATTTACAGATTATCATTACAATAATGATTTTGCATCATAATAATGAGTTATTTAAAACTATCACTTAACAAAATACACTTACGTGAAATGGTAGACTAAAGAAGAAAAAAGCCATGAATGTAAAACGTAAAATAACAATTTAAAACATAAAATTATAAGTAAAATAAATAATAATGAATATTTAGATATTTTAATTCAGTGCATTGAAAATCCGCTGACAGTACATTGTGTAAAGCTTATTTTCCAAAAATGTTAGTTCAGAAGCCAACTTTATTACTCATTAATGGATGTGGCTTAAGTTTCTTTGTTTATATTGTAACAAAAGTTTTCATTATTTCAAAATTTAGTAATGCTGATGAGATGTATTTTCCAAAATTTCAAATTATTACAAAAGCTGAAGGAGAAGTTCTTCATTGGATATGACAGATCCATTGATGTACAATGTATCCCTTCATGAAGATGATTGTAACAATCTAAACCGGTAAAGAGCAAATACAAATTTGTACAGCTGATGTCACAAATATGCTTTTTCCAAATCAGTAGAATGATAATGAGAAAACGTCGGGAGGTAAACAAAAGCGCTCAAACTGACAGGCTGAAAACAACAATCTGTGCCTACGCTTTTAGCCAAAGCGTTTAGGTGGCGCCGACTTTCCTTCCAAGCATTTTACAAATTTTTATTAAGCGCTTCAGCACTTTGTCGAGCGTAGCGCCATCCTTTGCCAACCGAGTGAACTACGGAGATCGGTCAGCGTGTGCTGCCACCTAGCGGCTGCCGCTGCAACTGTCGGCAGCTGCAGGCCCGGGTAGAAGGAACCGTGTTGGAACTGGTCGTCCTCCAGCTGCCAATCTCAGCCAGAGATCTGCTATTGTTTGTATCTGTAAAAGGCGTTCGTTGAACCCGGCTGGCTCACGGCCGCCGTCTGCGGGCCAGGTTCAACCACTCGCCGGCCGGGTCCCCTCGCGGCAGCCGCTTAAATCAGGCTGCTTTCGCCGAATAGACCAGACCGGTGGGACCGGCGGCGCGGGTGTAAATTCGTGTGGGGATTCCAACTGCGGGAGGGCTCCGCCTGCGTGCCTGGCAACAGCCGGAAACTGCTGGCGTCTCCGTCTATTCCAGCTGCAAAACGTTTCCATTAACAAGTTCATCGTCTGATTAAATACGGAATAAACCAGTCTTTCGGCAATAACTGTCTCGTCATGTTCGTCGCTCTCTACTTCTACATATACAACCCGCAAGCCACCTTACAACGTGTGGCGGAGGGCACTTTGTCTACAGGTGTCACTTCCTCCTTTCCTGTACGAGTCGCGAGTGGTTCGCGGGCTGAACGATTTCTGGTATACCTCTGTGTGGGCTCTAATCTCTCTAAGGCCTTATACACGCTAGAATACAAAGTCGAGGGTTTTGTACTAGACAGTGTCTACATCTACATCTACATTTATACTCCGCAAGCCACCCAACGGTGTGTGGCGGAGGGCACTTAACGTGCCACTGTTATTACCTCCTTTTTCCCTTTTCTGTTCCAGTCGTGTATGGTTCGCGGGAAGAACGACTGCCGGAAAGCCTCCGTGCGCGCTCGAATCTCTCTAATTTTACATACGTGATCTCCTCGGGAGGTATAAGTAGGGGGAAGGAATATATTCGATACCTCATCTAGAAATGCACCCTCTCGAAACCTGGACAGCAAGTTACACTGCGATGCAGAGCGCCTCTCTTGCAGAGTCTGCCACTTGAGTTTGCTAAACATCTCCGTAACGCTATCACGCTTACTAAATAACCCTCTGACGCAACGCGCGCCGCTCTTCTTTGGATCTTCCCTATCTCCTCTATCAACCCGACCTGGTACGGTTCCCACACTGATGAGCGATACTCAAGTATAGGTCGAACGAGTGTTTTGTAAGCCACCTCCTTTGTTGATGGACTACATTTTCTAAGCACTCTCCCAATGAATCTCAACCTGGTACCCGCCTTACCAACAATTAATTTTATATGATCATTCCACTTCAAATCGTTCCGTACGCATACTCCCAGATATTTTACAGAGGTAACTGTTACCAGTCTTTGTTCCGCTACCATATAATCATACAATAAAGGATCTGTAGACAATCGAGCGATTTTGTGTATAGATAACTGAAAGACATTTATTGTCTGTAGACACGCTTTTGCAACAAAATCGCAGGACTTTGACTCCCAAGCGAAATGGGAGACATGAGACAATTCCGAGACAATGCACGTAGTATGGACGTGTTGGTAGACATGGCCCCTAGTTATTCTCTTTACTCCGTGGAAAATGCTTAGTCAGCTTATGATTTTTTTTTCTTTCTGTTAAACATCATTTATCAAGATGTGGTCTGCGGAGAAAGTGTTGCAGCTGACTGAAGATTTACACGCGTCACCATGTTTGAGGGAAGTTAGTAACGCTGAATACAAAAATCGCAACAAGAAGTTAGTTTTTCAAAACTATACATGATTGTCTTATTCCGCGATCGTTCATTAAATAAAATATGGCGTTTCAGTCTTCGATCGCTATTCTTTATTTTCAATTACCGGTTTCAGACTAGCTGCCCATCTTCAGATCTGTTAGACAAAGCTAAAAATATAATTAATAAGAGAGATACAGTTAGTGATTGAGATATCTTGGTTTACAAAAAGAAATTTTGGAACGTATTACAGAGTAACTTGTCCGTACAGAACAATTTACTCTGTAACTGCAATGTATGGTATGTTGGCATTTAATACGTTCCAAAATTTCTTTTTGTAAACCAAGATATCTCAATCACTAACTGTATCTCTCTTATTAATTAGATTTTTAACTTTGTCTAAGAGATCTGAAGATGGGCAGCTAGTCCGAAACCGGTAATTGAAAATAAAGAATAGCGATCGAAGACTGAAACGCCATATTTTATTTAAGGAGTTAGTTATCGAAGAGCTATCAAAAAAACATTAAGTATCAGTCAGTGTTATCGAAAAACATGTGCTGTCTTCTGCTTTCAAAGTCGAAAGTAAATTACAGCCGAAATCGAGGCCCCTCCACAAACAGTTCATGTTTCCACCACTGTCTCCTCTTCCGATTTCTTTCACTATCCATTATTATCACTGCAGAAGTCGGTATCGGGGAAAGGCCATCCACATCTAGCAAATATCGAGAAACAGTGCATTTAGTTGTGTACACGAGACAAAATATCTAGATTGTCTGTATATACTGTCTACTACACGTCTATGGACAGTCCCTCAACAGTGTCTATAGGCAATCGCTCGATTCTGTATACAGGTGTGTACTTAAGTTCATCTTCGTGGTCTTTTCGCAAGACGTACGTGGGAGAAGCAATACGAGACTGGTTGACGCTTCCAGGAACGAACGCTTTTGGAGCTTTGTCTATAGACCACGCCGTGTTGAAGAGCGCTTCTTTTGCAGCGTCTGCGACTAGAGATGGTAGAACATCTGCGTGAATCTTTCGCCATTACTAAATGAATCTGTAGCGAAACGTGCTGCTCTTCTTCGGATCTTCTCTGTGTCCTCTATCAGTCCTACCTGGAACCGATCCCAGAGTAACGAGCATTATTCAAGTATTGGTCGAACAATTGTTCTGTAAGCTACCACCCTTTTTCATAAGTATTGTTCCAGTGAATCTCATTCCGGCGTCTGCCTAAACAGCCATTAATTTTGCGAGGTCGTTCCACTTCACATCGCTCCGTACGTACATGCCAAGATATTTTATGGAAGTAACTGCTTCCACTGATTGTACTGCAACCGTGTAATTATACAATAATCATACTATGAGCCTGCGACGGAAGCTCAGAACTCAGCGCTTTTTTCCGGCGACTAACGACTTGTCTGCAGCGCCTAGAACGAAAAGGAAAAGAAGACTATTTATATCGAGTTTGGAACTATTTTTTTTGTACGTGGAACAGTGCAATTACTTAACTGATATGCTTCAAATCATTATCAGCTGTGTACAGCTTGTTTGGTAAACTGACGCACGTGAGAAGATACGGTAATAGAAGCAAATACATTCTGGTGAACTTAGGTCCGCAAACAAGTCATCTGCGAGATAACCGTGAAAATGTGGCTACGAGCTGGTACTTTAGTAGGAAATATTGTGCTAGTTAGTACATATCTATTTGAAATGATAACTTTCCAAAAGTCCCTATCTAACCGAGTTTAATTTGCACTCAAGGCGTACCTTAGCAAAAAATACAACACTACGCCAGCACGTTTCATATACTTTAGTACTTGTTCAAGGTGGTATTCCATGTGTCATCATCGCATGTGGGTTCCATACTGCTTTCGTCTTGCGTGGAGTTACTAATTCTTTCATCTCGTAAAACGCGACAAGATTGAATAACTCGCTACTCCAGCTCCTCAAGTGCGTCGATGGAAGTGCTAAACACTTAACTTTTGGGATGACTCCACACATAAAAATCCAGGGGGGTCAGGAACGGTGTTCGCGCAGACAAGCGTTCACCAACCTACCCATCTTGGACCATTTTGGAGCATTAGACGATGTATCCCACAAGCAGCAAAATGTGGCAGTCCTCAGTCACGTGTGTGTGTGTGTGTGTGTGTGTGTGTGTGTGTGTGTGTGTGTGTTGTCCTAAGCGTAAGTTAGTTTAAGTTAGATTAAGTAGTGTGGTAACATTCCTCAACCACAGACCATGGGCGAAATTCGGGGCTAGCAACCACTCATTCTCAATTATTTCGCTAACGATTCGTTTGAGGGTCATCTTTACTAGAACGGCTTTGCCTCTGTTATAACAAATTTTAGCTATTCATTAGGAGTTTGAAATTGTGACAGGACTCAGGAACGGAGATGGGTTGTCCCCTATCCTGATCAACTTTGCCCTCGAGAAGATCGTACGCGAGACTTTCCAAGAGAACGAAGGGATTGAAATCGAAGGAAAGAGACTGGCATGACGACATCTGTTTACTCTCTAGGTCGGAAGAGGAGTTGGAGCAAATGACCAAAGCACTAAAGGAGGCTACCTGCAAATTTGGGCTAAACATAAACGACGCTAAGACAGAGTACCTCGTTATGACGCGTGGTCAGTGTCAGACTGCCGATCGTCTACAATCACTGCAGATTGGGGACTGTCGCGAATAGTAGAAGATAGAATTAAAATCATGTAGGCTGTAGGCTGGAAAATTATTGCTACAGATCAAGCGAGGCGGACGTGACCAGACTATCTCATGTGTAATGTGTAATGTGTACTCGACTAACAAGAGCGGAGTATGCAGTATCACGAGGCTCAAGCACAGTTAGTGGCATCCCTTGGACACAGCAAACAGTGGAGAATGGCTAGTTCATCACGTAGGCATCACATGCTGCCGCGTGACTAGCCTACTCAGGGCTCAAAGTTCGGGGGTGCTAGAACCTTCTAGAATAAGTGGTGCCGGGTGCCCTACCCCCTATAAAAGCGGATAGCCGCTAGATCGAAACACAGTGATGGAGTGAGGTACTTAGGACGCCGGTCCACGTTAGTCTGCGTCGGGATGCTGCAAGAGTTGCAGGAGAGTATTGAGCACAGCAACAAGTAGGGAGTTAGGCTGAATCGACACAGCTGACACTTAGTATGGTGCGCTCGCCTCTGCTGTATTAGGACTTAGGTTTGGGAAGTTAGGGATGGCAACTGCATAGCCAGATAGACAATCATTGGGGACTGTGTAGTAGCCCGCATCTCGTGGTCGTGCGGTAGCGTTCTCGCTTCCCACGCCCGGGTTCCCGGGTTCGATTCCCGGCGGGGTCAGGGATTTTCTCTGCCTCGTGATGGCTGGGTGTTGTGTGCTGTCCTTAGGTTAGTTAGGTTTAAGTAGTTCTAAGTTCTAGGGGACTGATGACCGTAGCAGTTAAGTCCCATAGTTCTCAGAGCCATTTGAACCATTTGACTGTGTATAGAATCTTATTTAAATCAAAAGTGCCAGGGGTACTTCCAGTATAATCGTTCTATACATCGAGTGTTCATACATGAAAGCTTCCCTAAGATCCTACCAGAGTTCCGTACTCTAGCTCACCTTGCAGCCTTCTCTACAACGGAACAGAGAGGAGTTGGCGGCCCACACCACCGAGACCTCATGCCAAGTAAGTTCTCTGACGCGCACCAACGCAGTCCTTCCACTCCCTCTCAGGACACGTCTGCAGGTTGGGGACCAGTCCTACAAGAAAGTGCAAGAATTCAAATACCGAGGGGCATTTTTCACTGAGAACTCGTCATGTGAAGCAGAGATCAATGCCACAATACAAGCAGGAAACCGACCTTACCACAGCCTAGCACAACTGCTTCGGTCCAGATATCTCTTCAGACAGTTCAAGATTCGACTGTACAAAACCCTGATCCAGCCTGTTGTTCTATATGGATGTGAGACATGGACTATCCGGAAACAGGACTTCCATAAGGTCCTCGTTTTTGAGAGAAAAGTGCTTCGGAAGATCTTCGGTCCGGTTCTGGATGCAGATGCAGGGGAATGGAGGATCAGATACAACCAAGAGCTTGAGGAACTATACCAGCAGCCCAACATAGCAGGAACTGCCAAAGCCAAACGAATGCTGTGGGCTGGCCATGTGGCCCGGATGGAGATCACAGATGGCCTCGGAAGCTCCTGGATTTCACACCTACAGGAAAGAGACCGCCAGGGAGACCCAAGAAGCGTTGGAGGGATGGACTCCATGAAGATTTAAACCAAGTGTCAATAGATGTGAATGGATGGCGGATAGCAGCAATGGACAGAATACAGTGGAGGAGGAAACTTGTAGATGCGTGCGGTCCACTGGGCCTGATCACTTAGTAGTAGTAGCAGTAGTATTATGATACACTATACAGGGCTATTACAAATGATTGAAGCGATTTCATAAAATCACTGTAGCTCCATTCATTGACATATGGTCACGACACACTACAGATACGTAGAAAAACTCATAAAGTTTTGTTCGGCTGAAGCCGCATTTCAGGTTTCTGCCGCCAGAGCGCTCGAGAGAGCAGTGAGACAAAATGGCGACAGGAGCCGAGAAAGCGTATGTCGTGCTTGAAATGCACTCACATCAGTCTGTCATAACAGTGCAACGACACTTCAGGACGAAGTTCAACAAAGATCCACCAACTGCTAACTCCATTCGGCGATGGTATGCGCAGTTTAAAGCTTCTGGATGCCTCTGTAAGGGGAAATCAACGGGTCGGCCTGCAGTGAGCGAAGAAACGGTTGAACGCGTGCGGGCAAGTTTCACGCGTAGCCCGCGGAAGTCGACGAATAAAGCAAGCAGGGAGCTAAACGTACCACAGCCGACGGTTTGGAAAATCTTAAGGAAAAGGCTAAAGCAGAAGCATTTCTTAAACAGGAGATTGGAAAACCGATGGATCGGTCGTGGTGGAGATCATGATCAACAATTCATGTCATGGCCTCCACGCTCTCCCGACTTAACCCCATGCGATTTCTTTCTGTGGGGTTATGTGAAAGATTCAGTGTTTAAACCTCCTCTACCAAGAAACGTGCCAGAACTGCGAGCTCGAATCAACGATGCTTTCGAACTCATTGATGGGGACATGCTGCGCTGAGTGTGGGAGGAACTTGATTATCTGCTTGATATCTTCCGAATCACTAAAGGGGCACATATCGAACATTTGTGAATGCCTAAAAAAACTTTTTGAGTTTTTGTATGTGTGTGCAAAGCATTGTGAAAATATCTCAAATAATAAAGTTATTATAGAGCTGTGAAATCGCTTCAATCATTTGTAATAACCCTGTATTTTTGGAGCACTAAAGAACTTTTGTTCGCTTCGGTAGGGAAGTCTGTTTCTGTTCATATTCCTACCATTTCCATAGAGGTTAGCTCCATTTTTGTGCGATTGCGTCGTGCAGGGAACGATGATGTGTCTGCACATGTGACGTTAATAGCGTGGTTGTTTCAAAACGTATGTGTATGTCAACTTTAGGACAAATAATTTGCTGTGAAGTGTTTCTCCGCAAACAGTCATTAGCTTCTTTAACAGTACTGCGGTTGACTGACGGTACCGTAGGATATCATACACAGCAATCTATCAAGAGTTGAGACCTCTCTCGCTGTTGCGAGACTTCTAGCCCAGCCAGAGATCGGCCACGCTGAACTTTCATTAATATGAATTTCTTGTGCGAGCTAGCTTTCCTACAATTCGAATACCGCATGCCAAACATAGACAGCACGCGCCTCTTTGTCCAAGCAGACTGGAGTGGTTTAGTGTTGATTTTTTTTTTCTGCAGCATCTAGTCCGAATAGCGGTGCCATGACACGATGTTGTTTCTTGGGTCTCGAAGGGAGCTTCAGTTATGGGCATGCCAGTGGATCTACTCCGAGAGATTCTCGCCGAGGCATTCAGCCGTAACTCGCGTTGACGGCTGCAATTGGTAAGGGATGACGCTTTCAGGAAATGAAAAATCGGATCGACTTTTAACATCCCGTCGTCGTATGGGGCAATCTACGAGAAGATCCTCCACGGTAGAAATTTTGAACATCGACATAATACCAATCTCGCGCAAAGACTGGCAAATTGCTCTTAAGTAACAGAAAAGTAAAAACGTGGCATCCTTTCAACACCGGCTTAATGAGTGACAGTCACAGCTAGCCATATCATTACAATATTTGGAAGTAACTGTGCGTATGGAACTACAAGCAGAGTCATTAGTGAGTAAAACAGAAGGCTGGTAGCATACTAGGAAAGAGATTGCGTACAAAACACTTGGATAACCTGTGTTGAATACTGCTGCAGCGTATATACAGGGTGTTTCAAAAATGACCGGTATATTTGAAACGGCAATACAAACTAAACGAGCAGCGATAGAAATACACCGTTTGTTGCAATATGCTTGGGACAACAGTACATTTTCAGGCAGACAAACTTTCGAAATTACAGTAGTTACAATTGACAACAACAGATGGCGCTGCGGTCTGGGAAACTCTATAGTACGATATTTTCCACATATCAACCATGCGTAGCAATAATATGGCGTAGTCTCTGAATGAAATTACCCGAAACCTTTGACAACGTGTCTGGCGGAATGGCTTCACATGCAGATGAGATGTACTGCTTCAGCTGTTCAATTGTTTCTGGATTCTGGCGGTACACCTGGTCTTTCAAGTGTCCCCACAGAAAGAAGTCACAGGGGTTCATGTCTGGCGAATAGGGAGGCCAATCCACGCTGCCTCCTGTATGTTTCGGATAGCCCAAAGCAATCACACGATCATCGAAATATTCATTCAGGAAATTAAAGACGTCGGCCGTGCGATGTGGCCGGGCACCATCTTGCATAAACCACGAGGTGTTCGCAGTGTCGTCTAAGGCAGTTTGTACCGCCACAAATTCACGAATGTCCAGATAGCGTGATGCAGTAATCGTTTCGGATCTGAAAAATGGGCCAATGATTACTTTGGAAGAAATGGCGGCCCAGACCAGTACTTTTTGAGGATGCAGGGACGATGGGACTGCAACATGGGGCTTTTCGGTTCCCCATATGCGCCAGTTCTGTTTATTGACGAAGCCGTCCAGGTAAAAATAAGCTTCGTCAGTAAACCAAATGCTGCCCACATGCATATCGCCGTCATCAATCCTGTGCACTATATCGTTAGCGAATGTCTCTCGTGCAGCAATGGTAGCGGCGCTGAGGGGTTGCCGCGTTTGAATTTTGTATGGATAGAGGTGTAAACTCTGGCGCACGAGACGATACGTGGACGTTGGCGTCATTTGGACCACAGCTGCAACACCGCGAACGGAAACCCGAGGCAGCTGTTGGATCACCTGCTGCACTAGCTGCGCATTGCCCTCTGTGGTTGCCGTACGCGGTCGCCCTACCTTTCCAGCACGTTCATCCGTCACGTTCCCAGTCCGTTGAAATTTTTCAAACAGGTCCTTTATTGTATCGCTTTTCGGTCCTTTGGTTACATTAAACCTCCGTTGAAAACTTCGTCTTGTTGCAACAACACTGTGTTCTAGGCGGTGGAATTCCAACACCAGAAAAATCCTCTGTTCTAAGGAATAAACCATGTTGTCCACAGCACACTTGCACGTTGTGAACAGCACACGCTTACAGCAGAAAGACGACGTACAGAATGGCGCACCCACAGACTGCGTTGTCTTCTATATCTTTCACATCACTTGCAGCGCCATCTGTTGCTGAAAATTGTAACTACTGTAATTTCGAAAGTTTGTCCGCCTGAAAATGTACTGTTGTCCCAAGCATATTGCAACAAACGGTGTATTTCTATCGCTGCTCGTTTAGTTTTTATTGCCGTTTCAAATATACCGGTCATTTTTGAAACACCCTGTAGGATCGTACTAACGTGGGACGTCGAGCGTTTACGAATGTTGACAAGCTTGTTTGTTTGGAAGAAGTGTAACACAAATGTTGAAAACTTGACTGGCAGACAGTCAGACAGAGATGTTGGGTGTTCTTAAGAATCCGAGTAGAAAACTTTAAGCGCCGTGATTCTAAGTAGACACTAGCAACACTCCTCACCTCTGTACTTGTCTGCGCTGTAGAATCCGTGTGATGTAATGAGGCAAATAACAGTATGCACACGAGCATATAAGCAGTCGTTGTTCGCAAAAGCAGATGGAACAGGTAGAACCGTAATATATTTACAATGAAAAGTACCCTCCACCTCGCATACCTCGATGATTCGCGGAGTATACTTGTAGATATACGAGTAAACGCAGCCAAGTTCGCTTTGGTGAAGGGTATGGAACAACTCCCGCACCCTCGGAGAATCTAAATCGGATGGCCGGCTTGGGGTTCGAACCCTGGGCCTCCAGAGAGCGTCTTATAGCTCTGCCATCTCACCGTCTGACTCAAAACGCTGTAGAAAACAAAGAAATACGAAATTGTTACTAATACGATAGGTACTTCAAGAAGAATATAGTAATTCCAATCCCAAAGGAAGCAGATGTTGACAGATGTGAAAATTACCGAACTATCAGTTTAATAAGTCATAGCTGCAAAATACTAACGCGAATTCTTTACAGACGAATGGAAAAACTGGTAGAAGCTGACCTCGGGGAAGATCAGTTTGGATTCCGTGGAAATGCTGGAACACGTGAGGCAATACTGACCCTACGACTTATCTAAGAGAATAGATTACGGAAAGGCAAACCTACGTTTCTAGCATTTGTAGACTTGACAATGTTGACTGGAATACTCTCTTTGAAATTCTAAAGGTGGCAGGGGTAAATTACAGGGAGCGAAAGGCTATTTACAATTTGTACAGAAACCAGATGGCAGTTATAAGAGTTGAGGGACATGAAAGGGAAGCAGTGGTTGGGAAGGGAGTGAGACAGGGTTGTAGCCTATCCCTGATGCTATTCAATCTATATATTGAGCAAGCAGTAAAGGAAACAAAAGAAAAGTTCGGAGTAGGTATTAAAATCCATGGAGAAGAAATAAAAACTTTGAGGTTCGCAGATGACATTGTAATTCTGTCAGAGACAGCAAATGACTTGGAAGAGCAGTTGAACGGAATGGACAGTGTCTTGAAAGGCGGGTATAAGATGAACATCAAGAAAAGCAAAACGAGGATAATGGAATGTAATCGAATTAAATCGGGTGATACTGAGGGAATTAGATTAGGAAATGAGACACTTAAAGTAGTAAATGAGTTTTGCTATTTGGGGAGCAAAATAACTGATGATGGTCGAAGTAGAGAGGATATAAAATGTAGACTGGAAATGGCAAGGGAAGCGTTTGTGAAGAAGAGAAATTTGTTAACATCTAGTATTGATTTAAGTGTCAGGAAGTCGTTTCTGAAAGTATTTGTATGGAGTGTAGCCATGTATGGAAGTGAAACATGGACGATAAATAGTTTAGACAAGAAGAGAATAGAAGCTTTCGAAATGTGGTGCTACAGAAGAATGCTGAAGATTAGATGGGTAGATCACATACTAATGAGGAGGTATTGAATAGAATTGGGGAGAAGAGGAGTTTGTGGCACAACTTGACAAGAAGAAGGGATCGGTTGGTAGGACATGTTCTGAGGCATCAAGGGATCACCAGTTTAGCATTGGAGGGCAGCGTGGAGGGTAAAAATCGTAGAGGGAGACCAAGAGATGAATACACTAAGCAGATTCAGAAGGATGTATGTTGCAGTAATTACTGGGCGATGAAGAATCTTGCACAGGAAAGGGTAGCATGGAGAGCTGCATCAAACAAAAAAAAAAAAAAAAAAAAAATGGCACTGAGCACTATGGGACTTAACATCTATGGGCATCATCAGTCCCCTAGAACTTAGAACTACTTAAACCTAACTAACCTAAGGACATCACACAACACCCAGTCATCACTGCATCAAACCAGTCTCAGGACTGAAGACCATAACAACAACTACTATAGGTGCACTTCTCAATAACATACGGTCGACACTGATCAGAATAAAGCGTTAATTCCGATTAAACAACATGGCTGAAAATAGTTTCGTCTTTTGGTGCTTCAGTGAGAATTCATCGTGTGTTTTCGATATGTCTCCTTGAAAAATTAACCAGGTTCAAAAAGGTTCAAATGGCTCTAAACTCTATGGGACTTAACATCTGAGGTCATGAGTCCCCTAGACTTAAAACTACTTAAACTTAACTAACCCAAGGACATCACACACAGCCATGCCCGAGGCAGGATTCGAACCTGCGACCGTAGCAGCAGCGTGGTTCCGGAATGAAGCGCCTAGAACCGCTCTTTTTTTTTTTTTTTTTTTTTTTTTTTGGAACCCCTCTTTTTTTTTTTTTTTTTTTTTTTTTTTTTTTTTTTTTTTTTTTTTTTTTTTGTGAGTGTTCAGATATGGGTAGGTGGAGACAAGGCGGGCAGGGGTCGAAACCCGAGGCCTGGCCGCGATGTCTCCCCCCTCCCGTCCCTGAATCACTCACTCAAAGTAGCTTTTTGATTTATTATTTTTTATTTATATATATTTTTTTTTACCCAGGAAAAGGGGAAATGGAAAAAAAGATCTTTATTGGTACAAACTTAAATACAACAGAAATGCCATCCTTCCGGCGAAAATAACACAAGACAATATACTCGTACAAGGCGAGGAATTTTTTTTTTTTTATGAACATGGTGTAGGGAAAAAAAAGATTAATAGGTCTGATGTAATCTAAGAGGTGTGAAGCAATATACAGTGGAGTGAGGGAAAGACCTGTGTTGTCTGGGGTAGTGCATTAAAGAAAGGAGGCGCGTGTCCATGCGCCTATTCCACTGTGGGTTACAATGGAGAAAGTAGCGCGGGGAGTCTCAGATGTCAGCAGGGGGGGGGCGGGAGTGCTGTCGGCGTGTGGCACCATCCAACTGAGCGGGGGTGAAGTAAAGATCGCGTGTAGGTAATTGGCGAAGAAGGCGCGGTAGCGCGGTCGCTGTTCGACTTCACTGTGGGCGGTTTGTAAGTACTGCCAGAAATCAAGGCGTGATTTGTCGCCACCATTATACATGTAGGTGATCGTCCATCCCTTGACCCATACAATCGCATGATTTTTGGAGGCGGGGAAATAAGTATTCTCAGGATGGATAAAAGTCCATGGGTCAATCGAGTCCGGCGGAACGCGGAGGTAACAGGCAACGAACTGTCGGGCCAGTTTCCAGACGTCACTGGTGGCAGCACAAGTCAGTTGATGGACATCGTCATCCACGAGGTGGCAAATGGAACAAAGTGGAGAGTCCTGTAGTCCGATGGCGTGAAGGCGATGGTTTGTGGCGAATTTTTCATTTGCGACTTGGTACCATGTTGCCCGGACGTTGGAGGGAAGAAAAGGCTGGTGGATGTGACGCCAAACCGTTGGCCACCGCGTGGACGGATGTCTCAGTTCGATATTGTTGCTGGATATGGAACGAAGGAGAGGGGTGTAAAAATCTTTAGGTCGAGGAGAACGCGTGGTCGGTAAGTGTGTGTGAGCATAACTGAAGTCGACGATGAAATCAGAAATGTGCGTCAAATGGTGCTTGATGTGTCCGACTGGTACTGGTGGTGTTACGGTCGCGGGCACAAGAATTTCCAGCAAGCTGCGCGTAAGGGAGGTGCCCCCGTGCCACTGCTTGTGCATGGTGGACATGTACAAGGACGCCGCTCGGAGTCGCACATTGACAAGGCCGAGGCCTCCTGCTCTTGGGGGAAGGGTGAGCGTGTCGCAGCGGACCTTAAAGATCGTACCGGCTGTAAGGAAGTATCCGAGGGCAGCCTGGAGGCTGCGTCCAATAGTTGATGGCAGCGGGAGGACCTGTGCGATGTGGACCATTCTGGCCGCCACATGTTGATTGAGGTATTGGACACGTTGTAAAGAATCGAGTCGTCGGAGAAGATTTTGTCGCACCGTCGTGCGGATAGTTTGGAGTGCACGCCGAAAATTGATGGCAGCGGAGCGGCGCACGGTGGAGGTGAAAATGATACCAAGATATCGAAATTGTTGTACACACGGGAGAGGTGCTAAGTCTTCGTGTGAGAGGCCGCGTCCAATGGGCATCGCCGCGGATTTAGCCACGTTCATGTTACTGCCCGCTGCAGTGCCGTACGTTGATATCAAATCAAGTACCGTGTGTGTTTCACTCCGTGAGCGGATCAAGAGGAGGAGGTCGTCCGCATACGCACGACATCGAAAACTGTGCTGTCGCAAAGTGAGACCAGAAAGGTGGCTCGTCAGACTCCCGATGAGTGGCTCCAGGCTTATGGCATACAGTAGGGTCGAAAGTGGGCAGCCTTGCCGTACGGAACGCCGAATCGCCACTGGTCCCGCCACACGGCCGTTAACCTGAATCAGAGATTCGGCGGTGCCGTACAGGCGTCGGATCACGTCGATAAAGGCTGGTGGAAAACCCATGCGATTCATCACTGAGAACAGAAAAAGATGCCGCAATTTGTCGAATGCGCTGTCAAAATCAATGGCAACCACTGCGGCGCGGAGTCTGCACGCCGCTGCCAGTGCAATTAAATTGCGACATTCTCCTGTGGCCGTTTGTATATTAACTGAGCCGCCCGGAGTTGTCTGTTCCGGGGATAGAATGCTAGGCAGGATCTTGCGGCATCGCGTTGCCAGTAGGCGTGTAAAAATTTTACAGTCTGCGTTAAGCAGAGTCAGGGGACGGTAATGTGCTGTCGTCACACCTGGTGTCGGTTTGTGGATGGGTATAATAATTCCCGTGACGAAGCACGGCGGTACGGCGTTCCCTATCGTCAGCAGTGCATTAAACATCGTTGTCCACCGTGATGTCATTAGTGTGAAGAAAGCGCGATAAAATTCTATCGGCAATCCGTCGACACCAGGTGACTTATTCAGAGCACCTTTTTTTGATTGCATCGTGGATTTCGTCACGCGTAATGGGCTCCAGCAGCTCGTCCGCTTCGTCGCTGGTGAGGGTGCGAGTTACGTGTGGTAACACAGACTCCTCAGCGTGGTTGTTGGTAGTCTCCTCCTGGTACATTGTGCGGTAGTGGTCGACAAAGGCACTGACGATTTCGGCCTGGCAAGTGACGTGCTGGCCGCGACAGGTGGTGATCTCGGTGATGAGTTGTCGTCGTCGATGTTTCCTATCGGAGGCGATATGATGCATGGTCGGATCTTCTTGTTCCGCCGAATCTTGACGTCGGGTTCGCACCATAGCCCCCTGCAGTCTACGGCGTGTCAAAGTTACAATTTGCGCCTTAATCCTGCGTTCCCTCTGGGTGTCGGGGGTGGGCGGTTGGGCGTCCAGGTCGCGGAGAACGGCGTAGAAATAGTCGGTAGTGTGCCGGCGCCACATAGCAACTTCCTTTCCATACTGAATCAAAGTACGTCGAATGGCAGGTTTGGCACATTCTAGCCACCAGGTCAAGGTCGTGCAGTATTTAGGTAAGCGACGTTCGCAGGTGGCCCATGTATCGGTAACACGTTGAAGACATTCGGGATCATGAAGATGGGAGGTGTTTAGCTTCCACGGTGCACGACTACGCCAGACCACTTGCTTGGGGAAGAGAATGGTGCAGATGTAGGCACAGTGGTCCGAAAAGGCCAGGGGCCAAAGTTCTGCACCTTGGACTGCAGGTGTCAGTTCCCGAGAGACGTAAATTCTATCAAGGCGGCTCGCGGAGTGACTCGTCTGGTAAGTATGTCCAGGGCCGTCGCCGTGCTGAACTTCCCAAGTGTCGCGGAGCAACAGATCTCGGACGACAAGACGCAGTTCTTGACAGGTGTTGTAGTGGGGCACTTGATCTTTCGGGTGCAAGACACAATTAAAATCACCCCCAAGCAAGTAATTGTCGCAGCGTCCAAGAAACAAAGGAGCGATTTCTTCTGAATAGAAGAGGGCCCTGTCGCGTCTGCGGGTGGAGCCTGACGGAGCGTAAATGTTGATGATACGCGTCCCCATGACGGTGACGGCCATGCCTCTGGCAGATGGAAGGTATGTGATATCGGCCACTGGAATGCCTTCTCTGGCGTAGATGGCTACGCCGCGTCCCAGGTGGTCACCAGGAGAAGGATAAGTGTTATATCCCGTGACGTCTGGTAGTGTGGCCAGGTGTACTTCCTGTAGTAGTGCGATATCGACGTCCGACGCCCATATCATCTCTCGCAGTAGTTGAAGTTTCACGGGTGAGCTAATGGTGTTAGTGTTGATCGTAGCTATTCGGTAGGTTTGGAGCTGTAACCCGCCGTGGAGGGGAACTCCACCGGCGGAGGATGAATAGGGACGAGGCAACGGCGAGTCGTGCCGTACGCCACCTGACGGCGTTATCAGCGGCGTAACGATGCTTCCGTCTGGGGTAACTCTGTCCCCAGCGTGTGGTCCGGCTCCTCATCGACGTCCTCACTCCACACCATTGAAGGCGTTGTCGTTGTGATGGTCGTACGTTCCACTTCGGTCGTAGGGGCAGAGGACGTCTCGGCGGCAGTCGCATCTGTGGAGTCCATTGGTTCAGGAGCACCTGAGCGAGCCAGTAGAGTAGGCATCGACGTATCCACAGTCGGCGTCATGTTGTCGTCATTCGTATCGTCGTGTAGGTTCTCCGAGGCCTCGTCGGGTCGGACGGCCTCTGGAGCATCGGGGGGTGGTGATCCGTCTCGTTCCGAGACCGTACGGCGCCTCCTCTTGCGCCTCTTAGGGGAACGTTGTTTGCGGGTTCGTCCCTCCGTGTCGGAAGACGGGAGGGGGTCGCGTCGCTCTGAGAGGAAGGCCGTCGCGGGAACGGCAAATGAAGGGGCGTCCATATGTTCAGGCGGGTGGGTGTCGGAAGTCGTCGCTGTTGGTAGTGGCGCCGGAGTAGCGTCAGGCTTTGAGCGCGACGCGTCGGCCCCAGCGGTATCCGTAGCAGCTGGAAGGGTCACCGGTGCATGGTCCGATGGGCGGCGGCCGGTGGGAGGAGAACAGAGCGCCGATGCGTAGTGATCGGTAAAACCGTAGTCGGAGCCGGAGGTGCCACGGTAGCGGCTGGCAATTGGGTGATTCGTCGCTGAAGACACTCAGATCTGAGGTGGCCTTCTTTGCCGCACCCGGAACAGGTCTTGGGTTGGCCGTCGTATATGACAACCGCGCGGCACCCGCTAATTTGCAGGTAAGATGGCACGTGGCGATGGAGGTCGATGGTGATCTGCCGTACACCGTTAAGAACGGGGTGCGTTTGGAATTGCGCCCAGCGTTCGGCAGTGTGGCCATGTACAGTGCCATAGGGGCGGAAAGCCGCGATAACGTCTTCCGCTGGAAGCTCGAACGGGAGTTCGAAAACTCGTATGGTGCGCATTCCTAAGCCGGCATGGTCGACAGTGACCGCTCCGACATTGCCGTCGGCGTGGCAAAAGCGTAATCCATGGTTGGTGTCACGAAGTATTCTTTCACCTACCGCGTCATTGACGACTTTGACGTACACAGTACTGCTTAATATGGACAAATGGATGCCCAAGATGTCAGAAGCTGGGATCTTAGCAACGTCGCGTAGGAAGCGTTCCACTTCCAAGGCCTTTGGTCGTGCGTAGTCGTTGCAGAAGTTGAAACGTAAAGTTGATTTTCGAAAACGGTTGACCATGATTCTAGTGCACGTAAGCGACACGTAAGTGGCGGCCGCTGAAATGTAAACAACAGCGAGCGCGCGCGCTCCGCAGGCGGAAATAACAACACGTCCGCACTGCACGGCGGCGAAAGCCGGACTGATGTCGGTCACAGCTGCCGGCAATTAACCAGGTGAATACATCTGATCACCCTCAGAAAATATAGTGCAGCCACCTCTGGCCATCAAGAAATTGAACATTAAGAGACGAAACTCATATCTCGTGATAGTTTCCAAACAAACGATTTATTTCAAATTAAAAAATCATATATATATATATATATATATATATATATATATATATAGATATAGATATATAGATATATATATATATATTACTTTTAAGATGAAAAAATGCTTTGTCTGAAATAAGAGGGCGTCTTTTGCCTCAGTATAATATTAATATCGATTTTTCAAGCATAGCACCCAGTTACATCTTGCAATGGTAAGACACTGCTCTTTCATTCGGGATTAACCACCCTCATCCTTATTGAATAAGTTAATGCAAAATCGGCCACGGTTCCTTAGCAAAAAGAACGGCCAGTTTCTTTCCCCGTCCTACCCATAACCAACGCTTGTGCTTCGTCTACAGTTATCTCTCCGTTGATGGCACGTTAAACCCTAACTTCCTTTTTTCTAGCCACTTCTATTATCCGACGTTATTTCCGTTCTCTCCCTAACCGTTGTGACAGGAAAAAAATTATTCAGCATCGATTCTAGCAAGACAGATGAACATCAGTTTTCGCAGCTGTATGCACTGATGGGCAGAACTTCCGCATGGCGTCTCACTGCCAAGTAACATATCTCGATGGAACTTCGAGCGTACATAGAAAGGTCTGCTGCGGTATACTACAGAAGGTATATGACAGAAATACGCAATGATACGATGGGAAATGACAATTTCAATCAAAGGCCCTAATTACATTGGGCCGGCCGGAGTAACCGAGCGGTTTTAGGCGCTACAGTCTGTACAGTCTGGAACCGCGCGACCGCTGCGGTCGCAGGTTCGAATCCTGCCTCGGGCATGGATGTGTGTGATGTCCTTAGGTTAGTTAGGTTTAAGTAGTTCTAAGTTCTAGGGGACTGATGACCTCAGAAATTAAGTCCCATAGTGCTCAGAGCCATGTGAACCAAATACATTGAAATCACTGCTATTTATGAGTGTCCCCTGGACATTACAAAAGGTGGGACTTGGTTCTTAACGGAGTATATGGTCACCACAGAGAGCAGTGCTCCCAAGCTTTCACGAGGTTAGTAAGCAGCTCTTGTGGTAGAGCCTTCCATTCATCCACCAACACTGTTGGTGCATGCGGACATGTTGGAGTATGTCTCCGCAGCCCGCCCGGTTAGCCGGGCGCTCTAACGCACTGCTTTCCGGACGGGAAGGAGCGCCTGGTCCCCGGCACGAATCCGCCCGGCGGATTTGTGTTGAAGTCCGGTGAACCGGTCAGTCTGTGGATGGTTTTTAGGCAGTTTTCCATCTGCCTCGGCAAATGCGGGCTGGTTCCCCTTATTCCGCCTCAGCTACACTACGTCGGCGATTGCCGCGCAAACGAGTTCTCCACGTACGCGTACACCACCATTACTCTACCACGCAAACGTAGGGGTTACACTCGTCTGGTGTGAGACATTCGCCGGTCGGGGGGGGGGGGGGGGGGGTCCACCGGAGGCCGAACAGCACAATAACCCTGGGTTCAGTGTGGGGCGGCGGAGGCGTGTAGTGGACTGGGGTAGTCGTCGTGGGGTTGTGGACCACTGCGGCTGTGGCGGGGACGGAGCCTCTCCGTCGTTTCTAGGTCCCCGGTTAACATAACATGTCTCCCCAAAGCATCCACACGTGCTCGATGGGATTTAAGTTGGGGGAACGGGCAGGTCACTCTATTCAGCGATTATCCACTCTTACCAGGAGCTCCTCCATCTATGTTGCGGTCGAGCATTGTCATCTAAAAATGAAGTCAGAGTCGAATGCTCTCCTTTAATGATGCAAATGGGGAAGCAGTACAATGTCACAATAAATTGGATTGGTGAGTGTACTGTGTTCAGAAATTCTGAGGTCAGAAGGCCGAGGCATCATTACGCCCTCTCACACCCGGGACGACCACAACGATCACGTTCGACAGTGTTCCTGGGCTCACTGCGTGTTCCCGTCTCTAGCCGCGCTGGTGCAGAAATGAAATACCCTACGATAAGAACTTATCAACTTTGTGGCCAGCATGGGAGGACGCTGAAGAGTATACAGTGCTGTCCGTTGTGATCACACGCCTATTAAAAACCATGTCCCGCCTTTTTGTAATGTCCAGCAGACCATCATTAATGGCGTTGACTTCTGGGTCTGTCTATGAATATATGTACTGGGTGGTCCATTGATAGTGACCAGGCCAAATATCTCACAAAATAAGACTCAAATGAAAAAACTACAAAGAACGAAACTTGTCTAGCTTGAAGGGGCAAACCAGATGGCGCTATGGTTGGCCCGCTACATGGCGCTGCCATAGGTCAAACGGATATCAACTGCGTTTTTTAAAAATAGGAACCCCCATTTTTATTACATATTCTTGTAATACGTAAGGAAATATGAATGTTTTAGTTGGACCACTTTTTTCGCTTTGTGATAGATGACGCCGTAATAGTAACAAACGTATAAGAACGTGGTATCACGTAACATTCCGCCAGTGCGGACGGTTTTTGCTTCGTGATACACTACCCGTGTTAAAATGAACCGTTTACCAATTGCGGAAAAGGTCGATATCGTGTTGATGTACGGCTATTGTGATCAAAATGCCCCACGGGCGTGTGCTACGTATGCTGCTCGGTATCCTGGACGACATCATCCAAGTGTCCGCACCGTTCGCCGGATAGTTACGTTATTTAAGGAAACAGGAAGTGTTCAGCCACATGTGAAACGTCAACCACGACCTGCAACAAATGATGATGCCCAAGTAGGTGTTTTAGCTGCTGTTGCGGCTAATCCATACATCGGTAGCAGACAATTTGCGCGAGAATCGGGAATCTCAAAAACGTCGGTGTTGAGAGGAATGTCGTTGCACGTATTGCCAAATGCATTGAGGTTGACGCACATCATTTTGAGCATTTATTGCATTAATGTGGTATTTACAGGTAATCACGCTGTAACAGCATGCGTTCTCAGAAATGATAAGTTCACATGTATCACATTGGAACAACCGAAATAAAGTGTTCAAACGTACCTACGTTCTGTATTTTAATTTGAACAACCTACCTGTTACCAACTCTTCGTCTAAAATTGTGAGCCATATGTTTGTGACTATTACAGCGCCATCTATCACAAAGTGAAAAAAGTGGTCCAACTAAAACATTCATATTTCCTTACGTACTACACGAATATGTAATGAAAATGGAGGTTCCTATTTAAAAAAAAACGCACTTGATATCCGTTTGACCTATGGCAGCGCCATCTAGCGGGCCAACCATAGCGCCATCTGGTTTCCCTTTGAAGCTAGACAAGTTTCGTTCCTTGTCGTTTTTTCGTTTGACGCTTATTTCGTGAGATATTTGGCCCGGTCACGATTAATGGACCACCCTATATATATATATATATATATATATATATATATATATATATATATATTTTTGTGCTTTGACTGCGTATTCCTTCCAGTTACCCTCCGTACTATAAGGTAGGAGTTCGTTTAAACAGTCGAAAGACTCACACCAGGCCGCGGTGCCACACGACATTTATTTGTTTAATGTACGGTCCAAGTTTCAACTAGATATGTCACCTGGCAGTGACGCAGCATATGAAGTTATTTGAGCGTTAAGTTTTGTGCATCAGTGTGTAAGCTTATTTGTCCCTCGCTGACATAGAAGACCGCAAACCTTCTTTCCTTCCCGTCTGGGCAAGCTGCGCAGTGACTAGAGTACATGTAAGCTTACTGGGACAGTGTAAATGCTAGCTACACTGAAGTCGATAATTCGATTGTAATACTGGCATTTTAATTTAATATCCCCCACAACTGACACTTGTCCACTCACACACTCCTGAGAATGGCACATTAACAGTCTGAAATTACGCGCCCCTATTATTGGCAGCTGCATTGATAAATACTTGGCAACTCGCAAGGATAACTTCCAGATCAAGAATATTAGGTAAGTCGTTGGAAGTGGTCAAGCGTTGGTGAAAATCTCACTTCTGAGCACACAAAGAGCTGTAACCGCAGAACTCTGCACGGAACACTCGTTGGTGCAGTGCTGCGATACAGACCGTATATCTCCCTTCGAAGACGATGGCCAAGACGCCGTCTCCACGTCCGTACCGCTCGATGGCTAAAGGCGAAGTCCACTCTCTCCACGATTCTCCCGTCTCCCACGAGTACGAAAACGCGGCGGAAGAATACCCAGTTTCTGCCAATGTCGAACGCTCTATCATCGCCGAAATCCCTTCAACGGCATTTCTGAGATCGACCCAACGATCGAGTAGGTCATATCGCCCCTAGGCAGACGAAATTCCCGTCATCGCCACGTGTTGCACAGCACAGGTGGCTCCGGTGCCGGGGTATCCCCAAAAGCTCCGTGTTGTCCCACGTTTGCGGTGGCCGCTACCTGCGGCCCGGCGAGCTACGGCCATCTGCAGACTTTATATTCCACAATTCTCAGCCTCCGACACTTTTTAATATTTTTGTGGGATCTAAAATTTAAAAACCTCTCTCACACCGGCCTGATTTAGCTTCACTGACCAGGATAGTCAAATACATGCGTATATTAAGGGAATTTTCATTCACAAAGCAGGCTTATCACATTCACACAGTTCAGTACTGTTCTATCCTGATTAAATTGAGCTTAACTTAAATTCCATAAGGCAGTGAAGCAAATTCGAAGTCTCGCTGCGACGAAATTTGTCAGTCTATCTCCTGAAAACATTTGTAATAATTATTAACTTTCGGTGAACACATGGGGAAGACCGGAGATCTGCTGGTAAGACCGTGTTAGCCTATTTATTTGAAGTAACTGGATATCTTGAGCATACAAAACGGCAGGTTCGTCCAGTGTAAATCAGACGTTCCCCACTGATCCCGTGCAACACAGCGTAGTAAGCAGACACTGTCAATAATAATCAGTTAAATAAGATATTGTTCAAATGGCTCTGAGCACTATGGGACTTAACTGCTGAGGTCATCAGTCCCCTAGAACTTAGAACTACTCAAAACCTAACTAACCTAAGGACGTCACACACATCCATGCCCGAGGCAGGATTCGAACCGGCGAACGTAGCCGTCTCGCGGTTCCAGACTGTAGCGCCTAGAACCGCACGGCCACCCCGGCCGGCAGTTAAATAATACGCGAACACACTTACTTTAGTTTAGTTCATGTATTAAATTCCTTCTCATACAGAATCTCATCAAGATGGCGACTAGCTCAACAATACAAACATATACATCCTCCTTCTTTCACGGCTAATCGGCAAGCTCCCTCATTCTTTTCATAAGAGAAAACAGATAGCAGAGAAGCTATTCCATGGAGTAAATGGACGCTCCAAGGAATAATAGGGCTTGAAACTACTTTGCACTGATAATCATCGTATATTAAAGTATAGGAATCGATAAGATAAGAAGAGATATTTCGAGATATGTACTGAGTTATATAATTTATAAAATTTCTGAAAATATCGCGGAGAGACCGCTGCAAGAGACATTACAACATTTCACCAACGATTTAAGTTAGTGGAACAATCATGCAGATATGCAGGGAATACTGCTCGAGAGTGCCTCATATAAATCATAATTCAATAGAGTCTATGATCTGATGCCCTTGCCAGTCCCTTTATTATTAATACTAATGTTGGTAAGCTAACGTGTAAGTGCCCATGTCCTGGCACCTTACAAGTGTATTACGATGTAAATCTCGTAGCATCTCCCCTTTTGAACTTCAGAGGACGACATCATGTCCTACCGTTTACAGCATGTTGTAGGTTTGGCTAAACCGCATTGTCCCCAAACATACGTACGACCCAGTATGACACAGCCAGTGAGGGACCGCCGCCTCGTCCACAGCAGAAGCACCACCCCCCCACTCCCTCACCGGTTCTGGTGCTTAATGGCCATCCGTCTCTGTCAATTAGCGCGCGTAACGACGCTGGCGCCGCGTAATGGCGGCGATCAGCATTCCTCCGCGTCACACCACACACCACGCCTCGCGCCGCGCTGCGCTTGCCGTCGCAGGACGCGTCTGGGGGACCCTACTTCCGTCTCCATTATCATATGCTAATGCTGTTTGTCTTGTGCATAGTAATAACTAATGTCACCTTTTTTCCTTTATTGTTACTTCATTCCCTCACTCCTCACGGCTAGCAGCGGTAACTGCTAGTTTACAGCCGAGAGGAGGAACAGCATATAAAACATACTTTACAAGAAATTTAACGTACGTATTTTAAAACAGACATTGAGCATTTGAGATTTCAAGTTAAATATTGTCTTTTTTAAATATTATCAATTGACGACAGGCTCCGCCAAAACGGAAATCTTCGCTTTACTGAAGCCAGCAGCCTCGTCTCGTTCAATACACCGGTTCCCGGCAGATCACTGAACTGGAGCAACGCCGGACGTGGCCGGTATTGGGATGGGTGACCCCACGGCTACCTCGTGCGCTTTGCGGCAATTTTCCTTTTAACTTTACGGCGAAGCGGAGGAGAGGTGGTTGCGTAAAGTTCGTGATCTCCAAAAAATGGTTCAAATGGCTCTGAGCACTATGGGACTTAACTTCTGAGGTCATTAGTCCCCTAGAACTTAGAACTACTTAAATCTAACTAACCTAAGGACATCACACACATCCATGCCCGAGACAGGATTCGAACCTGCGACCGTAGCAGTCTCGCGGTTCTAGCCTGAAGCGTGCAAGGGATAAGATGCACGGTCATCTACAGTATCTGTTCTTTCAAGAACGGTTACTGTCTTCATATACATCGTTAAAGGCTACCCAGCCATTGACCGTCTTCTGTGCGAATGCGCACAGGTTGCCCAAACTCTTACGGGAATCGCCAAAGCGTGCGAGAGGAATGAGTGGATGGGCAAATGTCCATAAGGTACATTACATAGGTAGAATTGTGGACAGTTGGGAATGTGAGTCCTGCGGGAAGCGTGCAAGGGATAAGTCCCTGCAGTCGCGCTATGCATCTGTGTCCTCGGTGGCTCAGATGGATATAGAGCGTCGGTGTCCGGACATTTGCCACGCCGGACATTTGCCACGGTTTTACCTGCTCCGAAGGGTTGGGTCCCTTGTCTCCCCCCCCCTCTTCTCCTCCTCCTCCTCCTCCCCCGCCCGCCCGCCTGCCCAGTTTGCTTTCGAAGTTCCTAACGTGACCATC
This sequence comes from Schistocerca serialis cubense, assembly GCF_023864345.2. Lineage (NCBI taxonomy): Eukaryota > Metazoa > Arthropoda > Insecta > Orthoptera > Acrididae > Schistocerca > Schistocerca serialis. The sequence continues at coordinate 74,295,850 of NC_064642.1, read as the reverse complement.
AGTATGGAAGTTATTACAACGAACAAGGGCGGGCCTCCTGCTCATTACATAGGTTACGCGTATATTAAACAGAGGGAATCTAAAGAAGGTGTTGTTACATGGATGTACTTACGCTGAAAAGCGGATCATTGCAAGGGAAAGCTGCTTTCGAGGAACGGAGAAGTGTTGAACGTATTTGAACATCTGTGTGGACCACCTGACGATGCGGCTCTGAAAGTGAGAAAGCAAGTGGAAAGGGCGAAGAGAAGGTCTCGACAAGAAACTACACAGTTATCAGAGATATACGCGGATGAAATGGGAAATCTACACAATAAAGTTTATGACTTTGTTACAGTGATGCCTAATTCATAATCTATGAAGAGAACTATTCGTCGTCGATGGAGCCAAGAGCAGGGGAACCAACAAGAGCCTAAGAACTCTTATGAAACTGATCTTCATGAAGATCTACACTCCTGGAAATGGAAAAAAGAACACATTGACACCGGCGTGTCAGACCCACCATACTTGCTTCGGACACTGCGAGAGAGCTGTACAGGCAATGATCACACGCACGGCACAGCGGACACACCAGGAACCGCGGTGTTGGCCGTCGAATGGCGCTAGCTGCGCAGCATTTGTGCACCGCCGCCGTCAGTGTCAGCCAGTTTGCCGTGGCATACGGAGCTCCATCGCAGTCTTTAACACTGGTAGCATGCCGCGACAGCGTGGACGTGAACCGTATGTGCATTTGACGGACTTTGAGCGAGGGCGTATAGTGGGCATGCGGGAGGCCGGGTGGACGTACCGCCGAATTGCTCAACACGTGGGGCGTGAGGTCTCCACAGTACATCGATGTTGTCGCCAGTGGTCGGCGGAAGGTGCACGTGCCCGTCGACCTGGGACCGGACCGCAGCGACGCACGGATGCACGCCAAGACCGTAGGATCCTACGCAGTGCCGTAGGGGACCGCACCGCCACTTCCCAGCAAATTAGGGACACTGTTGCTCCTGGGGTATCGGCGAGGACCATTCGCAACCGTCTCCATGAAGCTGGGCTACGGTCCCGCACACCGTTAGGCCGTCATCCGCTCGCGCCCCAACATCGTGCAGCCCGCCTCCAGTGGTGTCGCGACAGGCGTGAATGGAGGGACGAATGGAGACGTGTCGTCTTCAGCGATGAGAGTCGCTTCTGCCTTGGTGCCAATGATGGTCGTATGCGTGTTTGGCGCCGTGCAGGTGAGCGCCCCAGTCAGGACTGCATACGACCGAGGCACACAGGGCCAACACCCGGCATCACGGTGTGGGGAGCGATCTCCTACACTGGCCGTACACCACTGGTGATCGTCGAGGGGACACTGAATAGTGCACGTTACATCCAAACCGTCATCGAACCCATCGTTCTACCATTCCTAGACCGGCAAGGGAACTTGCTGTTCCAACAGGACAATGCACGTCCGCATGTATCCCGTGCCACCCAACGTGCTCTAGAAGGTGTAAGTCAACTACCCTGGCCAGCAAGATCTCCGGATCTGTCCCCCATTGAGCATGTTTGGGACTGGATGAAGCGTCGTCTCACGCGGTCTGCACGTCCAGCACGAACGCTGGTCCAACTGAGGCGCCAGGTGGAAATGGTATGGCAAGCCGTTCCACAGGACTACATCCAGCATCTCTACGATCGTCTCCATGGGAGAATAGCAGCCTGCATTGCTGCGAAAGGTGGATATACACTGTACTAGTGCCGACATTGTGCATGCTCTGTTGCCTGTGTCTATGTGCCTGTGGTTCTGTCAGTGTGATCATGTGATGTATCTGACCCCAGGAATGTGTCAATAAAGTTTCCCCTTCCTGGGACAATGAATTCACGGTGTTCTTATTTCAATTTCCAGGAGTGTATTAAAAATGGGAGATGTCAGTTGTTTTCTTCTGAAAGACGATAGATTAGAGGTGAGAATAATGATTTTTAGTGGAAGCAAAGGAAAAGAAAGTTTAAAAACATGTTCCCATTTTTTTATGGATGGAACATTTAAGAGATGCAGCAGGCAGTTTGCACAGATCTACACCATACACGTAGACTTAGGAGGCCCGCGTAAATAAACAAACATTCTTTCTACTGTATTTGCACTGCTCCCTAATAAGAAGAAAGACACATATGTTCGTCTGTTTCGTCTGATAAAACAGGCAGTCTCTGAGTGGTGTCCTAAACCAGTAAAGGTGGACTTTGAGGCAGCTGCGATATTGGCCATTCGTCAAGTTTTTCCCACAACTGAAATAAGTGGATTCTATTTCCATATGAAGAAGACTTTATGCAGAAGAATTCGAGTTCTCGGTCTAACTGAGGATTACCGCTAGAACGAGGATTTAAGATTTCACGTCAGCGTGTGTGCAGAGCTGGCAGTTGTAAAACCGGAGGACGTAAGCAATGGATGGATTGAGATTCATGCAGAAGCTCCTGATAACGGAAGATTCTCTCAATTTTTTGACTACTTTGTGAATAACTGGCTAGAGAATGAGGATATCGCAATAGAAATGTAGGACTGTTACGGAAAAAGTCACCGAACGACGAATGCTGTTGAAGGGTGGCGCAACAAAATAAATAGTATTATTGGAAACCCTCACCCTAGAATCAACTATTTGGTGGAGTGCTTGAAAAAGGAAGCAGAGCTTACAAACTGCATGTACATGAAATTGTACATGAATCTTGAAGGTAAGAAGAGGAAGAAGAAGTACTTGAAGCTGGACGACAGGATAGAGAGAATCGTAAAGAATTATGAAGAGACTGGCAACATTAGGCCTTGCTTGAACGCCATTGCTCATATTCAGAATCTGGACTAAAATACGTTAAAAATAATGTATTAAAAAACTATGAGGACCACTGAGTCCTCCCAGATTACTGAGATAAAATTATTAAAACATTGAAGCAGCATTATCGGAGCTAATATTAAGTTGTAATTGTAAATAGAGTGTACATTAGTTCAGCGTGTTTAGGCTGATTTTACACACGCCAGAATGGTAGATGGTCATTTATCATTTTCACGATCCAAAGCCTGTGCAAAGTGCGATGCGAATCAGTCTTTAATGTAAAAATTAAAAAGTGTTTCAAGCCTCACAAAAGTATCCCTATTGTTGTCACGTTAAGATAACTTTTTTCTACCTTCCAATATTATGGCATACTATTAAATAATTGTGATTTCTAAAATAATTTTCTGAAGCTTCAGAATCGCAACTATCACCTAAAATATCATGGTTTATTAAACTGATAGTATACGGCTTTGTAAAAGAAAATGGGAACTGAACATTTGAATTGCACCTAAAATTATCCCAAAACTGATCTGATCTTAAGTTGACGATTTTGGCACCTCAAATATTTTTTATTTAAGTTTAGCTGCAAACATTTATAGTAGATGTAAATCTACTTAAGTACATTTAGATATAGTTCTTTAAAAATTAAAATGTCTTACTAAATTGTTGATTATCTTTAAACAGGTCAGTAAAAGGAAGGAGCTTACTACTGAAAATTAATTGTTACTAAAGAACATCAGAAAGAAATATATTAGACTTACTTTTCTTATACATTAGAGACTTTTTGAGAAGCCATTTGATCATTTCCTCTGTCACTGACAGTGTAATTTCAGTTGCTTCGCAACACCAGGGATGTCTACTTCTAAATTATATTTGCAGCTGTTCTCATTTCGAATTCTGGAATATTTACTTCGTCTTCTTTGGTGGAGGAATTTCGGAAAATGCATTTACTAACTCCCCTTTAGTGGCGCTGTCATCAGTAACATTACCGCCGCTGTCGCGCAGTAAAGGTACTTACTGAGCCTTCCGCTGGTTTACTTAACATGGGACCAGTATCTCTTTGGATTTTCCGCCACATTTCTAGAGCGAGTTTCGTTGTGGAAACTATTAAATGCATCTTGCATTGAAATCCGCACCAAATTTCGAGCCTCTGTAAAACTTCACCAATCTTGGAGGTTTTGCGTTCATCTAAACTATACGTGCCTTTTGCGGTGCTCCTGCAACAGCTTTCTGTCGTGTTTTGTGTACCATGGGGGATCAGTTCCGTCTCTTATTAATTTATTTGGTATGAATATCTCGAGTGCTGTTGATACTATTTCTTTGAACTTAAGCCACATATGGTCTTCATTTACATCATTTGGAAGGATTGGAGACTATCTCTTAGAAAGACGTCACCCGAATTTTTAGCTGCTTTTATAAGTAGATATATTTCGCGTTTAGTTTTAGTGAATTTCTTTGTTACGGAAGTGAGCCTCGCTACGAATGCGTGTTCACTAATCCCTGTATCCGTCGTGATGCTCAGGATTATTTGTGGCTAAGAGGTCAAGTGTGTTTTCGTAACCATTTACAATTTGAATGGCCTCGTCAAATAACCGTTAAAAATAATTTAAAAAAAAGCATTTAGAACAATTATGGAAGTTGTTTTCTATTTACAGTAGTGTATGAAAATGTATTTTTGTCAACATGCGGAAGGTAGATTGAAGTAACTGCCAACTATAATTGTATGAGCAGGGTGATGAGACTCAAGTTCAGCAACTGAGACAGGGAGTCGGTAAAAGGAGCCAGTTAACTAATTTATTCTGGTTGTCGAATATAACCTCTGCCCTTACTAAGTCACAGGAACTATCTGCTTCAAAGTCGATTGTGAGCTTACATTATTTTTCCTGAAGTTGTCCTTCTTGTTTCTGTTGTAGTGCAGATAATTACAATTACGGCTTTTTCCTCCAAAACCTAAGATGCTTTCTCTGTGACCCTGTAAATACCAGAGCTAAACAATGTAGAACAACAACGTACGTTACAAGCATAGCATTTATTACTTCATTTCCTTATTTCTAACATTTTAAAATTGTAAGTCGACTTTAGATGCCATGTCAATCATAGATGTTCTTATCTCTATTTAGTGAACGTGTTTTCAGTTATGTTTGGAACATTGTCCCGCTACATTTTATTAACTAATGTTTTTAGAGAGTAAATTAATATGGAGAATGTCGTTATTCTTTTCAAACATTCACATACCCATTTATTCTTGCCCTATTGTCTTTTGGGTATGCAGTTGTAGTAATTAAAGTAGGCACAAAGACCGTGATCAAAAAGAAATGATTAGCGTACATTCGCGTTCTCGTTACATCGTTCCTTTCTTGTTGCTCCCATGACGATGGACTTTTTCCATCGCAGTCAGTAAGCGTAAAAGGAAGCTACCGTACAGACAGAGGAATCTATTTTTATACTTGGCAGAACTAATTACATACTGACATAATCGTCGGTATTGGTTTCGTTTCCCAAAAGTTATAAATATTACGATTTCGGAAAAGAAGCTCTGTATTTGGCCAATATGTTGAAGAAGAAGATCCCTTACGTACTGGTTGTATCGAGTAAGATGTGGAGACGGCGGTTTGAAATCGGACAGAGGTAGTGCGGGGAAGGGCGTCCCTTACCTGAGGGATCGCTACCTGGCGTAGGGGCAAGTGTGGCAAATGTCCGGCGTGGCGAATGTCCGGCGGGCAAATGTCCAGCATTCAGAGCGTCTGCCATGTAAGCAGGAGATCCCGGGTTCGAGTCCCGGTCGGGGCGCACAAAAAATGGTTCAAATGGCTCTGAGCACTGTGGGACTTAACTGCTGTGGTCATCAGTCCCTTAGAACTTAGAACTACCTAAACCTAACTAACCTAAGGACATCACACACGTCCATGCCCGATGCAGGATTCGAACCTGCGACCGCAGCGGTCGCGCGGTTCCAGACTGTAGCGCCTAGAACCGCTCGGCGGGGCACACATTTTCAGCTGTCCACATCGAGGTATATCAACACCTGTCGGCAGCTGAGGGTTTCAGTTAGTCATCATTTATTCCAAGGAAAAGCTGCACGGTCATCAACAGTATCTGTTCTTTCGAGAACAGTTACCGTCTTCATATACATAGTTAAAGGCTACCCAGCCATTGACCTTCGTCTGTGCGAATGGCACAGGTTGCCCAAACTCTTACGGGAATCGCCAAAGCGTGCGCGAGTAATGAGTGGATGGGCAAGTGTCTATAAGGTACATTACATAGGTAAAATTGTGGACTGTTGGGAATGTGTCTTACGGGAAGCGTGCAAGGGATAAGTCCCTGCAGTTGCGCTATTCATCTGAGTCCTCGGTGGCTCAGATGGATACAGAGTGTCTGCCATGTAAGCAGGAGATCCTGGGTTCGAGTCCCGGTCGGGGCACGCATTTTCAGCTGACCACATCGAGGTATATCAACAACACCTGTCGGCAGCTGAGGGTTTCAGTTAGTCATCATTTATTAATATGTACTTAGTCGGCCCGTATAGAAATGAGAACAATAGCGATCAGGCGGTGTTTCCTTTCATTTACTTGTCTGCAAATCACATTGGACCTATAGATTTTTTTTTAAAAAAGGGTTTAAACAATTCGGCTGACATACAGGTGAACCAGTTTGCGGAGGCACCTGCAAAGCAGTGCAGAGCGAATGGCAGAGCAGAGGAGACGGTGGGCACGTGTGACCCCAGCGCCGAGACCCGCACTAATGTCACAAAGGGCACCTCTGACCTTTCCAGCGCAGATGCTCAGCCAGACCGACTCAACGAGCCCCGCTATTTTTCTCTTCGGCAGTAAATACGCGCCGGCAACGCACGACTCGCCACTTCATTACGTCTGAAACGCTTCCGACCCGCATGCATGTCGTACGGTGTGTTCTGTGTACCTGCAACATAGCACATCCGCTAGTTGCCGACAACTGCACAACAGCATGGAGTTCCATTAGAGAGAAAGAGAGTGGTGGGAGGGGGGGGGGGGGGGGCGGGGGGGGGACGGAGGGAGAGACAGTACACTAAAGGAGTTAAGCACGCACATCATACCGTTGTTATTCATTAGCCTGAGCTGCTGCAAATGCACTACAGCTCATTGGTGAGGAATATGCAGTTGTGAAACATAGTAAGATATACAGTATAACGGAAGGTATTGTACTTAGAGGGTAGTCTACACAGCTGGGCATGATGTATTTTCGTAGGTATTTTTTAAGTAGCGCGAATAAAAGGTCGCTATGTGTAACAAGCGTGAAGCGCACTTTGAATGTATCCTGATGGCTAAAAGAGCCACGCACACTTTGAATAAGAAAATGCTATCTGACATTGAAATCAACGTAAAAGATTGGGTCGCCACCAACTCTAGCCACACGATAAATAAGAGGTTGCGCTGAGTCGGAAAATTACTTAATTTATTCATAAGAAAAACTCACAAAAGAACATTCATTGTAAAGTCACTGATAAAGAATGGGATGTAATTATTAATATGATCCAGGCATTGTTCACGTGAATCAAATATTGAATAAAGTAAAGAGTGCGTGAACACTGTGCATAAGTGCAGCTTGCAGCAACATTCCTGAAAACAAGACCTATTCCAAAGCATTTGTTTTAAATAAAAAAGGGACACTAATTACACTGTTCGACATGGGTTCTATTTCTGATATTAAAGTATGTGCTTCTAGACCATTTTACCGTGGGAAATTCAAATATGTAAACAAAATATCGTTGTCAGGGATACTTTTTATGTAATATGTATATATATGTATATTCACAATTCATGGCAAACACAGAGACGTTATAGAGAAATACGGGTATGTTGCCGCATCCAGTAGTGATAGAACGTGATAATTTCTTGTGCAACAGCAGGTGGGAAGAATCAGGCATCATTAGGTTATCCCCCGCCACACCTATGTCACTAAGACTACCTGAAACATCTCATTAACTCGAACGGCGACAGCCGGTCGCTGCCTCGGCAGTAAAGCTTCACGCCTCCTAGGGGCAGGTGCATCGAGTTTACAACAGTGGTGTTAGCCGCAGTTTGTGGCAGTCTTAACGAGTGGGTGTCTTGGCTGACAAGTAACTGTCTGTCGTATTTCCGAGCACGGTTGAATTTTTTAGTTCCAGCGTGTAAACTGATTGAGCCTGGTGCTGAAGGTACACACATCAGCGTTCCTCTAGTTCCCTACTATTAATTTAATACAGGTGTATTACCAAAGCGGTATTTTTAAATTTGCAGAAATGCCACGTCGTCGTGGACGTCGATATAAGCCGGACAACTTCTGCTACATCTGTGGGAAGTTCACTTTTGCCAGAAATAGGAAGAAAATTTCTTCAGTCATAAAGAAAGCATACAAACATTACTTTGGAGTAGAGGTAGGAGACCAAGATAAAGAATGGGCACCACATTTCTGTGGTGGAAAGGTAAAGAGAATGTGGCGTTGTTTGCTGTTCCCATGGTGTGGAGGGAGCCTAAGGACCATGTTACTAATTGTTATTTCTGTCTAACAAAAATTCAGGGTTTTACAAACAAAAAGTCGAAGAGGCACATTCTTTACCCAGATCTGCCTTCAGCGAGAATGTCAGTGCGGCATTCGGACAACCTTCCAGTACCTTCAAGAGCTCGAGGTCAGATTCCGAGTGACAGTGAAATAAGTAGTACTGAAGAAATCACAGATGATGATTCTTTATATCACTGCACAAGTGAGTCATCGCCACATTTGTTAACACAGGCAGATTTAAATGATTTAGTACGTGATCTAGGACTAAGTAAACAAAAGGCGCAGCTGCTTGGTTCAAGATTACAAGAGTATAATCTACTGCACCAAAGTACTAAAATCAGTGTGTTCAGGCACAGAGGACAAGCCTTTATTTCTTATTTTTCAACTGACGAAGCACTGACATTTTGCAATGATGTTGCTGGCCTGATGAAAGTGCTGAACTTCACTTATGTTTCACAGGAGTGAAGACTTTTCATAGATGCATCGAAAACAAGTCTGAAGGGTGTTTTGCTCCATAACGGAAATAAAATACCCTCTGTTCCAGTAGCTTACGCTAGTTTGACAAAAGAGAATTACGAATTCGTACAAAGGATGCTAAATTCATTAAAATAGAATGAACACAAATGGAAAATATGTGCAGATTTCAAGATAATTGCTATGGTACTGGAAAAGCAACAAGGCTACACAAAGTATGCCTGTTTTCTTTGCGAGTGGGATAGTCGAGACCGAAATTCTCACTTCGTGAAAAAGAAATGGCCTAGGCGAAGATGGAAAGTTGGCGAAAAGAATGTACAACGTGACAGTCTGGTAGCTCCTGAATATATACTACTTCCACCGCTTCACATCAAACTTGGCCTGATGAAACAATTCGTGAAGGCCATGGATCCAACAGGCTGTGGGTTTGCATATCTAGCTACCAAATTCCCCCGTCTTTCAGCTGCAAAAATAAAGGAAGGTGTATTTGTGAGCTCACAAATCAGGGGTCTGCAGAAAGATGCAAATTTTGAAGCATGTTTAACTGATAAAGAAAAAACCGCATGGGACTGTTTCAAGATGGCGTCGGAAAACTTCCTCGGAAGAAGAAGAGCTACTAACTACAAAGCAATGGTGAAGGATATGGTCAAAGCATATCAGGATTTGGGGTGCAATATGTCTTTGAAGGTACATATGATGGACTCTCATCTGGACTACTTCACAGAGAGTTGTAGTGACGTATCGGATGAACATGGGGAAAGATTCCATAAAGACATTTCTACCATAGGAAGGCGCTATGAAGGGCAGTGGGTACCTTCTATGTTAGCAGATTATTGCTGGAATATCATTCGAGAGAAGAAAGATTCACAATACAAGAGAAAAAAGTGATGTGCATTACAAGGCAGTGGCTCGTTGTTTGTCAATTTTCTGTAATTTCTCATGTCAAATAAATGCTTCAAAGTGTATACACAAAGGTTACTGTGTTATATGTTAGATCACACCCTCCATTAATGTGATGAACTTATAACATCATAAAGATGGGCATTTGTGTGTCGAATTTCACCTCACGTTTGCTGCAGTATATCAGAAACTGAAAAGAGAAATAAAATTGCGATTACTCATAAACTATCCCTGACAGAAAAAAACCAAAAACAGTTTTCAATTCAGCACTCAAAATACAGCTAGGATCACAATATTTTTTATTAGAAATAGAAAAAAAGTTTATTTTTGTAGAACAGTGTTATTGGACCCGTGCGCATCGAAACGCTTTGGATGGGCTAACAAGGGAAACTACAAGGTAAATGGCGTAGGTAACGGAGACGTAACATCGGTACACTGCATAAGATTGGAGACAAAATTATTTTGCAGTGAACACATGGTGTGTCGTGGGGCGATCACTCTGTTTTTAAAATAATTGCAAAGCCACGATCGCTTCAATACCGTTTACTAGGTGATCGGTTTCAGGGCTGTGAAGGTATAACATAACAGCTTTGAGGGAGGGCTTACATGAGTTAACTATATACATTACAGTTATTACAGAACCACATAGCTGAAACGTGGATTAACACTTATAAAACCATTTGGACATCATGGCACATGAGGCAGACCATCTGATAAAATCATTGTCACAACCAATAAAAAATTTAAAAAAAACTGCTTTCATGGTCTTTCTTTCCATAATATACAAAACTGAAGTCACCAGATGAAACTACCACTGCTCGCCCAACACCGGTCGGCATCATAACTGCCCTATTCCGCACAGGCTTACCTGCTCTGATTCTAGCGGTTCACAATTTTTTGAAAAATTATTTATTCCATAAAACATTTATATAATGCATCTACAGACTGCTATTGCCTGGTTACTAAGTACAATTGCTTGTCAAAGGCTATACGTTTCAGAACAGGCTCGTGTGCGCACATGGTTGGTGGAGAGACAATTTCTATGTTGTTGTTGTTGTGGTCTTCAGTCCTGAGACTGGTTTGATGCAGCTCTCCATGCTACTCTATCCTGTGCAAGCTTCTTCATCTCCCAGTACCTACTGCAACCTACATCCTTCTGAATCTGCTTAGTGTATTGATCTCTTGGTCTCCCTCTACGATTTTTACCCTCCACGCTGCCCTCCAATGCTAAATTTGTGATCCCTTGATGCCTCAAAACATGCCCTACCAACCGATCCCTTCTTCTAGTCAAGTTGTGCCACAAACTTCTCTTCTCCCCAATCCTATTCAACACCTCCTCATTAGTTACGTGATCTACCCACCTTATCTTCAGCATTCTTCTGTAGCACCACATTTCGAAAGCTTCTATTCTCTTCTTGTCCAAAGTATTTATCGTCCATGTTTCACTTCCATACATGGCTACACTCCATAAAAATACTTTCAGAAACGACTTCCTGACACTTAAATCTATACTCGATGTTAACAAATTTCTCTTCTTCAGAAACGATTTCCTTGCCATTGCCAGTCTACATTTTATATTCTCTCTACTTCGACCATCATCAGTTATTTTACTCCCTAAATAGTAAAACTCCTTTACTACTTTAAGTGTCTCATTTCCTAATCTAATCCCCTCAGCATCACCCGATTTAATCTGACTACATTCCATTATACTCGTTTTGCTTTTGTTGATGTTCATCTTATATCCTCCTTTCAAGACACTGTCCATTCCGTTCAACTGCTCTTCCAAGTCCTTTGCTTCCTCTGACAGAATTACAATGTCATCGGCGAACCTCAAAGTTTTTACTTCTTCTCCATGAATTTTAATACCTACTCCGAATTTTTCTTTTGTTTCCTTTATTGCTTGCTCAATATACAGATTGAATAACATCGGGGAGAGGCTACAACCCTGTCTCACTCCTTTCCCAACCACTGCTTCCCATTCATGCCCCTCGACTCTTATAACTGCCATCTGATTTCTGTACAAATTGTAAATAGCCTTTCGCTCCCTGTATTTTACCCCTGCCACCTTCAGAATTTGAAAGAGAGTATTCCAGTTAACGTTGTCAAAAGCTTTCTCTAAGTCTACAAATGCTAGAAACGTAGGTTCGCCTTTTCTTAATCTTTCTTCTAAGATAAGTCGTAAGGTTAGTATTGCCTCACGTGTTCCAACATTTCTACGGAATCCAAACTGATCTTCCCCGAGGTCCGCTTCTACCAGTTTTTCCATTCGTCTGTAAAGAATTCGCGTTAGTATTTTGCAGCTGTGACTTATTAAACTGATAGTTCGGTAATTTTCACATCTGTCAACACCTGCTTTCTTTGGGATTGGAATTATTATATTCTTCTTGAAGTCTGTGGGTATTTCGCCTGTCTCATACATCTTGCTCACCAGATTCTACGCTCCCTGGCCAAATTTTAGTAACATGAAACCACACAGTCGCGAACAATTAACATTTTACAGAGGAGACATTTGAATAGACAAAGGATAATGGCAGAGGGCCAAATAACTCTAATATTAACCCATGTGGATTGTTTCCACCGGACATAAAGTAATGAGACAAAGAAAATTCACAAAGAAGCAAAAATTACCAAGATTCGGAAAAGAGTAGAATGCATACACACACAGTTGTAGGCACACAAACATTCACACTGAACCGAGGGCGCTTCAACATAGGCAACCCCTTTGTGCCACGTTCTTCTTACAGATCAAAGTCAAGTCTGCATTAGGAATCAAACTGAAAGTCTGCAATGTCCTTCCATTCCTTGATGCGACCCAGCAAATCAATCTTTATAAGATGAAATGCGAGACGAAAAGCTAGAAACTCCCCTCTTGCTACGAGAGAACGCGCCACGCGGTTAAGTCAACTCGCCCTTCTTCGAAGAGACTTCGGTTGCAGACCTTCGGCGAGCTGGAAGCAGACTGACTGTCTCACACACACTCCAACGTCTCCCACGCGACCCCGTGGCCAGGAAAACCCAGAGATGAGGCTTTCGCCACCAACCTAACACAGGTAACCTTCATACAAGGGGAGCAAACCTCTTTGCCTACCTGAAAACTACAAGGGTTCGCCATACTGTACGACTACCGCTGATTCTCTGTAGCAGACTAAACCACTGTATAGCAAAATGAAGCATACCCACGTTCATTCACTCACGCATGCCAGATAGTTCTCTATCATTGGAAAGCAAATGAAATGATAATGAAAGGGAACTACAGGACCCTTTCAGTTTCAATCTCGTGACCGTTTTTAGAATCGCATGAAGGAATGCGCACTAGAGGCTGCCAGCTATTCAACGTCTTGTATCCTCACATCGTGACAACTAGACCACAATAACTATCATGTTCGACAATACTGGGCGTAACCTCTTATGGCGAGAGGTATGAACATGTAATGCACCCACGAACATGGTCCAACTTGATCGTTTTCGTGGTCCAAGTGTTATGGTGTGGGGGTGTGGCGACGAGTAACGTTGATGGGCATGCAGACCTCCAAATCTTTGAACACGGTACACTCATTGGTCAACATTATAGTTACTTGTCCTCCCTCTCCATTTGCGTCTTTTTAGGGGTACTTTCGGCCCCGATATCATTTTTATGGATGACAGTGCAGGACCGCATCGAACTGCGCAGATGGAGGAGGTCTTGGAACGAAAGCATATTTGGCGAATGGAGTGGCGTGCCATTCGCCCAACTTAAATAACATCTACACTCATGCTCATAAATTAAGGACAATTGCAGAATGTGGTGCCACACAACGTGGCACTACACAAAATTGTCGCTAATAGCAGAGGCACATAGGGAACACACACGACACAGATCTGTGAGTCCATGGTATTGGTGATAAGTTGAGAAAACCGTCCCGAAACACAAGTGCTACAAAATTCCACTGTATCCTGCTCATGTGCCCCGACATCAATATGGGATATGATCACTACGCACTCGTACACAGGCCGCACAACGCGTTGGCATACTCGGGATCAGGTGGTCGAGCAGCTGCTGGGGTATAGCCTCCCATTCTTGCACCAGTGCCTGTCGGAGCTCCTGAAGTGTCGTAGGGATTTGGAGACTTGCAGCGATACGTCGACAGCCGGCCGGAGTGGCCGAGCGGTTCTAGGCGCTACAGCCTGGAGCCGCGCGACCGCTGCGGTCGCAGGTTCGAATCCTGCCTCGGGCATGGATGTGTGTGATGTCCTTATGTTAGGTAGGTTTAAGCAGTTCTAAGTTCTAGGGACTGATGACCTCAGCAGTTAAGTCCCATAGTGCTCAGAGCCATTTGAACCATTTGATACGTCGACCGAGAGCATCCCAGACGTGCTCGATGGGGTTTAGGTCTGGAGAACAGGCAGGGCACTCCATTTACCCGATATCTTCTGTTTCAAGGTACTCCTCCACGATGGCAGCTCGGTGGGGCCGTGCGTTATCATCCATCAGGTGGAAGGTGGGACCCACTGCACCCCTGAAAAGGCGGACATACTGGTGCAAAATGATGTCCCGATACACCTGACCCGTTACAGTTCCTCTGTCAAGGACATGTAAGGGTGTACGTGCACCAATCATAATCCCACCCCACACCAGCAAACCATGACCTCCATACAGGTCCTTTTCAAGGACATTAAGGAGTTGGTACCTGGTTCCTGGTTCAAGCCAGATGAAAACTCGGCGAGAATCACTGTTTAGACTATACTTGGACTCGTCCGTGAACATAATCTGTGACCTCTGTTCCAATGACCATGTACTGTGTTCTTCACACCAGGCTTTACGAGCTCTCCTACGACCAGGGGTCAGTAGAATGCACCTTGCAGGTCTCCAGGCGAATAAACCACGTCTGTTCAATTGTCTGTAGACTGTGTCTGGAGACAATTGTTCCAGTGGCTTGGTAAGGTCCCGAGCAAGACTACCTGCAGTACTCCGTGGCCGTCTGACGGCAATGATGGTGAGATATCGGTCTTCAAATAGTTCAAATGGCTCTGAGCACTATGGGACTCAACTGCTGTGGTCATCAGTCCCCTAGAACTTAGAACTACTTAAACCTAACTAACCTAAGGACGTCACACACATCCATGCCCGAGGCAGGATTCGAACCTGCGACCGTAGCAGCAGCGCGGCTCCGGACTGGAGCGCCTAGAACCGCACGGCCACCACGGTCGGCAGATATCGGTCTTCTTGTGGTGTTGTACACTGTGGACGTCCCGTACTGTAGCGCCTGGACACGTTTCCTGTCTGCTGGAATCGTTGCCACAATCTTGATATCACACTTTGTGGCACACGGACGGTCCGTGTTACGACCTCCTGTGTTTGACCAGTCTCCAGTCGCCCTAGTATTCTACCCCACATAACGTCATCATTATGTGTTCTATGAACCATTTTCAACGCACAGTCACCATTAGCACGTCTGAAAAGGTCTGCACACTTACTCGCCGCACCGTACTCTGACGTGCACCAACACACCTCTGCGTATGTGGACTGCTGCCAGCGCCACAGTGCGACGACCGCAGGTCAGATGCACCGTATGGTCATACCCCGAGGTCATTTAAATCCGCGAACCGCCCACCAGAGCGTTGTTTCACCATGTATCAGCATTATCCTTAATTGATAAGCATGAGTGTAGAAAGTGTGGGGATGCGTCGGAGAGACGTGTTACAACACGTTCACATGCACGAACGACCACCCTTGACTTGTGAACTACGCAAGTGGGGGAATGGAATGCACTACCATAAGAACTCCTTCCCATCCTCGTGGCCAACAACGGAACACGTTGTAGAGCCTGCACTTCAGTCCGTCGGTACCACACACCCTATTGGGAACCATTTTCCGCTGTTTGTAATGTCCAGAGCACCACAAATAATCGCGACGACTTCATTGTAACTATTGTCTTTGGATAAAGGTGTCATTTCCGTTCCTCTAGTTGCATATTGCTTCAGTTACCTTCTGTACTACACAGTAGCAGCTCTTTGCATGTATGGTCCATGTTTCATCGAGCTATGTTACTTAGCAGTGACGCATCATGCGAAAATTACTTTCATCCTTAAGTTTTGCACACAGATGTACACTACTGGCTATTAAAATTGCTACACCAAGAAGAAATGCAGATGATATACGGGTATTCATTGGACAAATATATTATACTAGAACTGACATGTGATTACATTTTCACGTAATTTGGGTGCATAGATCCTAAGGAATCAGTACCCAAGACAACCACCTCTGGCCGTAATAACGGCCTTGATACGCTTGGGCATTGAGTCAAACAGAGCTTGCATGGCGTGTACAGGTACAGCTGCCCATGCAGCTTCAACACGATACCACAGTTCATCAAGAGTAATGACTGGCGTATTGTCACGAGCCATTTGCTCGGCCACCATTGACCAGACGTTTTCAATTGGTGAGAGATCTGGAGAGTGGGCTGGCCAGGGCAGCAGTCGAACATCCAGAAAGGCCCGTACAGGACCTGCAACATGCGGTCGTGCATTATCCTACTGAAATGTAGAGTTTCGCAGGGATCGAACGAAGGGTAGAGCCACGGGCCGTAACACATCTGAAATGAAACGTCCACTGTTCAAAGTGCCGTCAGTGCGAACAAGAGGTGACCGAGACGTGTAACCAATGGCACCCCATACCATCACTCCGGGTGATACGCCAGTATGGCGATGACGAATACAGGCTTCCAATGTGCGTTCAATGCGATGTCGCCAAACACGGATGCGACCATCATGATGCTGTAAACAGAATCTGGATTCATCCGAAGAAATGACGTTTTGCCATTCGTGCACCAAGGTTCGTCTTTGAGAACACCATCGCAGGCGCTCCTGTCTGTAATGCAGCGCCAAGGGTAACCGTAGCCATGGTCTCGGAGCTGATAGTCCATGCTGAGGCGCTCCTGTCTGTGATGCAGCGTCAAGGGTAACCGTATCCATGGTCTCCGAGCTGGTAGTCCATGCTGCTGCAAACATCGTCGAACTGTTCGTGCATATGGTTGTTGTCTTGCAAACGTCCCCATCTGTTTACTCAGGGATCGAGACGTGGCTGCACGATCCGTTACAGCCAAGCGGATAAGATGCCTGTCATCTCGACTGCTAGTGATACGAGGCCGTTGGGATCCAGCACGGCGTTCCGTATTATCCTCCTGAACCCACCGATTCCATATTCTACTAACAGTCATTGGATCTCGACCAACGCGAGCAGCAATGTCGCGATACGGTAAACCGCAATCGCTATAGTCTACAATCCGACCTTTATTAAAGTCGGAAACGTGATGGTACGCGTTTCTCCACCTTACACGAGACATCACAACAACGTTTCACCAGGCAACGCCGGTCAACTGCTGTTTGTGTATGAGAAATCGGTTGGAAACTTTCCTCATGTCAGCACGTTGTAGGTGTCGCCACCGGCGCCAACCTTGTGTGAATGCTCTGAAAAGCTAATCATTTGCATATCACAGCATCTCCTTCCTGTCGGTTAAATTTCGCGTCTGTGGCACGTCATCTTCGTGGTGTAGCAATTTTGATGGGCAGCAGTGTATATACATAATGTTCAACTGTCCCTACCAATGTTGTTTTATGCAGACGGCAATGCTATACCTGGCCTTCAGAAACCACGCACGAAATGTCCATATTCTCTCACTTGCTACACGTACTGGAATACGTTTTCGCTACATACCGTAGTTTTCGAGTTATTCGGGAGAAACGTACCAAAGTGGCCATGAGATTTAAACACTGAATCTTTCACATAATCCCACAGAAAGAAATCGCATGGGGTTAAGTCGGGAGAGCGTGGAGGCCATGTCATGAATTGCTGATCATGATCTCCACCACGACCGATCCATCGGTTTTCCAATCTACTGTTTAAGAAATGCCGAACATCATGATGGATGTGCGGTGGAACACCATCCTGTTGAAAGATGAAGTCGGCGCTGTCGGTCTCGAGTTGTGGCATGAGCCAATTTTCCAGCATGTCCAGATACACGTGTCCTGTAACGTTTTTTTCGCAGAAGAAAAAGGGGCCGTAAACTTAAAACCGTGAGATTGCACAAAACACGTTAACTTTTGGTGAATTGCGAATTTGCTGCACGAATGCGTGAGGATTCTCTACCACCCAGATTCGCACATTGTGTCTGTTTACTTCACCATTAAGAAAAAATGTTGCTTCATCACTGAAAACAAGTTTCGCACTGAATGCATCCTCTTCCATGAGCTGTTGCAACCGCGCCGAAAATTCAAAGCATTTGACTTTGTCATCGGGTGTCAGGGCTTGTAGCAATTGTAAACGGTAAGGCTTCTGCTTTAGCATTTTCCGTAAGATTTTCCAAACCGTCAGCTGTGGTACATTTAGCTTCCTGCTTTGCTTTATTCGTCGACTTCCACGGGCTACGCGTGAAACTTGCCCGCACGCGTTCAACCGTTTCTTCGCTCACTGCAGGGCGACCCGTTGATTTCCCCTTACAGAGGCATCCAGAAGCTTTAAACTGCGCATACCATCGCCGAATGGAGTTAGCAGTTGGTGGATCTTTGTTGAACTTCGTCCTGAAGTGTCGTTGCACTGTTATGACTGACTGATGTGAGTGCATTTCAAGCACGACATACGCTTTCTCGGCTCCTGTCGCCATTTTGTCTCACTGCGCTCTCGAGCGCTCTGGCGGCAGAAACCTGAAGTGCGGCTTCAGCCGAACAAAACTTTATGAGTTTTTCTACGTATCTGTAGTGTGTCGTGACCATATGTCAATGAATGGAGCTACAGTGAATTTATGAAATCGCTTCAATCATTTGTAATAGCCCTGTACATACTCACTCAGCCATTCTCTGATAGTGTAAAGTAAAAATATGTTTTGGATGTGCTTCGAAATAAAAATTTCTTCACCTGGAGTAAAGTAAAAGTAAAGTGGTACGGAGCTGTCGACTGGACAGTTCCTTAGGCTTTCAACTGAACAAATGGGAAAGGAGCTTGCTCCGCAGGAGCGCCATTGCTGGTCTGCCCTGTGGGCACCAGACCCACTTTCCGGGACCTGCGGGACTCAGTCTTTTGTTCAGTTTCGAGACAACGAGTGAGTCCTTTACAGTCCCTGGTCAGGCCAACATGTGACAGCTTCAGTGTGAGCGGTTTTCGCAGGGTGGCAGTTGTTTTGGAAATGAACTTCTGCAGAGCCCTGGCTGGGGACAGGATGAGCAGCTTTATCAACGTGATCGGGATGTAGAAAAAGAAAAAGTTCCTGCATTCTGCTCGTGAGGCTCGCTGGTTGAAAGGCCTGGTTGTAAAACCGTAACTCGGCATGCACCCCTCGAAGGCATAGAGGGGGAGTTCTAGACTGCAGCCGACGGTTTAAGAGCGTTGAATACCGTCGTAGTCAAAATCTTAATCAGGAATTTGATGAAATGGACAGGATTAGTTCTAACTTTTATGTTGATAGGGCAATAAGTTTTGGGAAGCACGTCTCGGAATAGTTTCAAGACGTAGCTTGTTAGTAAAGTATGCCAGTATGACGGCCTAACGCACGGCTTTCCCCGGCACGAATCCGTCCGGCGGATTTGTGTCGAGTTCCGGTGAACCGGCGAGACTGTGGATGGTTTTTAGGCAGTTTTCTATCTGCCTCGGCGAATTCGGGCTGGTTCCCCTTATTCCGCCTCAGCTACACTAAGTCGGCGATTGCTGCGCAAACAAGTTCTCCACGTACGCGTACACCACCATTACTCTACCACGCAAACATAGGGGTTACACTCGTCTGGTGTGAGACGTTCCCTGGGGGGGTCCACCGGGAGCCGAACCGCACAATAACCCTGGGACGCGGAGGGGTGAAGTGGACTGCGGTAGTCGTCGTGGGGTTGTGGACCACAGCGGCTGCGGCGGGGACGGAGCCTCCCCGTCGTTTCTAGATCCCCGGTTAACGTACATACATACATGCCAGTATGACAGAAACTCACTCGACTGATCGAAACTCTGGGGTAAAGAAACAAATACCAAGCAAAAAAGGGGCCTACTGTTTGGAATGTAGAATTAAAATATGATGTTCAACGGAAAAAGGAGCTTCAGTATTTACCATGGCTCGTGAAGAAAGCGGATACGTCTACACACTGAGTCTCCAGTACTTCATAGGGCCCACTGTGGAAGGTCGGCATAACTTTGTGAAACATCAAATGGTTCAAATGGCTCTGAGCACTATGGGACTCAACTTCTGAGGTCATCAGTCAAAAATGGTTCAAATGGCTCTGAACACTATCGGACTTAACATCTGTGGTCATCAGTCCCCTAGAACCTAGAACTACTTAAACCTAACTAACCTAAGGACAACACACACATCCATGCCCGAGGCAGGATTCGAACCTGCGACCGTAGCGGTCGCCTGGTTCCAGACTGAAGCGCTTAGAACCGCTCGGCCACAACGACCGGCTGTGAAACATCCTGCAGTTCCTTTTTGTGACGTATTGGGGTAGACAGAGTGGAGAATCACCTGCTGCATCTTCAGTTTGCAGATCTATGAAGGAAGAAAGTGCCTACCTTGCCTCGCACATATTCCCGCCCCCTCCTCCTCCCCCGCCCTTCAGCCTGTTACACTCCCGGAACAAAATTTATCCATGTATACGGCTCTACTGCACGTGGACGTCGTACACACATCTAATATTTGTTTTAAAACATCTTATTTTTATGTTATACATTTACTTTTTACCGTATTTAACAATCTTCGATTAATCCATCCTCTGCGACGCGGAAGCTAATAGTTCTAAATAAAAATGACTAAGACTTTTTCTGTGGGAAATTAAACGTAGTTAAATTTAGTACTGGGAAATATTTCCGCTAGGGGCCTCGGTTTTTGAGTTATTCGAAAGAAACATAAAAAAGTGACGTTAAAAACCCCTCCCCTCCGTCCTAGCACTGCACAAAAATGAGCGACTGCACGATTTTTTCGGCCCTAATTTTCCTTCGTTGACTGGACTATCGCGTGGAGTAGAGTACTCAGCTTCCAGCCGGCAGGCAGCGCGTGGGGGCGACGTCCGCGTGCTGCTGTAACAGCCCCCACCACAAGTACGAGGTGGCTACGCTCTGTGCGCTCCACCGGTAACGGCACAGCCGCTTCCGCAGCCCAACATCCGCGCACTTCCTGCCCGCTCGCGGACCGCTAGCTGTTTGTGTAGCTGCAGCTGCCTCCCTCAGCGACAAGCTACAGCCACTCGCCACTACCTTGTTTTCTCCTCCTCCCGGTGCAATTTGCTGTCGTTCTCAATTTTAACGTACAGTACCACAGTATCCAATGTTTAATAATAATACTACTAATAATAATGATAACAAAATACACTACTGGCCATTAAAATTGCTACACCAAGAAGGAATGCGGATGATAAACAGGTATCCATTGAACAAATATATTGTACTAGAACTGACATGTGATTACATTTGCACGCAATTTGGGTGCATAGATCCTGAGAAATCAGTACTCAGAACAACCACCTCTGGTCGTAATAACGGCCTTGATACGCCTGGGCATTGAGTCAAACAGAGCTTGCATGGCGTGTACAGGTACAGCTGCCCATGCAGCTTCAACACGATACCACGGTTGATCAAGAGTACTGACTGGCATATTGTGACGAGCCACTTGCTCGGCCACCATTGACCAGACGTTTTCAGTTGGTGAGAGATCTGGAGAAGGTGCTGGCCAGGGCAGCAGTCGAACATTTTCTGTATCCAGAAAGACCCGTACAGGACCTGCAACATGCGGTCGTGCATTATCCTGCTGAAATGTAGGGTTTCACAGGGATCGAATGAAGGGTAGCGCCACGGGTCGTAACACATCTGAAATGTAACGTCCACTGTTCAAAGTGCCGTCAATGCGAAAATGAGGTGACCGAGACGAGGCACCCCATACCATCACGCCGGGTGATACGCCAGTATGGCGATGACGAATACACGCTTCCAATGTGCGTTCACCGCGATGTCACCAAACACGGATGCGACCATCATGATGCTGTAAACAGAACCTGGATTCATCCGAAAACATGACGTTTTGCCATTCGATCACCTAGGTTCGTCGTTGAGTACACCATCGCAGGCGCTCCTGTCTGTGATGCAGCGTCAAGAGTAACCGCAGCCGTGGTCTCCGAGCTGATTGTCCATGCTGCTGCAAACGTCGTCGAACTGTTCGTGCAGATGGTTGATTGTCTTGCAAACGTCCCCATCTGTTGAATCAGGGATTGAGACGTGGCTGCACGATCCGTTACAGCCATGGGGATAAGATGCCTGTCATCTCGACTGCTAGTGATACGAGGCTGTTGGGATCCAGCACGGCGTTCCGTATTGCCGTCCTGAACCAACCGATCACATATTCTGCTAACAGTCATTGGATCTCGACCAACGCGAGCAGCAAATTCGCGATACGATAAACTGCAATTGCTATAGTCTACAATCCGACCTTTATCAAAGTCGGAAACGTGATGGTACGCATTTCTCCTTCTTACACGTGGCATCACAACAACGTTTCACCAGGCAACGCCGGTCAACTGCTGTTTGTGTATGAGAAATCGGTTGGAAACTTTCCTCATGTCAGCACGTTGTAGTTGTAGCCACCGGCGCCAACCTTGTGTGAATGCTCTGAAAAGCTAATCATTTGCATATCACAGCATTTTCTTCATGTCGGTTAAATTTCGCGTCTGTAGCACGTCATCTTCGTGGTGTAGCAATTTTAATGGCCAGTAGTGTACTCATTAAGCAATATTACAAAACTGTGTTTGAGAATTAGCGTACTTGCGACTTCTGACAAACTTTAGACATAATTTCAAATCTTTTTGAAAATTTCCTCGCTGACCATTGAAAAAGGCTTACTACATTTTCCTTGTTCATGCAGTAAAACTTCAGCGTCACACAAGATGTTTTAATTTATTATTATTGTACTACCAACTACGTTCGCTACATATTTTGAAGACAGTATTCAAATAGACCACTGAATGTGCCTTCAAAATTGTATCACTGTACAACAGTTCAGAAGATATGACGGCCTAAAAAGTGAGATGCGTGGAAAACTAGCTTTACTGACAACGGAACCAAATTTCTCAGACTAGATTCATCCAATGTTTGACAAGGAGAGAATTTAGCGCCTTCCAACAAACTGAATATCAAAAGTTTTGCAAAAAACTTTTATTTAGAGCCCCCACAAACTAATGGAAGGCCTCATATCAATAGCAGTCGAGATGACAGGCATCTTATCCACATGGCTGTAATGGATCGTGCAGCCACATCTAAAAAAAATGGTTAAAATGGCTCTGAGCACTATGGGACTCAACATCTGAGGTCATCAGTCCCCTAGAACTTAGAACTACTTATACCTAACTAACCTAAGGACAGCACACACATATATGCCCGAGGCGGGATTGGAAACTGCGACTGTAGCAGCAGCGCGGTTCCGGACTGAAGCGCCTAGAATCACTCGGCCACCACGGCCGGCAACCTATTTCAGTATATAGTTTTTAGTTTATAATGATATACAACGTGATTCTACGTACCAGTTTTGATGTTTTTTTTTTTTTTTTCAGGCAATCTTTACAAGCTGTGGAAAAATAAGATTTTCTACTTTTCGGGATATGTTGCTTTCAATTTGATGATTCTGTTTTCTATGCTTTTCTTTAACCTTGCAATCGATTTTGGAGTGAATCTCATATCTGCTACATCCACCATTTTAAATGATTAATGGAAAATCTCATATAAAGATGTGAAACAAATACTAACAAAGAGATAGAGGGGCTGGCCAGTACTTACCTCAGCTCAGTACAGCCGATAGATACACATACACAAACACATACACATACACATTGTGTGTATCTATCGGCTGTACTGAGCTGAGGTAAGTACTGGCCAGCCCTTCTATCTCTTTGTTAGTATTTGTTTCACATCCACCATTTTCTTTGATATACAACTTTCTTCCAGGACAGTCAATCTCACAACTGCAAATAGTTCAGTTCATAAACAGAAAAAAAGAATAAATCCGTTGTGATGGCAGTGTGTTTCGTGTGTTGAATCTCTTTATTCTACTGAAAACTCAAAAACCCCAAAAATATGTTGTTTAAGGTTCTGTGGCTCCAACCATAACGGTTTTACATGCTCGATGTGAAATATTTAACATGTTAGCTCATCTGTAAAGTTGAAACGTCTCTGTTGGATTCCTTTCATGTTAATTTCTTAAAACTGTTGTCATTTACGGCATACATTCCACTTCTAAATTTACTGTGGTGTTTCTGACTATCTGGGAGGCGACTGAGTAGTGGAACGTGTTACTTTTACACATAAACCAGAACGATCTGTCGCACTACTACACTTTAAAACACAGTTTATATGTAATTCATGTCACACAGTCTCATACTGAACCTACATCTGCTTTCTTTTATATACTGTATATGATAAGATAATGTCATCCCCTTTCCCTTCTGTGTGAAAGGATGAATGAGCAAATGTATTTCTAGTGCATGCTTGATGGTAGCAGACAAGCCTGTCTGCTAGACAACAGTAGGACCAACGTCGGAACAGGTAGCTACGCTTTCTAAAAGCAAAGAGGTTTCTATTCTTAGTATGGTCCTGTCCATCCCTTGTCATGTTGGTATAGGAAGCTGCCTCTCTGGGCACTTCCGTTTTGTACCTGGAAGCACCCTTTGTAGGGGTCCACGACAGTTGGTCCGCGGCGAGCGTCTGAAGTGGTAAGATCTCCGGCTAAGCACGTCTCTGCTAAGTCCTTAGGACAATGGATTTCTTAAGTTCATCCTAACTGAAAATTTAATCACCTTTATTTCAGGTTTAGATCTAAAATATCTAATGTTATCTTAAATTGCAACGCAGTGTAATTCGAGTGTGAAGTTCAGAATATCTTCCAGTAGTTGCTTTGTCACTACTTTGTGAGTAAAGTGGAACCACGTGTGGATGATCCGTAACTCTAAGATCATCAATCTTAAATGCGAATGTGCGTGAGATTATAACGTCTCGTCTTGACAATATTTTACAATATAGCAACTTTTCTTTATGTTCAACCCACGTGGGGTGTACTTTGTGAGACCTGTACCACGTGCTTATACAATTATTTGACCCATCAGGTTAATAGTAAGGCGATAGTAACCAGTTCGAGGTTTTTCTTTTGTAATTTGTGTTTCGATGTAATTTATTTTAGTTATCAAAATTATTGTGGAGTTCCACTCTTTGTGTAAACCAAGTTGACCACGTGAAGCATGTAGTGTAATCATCAAAGTAGCCCTCAGTTATTCTTTTCAGGAAGATTTCACAGAGAGTTAGTATTAACTTAGTATACCAGTGTGTGGTAATTTCATGACGGGCAGGATTGCGCTACGAACGTAACTTCTTTGGGTGAAAATTGAATCGTTTGGTTGTGGTTAATTTCCTCTTGCATATGTTTCAACGTTCCTCGTGTGTTATTTCATGAATGCAGTGTTGTATGCAGTCTCCCAATCTTGGCTCCTTATTTGATGTCTTCTGTACGATTACAAACTCACATTTTCACAATCCTAAATAAGGCACCAGTTTAGTTATGAATCAAGTTTAATATCCTGAAATTTTAACGGAACAATGATCAATGTCAAAATAAATGTCCAAATATAAACTGATTTATTTCTTTTTATTTAAATTGCCTTTTTATATGTATATATCACCGGTTATTGTAAGGTGACTACTAGTAGATTATAATTGATGTTAGTCTGGTTGGGAATCTGGTAAGCTAGACTGGATACCTGGTGAAACAATTGCCCAGTAATGTAAGGTTAACTTCCCCAGACAGCTCACAGCTTTTAACCCGCTTTTATTGTCTTGAATATCAGCACCGCTTTCAGAACAAATTAGTGCAACAACATTACACTGACAACGGAACCAAATTTCTCAGACTAGATTCATCCAGTGTTTGACAATGAGAGAATTTAGCGCCTTCCAACAAACTGAATATCAAAAGTTTTGCAAAAAACTTTTATTTAGAGCCCCATAAACTAAGGAAAGGAAAACAGTTTATCGCTTACTAAATGTCCGTTGTTCATGCGGTAAAACTTCAGCGTTAAGCTGTTTTGGTTTTGACATTTTCATTAGGCTATGGGTGAATAATCCGAGGCTAATTAAACCAACATTGACAGTAACAAAGTCATTCTGGCTCATTTCCTTTATAATGAAAGGAGTACTTAAACTTAAGGTATTACTTACTTCCATTTCTCGGTAATCATGATACCCATTACTCTATTTTTTTCGATTATGCAAAGTATGGTCGCAGTGCAGAAAGCTATGCCTCGAAACCATAAACTTTTGCTCTATCGATGTAAAATATCCTGCAGAAACTAAATAATTGTACAAAAATGGCAATGCCCAGGTGTTGTTTTGCCCAATACTACTGTCACACTAAACAATCTGTTTCAATATACAGTTTTTGGTTTATAATGATATACAACGGGTTTCTACGTACCAGTTTTGAATTTTTTTTTCAGGCACTCTTTACAAGCTGTGGAAAAACAAGGTTTTCTACTTTTCGTGATATGTTGGTTTCAATTTGATGGTTCAATTTTCCTTTCTATGCTTTTGTTTAACTTTGCAATAGACTTTGGAGTGAATCTCATATCTACTACATCCGCCATTTTCTTTGATATACAACTTTATTCCAGCACAGTCAGCCTTACAACTGCAAATAGTTCAGTTCACAAACAGAAAAAAAAGAATAAATCCGTTGTGATGGCAGCGTGTTTCGTGTAGTGAAACTCTTTTTTCCAGTGAAAACTCAAAGGGTTCTGCGGCTCCAACCATAATGGTTTTACATGCTTAGTGTCAAATATTTAACGCGTTAACTCATCTGTAAAGTAATTAGGCGTTCGAAGACGTTTTACACATTATGTTCGCCGGCCGGGGTGGCCGAGCGGTTCTAGGCGCTACAGTCTGCAACCGTACGACCGCTACAGTCGTAGGTTCGAATCCTGCCTCGGGCATGGATGTGTGTGTGATGTCCTTAGGTTAGTTAGGTTTAAGTAGTTCTAAGTTCTAGGGGACTGATGAGCTCAGCAGTTAAGTCCCATAGAGCTCAGAGCCATTTGAACATTGTGTTCGATTCTTTAGAGAATCAGTGTGGAAAGAGGGGGAGGGGAAGGGGGAGACTCGCTAGTGATCGTCCACGCTAAATAAATCACACGTGTATTCGGTATGAAATACTTGAGTGCGCCTAGCAGTGTGGTGCTGTTACCACGGCGTCAGAGTTTATGGTTCAAATGGTTCAAATGGCTCTGAGCACTACGCGACTCAACTTCTGAGGTCATCAGTCGCCTAGAACTTAGAACTAATTAAACCTAACTAACCTAAGGACATCACACACGTCCATGCCCGAGGCAGGATTCGAACCTGCGACCGTAGCGGTCACGCGGTTCCAGACTGAAGCGCCTTTAACCGCACGGCCACACCGGCCGGCAGAGTTTATGTTTACTGGTAGGACCTACATCACAAAAATCCCACGCAGCGAGATGCAGAGCTCGCCGCCCCGTGGGCTGCCGTAGCAAAAAAATGCCGATATTTACTGCGGCGCGCACACGGGAATTCCAGCAAGCCTCCCCTGGCCGCGGTGTTTATAAAGGCGCTGTCCCATTACTTGAACACATTACGCGCTGATTCCATCTGGCAGGTGCACCGCGTCTCTGCTAACCGGCGCAGGTTACATAAGACGGCCGACTTTTGTTTTAGACGCGAGCATTAAGTCCGAGTACCCCGTAATTTTCGTTCAGGACGTTACCGCTATCGTTTCCGGCTCCTAATAAACCGCTCACCTGATAAAGAGCATTATACCGGAGGCATTGTGCGGCGCGGGCCGGCCCTTCTAGGCCATCGCATCAGCATTCAGCCCGAAAAATAACAGCCCTCTCATTGTGACTAGCGCATACTAATTTAATACGGCTCGTACATTTAATATTGGAACTCCGCCTAGGTTGTAAAGCGCTCGTTAAGGCAGCCGAAGACAGCGCGGCCCCTGTTATAAAGCACGGACGGAATGCCCAATTATAAATCAGGAGCTTGCGCCGTAGCTCAAGCGGCGACGAGCCGGGGATAAAGATGTCCCCTCTGAGCAGAAGACGGCGTTTCTCCCCGCTGTGTCCACATCGCAGCGCAACGCGGTCGCTGAAGGAATCAGTCGGCAAAATTAACGACATCACCGTGTGTAAACGTCTCATTTTGAGAAGACTGTTTTTCGACGTCTTACAGCACGACATCTCTGCAAGTATCACGCGCCGCCGCCTTAACTTTCCGAGTGGCGTCGATCCAACAGCGAGCGGCTCTCCGGAAATGTTCGGTTGACGAGTTACTATGTAAAGTATTCAAATCATCTAATGACTTACTGATTAGTGGAAACTACACTGGTTTGCAAGACTTAAGGACGAGAGCAACTTTCGTATACTGTATAGTTGCCTAGTAGCATATATAAGGTGGCGTGGTCTTCTGACCTTCATTTCCTACATATTCCGTCCTCACCATCGTTTTCTGCGTGTCAAGACGTTTCATTCGAGCCCAAACTCGATAGGGTAGAGTCAATTTTAGAAAAAAAAAAAATGGTTCAAATGGCTCTGAGCACTATGGGACTTAACATCTGTGGTCATCAGTCCCCTAGAACTTAGAACTACTTAATCCTAACTAACCGAAGGACATCACACACATCCATGCCCAAGGCAGGATTCGAACCTGCGACCGTAGCAGTCGCGCGGTTCCGGACTGAGCGCCTGAACCGCTAGACCATCAATTTTACATATTTCCATTTAATCGATATGCAAATCTAATAAATAAATCGCAAGTGCGCACTGAGATTAAAAAGTCGAGGCTGGCGTACACAAACATTCAAGACACGATGGCCACAGGAGTTTTTATTTGGCGGAGGCAACCAGCTCGCTGGAAAGTCCGTAGGAGGGTGAGTTAGCACGCAGCTATGCTGGCCGACCGACCGCCCCAGTTTTTGCCAGAGAAAAGGGATATTGGCCTGTGTGTTCACCTTAAAAGCAAAACCCGCTGTATGGTTTGGGAGAGCCCGGACAGCAAACTCCTAATGCAGATGCTGTACATTTCCGGATTGGTCGGCTTAGCCATTCTCCCATTTGTAAGAGGAACACTGATTAGTGGACTATGTATGACGCAATGAGCTGGAGGAGTGAGGGAAAGACAGCAGATGATATACCGTTTCGCTTTTTGCGTGGAGGTAAGTCGTTCTGGTGACGCTCTTGTAGCGGGAAAACATAGTGGGAGCGAGTGCACTCGTGCGTGTACGCAGAGAGTGAGGAACAAATTCCCTACTCACAAGGGGAGGCCGCCAATTGTGAAATTCAGATTCGATTCATACTGCGCATAATAAAAGCTCATGGCCAGAGGTGTAATGTGGCAAAGCACCAAGATGCACTTCTCAGCCGTTGTCGAGAAAATCGACAGTCAAAAGAAACCGTTGCAGTGAAATACTCTCTACGATTAATATTTTTATACAGCGTCGTGGCGCAGCGGTAAGCGCTCTGGTTCGTAATCCGAAGGTCGCCGGATCGAATCTCGCGGCATGCAATTTTTTTTATTATTAGTTTTTTGTAATTCAAATATATATACAGGGTGTTTCAAAAATGACTGGTATATTTGAAACGGCAATAAAACCTAAACGAGCACCGATAGAAATACACCGTTTGTTGCAATATGCTTGGGACAACAGTACATTTTCAGGCGGACAAACTTTCGAAATTACAGTAGTTACAATTTTCAACAACAGATGGCGCTGCAAGTGATGTGAAAGATATAGAAGACAACGCAGTCTGTGGGTGCGCCATTCTGTACGTCGTCTTTCTGCTGTAAGCGTGTGCTGTTCACAACGTGCACGTGTGCTGTAGACAACATGGTTTATTCCTTAGAAGAGAGGATTTTTCTGGTGTTGGAATTCCACCGCCTAGAACACAGTGTTGTTGCAACAAGACAAAGTTTTCAGCGGAGGTTTAATGTAACCAAAGGACCGAAAAGCGATACAATAAAGGATCTGTTTGAAAAATTTCAACAGACTGGGAACGTGACGGATGAACGTGCTGGAAAGGTAGGGCGACCGCGTACGGCAACCACAGAGGGCAACGCGCAGCTAGTGCAGCAGGTGATCCAACAGCAGCCTCGGGTTTCCGTTCGCCGTGTTGCAGCTGCGGTCCAAATGACGCCAACGTCCACGTATCGTCTCATGCGCCAGAGTTTACACCTCTATCCATACAAAATTCAAATGCGGCAACCCCTCAGCGCCGCTACCATTGCTGCACGAGAGACATTCGCTAACGATATAGTGCACAGGATTGATGACGGCGTTATGCATGTGGGCAGCATTTGGTTTACTGACAAAGCTTATTTTTACCTGGATGGCTTCGTCAATAAACAGAACTGGCGCATATGGGGAACCGAAAAGCCCCATGTTGCAGTCCCATCGTCCCTGCATCCTCAAAAAGTACTGGTCTGGGCCGCCATTTCTTCCAAAGGAATCATTGGCCCATTTTTCAGATCCGAAACGATTACTGCATCACGCTATCTGGACATTCTTCGTGAATTTGTGGCGGTACAAACTGCCTTAGACGACACTGCGAACACCTCGTGGTTTATGCAAGATGGTGCCCGGCCACATCGCACGGCCGACGTCTTTAATCTCCTGAATGAATATTTCGATGATCGTGTGATTGCTTTGGGCTATCCGAAACATACAGGAGGCGGCGTGGATTGGCCTCCCTATTCGCCAGACATGAACCCCTGTGACTTCTTTCTGTGGGGACACTTGAAAGACCAGGTGTACCGCCAGAATCTAGAAACAATTGAACAGCTGAAGCAGTACATCTCATCTGCATGTGAAGCCATTCCGCCAGACACGTTGTCAAAGGTTTCGGGTAATTTCATTCAGAAACTACGCCATATTATTGCTACGCATGGTGGATATGTGGAAAATATCGTACTATAGAGTTTCCCAGACCGCAGCGCCATCTGTTGTTGAAAATTGTAACTACTGTAATTTCGAAAGTTTGTCTGCCTGAAAATGTACTGTTGTCCCAAGCATATTGCAACAAACGGTGTATTTCTATCGCTGCTCGTTTAGTTTGTATTGCCGTTTCAAATATACCGGTCATTTTTGAAACACCCTGTATATATATATATATATATTGCATTGCTTATGCATGTTGGTGAAGGCGGATCGCTCTCCAATTGTACCGCCTCCATTTTTCCGTTTTTTTAACGGGGTGTACCAAAGCTCTCCCGTCCGCACCGATTTTTGACGATGTTATAAGTTGCGCTAGGGACCGCATCTACCTTCTTTCGAAGTTAGCAGGCAACTACGCTGTTATGCGGCGGCTCGTTTCGGCCCATTCAACATCTGTCCTTCAAGTGTAACGAGCGAGTAACGGTGTTTATATTTCATACCTGCCGCAGCAAGTTTGTGTTCGTGGGGTCTCTATTCTAATTCGAACGTTTGACTTACGCTATACGTATTCGTTTCGGAATACCGTTTCTACGTCTTCCGTTAACTATACGTGGTTAACATTATGAAGACAATTAATAACATTTGTGAAATACAACTTTGTTTGCGGAAAACGTAATGATGTTCGAAGTCGCCAGTTTTTCCACGACAAACGACTTTCAACAACTTATTATATGCATAATTGTTGCAACTGATTGCTGGGAATTATATATATATATATATATATATATATATATATATATATATATATATATGTTTGAATTACAAAAAACAAATACTAAAAAAAAGGGTTGCATGGCGCGAGATTCGATCCGGCTACCTTCGGATTACGTACCCGAGCGCTTACCGCTGCGCCACGACGCTGTAGAAAACTATTAATCGTAGAGAGTATTTCACCCCAACGGTTTCTTTTAACTGTCGATTTTCTCGACAACGGCTGAGAAGTGCATCTTGGTGCTTTGCCACATTACACCTCTGGCCATGAACTTTTATTATGCGCAGTATGAATCGAATCTGAATTTCACAATTGGCGGCCTCCCCTTGTCAGTACTGCGCTGAGAGAGCACCTCTGTCGCTAGCAAATCAGATTGATAGTCTATATTGAGTCGCTCATGATTAAGCGTTTGTTCACTGTGTTGGCCGCGACACTTAATGTGCGGTGTGAACACAGAGTATTAGTTAGCGCCTGTGAGCAAACATTGAGTGACATCGCGGTGGACTGGTTATCCGACCGGGGTACCAGGCCAATAGTTAGACTAGGGGCAGATAGGAGTCCTTGACTTGATCAAGGCGTAGTGACAGTTCGATTGACGAAGGTCAACCCAGATAGAAAGAGATAGTTTTGTTATTTTTCAGCAGCGAACGACGCAGGCAGCACTCGTCGCAGATCGCGGTATTATGCGCTACAGCGTAGGCGAGCCCCATCTTTCCCTCCATTAGAAATAACATACTTCATTCATATCACTCCATTACATTTCTCACGCGACAGCCTCGACCGTACTTAGAAAAATAATTACTCAAGTTGAGTAGTCGCGGCCCTCAGACATTCTCCTGAGTAAATAACATTCTTAAAGAAAAGGGATAAAAGAACTTTCCCACACTTAGTATATAGATCTACATCTACATACAAACTCCACAATCCACCATACGGTGCGTGGCGGAGAGTACCTTGTACCACAACTAGCATCTTCTCTCCCTGTTCCACACCCAAACAGAACGAGGGAAAACTGACTGCCTATATGCCTCTGTACGTGCCCTAATCTCTCTTATCTTTGTGGTCTTTCCGCGAAATATAAGTTGTCACAGTAAAATTGTACTGCAATTAGCCTCAAATGCTGGTTCTCTAAATTTCCCCAATAGCGATTCACGAAAAGAACGCCTCCTTTCCTCCAAAGACCCCCATCCGAGTTCCTGAAGCATTTCCGTAACACTCGCTTGATGATCTATCATTAACAGGATTCCTATCTATAAGAGGAAACCTCCTATTCCGAAAAGAACCCGGATGCTTGTGTATCAGTTTATAAATAAAAGTTTCATTTGATTTTTCTTAAATTTTGCCATAAATAATATTTTCCGTTCGTTTAATGTTTTTCTTACACTAACTAGCAATACTCCAGTAACCAAGTATCCCACTAGTTACGTAAGGAAATAGAATATTTTTGTATGTTTTCCTTACAGCGAACGACTCCAGAAGATATTTATTGCTGAAAGTTTTTCAGGCATTTGTTTTTGGTGCGTTAGGAGCGTCCGTCTGACTTCTGTAGTAGTGTGAGGTGGAAATTGCTTCATGCAGGAGCCAAAGGGTACTTGTCAGATCAATCCGTTGCGCAACTCGTCAATATAACACCCACACACTGACACATAGCTCGATTAATCTTCCATCATACATAGAAAGAACTGCTACACTATAGTCCAGAAGCTAAGTGAGAAAAAATGGTTCAAATGGTTCTGAGCACTATGGGACTTAACATCTGAGGTCATCAGTCCCCTAGAACTTAGAACTACTTAAACCTAACTAACCTAAGGACATCACACACACCCATGCCCGAGGCAGGATTCGAACCTGCGACCGTAGCGGTCTCGCGGTTCCAGACTGTAGCGCGTAGAACCGCTCGGCCACCCAGCCGGCGCTAAGTGAGAGAAGTACGCCATGAGACGAACAGAAATTACGTTTTTATTCGAAGAAAATAATTGCACTGAAGCCACAGCAATTTATGATGGTCCCGTGGGCATTGCAAACTGTGGGAAATGGTTCTTAATAGGGTGTGTGATCACCACGGACGACAACGCACGTTCTGCAACGTGATCTGACGCTAGCCTTGAGGAGTCCCTCCACGAGCGCAGCTGACAACTGCTAGATGGTCGTCACTGCAATAAGACTCCCCAACGCATCCCACATACGCTCAATGGGATTTAAATCGGGGGAAGGGGCAGGACAGCCCATTCACCGAATATCTTCTCGTTCCAAGAGCTACTCCACCTGTGCTGCGCGACGCGATCGCTCAATATCATCCATAAAAGCGAATTCAGGGCCTAATGCACTCCTTCAACGAAGCTCGTGCGGAAGCAGTGCAGTATCGAAAGAGCGTCGACCAGTGAGTGAGCCGTGTTCAAAGGTTTTGATGTCAGTACACTCATGCATCACAGTGCCTCCCCAATATCGTAACACCTTGGCCACCAAAACGATCATGTTGGACGATGTTCCCGGGTGCATTGCATGTTCCCAAAATGGTTCAAATGGCTCTGAGCACTATGGGACTTAACAGCTGTGGTCATCAGTCCCCTAGAACTTAGATCTACTTAAACCTAACTAACCTAAGGACATCACACACATCCATGCCCGAGGCAGGATTCGAACCTGCGACCGTAGCAGTCGCACGGTTCCGGACTGCGCGCCTAGAACCGCGAGACCACCGCGGCCGGCGCGTGTTCCCACATCCCGCAACAGAAGGGCAGGTCCAGAATCAGTACTCAGACTGAACCTGCTGCCATCCGAGAAGTGTGGAATCGTAGCCAGACGATACCACACAGGGGGGGAATCGTTGTGTGTACAGAGGTCGGCACTAGAGGTTTGCTGTTGTCCGACAGCGAGCGACGCCGTTCAGCCGCTGGTCGCACGTGTGCCACGCCTCCTGAGCTGATGCGCCACTGGCGCCAGGGGTCACGAGGAAAAGAGACCGTCTACATCCACATCCATACTCCGCAAGCCACCTGACGGTGTGTGGTGGAGGGTACCTTGAGTACCTCTATCGGTTCTCCCTTCTGTTCCAGTCTCGTATTGTTCGTGCAAAGAAAGATTGTCGGTATGCCTCTGTGGGGGCTCTAATCTCTCTGATTTTATCCAAATGGTCTCTTCGCAAGATATACGTAGGAGGGAGCAATATACTGCTTGACTCTTCGGTGAAGGTATGTTCTCTAAACTTTAGTAAAAGCCCGTACCGAGCTACTGAGCGTCTCTCTTGCAGAGTCTTCCACTGGAGTTTATCTATCGTCACTGTAACGCTTTCGCGATTACTAAATGATCCTGTAACGAAGCGCGCTGCTCTCCGCTGGATCTTCTCTATCTCTTCTATCAACCCTATCTGGTACAGATCCCACACCGGTTAGCAGTATTCAAGCAGTGGGCGAACAAGTGTTCTGTAACCTACTTCCTTGGTTTTCGGACTGCATTTCCTTAGGATTCTTCCAATGAATCTCAGTCTGGCATCTGCTTTACCGACGATTAATTTTATATGGTCATTCCATTTTAAATCACTCCTAATGCCTACTCCCAGATAATTTATGGAATTAACTGCTACCAATTGCTACCTGCTATATTGTAGCTAAATGATAAACGATGTATTCGCAGCACATTTCACTTGTCTACATTGAGATTCAATTGCCATTCCCTGCACCATGAGTCAATTCGTTGCAGATCCTCCTGCATTTCAGTCAATTTTTCATTGTTACAACCTCTCGATATACTACAGAATCATCTGCATAAAGCCTCAGTGAACTTCCGACTGCAGCTCTAGCCAGTTGCTGCGCAGTTGTCGAGTAGTTCCAGGTAGCAGGAGCGGAGAATCGACACAGTGCAGTCGCAACTTTCTCTGCATCAAAAATGGCTCTGAGCACTATGGGACTTAACTTCTGAGGTCATCAGTCCCTAGAACTTAGAACTACTTAAACCTAACTAACCTAAGGACATCATACACATCCATGCCCGAGGCAGGATTCGAACCTGCGACAGTAGCAGTCGCGCGGATCCAGACTGTAGCACCTAGAACCGCAAGGCCACTTCGGCCGGCTTCTCTACGTCAGAACTGGCGCTAAGAACTATGTTTATTTCTGTACTGTGAACTGTTAAAGTGTTTAACTTATCTCGGCAGTGCCAAGGACTCGTACAAGGATTTCATCACAGAGTCATTGTACTAAAGTCGAGTATAATAAAATATTTCTCTCCAAGCTTCTTTCGCTCTTTTGATTTCTGCCTCAGAATCCACGCACCGTCCCGACGGGACGAATCTACTCTTGGCGACGAGATTTTACTTGGTCAGTTCAAGAAGAGCACGCGACACCACTGCAATTGAGTTCCCATTATCTTGGCATCATCGCGAAAGGTGCCGCTGTTGTGCGGGTATCAACGGAACACGGTGTGCTGGTCGCCGGACAAAGAGAACACCCCTATGAAGTCGCTGCGCTACTGTGCAGAGTGAGATTGCGTGCCTTGCAATGTGGTTGTAATTGCACTCGCTTCTTGCCTGTTCCACAACGTTGCGGTCATCCGCTGCTGCAGCTGACCATGACCGAACAACTCCCTCCTCAGGGCAGGAGCGCCTGTGCTTCGGAATACAAATTTGTAGACTGGAAAATAACATTGTAAATTTAATAAAAGTTCATCCGATTACACGTATTTTTCCCATTATATCAATTGTAATATAAATAGTAAAACAATGACTGTGTTGAAAATAAAGAAAACTGACGAACGGGTCTCGATCCAGCGATTACGGGGCTTGAACGCTAACCACTCGGCTGCCGGTGCTTCATGGTAAAAATGGCCACGCACAGGTATATATTTGACGACCGAAATTATCTCCCGATTTTCTCAATAACGCTTGAGAAGTACGCGCTACTGCTTACACATTTTGTTGTCCTCATGGAGTACTACGAGTGTACGAAGTTTGCAGTAAATCCGCGTTCCAAACGTCGTGGCCTCCCCTTGCAACGGCGCTGTTCTTTCCTTCCTTTTACGACGAACCTGCACCTATCTGTGAACATTGTCTCAGCTGATCATCAGTAGGAAAGCCGAGCGAAACCTACTGTACTTCGACGTGAACCAGGCTGCAATTGATGTCACTAATCTACGTTTCGCGAGAAAGTTTTTACACGAAATGAAAGGTTGGAAATTTTGTCCTCAATTAATACATTCTGAAACTTAGGTGAACAAGTATCACTGCCAAGCCCGTGCTAGTCGTAACACAGTCACTCACTATCCCTTTCACTCGCGTTAGCAAGTTTATGGTGTTGCATTTCCCAAAAACGTAATAGCTACAAAATACTGATTGTTTTTGATTGAGAATGCTCGCCAAATATTAAGTCTGTCGGTACCAAATGCAGTCACAGTTTCTAGCCACCGACCTGTTCAATACTCCACGCGGAATATGTCTTTTCTTCTCACAAAATTCACTTAAAAATTCAGAAATTTCTACACACCCATCGGAACAATTATGCCGTCACTTTACCACACTTTTGATGTATGAAACACAGCTAGATCCGGCAACTTACCATTTCCATCGGAACTTCTACTACACACGTCCGAACTGTTTCATGGCTAGGCTCCGACTCTACTCTAGAATACTCTAAGTCTTCTCTACCAGTAGAGAAAGGCGCGAGAAGAATATTGCTTTACCATTGGTCAGTTTACTCAACAGCCAATAGCAAAACAACATTCTCCCTCGTCAGTCCGCGCTTTTCATCAATAACCAATCGCAAAATAGTAAACCTAACGACTGCACTTTTTACCGACGTAATGATCTAATATGCTTAAGTTTTGCTTATGCATAAAGTTATTTGCTTTTGTTATTTATACCTGAATTAACTTTCCCTTTACCATGAACTTACTTTATTCTACAAAAATACCCTTTGTCCATATCCATACTTCTTCGAAATGTTCCCACACTAAATCCTACTACATAACTCGTTAAACAGTTATCTTCATATTAACCTTAAACCACACTCACGCATCATTCATACTGCTAAAACACATTTATAACATGTTACATACACAAAAAGACATATTAACACTTTATGAAAATAATAGAACAGTTTATGAAAAACATTCTATTACTTTAGTACACTCTAGTGGGCACAATCGAAACTAAAATCACAGTCCCCCTATCCAGTAGTGTCCTCTACCGGCTGATACATAAACTACGTGCGCATCCAGTGTCGCGTCACCATCTGTCGCTATCCAGCTCTGAGACACATCTCTCACTTAACCGCCTCCAAGGCAGGATCGTTATACGGCGCTACGCCTCACCCTTGTTAGACTTTCGGAAATGCTGCCGCCCTTGGCCCGACAGCCAACGATCGTGCCCTTATGGATGTCTGATACATGGCTCCGTTTCCGCATTACGACGACGACTGCACAATTTTCCGCTTCGCACGCACCTCCGACATGCTTTATATGCCCTCCATTGCTATTGCTGTCACCTGCCGCCTGTGAGTAGTTACCGCACGTTGACGTCGAGCCTAGGTGGTGGTCACATTAATGTGACCACATTAATGAGCTGCACATACTCGTGATAATTATTAACATAAAAAAAATTGTTTGAATTTGATGTGACTGGCGTTGAAGTACGTCCAGCAGACGAAAATTCAGGCCAGGTGCAAGCGGCCTAAGGAACGGGCTAAAGTGCTTTTTGCATCCGCGGATGCCGTTGCAGATCTGCGCATCTCTTTTCTCTTATCCGCACAGAACCCTAACTAAGACTTTAAGGCGTACTCGGATGATGGGCGCACAAACAGGTTCGGCGAAGAAAAAGCGTAAAGGCCGTGGCGGGCCGCGGCTTCTAATAGGGACATCGCGTGCGGCGGTTATTCACTTAATTTCCGTCAAACAGCGGAGAGCTCGCGATGCGGCATGTTTTGCAGTCTGGGGGAAGGGGGGGGGGGGACACAGTGTCTTTTTGTGGGCTGCCGGCCCGCTAATAACAGGCCGCGTGCCGATAATGAAACGGCGGCTACTGCAGCGGGAGCGCGCCCGAGACACCAGCGGGTCGCCCTCGCCGTGCGTCCGCTAAATCGGGACTCACTCGACGGCGTCTGCTGTTCTCTGCTTGCTTACTGCGTGCATATCGCAGCTGATTTTACATTTTACGAACGTTTTCTGCTTCCGACGCTTACTATCAAATTGGCAAGGTGCGAGCAGGACGCGCGCACTGAGAGTTCCGCACAATCTTAATTACGATTTCTCTTCAAAAGTTCCGGAACATTCGTAATTTCGTGCCAATCGTGTGTTGGAGAGAACGCGGTTGGCAGCCCTGCACACTCCTGTGTTTAATGTGTAACTGCCGGAAGTTTCGT
Source organism: Schistocerca serialis cubense (assembly GCF_023864345.2). Lineage (NCBI taxonomy): Eukaryota > Metazoa > Arthropoda > Insecta > Orthoptera > Acrididae > Schistocerca > Schistocerca serialis. Next base: position 74,257,137 of record NC_064642.1, on the reverse strand, counting down.
TGTTGTAGGCCTGTTAGTTATTGTTCAGTGCTGTACTGAGTAGAACGTTGTGCCGAACAGTTTGCGAATTTCGAGATGACAGCGTTAGAGGAGCAACACGTCTGCGTTAAATTTTGCATGAAACTCGAGAAAACATTTGCAGAGACACAACAAATGATGCAGGAAACCTACGGTGATGAGTGCTTAAGCTGTACTCGGTGTTACGGATGGTTCACACGGCTTAAAAATGGCCAGACGGAAGTTAAAGATGACCCTCGTTCAGAAGGTCCTTGGACGTCTACCGACGACGCTCATGCCAGGAACGTCAACGAAATTGTATCTGCCAATCGAAGACTGACCATCCGAGAAACTGCAGAAGAATGTAACATTTAAGTTACATTCTACATCTACATCTACATGCATACTCCGCAAACCACCATACGGTGCTTGGCGGAGGGTACCTCGTACCACAACTAGCATCTTCTCTCCCTGTTCCAGTCCCAAATAGAACGAGGGGAAAATGACTGCCTATATGCCTTTGTACGAGGCCTAATTTCTCTTATCTTATCTTTGTGGTCTTTCTGCGAAATGTAAGTTGGCGGCAGTAAAACTGTACTGCAGTCAGCCTCAAATGCTGGTTCTCTAAATTTCCTCAGTAGCGATTCACGAAAAGAACGCCTCCTTTCCTCTAGAGACTCCCACCGGAGTTCCTGAAGCATTTCCGTAACACTCGCGTGATGATCAAACCTACCAGTAACAAATCTAGCAGCCCGCCTCTGAATTGCTTCTATGTCCTCCCTCAATCTGACCTGATAGGAATCCCAAACGCTCGAGCAGTACTCAAGAATAGGTCGTATTAGTGTTTTATAAGCGGTCTCCTTTACAGATGAACCACATCTCAAAATTCTACCAATGAACCGAAGACGACTATCCGCCTTCCCCACAACTGCCATTACATGCTTGTCCCACTTCATAACGCTCTGCAATGTTACGCTTAAATATTTAATCGACGTGACTGTGTCAAGCGCTACGCTACTAATGGAGTATTCAAACATTAAAGGATTCTTTTTCCTATTCATCTGCATTAATTTACGTTTATCTATATTTAGAGTTAGCTGCCATTCTTTACGCCAATCACAAATCCTGTCCAAGTCAAGCATTATGTCGTGAAATTCTGACACAGCATCTTGCGATGCGCCATGTTGCCACCAAGTTCGTCCCACCGCTCATATCAACACCCTTTTGGATCACGCAATGAGAACGAGATTTTTCTTAAGAGAATCATAGCTGGTAATGAGACTTGAGTCTACGGTTATGATACTGAGAGCAAAGTTCAGTCTTTGCAACGGCTCGGGGAAGGTTCTCCAAGGCCAATACAATCTAGTCAGATCAGGTCAAATGTCAAAGCCATGCTGATATTTTCTTTGACTCTAAAGGATTAGTTCATTATGAATTCGTGCCAGAGGGATAAACTGTTAATCGATGGTACGCGTTGCACCGCCTGCGAGAAAATTTGAGAAGGAAACGATCTGAAATGTGGCGAGAAAATTCATGGATCTTGCATCCCGTTGAAAGGACGAAGATTTGCAACGACAGACGAGATAAAAGTAAATTCGCAGACGGCGCTTCGCGCGAGCCAGCAAGAGGCATACCAAGATTGCTTCCGGGAGTGGAAACGGTGTTGGGAGTTGTGTATCAGTTGTGGAGGAGAGTATTTCAAGGGGGACCATGCACAATAAGTAAAACGTAAGCGTGGAAAAACTTTGTAGACAAAGTTCAGGAAATTTTTAAACAGACCTCGTATGTAATGAAATAATAAGCAGTGAGCCGCAGAAAAGAAATTTAATTTCTTTACCGGTTTCGGGCACTTAGCGCCCTTCTTCAGAAGGCTATACCTATCGCATTATTTGCGAGTGTCAAAATTTGATGTACACAACAAAATGCTGCGATCATGAACTGTATTCATATTATTGTTAACACTAGCAAATAATGCGACAATCCCGGCGGGGTCAGGGATTTTCTCTGCCCCGTGATGACTGGGTGTTGTGTGATGTCCTTAGGTTAGTTAGGTTTAAGTAGTTTTAAGTTCTAGGGGACTGATGGCCATAGATGTTAAGTCCCATAGTGCTCAGAGCCATTTGAACCATTTTTTGAAATAATGCGACAGGTGTAACCTTCTGAAGAAGGGCGCTAAGTGCCCTAGACCGGTGAAGAAATTAAACTTCTTTTGTGCAACTGGTTGTTTACTTTTTCGTTATACAGAACTGTAGTTGCTGAGGGTGGATAAAATACTGAACTTAATTATCCATTTAGGCAGCTCATTCATTCCGGGAAACGGGAATCTTGACGATTTTTGCCTGTTACCGTCACTGATGCTGGCGAAGTATCGGTCACAGAGATTTAAGGACTTTCTAAAATATTTTAATTTCAAGCCTGAAATTGGATAACAAATGAGAAAAGAAATATTTTTTCGTGTGATATAATTTCAGATTAACAATTTTATGGTTTTTCCCCTTTTACTTTTACCGTGATACCTTGATTGTTGCCGAACTTTGTGACTCCCCGTCATCGCGAAGTACACTGTAGGTTTTGATGGGTGAGTTTTCGAGTATCAAAATATGTGAAATAAATGATCGCATCTTTTGATTGTATTCACTTAGAACTTAAATTTTTTACGCCGCCAATGGACTGTAGACCTTAGTAACTGACATAAATTTCAAGTTGATACGTCTACTCGTTCCTGAGAAAAAATATTTTTAACAGATGGACAGAGAGACAAACATACATACGGACAACAAAGTGATTCTACGGTCCAAAGGTTGCGCTTTTACCCCTTAAGGTACGGAACCATAAAAGTGAAGAAATACAGCTACGAAAAACTTTTTTATATAGCCTTATTTATGACAAAGCACATTTCGGTCTCGCACCCACTTTCATATGGCGTAATGCATTTATATTTTCATCAGCACAACGTTTCTGCCGGCTGCGACTACTGTTCGCAGGATGCAACTCCAGTATCTACATCTACATTTACATCTACATGGTTACTCTGCAATTCACACTTGCACTTCTCTACCATTCCACTCTCTAATGGCGCGTGGGAAAAAGGAACACCTAAATCTTCCCGTTCGAGCTCTGATTTCTCTTATTTTATTATGATGATCATTTCGCAAATGGTTCAAATGGTTCTGAGCACTATGGGACTCAACTGCTGTGGTCATAAGTCCCCTAGAACTTAGAAATACTTAAACCTAACTAACCTAAGGACATCACACACATCCATGCCCGAGGCAGGATTCGAACCTGCGACCGTAGTGGTCGTGCGGTTCCAGACTGTAGCGCCTTTAACCGCTCGGCCACTCCGGCCGATCATTTCTCCCTACGTAGGCGGGTGTCAGCAAAAAATTTTCGCATTCGGAAGAGAAAGTTGGTGATTGAAATTTCGTAAATAGATCTCGCCGCAAAGAAAACCGCCTTTGTTTCGGTGACTGCCAGCCCAACTTGCGTATCATATCAGTGACACTCTCACCTATTGCGCGATAACACGAAACGGGCTGCCCTTCTTTGCACGTTTTCGATGTCCTCCGTCAATCCTACCTGGTAAGGATCCCACACCGCGCAGCAATATTCCAGCAGAGGACGGACAGGTGTAATGTAGGCTGTCTCTTTAGTCGGTTTCTACATCTACATCTATACTCCGCGAGCCACCTTACGGTGTGTGGCGGAGGGTACTTATTGTACCACTATCTGATCCCCCCTTCCCTGTTCCATTCACGAATTGTGCGTGGGAAGAACGACTGCTTGTAAGTCTCCGTATTTGCTCTAATTTCTCGGATCTTTTCGTTGTGATCATTACGCGAGATATATGTGGGCGGTAGTAATATGTTGCCCATCTCTTCCCGGAATGTGCTCTCTCGTAATTTCGATAATAAACCTCTCCGTATTGCGTAACGCCTTTCTTGAAGTGTCCGCCACTGGAGCTTGTTCAGCATCTCCGTAACGCTCTCGCGCTGACTAAATGTCCCCATGACGAATCGCGCTGCTTTTCGCTGGATCATGTCTATCTCTTCTATTAATCCAACCTGGTAAGGGTCCCATACTGATGAGCAATACTCAAGAATCGGACGAACAAGCGTTTTGTAAGCTACTTCTTTCGTCGATGAGTCACATTTTCTTAGAATTCTTCCTATGAATCTCAACCTGGCGCCTGCTTTTCCCACTATTTGTTTTATGTGATCATTCCACTTCAGATCGCTCCGGATAGTAACTCCTAAGTATTTTACGGTCGTTACCGCTTCCAATGATTTACCACCTATGGCATAATCGTACTGGAATGGATTTCTGCCCCTATGTATGCGCATTATATTACATTTATCTACGTTTAGGGAAAGCTGCCAGCTGTCGCACCATGCATTAATCCTCTGCAGGTCCTCCTGGAGTACGTACGAGTCTTCTGATGTTGCTACTTTCTTGTAGACAACCGTGTCATCTGCAAATAGCCTCACGGAGCTACCGATGTTGTCAACTAAGTCATTTATGTATATTGTAAACAATAAAGGTCCTATCACGCTTCCCTGCGGTACTCCCGAAATTACCTCTACATCTGCAGATTTTGAACCGTTAAGAATGACATGTTGTGTTCTTTCTTCTAGGAAATCCTGAATCCAATCACAAACCTGGTCCGATATTCCGTAAGCTCGTATTTTTTTCACTAAGCGTAAGTGCGGAACCGTATCAAATGCCTTCCTGAAGTCCAGGAATACGGCATCAATCTGCTCGCCAGTGTCTACGGCACTGTGAATTTCTTGGGCAAATAGGGCGAGCTGAGTTTCACATGATCTCTGTTTGCGGAATCCATGTTGGTTATGATGAAGGAGATTTGTATTATCTAAGAACGTCATAATACGAGAACACAAAACATGTTCCATTATTCTACAACAGATTGACGTAAGCGAAATAGGCCTATAATTATTCGCATCTGATTTATGACCCTTCTTGAAAATGGGAACGACCTGCGCTTTCTTCCAGTCGCTAGGTACTTTACGTTCTTCCAGCGATCTACGATAAATTGCTGATAGAAAGGGGGCAAGTTCTTTAGCATAATCACTGTAGAATCTTAAGGGTATCTCGTCTGGTCCGGATGCTTTTCCGCTACTAAGTGATAGCAGTTGTTTTTCAATTCCGATATCGTTTATTTCAATATTTTCCATTTTGGCGTCCGTGCGACGGCTGAAGTCAGGGACCGTGTTACGATTTTCCGCAGTGAAACAGTTTCGGAACACTGAATTCAGTATTTCTGCCTTTCTTCGGTCGTCCTCTGTTTCGGTGCCATCGTGGTCAACGAGTGACTGAATAGGGGATTTAGATCCGCTTACCGATTTTACATATGACCAAAACTTTTTAGGATTCTTGTTTAGATTGTTTGCCAATGTTTTATGTTCGAATTCGTTGAATGCTTCTCTCATTGCTCTCTTTACGCTCTTTTTCGCTTCGTTCAGCTTTTCCTTATCAGCTATGATTCGACTACTCTTAAACCTATGATGAAGCTTTCTTTGTTTCCGTAGTACCTTTCGTACATGATTGTTATACCACGGTGGATCTTTCCCCTCGCTTTGGACCTTAGTCGGTACGAACTTATCTAAGGCGTACTGGACGATGTTTCTGAATTTTTTCCATTTTTGTTCCACATCCTCTTCCTCAGAAATGAACGTTTGATGGTGGTCACTCAGATATTCTGCGATTTGTGCCCTATCACTCTTGTTAAGCAAATATATTTTCCTTCCTTTCTTGGCATTTCTTATTACACTTGTAGTCATTGATGCAACCACTCACTTATGATCACTGATACCCTCTTCTACATTCACGGAGTCGAAAAGTTCCGGTCTATTTGTTGCTATGAGGTCTAAAACGTTAGCTTCACGAGTTGGTTCTCTAACTATCTGCTCGAAGTAATTCTCGGACAAGGCAGTCAGGATAATGTCACAAGAGTCTCTGTCCCTGGCTCCAGTTCTGATTGTGTGACTATCCCATTCTATACCTGGTAGATTGAAATCTCCCCCTATTACAATAGTATGATCACGAAACTTCTTCACGACGTTCTGCAGGTTCTCTCTGAGGCGCTCAACTACTACGGTTGCTGATGCAGGTGGTCTATAGAAGCATCCGACTATCATATCTGACCCACCTTTGATACTTAACTTAACCCAGATTATTTCACATTCGCATTCCCTAATAACTTCACTGGATATTATTGAATTCTTTACTGCTATAAATACTCCTCCACCATTGGCGTTTATCCTATCCTTGCGGTATATATTCCATTCTGTGTCTAGGATTTGTTACTGTTCACTTCCGGTTTTAACCAACTTTCCGTTCCTAATACTATATGCGCACTATTTCCTTCAATAAGAGATGCTAATTCAGGAACCTTGCCCTGGATACTCCTGCAGTTTACCAATATTACGTTAACTTTTCCTGTTTTTGGTCTCTGAGGACGGACGTTCTTTATCAACGATGATAATGTCCTCTCTGGTAAGCCGTCAGGTATTTTATCGTTTCGCCCAAGGGGGGGGGGGGGGTCCCTCTAACCTAAAAAAACCCCGTGTGCACGCCACACGTACTCTGCTACCCTAGTAGCTGCTTCCGGTGTGTAGTGCACGCCTGACCTGTCTAGGGGGGCCCTACAGTTCTCCACCCAATAACGGAGGTCGATGAATTTGCAACCATTATAGTCGCAGAGTCGTCTGAGCCTCTGGTTTAGACCCTCCACACGGCTCCAAACCAGAGGACCGCGATCGACTCTGGGCACTATGCTGCAGATATTAAGCTCAGCTTGCACTCCGCGTGCGATGCTGGTTGTCTTCACCAAATCAGCCAGCCGCCGGAAGGAACCAAGGATGGCCTCAGAACCCAAGCGGCAGGCGTCATTCGTTCCGACATGTGCTACTATCTGCAGCCGGTCACACCCAGTGCGTTCAATAGCTGCCGGAAGGGCCTCCCCCACATTACGGACGAGACCCCCCGGCAACCACACCGAGTGCACACTGGCATTATTCCCCGACCTACCCGCTATTTTCCTAAGGGGCTCCATAACCCGCCTAACGTTGGAGCTCCCTATAACTAATAGGCCCGCCCTCTGTGACTGTCGGGACCTCTTCTAAGTGTTCTGCCAACAAAGCGCAGTCTTTGTTTCGCCTTCCCCACAATATTATCTATGTGGTCTTTCCAATTTAAGTTGTTCGTAATTGTAATTCCTAGGTATTTAGTCGAAATGACAGCTCTTAGGTTTGTGCGGTTTATCTTATATGGCGATGCTCAGATTATCTCCTTGATCATTTATGTAAATCAGGAACAGCAGAGGGCCTACGACACTACCTTGCGGAACGCCAGATATGACTTCTGTTCTACTCGATGATTTACCGTCAGTACAGTGATAGCTGCGTCTGTGAACGAAAAATTTGCGAGTGGAAGATCCCTTTAAATATGGACCTTTATCTGTCTGCGACGGGTAAAGCTTTAACACATTCTTTTCGACAATAAACCAAGGGTGCCCACATACAGGAAAAATAAAAAAACGTAGTGTAGTCAAGTGTTTTTCTTTAAAAAATGATTTAAAACTCGGTATTGCATAGTTTTTTTTTGACAGGGGCGGAAATGGAACGTTTTTGTGGCTACTCAAGTGGCCATTTGTCTTCCGAAATATTAAAAATTATTCCAGTGCCCCCGGGTCTTGCCCCTCCCCTCACCCACCCCCATTAACTAACAACTATCGTATGGGCGCTCGTTGAATAAACAGGAGCATCGTGACAGCTAAGTGAATAATTCGTGATCACTTTCGTCTCAGAATTAAAGATATTGTGCATGACCTGAGCATTAGAAACAGTTCAGCATTTGGAGATCGCCAACGAATCACTAACCTTTCGCAGAGTTTTTGCTCGTTGTGTACCACGTCAGGTGACAGTAAAACGCAAACAGGAATTTAGTTTAAGGCGTTGTGAAGCAGGAAGGGGGAAAACGTCGTCAGTCGTACAGTAACCGTTGACGAGCCGTCGGTCCATCACAGCGATTACTGATAGGAGATACGGTTTGATACAAGTCGAAAGACTGTATGACTTCGGAACCATCGACATTCATTTGTTTCCAGTTGCTAGCGACCTTAGCTGCTAATAATGTGATCTAGTGTGCTGATTAGTATGCTGATATTGTTACTGTGTACGAAAAAGTACCACCACAGCTGTATCTTGAGAGTGTCTACTCTGTCACACAGTTATTTTCGGCGGCACATTACCGACACCACTGTCAAAAGCGTATTCGATTTCCTTTGGCGCATTTACTGTGGGAGCCTTGTTACTAGCGCACGTGGGCTAGAGTCCATCAGCAGTCTATACTCGACACCGAGTTGTCTGCAATGGAGACTCTTTTGGCAGTGGAGGTGGATAGCGGTAATGTGCCTCAGAAACTAGTCGTGTGACAGAGCAGAGGCATTCTCACATTCTCAAGATAGAGCTGTAGTGGTACTTTTTCTCATATATATCATCAGCTGAAGTCCTTCGTCCATGCATTAAGAAGGACAGCCGTAAATATCAGCTTGCGAAGCTATCTGCGATTTGCATTTGTTTTGAGAATGAGTGAGGAGTGTGTTACTGTTTCATCGAGGATGAAATCTTCAACTCCTTTCACTCCCGTCTGTGAAAAGACGGCTGTAATTCGGAGCCCAGCTCGCAAAATTATGCTAAATGTTGTAAAATGCGGTGACACTGAAAAACAACAGATCAAACTGCTTCACCCACTTGCGTCGTCAAGAAAGCGAGCTGTTGACTACACAGAAAACATCGTGGCCACCCTAAAGGGCAGCCTCGAGTTTAGCAGTATTCATCCTGACGAATTTATGCAGCAACTATTACGTAATATATGGTCAAATTTAAACCATTTCAAATTAAAAAACATATAATTATTCTGTGATCTCGAACTCTGTATGTTACGTCTACTTAGTCTATAGGGCATGTATCGAAATAGCGACTCTCATAGTCGCCGCCCCTTGGCTCTTTAGGAAATGAACAAAAGTAGTAAGTGGCAGAGCTTGGAGTGGAAACATCCGTCATCGCCTACAGCAAAAAGGTTCAACAGACAAATGGTGATGACATTGTTTTGAGATGTGTAAAATCCCACCACTGATTCACTACACTCCTAAAGATCAAGCAGATAATGGTGACAGCTACTGTGAGCTGTGCTATAGCTGAAAATCAAAATCAGATTGACGAGGAGAGGGAAGCTGTCGAAAGATGTGCTTTTGCTTCAGGATAATGTCCTGTCTAATACATCTGGGAAAACAAACCAATGCCATTTAAAATTTGAATCTGAGCTACTCGAAAACCCAATGTGCAGTCCTGACCTGTTCCAGGTTTTCGCCTTTTTGGTGTGATGAAGGAGCGCTTACGTGAAACCACGTTTAATTCAGATGATGAGGGTGTGGAATCGGTTCACGATGCCGCTAAGCTTCCTGCTGGACGGAATTAAGAAGTTTGCAAGAGATGAAATAGTGGATATAAGTTGAAATCGTGAAAACAAATTATATTACTTACCGTTGTTTTAGTAATAAAAATTTTCTTTTTTAAGAGACTGCTATTATTCTTTGACACTGGTCAGCCTTAGTGTGAATTTTAGGCAGCATGCACACTTGTGGAGACAAATGCCGCAGATTTCTCAGTCTCCTATCAGAAAAACAATACACGTGCGCAGGGCACACGAGTAATTGTTACACGAGGCTCCATTGTGAATGCGGTAGAGAGCATTCCTTGCCAAAACAAGTCTACAATAACAACAGTGACTGGTTGAGGTAATCATATTAATAGCTAAAACTTTTAACGTTTTGTTATTGCTGCTGTTGTTGTGGTTATTGTGGTCTTCAGTCCTGAGACTGGTTTGATGCAGCTCTTCATGCTACTCTATCCTGCGCAAGTTTCTTCATCTCCCAGTACCTACTGCAACCTACATCCTTCTGAATCTGCTTAGCGTATTCATCTCTTGGTTTCTCTCTGCGATTTTTACCCTCCACGCTGCCCTCCAATACTACATTGGTGATCCCTTGATGCCTCAGAACATGTCCTACCAATCGATCCCTTCTTCTCATCAAGTTCTGCCACAAATTTCTCTTCTCCCCAATTCTATTCAAAACCTCCTCATTAGTTATGTGATTTACCCATCTAATCTTCAGTATTCTTCTGTAGCGCCACATTTCGAAAGCTTCTATTCTCTTCTTGTCCAAACTATTTATCATCCATGTTTCACTTCCATACGTGGCTACATTCCATAGAAACGACTTCCTGACACTTAAATCTATACTCGATGTTAACAAATTTCTCTTCTTCAGAAACGCTTTGCTTGCCATTACCAGTCTACATTTTACACCCTCTCTACTTCGACCATCATCAGTTATTTTGCTCCCCAAACATCAAAACTCATCTACTACTTTAAGTGTCTCATTTCCTAATCTAATTCCCTCAGCATCACCCCACTTAATTCGACTACATTCCATTATCCTCTTTTTGCTTTTGTTGATCTGATATCCTCCTTTCAAGACACTTTCCATTCCCTTCAACTGCTCTTCCAGGTCCTTTGCTGCCTCTGACAGAATTACATTGTCATTGGCGACCCTCAAAATTTTTATGTCTTCTCCATGGATTTTAATTCCTACTCCGAATTTTTCTTTTGTCTCCTTTACTGCTTGCGTTCTAAAATAACCAGATACACAGTGCTAGATTACTCATTAGGTTTAGAAATGACACTTTTGAACAGTTGATACCTCTTTGACTTTTCGAGGCTTGTGAATGCTACGATTATCTAGAGCGTAACACAAAACAATACTATTTTATATTCATTTATCATCATTTGATGTAAATGAATTTACCTTATATGGAATTGAATTAAACAGAACTCTTTTTTAATCAGCATCATTAATGTGAACTATTGTCTTCCACTAATGAAGGACGTCTCACAGCGCGTAGTAATGAGTACGTTTAACGAGAATCTGCTTTCAGAATTTTCGCTCCTCTATGGGTGATTGAAAAGTGAAAGGCGCAATGGATTTCCTCGATTCGATGTTAATGAGGTAGGCCACACTCGGTATTGATTTACTGATGGAGGTCTTAATGACGGGGTGTCGCAAGGTTTTTTTTTAACATTCCGCACGCTCTTCTTTCTCTCTTCCATTCAGCACGTAGGGGCGTCAGATTTTGCGAAATCACCGCCACTGTGCCTTTTTCCTGCGAGTCACAGACAGAAAAAGAAAGCTTGAATGTAGCGGGAGTTCATTTTGAAATGTATCCGATTTTGTGTCAATGCCTTCTCTTCGCGAAAGCAATGGAGATACTATCGAAGACAATGCTGCCAAAGCAGAGTTACTAAACACATTCCTTCGAAATGCCTTCACAAAAGAAGATGAAGTAAATATTCCAGAATTCGAATCGAGAACAGATGCCAATATGAGTAACATAGAACTAAATATCCTCGGAGTAGTGAAGCAACTTAAATCACTTAATAAAAGCAAGTCTTCTGGTTCAGACTGTACACCAGTTAGGTTCTTTTCGGAGTATGCTGATGAATTAGCTCCATACATGACAATCATATACAACCGTTCGCTCGACGAAAGATTCACACGCAAAGACTGGAAAGTTGCACAGGTCAGACCAGTATTCAAGGAAGGTTGTAGGAGTAATCCGCTAAATTACAGGCCCATATCGTTAACGTCGATATGCAGCAGGATTTTAGAACATATATTGTGTTCGAACATTATGAATTACCTCGAAGAAAACGGTCTATTGACACACAGTCAACAAGGGTTTATAAAATCTCGTTCCTGTGAAACACAACTAGCTCTTTATTCACACGAAGTGTTGAGTGCTATTGACAAGAGATTTCAGATCGATTCCGTATTTATGGATTTCCGGAAGGCTTTTGACACTGTACCACAAAAGCAGCTCGTAGTGAAGTTGCGTGCTTATGGAATATCGTCTCAGTTATGTGACTGGATTTGTGATACCCTGTCAGAGAGGTCACAGTTCGTAGTAATTGACGGAAAGTCATCGAGTAAGACAGAAGTGATTTCTGGCGTCCCCCAAGGTAGTGTTATAGGCTCTTTGCTGTTCCGTATCTATATAAACAATTTGGAAACAATCTGAGCAGCCATCTGCGGTTGTTTGCAGATGACGCTGTCTTTTATCGACTAATGAATTCATTAGAAGATGAAAACAAACTGCAAAACGATTTAGAAAACATATCTGAATGGTGCGAAAAGTGGCAGTTGACCCTAAATAACGAAAAGTGTGAGGTCATCCACATGAGTGCTAAAAGGAACTCGTTAAACTTCGGTTACACGATTAATCATTCTAATCTAAAAGCCGTAAATTCAACTAAATACTTAGGTTTTACAATTACGAACAACTTAAATTGGAAGGAACACACAGAAAATGTTGTGGGGAAGGTTACCAAAGACTGAGTTTTATTGGCAGGACACTTGCAAAATGTAACAGACCTACTACGCTTGTCCGTCCTCTTTCGGAATACTGCTGCGCTGTGTGGGATCCTTACCAGATAGGACTGACGGACTACATCGAAAAAGTTCAAAGAATGGCAGCACGTTTTGTATTATCGCGAAATATGGGAGATAGTATCACAGAAATGATACAGGATTTGCGCTGGAAATCATTAAAAGAAAGGCGTTTTTCGTTGCGGCGGATTCTTCTCACTTAATTCCAATCACCAACTTTCTCCTCCGAGAGCGAAAATATTTTTGTGGTTCGATGAACTCTCTGCTAGGCACTTTAATATGATTTGCAGAGTATCCATGTAGATGTAGATGTAGAATATGTTAGCATCAGTATAAGTGGTACAACCCTAAACGATGTCCACACGCTGATTTCTCGCACTTACAGTTCATATTCAGGCCTTCGTCCTAAACACAGTCAGCTTTTCCAACTTGTATCTGTCGGAAGCGTAGTTGTTAATGTGTTTATGTAAAGGTTGGTGCGTTTCAAGCTATTTTTACATAGATAACAAGATTTTGACCAGTTTCAGTAGTCTTCTTTGCTTGCAAACTCATGAATCACAGTGGCTATAATCCTCCTTGCATCACAAACTCAGACTTTCTCGAATCAGAAGAAACCAAGAGATCACCATACCCAAATGGACTGTACCTATCAAAACACAGTGATTTTACTATACAAAATTCTGAACAACAGTTTTTTAATTTTATATACGCGTGACTCGACATTTTCGTCTCTGGTATAACGATGGCGCGGAAGGGTTCAAAGTAGTTGGTTCAAATGGCTCTGAGCACTATGGGACTTAACATCTCAGGACATCAGTCCCCTAGAACTTAGAACTACTTAAACCTAACTAACCTAAGGACACCACACACATCCATTCCTGAGGCAGTATTCGAACCGGCGACCGTAGCGGGCTCTGCGGTTCCAGACTGAAGTGCCTAGAACCGCTCGGCCACCAGAGGCTGGCTCAAAATAGTTCAAATGGCTCTGAGCACTATGGGACTTAACATCTGAGGTCATCAGTCCCCTAAAAATTAAAACTACTTAAACCTAACTAAGGTGTCTGGAGACATCACACACATCCATGCCCGAGGCAGGATTCGAACCTTCGACCGTAGCGGTCTCGCGGTTCAAGACTGAAGCGCCTAGAACAGCTCGGCCGCAGCGGCCGGCGCGTGGAAGGGAATGCCTGTTTGCATGCCCAAGTATAACCCCGAAATCCTTTGCGGAGCAACACGGCACAGTGTTTAAGCACACTCGTATTCGTGATGACGGAGGCTTAAACCAGCGTCCGGTTATGTAAATTTCGATGTTCCTTATTTTCTGTATTCCGGGTAAGGCAAACTACGGCTTGAGGCCTTTGGAAAGGACACGTCCGACTTCATTTTCTATCCTTGCACAAACATAGCTCGTGCTACTCGACAGGATGCTGAACTCTGATATTCGTTCTTATTGTTAGAAATCCTAACGTCACAGTCAAGATCATCACATGACGGAATAAGGCTGTGACGCAAGAAACGGTGAGATTAGAAGCTGTCTGGAGTTTTTGTGGGCATATACGTTTAATAATATTTAAACAATTTATTAATCGGTTTCAACAGCTCCGAAGACATACAAAAGATGACACAAGTAAGATGTTTAGGATTCAGCTCACCAAAATGCAGAACTTAATATGTAATACATTACAACATACAATAATACAATCTGACCCTAGAATTTCACCAACATTACAATAAAGGAAGGAAGACATACAGTATTATATAAAAAATAAATACACAACAGGAAAAGAAAACCAAGAATACAGACAATAATCAATTTCACACATGTATGTGGTGTTCTTTCGAACATGTGCGTTCTGAACCAGCAGGCGCTATGATTTAAGACACAATGGAATTACAGACATTGCCTGCGAGTGTGCAATAAGCACACTGGACATATGTAGAAAAAAAATGGTTCAAATGGCTCTGAGCACTACGGGACTTAACATCTGAGGTCGTCAGTCCCCTAGAACTTAGAACTACTTAAACCTAACTAACCTAAGGACATCACACACATCCATGCCCGAGGCAGGATTCGAACCTGCGACCGTAGCAGCAGCGCGGTTCCGGACTGAAGCGCCTAGAACCGCTCTAACGCAACGGCCGCCCACATGTAGAAATTCGGCGTGCATTACACTTTCTGTATGATAAATGTTTTCCGTGTTTCTATGATCAGTGTCATGCTGATTCGTGCAGGTCTTCCATGTGATTACCTATCATACGCGTCACAAATGTATATACAATAACATCAATAAAATGACTATACTGTTTTGATTAAAAGTTCCTTTGTATCCTTTTTTTATTTCCGCTCCTTAAGAAATTTTTTTGCTTGTTTTTCAGGACAAAGATTATGAAAATAATAAGTAAATCATTAAGTATTGACAGTCTACACAGTCATGATCCTAGAATTACGCGGGCATGCAAAAAAAGTGCTGGCAAGGAGGTTCGATCCAAGGAGATTGCGCTTATGAAGCAAAAGCGGTTACTCGCTCGTCTGCGGATTCGTTGGATACGAGTGACCATTCGAAGTGCAAAGCACGCCTAAAATTTTGAAACTAGATTTTCTCGAAAACGCTTCAGAGTTTCATCTTCTTGTTCGCATGTGTTGAAGCCCGAATCGTGCCTTACGCATCCAGTCAGTAGAGCCAAATCGGTGAGGCAAAGTTTACACGATCCCTTTGTGAGCACAGTAAATGAGAACAACGAAACAGTAAATCCTGGCAACAAGGAGAGATTAAAATTTCACTGAACACAACAGTTAATAAATTTTCCAACTTTAATACGATAGGCCGTCAGTGGCTTCGCCGTATTAGAAAATTGTGATTTCTTGGTAACTTAATTTGGCCAACGCAGAGGCCGTCAAGACTGCACTAATCACAACCGGCAGAATTTCGTGTAACCGCAATAGCCGAAATCACACAGCACCTAGCAGTACTACACTCTAAGCCGCACTGCCTTTTGTGGAGGCACGAAGTCGAGCATGATGGCCCGGGCTGCGTGCCGACAGCCAGCCCCCGCCTGCGAAGCCCACGAGACCGCCCGCGCCCCGACGCTTTGTTTTGCTCCACGACTTCCTGCTTTGCCGCTCTGAGCCGGCCGCCCTTACGAAGTTGCTGGCTGTGTCGCCTTCTAGCGGGCCGTCTTAGAACTGCCGAGCGCTGCTCCTCGTAGTTCTCCTGTGGTGGCGCCTTAGGGCATTACCGCGCTTTGCCGCCACGGCAGCTCTTTTGGCAGCGCTCAGGTCTGGCAGTACCAGACGCTAGCAGAGACGCCTTCACTCAGTAGAAGAGCTAGTAGTTTTGTGTGACAATTTCGGAATAAGAAGGTAATGCAGGAGTACAACCTTTCACTCCTGATCGTGACATAAACGGGTTACTTCACACGCTGGATAATGATTTAAGAAATTTCAGTACTAAATTTTCCACTTTCGTGAGAATGTCAGTACGTTCGCTTGACGAGTTAGTGGGGATCTTCCGAAAGTAACTGACGAAAAAGGACACTATTTTAAGGAAAGTAATCTTTCTGGAGAAAAATATTTTCGTGACGTGTTTAATCGGTATGTAATTATTCGTCGTCTACAGTAATATTTGTAACTGTAAAATATACGTAGAAGTGATTTTTCGGTTTTTATTTGAAAAGTACGAAATTAGAGGCTGAAATTCGCTTTACAAATGTTTTAGACAAAAAGTAGGAAACCTGCCTCATTTGTTTACGTATCTTATTTCTTAAAATAAGGAATCAATGGAAATATTACCCTGAATGGAGAACCCCTCAAAGTGGTAGAAAGTTTCACTTATTTAGGGAGTGAAATATCTAGGGATGGAAGAATAACTAACGAAATTAATAGGAGGTTACAGAAGGGAGGCAATTTCTACCAAACAATAAAACATCTGATTTGGAATAATGAAGTTTCAGAAAGAGCAAAACTCCTGATGTATAAGAATTATTACTTCCCTATTGTCACCTATGGTGGAGAAACATGGACAATGAAAGAAAGGGACTGGAGCAGACTGCAAGCAGGGGAAATGAAATTTCTCAGAGCAGTTAAGGGAAAAACAAGAATGGACAGAGTAAGGAATGTAGAGATTAGAAAGGACCTCAAACAAGAAAGTATGAGAGAAGAAATTGAAAGAAAGAGATTAAGATGGTATGGGCATGTTAAGAGGATGCATGGGCAGAGACTCCCCAAAATTATAGAAGAACTAAAGATGGATGGGAAAAGACGCAGAGGGCGCCCAAGAACACGGTGGAAAATGGGAGTGAGAATATCTGTTGAAAGGAGAGGTGTGACCTGGCAGCAGGTGGTGGAAGAAAAGTGGTGGGAGGACCGAGCCAAATGGAGAGGACTCGTCAGCACCCAGACCCGGCAGTAGCTGGAGCGGGATCCGGATATAGATAGATAGATTTCTTAAAATGATTCTACAGTATTCCATTAAATTTCGGGCATGCAGCCGCTAAAATAAAATTTCCTCCACTGATATTTCGGCCGTATATCGTCCGGCCATCCTCAGAGTGAGTCACTACACTGACGACAAGATACCAAGCGCGGCGTTATATGCTCCACCGCGGCGGTACTGCGCATGCGGGTCGCAGATGCTGGTCGGCGGCGGAGACATACGCTTACACATGCGCCGCCTGTGGCGAAGGCGTACAGACATTCGATTCGCTTATACTGGGAGATGAAGAAGTTTGCACAGGATAGAGTACCATGGAGAGCTGCATCAAACCAGTCTCAGGACTGAAGACCACAACAACAACAACATCGATGTATGATCGGCGGCGTTGACACCATGACGACGTCTCTGCAGTTTAGTTACCCCAAGGGCCGGATTACATGCTTTGTCGAAATTAAAACCATATCTCTGTTTATTAAATTATTAGCTAATCTAATCTCTATAGCTTCCTTGAAAACAGATTCCAAAAAAGAAGAGGTGGATGTTGAAATCTTCACATCACTGTAATTCATGGAATGCCCTGTATCGGTGCAATGTTCGGCCACAGCTGACTTGTCTGGCTGTAATAAGCGTGTGTGTCTTCGATGCTCCACACACCTCTCATGAACGGTGCGTGTTGTTTGACCTATGTATGACTTCTCACAATTTCCGCAAGGAATCTGATACACACCCGCTTACGAAGCTGTAAATCGTCCTTCACAGAGCCGAGTAAAGCTGCAATCTTCGTGGGGGGCCGGAAGATCGCCTTAACACACTGTTTCTCAAGAATACTATGTGGGTGCTCTTTCCTCGAAGATAGGCCGTATTCTTGAGAAATATTCATTACGCCGCGAGAAGCTGAAAATGTGATTCTACAGTGTCTGAGGTATCGGACCCATTAGCATCAGTTTCTGCTGCAGGGTATGTAGCTGTGCTATTTCGGTCTGGCAGTAGGTTTTGAGGAAAACTTCGATAGCTCGATTAGTTCAAAATGGTTCAAATGGCTCTGAGCACTATGGGACTCAACTGCTGAGGTCAGCCGGCCGCGGTGGCCGTGCGGTTCTAGCGCTGCAGTCCGGAACCGCGGGGCTGCTACGGTCGCAGGTTCGAATCCTGCCTCGGGCATGGATGTGTGTGATGTCCTTAGGTTAGTTAGGTTTAAGTAGTTCTAAGTTATAGGAGACTGATGACCTATGATGTTAAGTACCATAGTGCTCAGAGCCATTTGAACCATTTTTGCTGAGGTCATCAGTCCCCTAGAACTTAGAACCAGTTAAACCTAACTAACCTAAGGACATCACAAACATCCATGCCCGAGGCAGGATTCGAACCTGCAACCGTAGCGGTCTTGCGGTTCCAGACTGCAGCGCCTTTAACCGCACGGCCAGCTCGATTAGTAAAATGTGCTTTGTGTCTAGTGTAAAGTTCTTGCGATTGCAGTGGACCATCAGAAACAGGCTGCAAAGGAATACACGACCGATAATTTCCACGATTTCCAGCCGGCCAGAGTCCAGAAGGTGCATTATTATAGCTACTTTGAACGTGATTGTAACATGGAGAGACTTATTCTTTGAAAGTTGCTCGTAATTGCCAACACTTTTTTTTCCAGTTCGCGTTTTGTGTAGTCCTCAGCTGGAGTGTCCCTTGGTGCTGACTTCATCTGAATCTCGCTGGCAGGCCTGCCGGCGGGACCTCGCCCCAATCGCTCTGCCGACAGAGCCGCCACATTCTGGCAGATGCCAGGTGCGGCAGGCTCCATTGCGTCCCTTGCTTCTGACTGGCGTCTGTCGTGGAATCCCAGTGCGGCAGGGCCCTAGAGAGCCTATATAGGGAGTGGCCAATCGGCCCGTGACCGCCATGTTTTTCCAGATTGCGCGCGGGACGTGCAATTAGGTAGCGACGCAAGTTCAAAGCTAGCCACTTCACGAGTAAAATAAGGCATGTGTTTGACGCATGAGACCAAGGCAGATCTTCTAACTTAATATTCGGTACATGATTAAAACAAATGCCATTCGTCTATTTTTGTATACGCCTAATAAACTTGTGAGCAAATGGAAGTATCGTGAAGCAGTGTGTATGTCTGCCGAATTTCCACAGGTGTATTTTATGTTGCTATATAAACATTGACAGCTGATTAATAAGAAAAAGAAGTTTCATTTAATGTACCGGGTGATCAAAAAGTCAGTATAAATTTGATAACTGAATAAACCACGGAATAATGTAGATAGGCAGGTACAAACTGACACACATGTTTGGAATGACATGGGGTTTTATTAGAACAAAAAAAAAACAAAGTTCAGAAAATGTCAGACAGATGGCGCTGGACAGCAAAACTGCTACCGTGACGGGTGAGAGGTATGCCGATATGTTACAGAATCGCATCGTCCCCATTTTGGCTGTAAACAGCTGCTGGGAAGTACGATGCTTATCCAGGATGGCGCTCCACCCCATATTGCTAGACGCATGAAAGATCGCTTGCGCTCGTCGTTTGGTGATGATCGTGTGCTCAGTCGCCACTTTCGTCATGCTTGGCCTCCCAGGTCCCCAGACCTCAGTCCGTGCGATTATTGGCTTTGGGGTTATCTGAAGTCGCAAGTGTATCGTGATCGACCGACATCTCTAGCGATGCTGAAAGACAACATCCGACGCCAATGCCTCACCATAACTCCGGACATGCTTTACAGTGCTGTTCACAACATTATTCCACGACTACAACTATTGTTGAGGAATGATAGTGGACATATTGAGCATTTCCTGTAAAGAACATCATCTCTGGTTTGTCTTACTTTGTTATGCTAATTATTGCTATTCTGATCAGATGAAACGCCATCTGTCGAACATTTTTTTAACGTTTATATATTTTTAGTTCTAATAAAACCCCATGTCATTCCAATTGTGAGTGTCAATTTGTACCTCTCTATCTACATTATTCCGTGATTTATTCAGTTTTCAAATTTATACTGACTTTTTGATCACCCGGTATGTCAGAGTACATTATGCTATTTCAGACTTTTCCGTGAGGATATTCATCGCTGAAATCGGTAAACTCTTGTGTCTTTCCGTCCCAACTTAAGCGGGGTAGGACGTCAAACGGGCCGACTTGGAGCAGGAGAGGCATCTTAGGACATTTTAATTTCCAGCGTCTATACTTTCACAAATAAATTCATAAAACTTTGTCAGCATCACCAGGAAGGATTCAGGATTCGCACTCATCGCAGTGGAAGTTCGAAAATATAACAAAATAATTTTTTTTACGTGCGAAATTTCATCATTTTCTCACTTACTAATGGCTGCATTTGTTGTATAGGTACACTTTTCTTCATAAGTTAGATAGAGTCTTCGATGAATTTTGCACAGCATACATACCATACTCACAGGTGTATGAAACTCTAGAATTTATTTAAATTATGAAAAAACGAATGAATTGTTTTATTTTAAACTTCATGTTTAGAAAAAACACAAATTTTATAGTTAATTGCCTCAATTTTTACCACAGTTTTTAATAGATTTGGAAAATTCTAGAGTTCCATACACCTTTAAGTATGGTTTGTATGCTGTGCAAAATTCATCGAAGAATCTCTCTTACTTATGAAGAAATGTGTACCTATAGCAACAAATTCTGCCATTAGTAAGTGAAAAAAATAATGAAATTTCACACGTAAAAAAAATTACTTCGTTATGTTTTAGAACTTCCACTGCTGTGAGTGTAAATTCTGAATCCTTCCTGTTCATGCTGACAAAGTTTTATGAATTTATTTGTAAAAGTATAGACAGTGGAAATTCAAATGTCCCGTGGTGCCTCTCCTGCTCCAAGTCGGCCCGTTTGACGTCCTACCCCCCTTAATGCATTTTAAGTGTGTGTCGATCTTATAACATTTTCTTATGCTGCCAAACACGTCATTTTGTATACACTTTTAGGAACTGTATGCCACAGAAAATCGGAAAAATATTAATACTTAGGTACTCTACTGTAACAGCAGAAAGTAACTCAAAATAGGTAACTGAATATCCACGCGGTAATTACAATTTACAGGAATGCAAATAGCCAAGAGTACAGAGCCAAGTGCGGGTCGCCAGTCAAAGTACGAAGACTTAGGGTTCCGTATACATGTTAAAACAAATCATGTAGCATGAATTGTCACTCAAGAACCATTAAAAGTCTAGAAAATAACGTGTATAAAAATCTGGAATGGGCAAGATTCGAACTCACGACCTTCGGATTACGAAGTTAACAACTCTACCCCGTGCTACAATGCCTCATTAGTGTTGATGCGGTGAGATTTTACTTTTTCTATGATGGAGGGGATGTATCAGTAAAAAGGTTATTCTGTAATTTTTTTTAAATTTTGGCTTCAAATGGCTCTGAGCACTATGCGACTTAACTTCTGAGGTCATCAGTCGCCTAGGACTTAGAGCTAATTAAACCTAATTAACCTAAGGACATCACACACATCCATGCCCGAGGCAGGATTCGAACCTGCGGCCGTGGCGGTCGCTCGGCTCCAGACTGCAGCGCCTAGAACCAAGCGGCCACTTCGGCCGGCTTTAAATTTTGTTTTGTAGCCATTATAAGCATATAGAAAAAAATTAATTGTTCGATACACAAAGAAACCAAACGAGCTTTCTAACAGTGACAACCAGAGAGTAAAACACATGTAACATAGGGGCATCTCATGACTGCAAGAGTTCCTTTTACTTACCACAAAACAAACTGTTATTGCTTGGGCCTTACTAACGGCATATCACAGGAGAAAATTACTTACTTCATACAGAAAGGAATAATTTGTTGGTTTCCGTAAGTCGCCTTTACGATTCCCGCCTTCTCGGTTGACTTTCACTGCCCACTGTTTACGTCTTTCTTCATTTCTTGGGAAAACGAGCATCATATATCCATCTTCGCTTCGGTTTTTGCACCCAATAGCGGAGCAACCAGGCATTCCTCTCGACTGTCCTTGATGATTTTGTATTTCATATTATCAGTGACACTCAGAAAAAATACTTTAAATAAAAATGTTGCCTCCAAAATTGCTGTGAAGTTCTAAAGGTGTCGTCATAGATCCGACCAACAAAGTGACTGTAAGCTAATTTACGTAAATAGAACCGACAGAGAACATGCAAAAGTCCTTCAATACAATAATTGTACAATGGGATTGGCGTTTGAAGTGTTGAAGAGAACCAATAGTACAGAATCACACACATCACACAGTATCTATTTATACTCGTACCAAGTCAGCGTCAGTTTGGTAAAAACATGGCGTCCTCGGCTCTTAGCCAATCAGCGACGCTATCATCATTGGCCACTCTCTCCCTCTATATAGGCTCCCTAGTAGGGCCCTTAGTTCGACTTCTGCGCAATCCGCCGAGAAACCGTGCTGGACACTTACCGTGGAATGTCTGTACTCGTAACTGTTACAGTCAATCACAAATTTTAACCTTTATTGTAACGTCTAGTACTGGAGTCGTATGAGTATCTCCGTGACGTTTTCGATCATACTGGTGTACTTTTCTGAAGCAATACTCAGGTGTTTTGTAAACTAATTCGTTCGGGGTGTACTACCTTTCCAGAGGATTTTCCCTGTGAATCTCATTTTCGCGTCTGCCTTTGCTACGATTAATATTGTGGTCGTTGCTCCGTACACATGTTGACAGCTGTTTAATGGATGTGAGTATTACCAGTTCTCCTCCGGAGCCGAGTACTCGACGCATCAGCTACTCATGTCGGTGTCCGGGTTTGGTTCCCGGTACAGCTGTGGATTTTTCCTCGGTGCGAGCTGTGGACCTGGCTGCTCTCAACTTTGGATGCCGATTGAGGAAGTACCTAATCGAGACATTGCGGCTCCAAAGCCAGGACCTCGACAACGGCCGGGAGTGCGACGTGCTGAACCCATGCAGTTCTACAGCATCTAATAATGAGTGACTGATGATGATACGGCGTTCGGTCGACCAAATCGTGGTCTTCAAGGCCTTATCGCGCGGTTATTTAGTACCTTTTCGGTTATGGTGAGGGTCAGCATCAAACATCGATTCTCCGCAGGACTTTCCGTATTTCGCTACAGTATTCTAGGTTACAACTTCTGTGTATACAGGAGCATCGTAAGTGAACAGCTTTACGTAGCTTCCGAGATTATCCGTTAGCTTATATAGGGTGGCTCACAAGTCATTTGTCAAAACTATCTTCAGTGCAATAACAATACGAAAATGAAAATGTAAATACACTCCTGGAAATTGAAATAAGAACACCGTGAATTCATTGTCCCAGGAAGGGGAAACTTTATTGACACATTCCTGGGGTCAGATACATCACATGATCACACTGACAGAACCACAGGCACATAGACACAGGCAACAGAGCATGCACAATGTCGGCACTAGTACAGTGTATATCCACCTTTCGCAGCAATGCAGGCTGCTATTCTCCCATGGAGACGATCGTAGAGATGCTGGATGTAGTCCTGTGGAACGGCTTGCCATGCCATTTCCACCTGGCGCCTCAGTTGGACCAGCGTTCGTGTTGGACGTGCAGACCGCGTGAGACGACGCTTCATCCAGTCCCAAACATGCTCAATTGGGGGACAGATCCGGAGATCTTGCTGGCCAGGGTAGTTGACTTACACCTTCTAGAGCACGTTGGGTGGCACGGGATACATGCGGACGTGCATTGTCCTGTTGGAACAGCAAGTTCCCTCGCCGGTCTAGGAATGATAGAACGATGGGTTCGATGACGGTTTGGATGTACCGTGCACTATTCAGTGTCCCCTCGACGATCACCAGTGGTGTACGGCCAGTGTAGGAGATCGCTCCCCACACCATGATGCCGGGTGTTGGCCCTGTGTGCTTCGGTCGTATGCAGTCCTGATTGTGGCGCTCACCTGCACGGCGCCAAACACGCATACGACCATCATTGGCACCAAGGCAGAAGCGACTCTCATCGCTGAAGACGACACGTCTCCATTCGTCCCTCCATTCACGCCTGTCGCGACACCACTGGAGGCGGGCTGTACGATGTTGGGGCGTGAGCGGAAGACGGCCTAACGGTGTGCGGGACCGTAGCCCAGCTTCATGGAGACGGTTGCGAATGGTCCTCGCCGATACCCCAGGAGCAACAGTGTCCCTAATTTGCTGGGAAGTGGCGGTGCGGTCCCCTACGGCACTGCGTAGGATCCTACGGTCTTGGCGTGCATCCGTGCGTCGCTGCGGTCCGGTCCCAGGTCGACGGGCACGTGCACCTTCCGCCGACCACTGGCGACAACATCGATGTACTGTGGAGACCTCACGCCCCACGTGCTGAGCAATTCAGCGGTACGTCCACCCGGCCTCCCGCATGCCCACTATACGCCCTCGCTCAAAGTCCGTCAACTGCACATACGGTTCACGTCCACGCTGTCGCGGCATGCTACCAGTGTTAAAGACTGCGATGGAGCTCCGTATGCCACGGCAAACTGGCTGACAATGACGGCGGCGGTGCACAAATGCTGCGCAGCTAGCGCCATTCGACGGCCAACACCGCGGTTCCTGGTGTGTCCGCTGTGCCGTGCGTGTGATCTTTGCTTGTACAGCCCTCTCGCAGTGTCCGGAGCAAGTATGGTGGGTCTGACACACCGGTGTCAATGTGTTCTTTTTTCCATTTCTAGGAGTGTATATTATCAACACAGAAATACATTCAGAGTCCAATGAACCTACAAAAGATGTTCAAAGCGGTTTTCGTGCTGTTCTAAGCAGACACTGAATTTTTCAACATTGATTAGCAGATTTTGTTGCAAATCTTCCGGGACTGTAGGCTTCAAATTCCGACTGGACTCGTTCCTTCAAAAGCTCAACATCACGAATCTTTACGAAATAAACCTTATTTTATAGTATAGCCAACTGTAAGTACCATAGCTGTGACTTGTGGGAATCGTGGAGGCAATTCAATAGCTGCTCGTCGGACAAGCCATGCATCAAACTTTCCAGTCAGAAAGTCTCCTACAATAACTCCATAACACACATTGTTGCCACACCTGTCTGTACGTAACCGGGTGCAGGTGCTCAAAAGGTGGAATATTTTCCAATTCCGACAAAACTTCTTAAAGCATATCTCTGTAATTTACAGAACTGAAAGTACGGTTAAAAGAATAACTCCACCGATGAATATCCCTGCCGATACTCTCACGCCAGGTGAGTTTGTCTCCATCGCCACACAGTAGACAGAGTTGTGTCCGTTCACTCTGCCATTCACCCTAAAAGTCGTTTCGTAATTCCAAAGAATGCGTGTTTAAAACTTGGGATCAGCTTATTGTCGAACTGCGTACAACTCGCAGAATTTCAGTACGCCAGTCCAAATCACCTTCATTTAGACCTTGAAGTAAAGTAGGCCTATTTCGCCTCAATGTCCGCTTTTTAGGAGTTCTTCGTAGGCTCGTTCTTGCTATTTCATACTCCCTGCACGCTTTTGTCTGAGATTTGCACAAAACATTTACCGACAAAATTAAGATTCCGTTCTGTGGTAAGAGACTTTGGTCTGCCTGACCAAGCAACGTCTCCTAATCTTAAATTTAATGTGCAAATATCTTGTCGTGATGGAGATTGGATATTTGGAAAATGTTCCTCAAACAAATCACTAACATCGGAGTAATTATGGTCATGTTTCCACCACGTTTGCAAAATACATACAGGGTGTTCTGTAGTTACTGTCTGTTCATTTTTTCTAGAATGACAACAAGCAACATAACCTCAAATTGCTAGTGTCACCTGTCTTATGAGTATTATTTTCATTTCTGAAGCTTTCTCTCCAGTCACAATGACATCGCAGTTTGCTACCAACTCTTCAATCCAATCACAAAGCTATTTGATATTAAAAATTGCGAACAAATCTCTTTGACACGAAGGAGTTCATATTTTGTACTGGAAAGCTCGTTTTTCTGTTGGATGTGATGTACTTCAAGCACTTCTTTCCCATATCGTAGTACATAATTACAGCAGTTTAGTGCGCATTACTAGCATCTTTAGCGCGTAAATGCGTGCGTAGTTTGTTGTTTTTAGTGCATACCACTTACGCATAGGCAAATTCTTAAAAATACAGATATATGTTGTATCGATATTTATAAAGTACACTAGTGGCCATTAAAATTGCTACACCAAGAAGAAATACAGATGATAAGCGGGTATTCATTGGACAAATATATTATACTAGAACTGACATGTGATGACATTTTCACGCAATTTGGGTGCATAGATCCTGCGAAATCAGTACCCAGAACAACCACCTCTGGCCGTAATAACGGCCTTGCTACGTCTGAGCATTGAGTCAAACAGAGATTGGATGGCGTGTACATGTACAGCTGCCCCCCTTGGGCGAAACGATAAAATACCTGACGGCTTACCAGAGAGGACATTATCATCGTTGATAAAGAACGTCCGTCCTCAGAGACCAAAAACAGGAAAAGTTAACGTAATATTGGTAAACTGCAGGAGTATCCAGGGCAAGGTACCTAAATTAGTATCTCTTATTGAAGGAAATAGTGCGCATATAGTATTAGGAACGGAAAGTTGGTTAAAACCGGATGTGAACAGTAACGAAATCCTAGACACAGAATGGAATATATACCGCAAGGATAGGATAAACGCCAATGGTGGAGGAGTATTTATAGCAGTAAAGAATTCAATAATATCTAGTGAAGTTATTAGCGAATGCGAATGTGAAATAATCTGGGTTAAGTTAAGTATCAAAGGTGGGTCAGATATGATAGTCGGATGCTTCTATAGACCACCTGCATCAGCAACCGTAGTAGTTGAGCGCCTCAGAGAGAACCTGCAGAACGTCGTGAAGAAGTTTCGTGATCATACTATTGTAATAGGGGGAGACTTCAATCTACCAGGTATAGAATGGGATAGTCACACAATCAGAACTGGAGCCAGGGACAGAGACTCTTGTGACATTATCCTGACTGCCTTGTCCGAGAATTACTTCGAGCAGATAGTTAGAGAACCAACTCGTGAAGCTAACGTTTTAGACCTCATAGCAACAAATAGACCGGAACTTCTCGACTCCGTGAATGTAGAAGAGGGTATCAGTGATCATAAGTCAGTGGTTGCATCAATGACTACAAGTGTAATAAGAAATGCCAAGAAAGGAAGGAAAATATATTTGCTTAACAAGAGTGATAGGGCACAAATCGCAGAATATCTGAGTGACCACCATCAAACGTTCATTTCTGAGGAAGAGGATGTGGAACAAAAATGGAAAAAATTCAGAAACATCGTCCAGTACGCCTTAGATAAGTTCGTACCGACTAAGGTCCAAAGCGAGGGGAAAGATCCACCGTGGTATAACAATCATGTACGAAAGGTACTACGGAAACAAAGAAAGCTTCATCATAGGTTTAAGAGTAGTCGAATCACAGCTGAGAAGGAAAAGCTGAACGAAGCGAAAAAGAGCGTAAAAAGAGCAATGAGAGAAGCATTCAACGAATTCGAACATAAAACATTGGCAAACAATCTAAACAAGAATCCTAAAAAGTTTTGGTCATATGTAAAATCGGTAAGCGGATCTAAATCCCCTATTCAGTCACTCGTTGACCACGATGGCACCGAAACAGAGGACGACCGAAGAAAGGCAGAAATACTGAATTCAGTGTTCCGAAACTGTTTCACTGCGGAAAATCGTAACACGGTCCCTGACTTCAGCCGTCGCACGGACGCCAAAATGGAAAATATTGAAATAAACGATATCGGAATTGAAAAACAACTGCTATCACTTAGTAGCGGAAAAGCATCCGGACCAGACGAGATACCCTTAAGATTCTACAGTGATTATGCTAAAGAACTTGCCCCCTTTCTATCAGCAATTTATCGTAGATCGCTGGAAGAACGTAAAGTACCTAGCGACTGGAAGAAAGCGCAGGTCGTTCCCATTTTCAAGAAGGGTCATAAATCAGATGCGAATAATTATAGGCCTATTTCGCTTACGTCAATCTGATGTAGAATAATGGAACATGTTTTGTGTTCTCGTATTATGACGTTCTTAGATAATACAAATCTCCTTCATCATAACCAACATGGATTCCGCAAACAGAGATCATGTGAAACTCAGCTCGCCCTATTTGCCCAAGAAATTCACAGTGCCGTAGACACTGGCGAGCAGATTGATGCCGTATTCCTGGACTTCAGGAAGGCATTTGATACGGTTCCGCACTTACGTTTAGTGAAAAAAATACGAGCTTACGGAATATCGGACCAGGTTTGTGATTGGATTCAGGATTTCCTAGAAGAAAGAACACAACATGTCATTCTTAACGGTTCAAAATCTGCAGATGTAGAGGTAATTTCGGGAGTACCGCAGGGAAGCGTGATAGGACCTTTATTGTTTACAATATACATAAATGACTTAGTTGACAACATCGGTAGCTCCGTGAGGCTATTTGCAGATGACACGGTTGTCTACAAGAAAGTAGCAACATCAGAAGACTCGTACGTACTCCAGGAGGACCTGCAGAGGATTAATGCATGGTGCGACAGCTGGCAGCTTTCCCTAAACGTAGATAAATGTAATATAATGCGCATACATAGGGGCAGAAATCCATTCCAGTACGATTATGCCATAGGTGGTAAATCATTGGAAGCGGTAACGACCGTAAAATACTTAGGAGTTACTATCCGGAGCGATCTGAAGTGGAATGATCACATAAAACAAATAGTGGGAAAAGCAGGCGCCAGGTTGAGATTCATAGGAAGAATTCTAAGAAAATGTGACTCATCGACGAAAGAAGTAGCTTACAAAACGCTTGTTCGTCCGATTCTTGAGTATTGCTCATCAGTATGGGACCCTTACCAGGTTGGATTAATAGAAGAGATAGACATGATCCAGCGAAAAGCAGCGCGATTCGTCATGGGGACATTTAGTCAGCGCGAGAGCGTTACGGAGATGCTGAACAAGCTCCAGTGGCGGACACTTCAAGAAAGGCGTTACGCAATACGGAGAGGTTTATTATCGAAATTACGAGAGAGCACATTCCGGGAAGAGATGGGCAACATATTACTACCGCCCACATATATCTCGCGTAATGATCACAACGAAAAGATCCGAGAAATTAGAGCAAATACGGAGACTTACAAGCAGTCGTTCTTCCCACGCACAATTCGTGAATGGAACAGGGAAGGGGGGATCAGATAGCGGTACAATAAGTACCCTCCGCCACACACCGTAAGGTGGCTCGCGGAGTATAGATGTAGATGTAGATGTAGATCACGATACCACAGTTCATCAAGAGTAGTGACTGGCGTCAGTTGCTCGGCCACCATTGACCAGACGTTTTCAGTTGGTGAGAGATCTGGAGAATGTGCTGGCCAGGGCAGCAGTCGAACATATTCTGTATCCAGAAAAGCCCGTACAGGACCTGCAACATGCGGTCGTGCATTATCCTGCTGAAATGTAGGGTTTCGCAAGGATCGAATGAAGGGTAGAGCAACGGGTCGTAACACATCTAAAATGTAACGTCCACTGTTCAAAGTGCCGTCAACGCGAACAAGAGGTGACCGAGACGTGTAACCAGTGGCACCCCATACCATCACGCCAGGTGATACTCCAATATGGCGATGACGAATTAACGCTTCCAATGTGCGTTCACCGCGATGTCGCCAAACATGGATGCGACCATTACGATGCTGTAAACAGAACCTGGATTCATCCGAAAAATTGACGTTTTACCATTCGTGCACCCAGGTTCGTCGCTGGGTACACCGTCGCAGGCGCTCCTGTCTGTGATGCAGCGTCAAGGGTAACCGCAGCCATGGTCTCCGAGCTGATAGTCCATGCTGCTGCAAACGGCGTCGAACTGTTCGTGCAGATGGTTGTTGTCTTGCAAACGTCCCCATCTGTTGACTCAGGGATCGAGACGTGGCTACACGATCCGCTACAGCCATGCGGATAAGATGCCTATCATCTCGACTGCTAGTGATACGAGGCCGTTGGGATCCAGCGCGGCGTTCCGTATTAATCCCCTGAACCCACCGATTCCATATTCTGCTAACATTCAATGGATCTCGACCAACGCGAGCAGCAATGTCGCGATACGATAAACCGCAATCGCGATAGCCTACCTTTATCAAAGTCGGAAACGTGATAGTACGCTTTTCTCCTCCTTACACGAGGCATCACTACAACGTTTCACCAGGCAACGTCGGTCAACTGCTGTTTGTGTATGAGAAATCGGTTGGAAACTTTCCTCATGTCAGCAGGTTGTATGTGTGGTGTCACCGCCAGACACCACGCTTGCTAGGTGGTAGCCTTTAAATCGGCCGCGGTCCGCTAGTATACGTCGGACCCGCGTGTCGCCACTGTCAGTGATTGCAGACCGAGCGCCGCCACAAGGCAGGTCTAGAGAGACGTCCTAGTACTCGCACCAGTTGTACAGCAGACTTTGCTACCGATGCTACACTGACAAATACGCTCTCATTTGCCGAGACGATAGTTAGCATAGCCTTCAGCTACGTCATTTGCTACGACCTAGCAAGGCGCCATTACCAGTTATATTGAGATTGTAGTTATGTATCATAAAGAGCGATGTTCTCCAATTATGGATTAAAGTTAAGTATTCCAAGATCTTCGTACTTTATTTGCAATTCTCAAGACATTGTCCTGTTCCAGACCTCACGCCAGTCTGGGTGAGCTTAAACGCGTGCCTTTCGGCTACCTCCGAGTGGCTTGGCTGTCTTGCCAAGTCACTACAGTATGTGTCGCCACTGGCACCAACAATGTGTGAGTGCTCTGAAAAGCTAATCATTTGCATATCACAGCATATTCTTCCTGTCGGCTAAATTTCGCGTCTGTAGCACGTCATCTTCGTGGTGTAGCAATTTCAATGGCCAGTAGTGTATATCGATACTATCTAGACAAAAGCATCATATTTTGAGACATCGATCTTTTTGGGTCATCCCTACGCGAGAGAAGTCTCGGGAGTGAAACACTTCTGACATGTGCTCTGCGCATGAAATATTGTACTTCCTATAAACATTTCAGGCGACAAGAGTCCATTTTCCATTAAATACCAGGGCAGTAACGTGTGTGACTTCTGTGCCGAGCCTTACTTTGAGTGTGTCTACCTTTTCGTGATCCAGGCAACCACGTGGTAATGAGAGCGCTCATTCTGCCTCATAGATGGGAAGAGTGAGCCGTAATATCCACCATGCTCATACAGTGCTGTCACCAAACGTGTTCATTTTGCACCCCGTATCTTTCACTTGTAATGTTAGAAATGACACACACAACTAACAAATTCTCAGGGAAATGCACTACAGATGTTCAAATCTGGTGCTCGTGGTGCTGAATATAAGATTAAATTAAGTCCATTGTAAGACATTTGCTGTTTGATTGCAATCATCGGTATTAGCTGGAATGGGCAAGAAATCTACGAGTGAGAACTACAGCGCCTGTGAGTGAAGAAAGACAGTGTAATGGTACTTGAATTACGCAACCATTACGGCACCTCAACTCAACGTCTCGATACCAGCGATATTCTACTGTGTTTCTGTTAACTACTTAACATATTTCTGAGACAACACTCAGATTTGATTTCATTTGTGATACATCGATATGTTTATATTGCAATAATATTATTCTTATGTGTATTCTATCTTTTGTCACTATGATCTTTGACGTACTTGTAACTCTGATTTTTGGGCGTGTAAGTTAGTTGTTAGAGAGTCGGACCTTGAAAAAGTCAAGTCTTGGACGTCATGTTGGAAAGACGCATATTGTAGTCAGCTTATAAAATGTGAACTTTAACAGTGACTGTGAGGAAGATGTTTTCAAGTACATTTTGTATTGTGGTTCAGATGGTTCAAATGGCTCTGAGCACTATGGGACTTAACATCTATGGTCATCAGTCCCCTAGAACTTAGAACTACTTGAACCTAACTAACCTAAGGACATCACACACATCCATGCCCGAGGCAGGATTCGAACCTGCAACCGTAACAATCGCGCGGCTCCGGACTGAGCGCCTATAACCGCTTGACCACCGCGGCCGGCTTTTGTATTGTGAAGTGATGTTTTGTGTGTGTTATGTGATATTGCAATAAAAGCAATTAAAAGGAAGTGTAACTTAAATTTGGAGTGCTGATTATTTTTTTTACATCACTATTATGCTAACTTTGAAAGGTTTAATCTTCAAGAATGGTTTGTGAAGCGCATCAACAAAACTTTTGAATATAGCGGAATAAAACCTAGGCCTTTTTGCATCCGAGCTTGGAATCATCACCACCTAGATTTTCGACGATTGAGCCATGATTTTACAACGAGACCAGCGTGGGAAACACGAAAAGATGAGTGCCTAGTTTATTAATTATTACATGAAATGACTTTATTAACTGTGCTCTAATGACACCTGCCACATAATAACTTTTTTGTTGCCCGAAAATGCAGTATTTAGCAGCGTGAGCAACAGCACAATCATTAAATTTTGACTTTTGTTGTGGTAGGGTTGTTAGAACAGGCAATAAAAAATATCACTGATACTCAACATTTTATGCCGATTAATAGGACTATCGATAATTTAGATAGTCAACGTGAGTCGACATTGTTATGAAAACTATCGATGTCTTGATGTATTGATGTTCTTTGTCCATCCCTAATACCAGTCCGCCGGCCGGAGTGGCCGAGTGGTTCTAGGCGCTACAGTGGGCAGGTTCGAATCCTGGCTCGGGCATGGATGTGTGTGATGTCCTTGGGTTAGTTAAGTTTAAGTAGTTGTAAGTCTAGGGGACTGATGACCTCAGATGTTAAGTCCCATAGTGCTCAGAGCCATTTGAACCTAATACCAGTCCGTCCTTTTGTCGGCGGTGGGTGGGGACGAGAACCGCCGGCCGCTGGCTCCCACGCGCTCCTGTTTCCTGGCCGCAGCAGGTCGCGACAGGATCAGGCGGCGAACACGTGAGTCGTGCCGGCAGCTCTGAACACTCCCGGTCGCCTCGGAACATAAACAAGATGGAGTGACTAAGCCGATGCTGGGAAACAAGACAGGACCGCGACTGCCCGAAAAGTGGGAACAAAAGACTGTGCCCGTCTCAGACGATGGCATTTTTGCCATTGCGGTTGGCTTTGCTGTTCTAATGCGAAAACAGAAAAAGAGACGTGATACGTATGTTTTTGGATAGGGTCCGCCTTTAGCAAAAAACAGTTTTGTTTTTTAACCCAAACACGTTTCACTGCAGTTGCAGCATCTTCAGTGAGCTTTTATTTTTCATCTGCTAAAAATAAAGAATGTTCTTTGCCGTTTGTATACATTTAGCTGTTATGCAATTTTGTCATATGATGACATGATGGAGACCGTGGCTGTTGTTTGAAGACAAATGTTGATAGTGTTGGGACAATTAATAACACACCACATGTCATAAAGAAAGCGTGTAATCCGTCTGAGGATGAATCACAACGATTCGAAACCGGTAACGGTACCCTTTGAATAAAGGAACTGAAAGTGGCTGGTTGCTGTCCCAGCACCATCAACATTTAGCTATTAGTTTTTAAATCGTGATTACAGATATTTGAAAAAAAAACACATAAATTACGAATTCATACCTTTTTACCACATGGTGTGGTTTTTCTGATGTGTTGTGTATCTAGAGTGACGGTTTTGTTGCACAGTTTGTACACAAACAGCAAAGAACACTCTTTATCTTTAACAGATGAAAAATAAAAGCACACTGAAGATGCTGCAACTGCAGTGAAATGTTTTTGGGTTGAAAACAAAATTGTGTTTTGCAAAAGGCAGACCCTATCCAAAAACATACGTATTCTTAAAGCAAACACGGAAGAAAAGAGCTTCAACCCCAAGTTGATTAAGAGACGTGATGAGTGATGGAGAAATTTACTAATGGCACGGAAAACGTATTATAATGTTAACTTACTTTTTGATGGAAGATATATCCACATTATTGGTATAAAAACACTCTAAGAGCCGGCCGCTATGGCCGAGCGGCTCTAGGTGCTTCAGTCCGGAACCGCGCGGCTGCTACGGTCGCAGGTTCGAATCCTGCCTCATGGATGGATGTGTGTGATGTCCTTAGCTTAGTTAGGTTTAAGTAGTTCTAAGTCTAGGGGACTGATGAACTCAGATATTAAGTCGCATAGTGCTCAGAGCCATTTGAACCATTTTTGAACACTCTAAGAAAACAATTTTTAAAAAAGAAATTAAACAAAAAATAAAGAGAAATCCGACGCACCACGAAGGAGTTATCCAAATGGGACGGAAAACGGTAGATGCGATGTACGTGAAGAGATTACAGTTTGAAAAAAATTGAATGATTTGTTCAAGAGAAAGAGCTCCACAAAGTGAGCAAGTCAATAAAGTGTTGGTCCACATTTGTCCCCTATGCAAGCAGTTATTCGGCTTGGCAGTGATTCACAGAGCTGTTGGATGTCCTTTTGAGGGATATCTTGTCAAATTCTGTTAAATTCTCGCGCTACATCGCCAAAATCCCGAGCTGGCTGGTCGTTCCTGCCCATAGTTCTCCAAACCATCTCAACTGGAAAGAGATCAGGCCAGCTTTCTTGCGATGGTAGGGGTTGGTAAGCACACACAAGCAGAAGAAACTCTCGGCGTCTGTGGGTGGGCATTATCTTACTGAAATGTAAGTCCAGTGTGGCTAGCCAGGAAGGGAAACAAAACAGGGCGTAGAATATCGTCTACGTACGGCTGTGCTGTAAGAGTGTCGTGGATGACAACCGAAGGAGTCCTGCTCTGAGAATAAATGACACCCCATACCACCATTCCTGGGTGTCGGCCGTATGGCAGCGACAGTCCGGTTAGTATATGACCGCTGTGCGGAGCTTTTACAGACATGTCTTCGGCCTGAAATCACATTGTCTGTAGTAGAACTGTCTTCCGAGATGAGTCTCGCTTCGAACTCGGGCCTGATGACCTGCGAAGACGCCTCTGGAGACACCCGGACGTCGGTGGGATACCAACGTGGCTGTTGTCCGCCATATGGCTCAGAAGTGAAGGTCTGGGGTGCCATTTCTTTTCATAGCAGGAGCATTTTGGTTGTCATCCACGACGCCCTTATAGCGCAACGGCACGTCGACGATATTCTAAGCCCCATTTTGTTGGCCTTCATGGTAAACCATTCTGGGCTAGCATTTGAGCAGGATAGTGCCCGCTCGTACAAGGCGAGAGTTCCTACTGCTTCTCTTCGTGCTTGCCAAACCCTGCCTCGGTCAAGTACAAATATCTGCCTGAAATTTCAGCACTTGACATTAATTCTTGAGCTAGTTCAAGTAGCGTGGCTTCAGTGCTATTGAATAAGCTATTCAGAGCGTTTGCAGCATTATGGGCAGAGCCCTCCGACCAACTCGGGACGTCGTCGATCTAACGCGCCAGTCGGACATAAATTGGCACGATATCCCAGATGTGGACATCCTACGTCTGCATCAATCAGTGCCGAGCCGAATAACTGCGTGCAGAAGGGCCTGAAGCAGATCAACGCGCTATTGACTTAGTCAATTGGTGAAACTCTTCCTCTTGAATAAATCATTCAGTTTTTCTGAAAAATATAATCATTTCTTTGTCTGTACATGAACAACAGATGTACCGATTTCCGTCCATTCGGATAATTTCTCTGTGGCGTGTCTTATTTTTGTCTTTGAATATATGTCAGGATTAGTGAGAAACAATTCTTAACATCTGTCAAAGAGCAGAACACAATCATGAGAGAATCTGAACGCTGCACGAGAGTCTGTCAGTACAATTACAATTTCTCGCGAGCTGAAGAGCATATGAATTCGCAAAAGGCACCCTCATACATATGAAATCTGGTGCGGATCCAAAGGTCATAGCCGGCCGCGGTGGCTGAGTGGATCTAGGCGCTTTAGTCCCGAACCACGCGAGTGCTACGGTTGCAGGTTCGAATCCTGTCTCGGGCATGGATGTGTGTGATGTCCTTAGGTTAGTTAGGTTTAAGTAGTTCTAAGTTCTAGGGGACTGATGATCTCAGATGTTAATACCGATAGTGCTCAGAGCCATTTGAACCACATGAGCCAAAGGTCATAATACCAAGAGCGTTTATCGCTTTTATTAATATGGCCTTCGGATTTGCGCCAGATTACGTATGTGTGTAGGTGCCTTTTGAGAGTGGTGTCTTTAAGTTAGCATGCACGTACTGCGTAGGTAGAGCCGTTACATCATATATCAGTCAGTAGATAGGAAGAGGATACCGTTTTAGTGAATGAGTTGGCTCTGACGAGACTTAGTAGAAACTGACAAATTACATCTGTTTCCATAGATATTGGGGAGTGGTGTTTTCGTGTGACCTTTTCCCTTTGCACTGTAGTCTTGTTTTGTTGTGTTGATTATCGGCGGAGGCTGATACTGACCAGTTCGAGGAGATGTATGACAGGTTAAATGGTGTACTTATTCCATCCAGTGGTAGGATCTCGGAATCTTTCTCAATATAGTTCGATTGCTACAGATTTTAATTATTGACATTGGAGTGGTGAGACATGTAACTTTGCCCCGCAGGTAAAACCGATGCTGGCGACCGGTATTTAAACGAAATTAACATGTCTAGTAGTCTGGGTCCGCACTGAAGGTTTCCACTTAAACTTATGGAGCAGTATGTCGTGTAATTTGTCTCGCACGCCACAAAACGCGTAGATTATGACTGAGGCCGCAAGTTGCAGTTACTGCGACGCTATGGAAACTCGCGGCACAGAAGGTAGAAACGTTTCAGACTGTGTAATAAAATGCCTCCAGATACTTCACTAAATGAGCTCTGTACGACATCGAGGTAGTCATTTGAGGGTACGTATGTACAAGTATAATACATCGACATCACCGATATCCACTGCTGGCCATTAAAATTGCTACACCACGAAGATGACGTGCTACAGACGCGAAATTTAACCAACAGGAAGAAGATGCTGTGATACGCAAATGACTAGCTTTTCAAAGCATTCACACAAGAGCGGCGCCGGTGGCGATACCTACAACATGCTGACATGAGGAAAGTTTCCCACCCACTTCTCATACACAAACAGCAGTTGACGTCGTTGCCAGGTGAAACGTTGTTGTGATGCCTCGTGTAAGGAGGAGAAATGAGTACCATCACGTTTCCGACTTTGATAAATGTTGGATTGTAGCCTATCGCGATTGCGGTTTATCGTATCGCGACATTGCTGCTCACGTTGGTCGAGATCCAATGACTGTTAGCAAAATATGGAATCGGTGGGTTGAAGAGGGTAATACGGAACGCCGTACTGGATTCCAACGGCCTTGTATCACTAGCAGTCGAGATGACAGGCATCTTTGCATGGTTGTAACGGATCGTGCAGCCACGTCTCGATCTCTAACTCAACACATGGGGACGTTTGCAAGACAACAACCATCTGCACGAACAGTTCGACAACGTTCGTAGCAGCATGGACTACCAGCTCGGAGACCGTGGCTGCGGTTACCCTTGACGCTGCATCACAGACAGGAGCGCCTGCGACGGTGTACTCAACGACGAACCTGGGTGCACGACTGGCAAAACGTCATTTTTTCGGATGAATCCAGGTTCTGTTTACAGCATCATGATGGTCGCATCCGTGTTTGGCGACGTCGCGGTGAA
Source organism: Schistocerca serialis cubense (assembly GCF_023864345.2). Classification (NCBI taxonomy): domain Eukaryota; kingdom Metazoa; phylum Arthropoda; class Insecta; order Orthoptera; family Acrididae; genus Schistocerca; species Schistocerca serialis. The sequence goes on along the minus strand of NC_064642.1, from coordinate 74,219,568 downwards.
CGCTCATTGGAGGCGTATATTCGTCATCGCCATACTCCCCCCTGCGGGTCCGGGGATTAGAATAGGCCCGCGGTATTCCTGCCTGTCGTAAGAGGCGACTAAAAGGAGTCCATCCCCCTCACGGGGGTAGTTCGCGCCTGCGTCCGGAGACGGACGGTTCCACGACCTATCATCGTGGTCCTTTTGGTTTTTTCACTTCTCGTTTCTTCCTTCCTTTTGTTGGTTCCTTTCTTTGCTCTTCTCCACCTCACTGTCTTCCTTACTCTTTCCCTTGCCTTCTCCTTGCCTTCTCATTGCCTTTTTCTCCTTGCCTTCTCATTGCCTTTTTCTCCTTGCCTTCTCATTGCCTTTTTCTCCTTGCCTTCTCATTGCCTTCTTCTCCTTGCCTTCTTATTGCCTTCTTCCCCTTGCTTTCTCATTGCCTTCTTCTCCTTGCCTTCTCTGGTCTCCGCCTCGGCGTTTGAGACAGTCTGTCCTCTTTCTCCCTCTCTCTCTTCTTTTTCCTCTTCTTCCTTCCTCCCTGTGCGTGTCTGAAGGCCGACCCACGCGTTCGCACGCGTAGCCGGTGACGGGGTAACGCGTAAGTCCCCGCCCTGGGTAGACATGTAAGGCACGCGCGTACCCCCTGGTAAAGGCCAGGCCCGGGGAGGGGTGATTGCCTGAGCTGATACCTTCTGACCATGCCGATTGGTCCCTCCGTCTGTTTCTCGGGAGGTGTGACCTGAGGTGTAAACATTCACCTAAGGCGGGAGTGCCCTCTGAGAGGGTCCCCACAAGGAAGGAGCGCGCCATCGGAGACGCTGGCAATCATGGGGGATTCCTCCGCAATGGATTCTACTCCATCTCTTTCGACTTCGCCCCAAAAACGGAAACGTGACCAGCCAACAGTGACAAAAGTACTACCGCCTGCCCCACAGTTCCTCGTAGTTTCTCGAACTGAGGACGGAAAGGATTTTTCCTCTGTCAACCCTTTCGTTATTCAGAAGGGCGTAGATGCCATAGCCGGATCTGTCAAATCCTGTACCAGGTTGCGTAACGGCACCTTATTACTGGAAACTGAGAATGCCTTTCAGGCACAAAAACTGCTTCGGGCCACCCTCCTGTACACGTTCCCTGTCCGGGTGGAGGCCCACCGAACTTTGAATTCGTCTCGTGGTGTGGTCTATACTGACTCCCTCGACGGATTGACTGACGAGGAGCTTCAATCATTCCTCGCTGAGCAGGGCGTGACGGCTGTCCATAGGGTCATGAAAAAGGTCAACAATGACCTTGTACCGACCCGGACAATTTTCTTGACCTTCGATAGTGTTAAGCTGCCATCGCGCATCAAGGCGGGCTACGAGGTTATTTCTGTTCGCCCCTATATCCCGACACCTACGCGCTGCTACCAGTGTCAGCGTTTCAATCACACTCGACAGTCTTGTTCCAATGCGGCTAAATGTGTCACCTGTGGCAGGGATGCCCATGAGGGTGACTGTCCACCTCCGTCTCCTCGTTGTGTGAACTGTCAGGGTGACCATGCAGCATCCTCCCGCGACTGTCCTGTCTATAAGGAAGAACGCTGTATCCAGGAAATTCGGGTCAAAGAGAAAGTGTCCACCTCGGCTGCTCGCAAGCTATTGGCTAGTAGGAAGCCCACGCTGCTCCCAGCGGGGAAATACAGTACTGTCCTCGCCTCTCCTCGGACTACCCGGGAGGTAGCAACCCAGACATGCGATCTGACCTTCAGCACCACGGTCGTCCGTTCGGCCAGTGCTAAGATCGCGCGGTCGACGTCTCCTCTTCCTCCCATCACCCCACAGACACGAGCACCTTCTTCAGCTTCTGCTAAAACGAAGACACCGAAGTCAGATGCACGGGCCTTCAAGAAGGAACCATCCCGTGCAGACTTCCTCCGTACCTCGACCTCACAGCCTTCGACCGGTACTTCCACTACACGTCCTTCCAAAAAGGCGCATAGGAAGCACAGTTCTCCTTCCCCGCCACGGCGCATTTCTTCTCCTGCGCCACCCAGCGGCTGCCGCCCCAGGCCGTCATCCGTTTCGCCTGGCCGCACCGCTGGTCGCCGTACATCTGGCCGTTCACTGGCGGAGGAAGCTCCCCCTCCCGTCCATCCTCCCGAGATGGCCGATGACCCTATAGACCCAATGGACGATGACTGTCCGCCTACTGATAGCGGCGGCAGTGCTCGCTCGAAGCCAGGCCCTAAGCGGCCTTCGAGGTGACCACTTCTCTCATCTTTCTTTTCTTACGATGGCACTTATTCACTGGAATATTCGCAGCATTCGCTCCAACCGAGAGGACTTGAAGTTGCTGCTCCGCTTGCTCCGTCCGCTTGTCGTAGCCCTCCAGGAAACGAAGCTACGCCCATGCGATCAAATTGCCTTGGCACACTACACCTCTGTGCGTTTTGACCTACCCCCTGTGGTAGGTATCCCAGCTCATGGAGGGGTTATGTTGCTGGTCCGGGATGATATTTACTACGATCCCATCACGTTGCACACCGGCCTGCAGGCAGTTGCCATCCGCATTACTCTCCCCACTTTTACGTTTTCCTTTTGTACCGTTTACACTCCATCGTCATCTGCCGTTACCAGGGCAGACGTGATGCAACTTATTGCTCAGCTACCTGCACCATTTTTGTTAACTGGAGACTTCAATGCCCACCATCCCCTTTGGGGCTCTCCAGCATCCTGCCCGAGGGGCTCCTTGTTAGCAGACCTTTTCAACCAGCTCGATCTTGTCTGCCTCAATACTGGCACATCTCACACCTATTCCCATTTAGACCTCTCTATATGTACTCCCCAACTTGCACGCCGGTTTGAGTGGTATGCACTTTCTGATACATATTCGAGCGACCATTTTCCGTGTGTTATCCATCTCCTGCAGCATACTCCCTCTCCGTGCTCCTCTCGTTGGACCATCTCCAAGGCAGACTGGGAGCTCTTCTCTTCCAGGGCTACCTTTCAGGATCAAACCTTCACAAGCTGCGATCGTCAGGTCGCACACCTCACGGAAGTCATTCTCGCTGCTGCTGAATATTCCATCCCTCACCCTACTTCTTCTCCACGTCGCGTACCGGTCCCCTGGTGGACCGCAGCATGTAGAGACGCTTTACGTGCTCGTCGACGTGCTTTACGCACCTTTAAGCGCCACCCTACAGTGGCGAATTGTATTAATTATAAACGATTACGTGCTCAGTGTCGTCGTATTATTAAAGAAAGCAAGAAAGCCAGCTGGGCTGCTTTCACAAGCACCTTCAACAGTTCTACTCCTTCTTCTGTTGTCTGGGGTAGCCTGCGCCGGCTATCTGGCACTAAGGTCCACTCCCCAGTTTCTGGCTTGAAGGTCGCGAATGAAGTCCTTGTGGCCCCTGAGGCTGTCTCCAATGCCTTCGGCCGCTTTTTCGCCGAGGTTTCGAGCTCCGCTCATTACCACCCTGCCTTCCTCCCCCGCAAACAGGCAGAGGAGGTTAGGCCACCTGACTTCCGCTCCTCGAATTGTGAAAGTTATAATGCCCCATTCACCATGCGGGAACTCGAAACCGCACTTGGCCGATCACGGTCCTCCGCTCCAGGGCCTGATTCTATTCATATTCAGATGCTGAAGAACCTTTCTCCTGCGGGTAAAGGTTTTCTTCTTCGTACATACAATCGCATCTGGATTGAGGGACATGTTCCCGCATGCTGGCGCGAGTCTATTGTTGTCCCGATTCCTAAGCCGGGGAAGGACAAGCACTTGCCTTCCAGTTATCGACCTATCTCGCTTACCAGCTGTGTCTGTAAAGTGATGGAGCGAATGGTTAACTCTCGATTGGTTTGGCTGCTCGAGTCTCGACGCCTACTTACCAATGTACAATGTGGATTTCGAAGGCGCCGCTCTGCTGTTGACCATCTGGTTACCTTGTCGACCTTCATTATGAATAACTTCTTGCGGAAGCGCCCGACCGCGGCTGTGTTCTTTGATTTGGAGAAGGCTTACGACACCTGTTGGAGGGCGGGCATTCTCCGCACCATGCATACATGGGGCTTTCGCGGTCGCCTCCCTCTTTTTATTCATTCCTTTTTAATGGATCGACAGTTTCGGGCACGTGTGGGTTCTGTCCTGTCCGACACCTTTCGCCAGGAGAATGGGGTGCCACAGGGCTCAGTTTTGAGCGTCGCTCTCTTCGCCATCGCGATCAATCCAATAATGGATTGCCTCCCAGCTGATGTATCAGGCTCCCTTTTCGTGGACGATTTTACCATCTATTGCAGCGCGCAGTGTGCACGTGTCCTGGAGCGCTGTCTTCAGCGTTCTCTTGACCGTCTTTACTCCTGGAGTGTCGCCAATGGCTTCCGTTTTTCTGCCGAGCAGACGGTCTGTATTAACTTCTGGCGCTACAAAGAGTTTCTCCCACCGTCCTTACGACTCGGTCCCGTTGCTCTCCCACTCGTGGAGACAATCAAATTTTTAGGCCTTACCTTTGACAGGAAACTTAGCTGGTCTCCACATGTGTCATATTTGGCCGCCCGTTGTACCCGTTCTTTAAATGTCCTCCGTGTTCTCAGTGGTATGTCGTGGGGAGCGGATCGAACCGTCCTACTTCGTCTATATCGGTCGATCGTCCGCTCCAAGCTGGATTATGGGAGCTTCGTATACTCCTCTGCACGGCCATCCATCTTACGCCGCCTCAACTCCATACAACATCGGGGTTTACGACTTGCGATCGGAGCATTTTATACCAGTCCCGTAGAGAGTCTTCATGCTGACGCTGGCGAATTGCCACTCACCTACCGGCGCGATATACTGCTTTGTCGGTATGCCTGTCGGCTACTGTCAATGCCCGACCATCCGTCTTATCGTTCCTTTTTTGACGACTCTCTTGACCTTCAATACGGGTTGTATGTCTCTGCCTTGCTACCCCCTGGAGTTCGCTTTCGTCGCCTCCTTCAACACCTTCATTTTTCACTCCCTGCAACCTTTCGAGTGGGCGAGAGCCGCACGCCACCTTGGCTCCAGGCTCAGGTCCGCGTTCACCTCGACCTCAGCTCGCTCCCAAAAGAGGTCACCCCCGGTTCGGTCTACAACTCCCGTTTTTTGGAACTTCGTTCGAAGTTCAACAACATGACTTTCATTTATACAGATGGCTCTAAGACCAATGACGGGGTCGGGTGTTCCTTTATTGTCGGGGCACAAAGTTTCCAATACCGGCTCCATGGCCATTGTTCGGTCTTCACAGCTGAGCTCTTTGCCCTCTACCAGGCTGTTCTTTACATCTGCCGCCACCGACATTCTGCTTATGTCATCTGCTCAGATTCCCTGAGCGCCATCCAGAGCCTCAGTGATCCGTACCCGGTTCACCCTTTCGTACACCGGATCCAACGCTCTCTTCAGCAGCTGGTGGACGTCGGTACGCCGGTTAGCTTTATGTGGGTTCCTGGCCATGTCGGTATCCCTGGGAACGAAGCTGCAGATGCCGCGGCCAAGGCTGCGGTCCTCCAGCCTCGGACAGCTTCTTGTTGTGTCCCTTCGTCCGATTTTAGCAGGGTCATTCGTCGGCGCGTTGTGTCGCTGTGGCATGCCGATTGGGCTGCACTTACCGACAACAAGCTTCGGGCCTTAAAACCTCTTCCCGTGGCTTGGACGTCCTCCTCACGCCCTTCTCGGCGGGAGGAGGTCGTTTTAGCAAGGTTAAGAATTGGACACTGCCGGTTCAGCCATCGCCATCTGCTGACGGCTGCGCCGGCGCCGTTCTGCCCATGTGGGCACTTGCTGACGGTTAGACACATTTTAATGTCCTGTCCTGATCTTAACACACTGCGCGTCGATCTTAACCTGCCTAATACTTTCGATGCCATTTTAGCGGATGACCCACGAGCAGCTGCTCGTGTTCTTTGTTTTATCAATTTGACACACCTCGCTAAGGACATTTGATGATGTTTTTTAATCCTATGCCTGTCAGTCTGTCTTTTATTGTGTTTTCCCTTTTAGTTGTTGTTGTCAACTTGTGCCTCGCGGTGCATTCTTAGAGTAGTCAGGGCGCTAATGACCATTGAAGTTGTGCGCCCGAAAACCACAAAAAAAAAAAAAAAAAAAAAAAAAAATCGCCATACTGGCGTATCACCCGTCGTGATGGTATGGGGTGCCGTTGGTTACACGTCTCGGTCACCTCTTATTCGCACTGACGGCACTTTAAACAGTGGACGTTACATTTAAGATGTGTTACGACCCGTGGCTCTACCCTTCATTCGACCCCTGCAAGCCCTACATTTCAGCAGGATGATGCACAACCGCATGTTGCAGGTCCTGCACGGGCCTTTCTGGATACAGGAAATGTTCGACTGCTGTCCTGGCCAGCACATTCTCCAGATCTCTCACCAATTGAAAACGTCTGGTCAATGGTGGCCGAGCAACTGGCTCGTCACAATACGCCAGTCACTACTCTTGATGAACTGTGGTATCGTGTTGAAGCTGCATGGGCAGCTGTACCCGTACACGCCATCCAAGCTCTGTTTGACTCAATGCCCAGGCGTATCAAGGCCGTTATTACGACCAGAGGTGGTTGTTCTGAGTACTGATTTCTCAGGATCTATGAACCCAAATTGCGTGCAAATGTAATCACATGTCAGTTCTAGTATAATATATTTGTCCAATGAATACCCGTTTACCATCCGCATTTCTGCTTGGTGTAGCAATTTTAATGGCCAGTAGTGCACATCGCCTCACCAAAGAAAAAAAAAAAAGTAGTCAAGGCTCCAGAAGAGGATGAGGATGCTAAACTTCAAGGTTTGAGAGGATATGAGGAATTATTTTTCAGATTACAAAATCGATCAAATTTACAATGAACTTGGCAGTATGAGCTCCGTTATCAGGATGACGTTGCACCCCTTCTGCTCTGGATACATTTAATAGGGAAACGTGTCATCACGCCGTTGTGTCCTCTCCCGAGGCTGCTGGTCCACGACTGGTGTAACTGGTCCTTGATATCCTTAATATCGGCGCTGTACAGGAGTTGACACCCAAGATGATCCCACACACGCTTTATCGCGGATCTTGGGAACTTGCTGGCCACGGAAGAACTTCAGCATCCCGCAGACAGTTTGACAGATATAAGTGCCGTTTGTGGACGAGCATTGTCCTGTTGAAAAATGGCACCACCAACCTATCAAACAGAGATAATATCTGTGGACGCAGGATCCGCTTGACGTACCACTGTGCCATCAGAATTCCCCCAGTCACTACCAGCCGAGGCTTGATGTCATACCTGATAGCTTACCACACCGTGACGTCAGAAGGAATACCGCTGTGCCTCTTGAAAATATTGGAAGACTGGAAACTCTCCCCAGCTCGCCGACCTGCTATCCTACTATGGTCTTCTGGGATCTGGCAGAAGCACAATTCATTGCTCAGCACAATGCAACTCCAATGATCAGCAGTCCATGCTTCCCGTTCATAGCACTTCCTCAACTGCAGCAGTTGTGTTAACGGCAGCCTACGCATGGGACGGTAATTCCCGGCGGCTGCCAGTCTCTGAGTAGAGTTGCGCTTTATCAAAACTACAGTTTGGTAGTTTTGGTACAGTACATAAATGACATAGTAGATCGTAGCATTACCGGTAATTTCGAAAGCTGGTAGGGAAAGAAACATGTTTGTTTTTTATTTTAGTTTTTTGTCATAATTAAATCCGCACATCGTTCAGTTTTAGTCCATTGTGTATTCTATATCCTTACAAAATATAAATTGAATGTAATCAGTAATAATGTTATTTGATCATGTAATGTCTATGCTTTTGTGTAATTACTTTTAATTCAAGTACAGTTTACATGCACAAACATAAATAATCTATTTAATTGTTCTGGTTATTTTGTACTCAATAGAACGTTCTTTATCTTCTCTTGTAGTTACTGACAAGTGTGAAAGTTGTTTATGAATAACAGAAACATGTTTTATATAAGTTCGACCAGGTATTGGAGCGATGTTAGGTTTTTTTTTTGTTTTCTTAAATTTTGGCTTCTATTTATAGAAATTGCTTTTTATAGCACTACATGATAAATCTGTATTTTTTTTAAATTTTTACTACAATGTCCCTCTGCTACACGTTACAAACCAACAATTTTCGAATAAAACCTAAATTCAACACTGAAAATTTCAATTTTGCTAATAATACTGATTACTTTTAAGTAACAGACAGGAGAATAGCTATGTAGAACAAAAGTGTCGCGTAGGTTACCTGGCCTTGTATATCCTCATTCAGTTTCTAGACGGTTCACCACTTCCGGTTAGTAACAGAGTGTAGCGAACACTGATCGTATAGGCAACCAATTCGAACAAAATGATGTAGCGCCCAATAGATATGCAACATACCTAACGTAGAGGCAACGCGGTTGCAATCTTAACTGACCAAAGGTAGTAGGTGAAGTACCGTGTCCATTACTTGTTTTCCGATGTAAAATGTAAATACCGTGTGGCTATGGCCTCCCGTCGGGTAGACCGTTCGCCTGGTGCAAGTCTTTGGAGTTGACGCCACTTCGGCTACTTGCGTGTCGATGGGGATGAAATGATCATGATAAGGACAACACAACACCCAATCTCTGAACGGAGGAAAGCTCCGACGACAGACGCAGATATGAAGGGGTGAGGACGTGCTTGGTGCACATCCTCAGACACGGTCCACCAGAACCTTGACAACGGGTACGCCTGCGCTCAAGTTCCTTTGTAGTCTAACACCGCCACTGTCGTATTTGAATGCCCCACAAATCTGGATATTGCACTATCCGACCAGCTAGCCAAAGGGAGATCCAGAATGAGACCCATTTCGAGCAGTGTCAGGTACTGATAACGCGGCCTCTCACAAGTACGCGGCATCTCTCTGTTTACAGTGATGACTGAACATCTGACACTGTTCACGCTCTTTATATGTCCTATGTGGGTTAGTAACAACACTAAACAAGAACAACACTGCCGGCCACTGTGGCCGAGCGGTTCTAGACGCTTCAATCTGGAACCGCGAAGCTGCTACGGTCGCAGGTTCGAATCCTACCTCGGACATGGATGTGTGTGATGTCGTTAGGTTTAAGTAGTTCTAAGTCTAGGGGACTGATGACCTCAGATGTTAAGTCCCATAGTGCTTAGAGCCAAGTACAACACTCTCTTTTGTGACCCATCAACCATCGTTTAATGAACAAAGTAAGAGCATATGGACTATCAGACCAATTGTGTGATTGGATTGAAGAGTTCCTAGATAACAGCACGCAGCATGTCATTCTCAATGGAGAGAAGTCTTCCGAAGTGAGAGTGATTTCAGGTGTGCCGCAGGGGAGTGTCGTAGGACCGTTGCTATTCACAATATGCATAAATGACCTTGTGGATGACATCGGAAGATCACTGAGGCTTTTTGCGGATGATGCTGTGGTATATCGAGAGGTTGTAACAATGGAAAATTGTGCTGAAATGCAGGAGGATCTGCAGCGAATTGACGCATGGTGCAGAGAATGGCAATTGAATCTCAATGTAGACAAGTGTAATGAGCTGCGAATACATAGAAAGAAAGATCCCTTATTGTTTAGCTACAATATAGCAGGTCAGCAACTGGAAGCAGTTTATGCCATAAATGATCTGGGAGTACGCATTAGGAGTGATTTAAAATGGAATGATCATATAAAGTTAATCGTTGGTAAAGCAGATGCCAGACAGAGATTCATTGGAAGAATCCTAAGGAAATGCAATCCGAAAACAAAGGAAGTAGGTTACAGTACGCTTGTTCGCCCGTTGCTTGAATACTGCTCAGCAGTGAGTGATCCGTACCAGATGCGGTTGATAGAAGAGATAGAGAAGATCCAACGGAGAGCAGCGCGCTTCGTTACAGGATCATTTAGTAATCGCGAAAGTGTTACGGAGATGATAGATAAACTCCAGTGGAAGACTTTGCAAGACAGACGCTCAGTAGCTCGGTACGGGCTTTTGTTGAAGTTTCGAGAACATACCTTCACCGAGGAGTCAAGTAGTGTATTGCTCCCTCCTACGTATATCTCGCGAAGAGACCATGAGAATAAAATCAGAGAGATACCGACAATCCTTCTTTCCGCGAACAATACGAGACTAACTTCACGGCAGATTAAAACTGTGTGCCTCACCGAGACTCGAACTAGAGATCTTTGCGTTTCGCGGGCAAGTGCTCTACCATCTGGCTTACCGAAGCATGACTCACGCCCGGTCCTCACAGCTTTACTTCTGCCAGTATGTCGTCTCCTACCTTCCAAACTTTACAGAAGCTCTCCTGCGAACCTTGCAGAACTAGCACTCCTGAAAGAAAGGATACTGCGGAGACATGGCTTAGCCACAGCCTAGGGGATGTTTCCAGAATGAGATTTTCACTTTGCAGCGGAGTGTGCGCTGATATGAAACTTCCTGGAAGATTAAAGTTTGGAAGGTAGGAGACGAGATACTGGCAGAAGTAAAGCTGTGAGGACCGGGCGTGAGTCGTGCTTCTGTAGCTCAGATGGTAGAGCACTTGCCCGCGAAAGGCAAAGGTCCCGAGTTCGAGTCTCGGTCGGGCACACAGTTTTAATCTGCCAGGAAGTTTCATATCAGCGCACACTCCGCTGCAGATTGAAAATCTCATTCTGAATACGAGACTAGAATAGAAGGGAGAACCGATAGAGGTACTCAAGGTACCCTCCGCCACACACCGTCAGGTGGCTTGCGGAGTATAGATGTAGATGTAGATGAACCTGCCACAGCGAAGTGCAACTCTAATCACTTATTTAAGTCCTCCTACTCCATGGTCATATGCAGCAAACTTTGGTAAAAAAATAAAAACGGTTTTCGTTGCAACTTACACTGTTTTTCTAAGTGAAAATCTAATCATATACATGCCCGCCGGTGGTGTGTACGGCTACCAAGTGACATTAACACCCAACCATGTCTTCTAAATGTTTCACTTTTTTTTACAGAAGCCGGCCTGTGTGTCCGTGCGGTTCTAGGCGCTTCAGTCTGGAACCGCGTGACCGCTACGGTCGCAGGTTTGAATCCTGCCTCGGGCATCGATGTGTGTGATGTCCTTAGGTTAGTTAGGTTTAAGTAGTTCTAAGTTCTAGGGGACTGATGACCACAGATGTTAAGTCCCATAGTGCTCAGAGCCATTTGAACCATTTTTTTTTTTTTTGATAGGTAATGAATTTTCTTTTATATGAATGCTGATATCCTTTAGGACACCAACCATTCAACAAGTGATATGCCTAGCTAGGCAATGGATCCATCTTCTTCAGTGCAGGTGCAAAAATACGTCCGATCTCGTGTGGGAAATCGGGAGGACGACGGTTCAATCCCACGTCCGGCCATCCTGATTTAGGTTTTCCGTGATTTCCCCAACTCACTCCAGGCAAATTCCTGGACAGTTCCTTTGAAAGGGCACGAGCGACTTCCTCCCCGTCCTTCCCTAATCCGATGAGCGCATGACCTCGCTGTCTGGTCTCCTCCCCCAAACAACCTCAACCTGTGGGAATCTCAGAGTAGCGAACATGGAGTCAATGGACAGGAACTGCGGATAGATGGCTTTCTGTAAGAATGTGGATCGGCCGTGAGGCGTGCCGAGACAGTCCGCGTTGTTGCAATAACCCTGTGTCCCTGGTGGCTTAGTAGTTAACGCACCTGCCTAGTAAGCGGGAGAACCCAAGTTCGAATCCCTGTCCGGTACACGTCTTCACTGGTTGCCGCTGACTCCGCGTAATGTCCCTCTGTAACTGACACCAGTGATCCCCATAAATTTACATACAACGTATTTTCTCCCAGAAAGAGTGATTCGAGATGTCTGTGTTAATCTGAATGTGAGACAATGACGGAAGCCCTCAAGTTCCGGCAATTTGCAGATTTTTCACTGCAGTATTATTATTTTTTTTATGAATTTGGCCAGCTATGGACCGCATACAACTTAAGACTTATGGTGTTTCTTTTTCTTCCGTTCTTCCCAGTACTTCTTCATTTTCTCGGCAACTGCTCGTCTCTGCTCATCTGTCCATACTCTCTTGGGTCGAGGTTTTGGCTCATTTTCTTCATAGTTAGCGTTTTCTATCAGTAGCCTGAAGTGATTCCTATCATGTATTATTTCTTCTGTAACAGCTGTTTTGTTGGAGTCTTTCTTTACTGTTTCTATCCATCCAACAGTTTTTTTTTCAGCTTACTAACGTAATTAAAAATTTTCTTTGTAATCCCTGTTTCTTCCATTCTTTTTAAATGTCCATAAACCGTCTCTTCCTCATTGTATATGTGATCTTTTCTGTGTTTTTGTATAAGTCTTCATTTCTCATTTTAATCCATCTATTTTCCTTGTTTTTCTCAGGACCTAGAATTTTTCTTAGTATTTTTCTCCCTCTTTTTTCTAGTTCTCTTAATTCGTCTTTCTTATTCAATATTAGGCACTTTGATCCATACGTTGCTTTTGTCCTAATAACTGAATTATGATGTCTAATCTTTGCTTGTGTGGATATTGATTTCTTATTGTAGTAGTTTTGTGTTAATTTATATGCAAATTCTAACTTTTCTATTCTTTCTTTATTTGTTGTGTTATCCAGTCCATTGGCTTGGATCCACTCCCCCAGGTATCTGAATCTATCAACTCTCTTAATTTTTCCATACTTCGTTTTAATCAACTTTTCTGTATTAAGTTTGTGTTCTATATTCTCGGTTTTTTCATAGGATATTTCTAGTCCAGTCTTTTCAGCAATCTCGTGTATTAATATTATACTGGAACTTTTTATGTATTTTATTGTTATTATTATCAAGAACTAGACGTCTGTGGCACATGGAGATATTTAGATGGCGGCAAGATAGACTGTGGGCGGGGAAAAGAAGCAGGAATGTCAGTAATGAAGTGACACACAGAACCGAATCCCAGATCTACCCCTGTCTGTTAGACATATATGTCCACTTACGTACCTCGCCTCTTACTGCCGCAAATAATAGTAGCTATCTCCTATTTCATCGCTCTTGCACTTCATTTTAGGAGAATTTATCCTTTTAATTACGACATATCAGTTGTTAGTGACATAAATTGCTTTGTACTTTGATAAAATTAGAACGTACGCAACATCCCTCTTTTATCTCACCGTGACGGGCGTCTGATTTAATGCTCCTGAAGCTTTGATATACTCGAACAGACTTTCCAGCAATTTACAATTGATTTGGCACGTATCGCTCGACGTAATACTGCTTCGAAGATTGCCTCACAACAGATCTACATCTACATCTACATCCATACTCCGCAAGCCACCTGACGGTGTGTGGCGGAGGGTACCTTGAGTACCTCTATCGGTTCTCCCTTCTATTCCGGTCTCGTATTGTTCGTGGAAAGAAGGATTGTCGGTATGCCTCTGTGTGGGCTCTAATCTCTCTGATTTTATCCTCATGGTCTCTTCGCGAGATATACGTAGGAGGGAGCAATATACTGCTTGACTCTTCGGTGAAGGTATGTTCTTGAAACTTTGACAAAAGCCCGTACCGAGCTACTGAGCGTCTCTCCTGCAGAGTCTTCCACTGGAGTTTATCTATCATTTCCGTAACGCTTTCGCGATTACTAAATGATCCTGTAACGAAGCGCGCTGCTCTCCGTTGGATCTTCTCTATATCTTCTATCAACCCTATCTGGTACGGATCCCACACTGCTGAGCAGTATTCAAGCAGAGGGCGAACAAGCGTACTGTAACCTACTTCCTTTGTTTTCGGATTGCATTTCCTTAGGATTCTTCCAATGAATCTCAGTCTGGCATCTGCTTTACCGACGATCAACATTATATAATTATTCCATTTTAAATCACTCCTAATGCGTACTCCCAGATAATTTATGGTATTAACTGCTTCCAGTTGCTGACCTGCTATGTTGTAGCTAAATGATAAAGGATCTATCTTTCTGTGTATTCGCAGCACATTACACTTGTCTACATTGAGATTCAATTGCCATTCCCTGCACCATGCGTCAATTCGCTGCAGATCCTCCTGCATTTCAGTACAATTTTCCATTGTTACAACCTCTCGATATACTACAGCATCATCCGCAAAAAGCCTCAGTGAACTTCCGATGTCATCCACAAGGTCATTTATGTATATTGTGAATAGCAACGGTCCTACGACACTCCCCTGCGGCACACCTGAAATCACTCTTACTTCGGAAGACTTCTCTCCATTGAGAATGACATGCTGCGTCCTGTTATCTAGGAACTCCTCAATCCAATCACACAATTGGTCTGATAGTCCAACAGATGTTTGCCTATGTAAACCTGCGCGTTATCGGTACACACAATCACGGACGTGCAGTATTCACGCTGCTAAGCTTGCATAATTGAAAATCGATCAAGGCTCACACTGATTTAACAGTCCAAATGTTTGCAGGAAATTAGCCTACTGTCGGTCAAGCGCGCTTGCACGAAGTGTTTGATCACAAATGCTTCGCAAGCTTGCTTTTGCGTGTGTATCCACCTTGGTCGTAGAAAACTGCGAAAAAGTAGTGCAGGCACGCCGAATAGTTGGACAGTTGACTTCACAAACAGAAGAACAGGCTGCAGCAAGGACCTAGAGAGCCTGTATAGGGAGAGAGTGGCCAACCGGACGATACGGCGGCCATTTTTCTGCCAAACTGCGGGCGGGACTTTTGAATGGGCAGTAGTGGAGTAGTGGAGTACACACTCACCGAATCAAAAGCACAAGACAATATGGCGAAATCATTCGTTAAATGCCTTTCTTTACAGCTGTAATATACTCATAGTAGGCTACTACGTACAGCACAGGAAAATTTGATACAGTGGCTGTAAACATTATTCGTTACTTGCATTTATCTCCTTTAAAGATCGTTTACTAGACATATTGCAATGAAAGTAACGTAAATAAGAAAATAGTGTATAGCATTTGTTTTGTGTCGGAAGTGCATAACGCTAAAGATTTAACGTACCTGTATTACGTCAGATGAATGAAAGTCGTAAGCAGTTGTTTACAGCCAAATGCAGCGCAACCTGGCATCGTTTACGAACGTCTGCAGAACGAATTACAGATGTCAAAAACAACACTGTACAAATACTAACGTGTTTACTTCAAACATGTAGGCCTACCGACTTCATCACAAAACGCTTCATTATTTCAACTCGTATTTAAGATCGCAAACGCTAATTACGTACTAAAAACGATATACAACTAAATCGAACATGCATTCACAACGCATAACAAGTCTCTCAATAATTCAAATACCTTTTGATCGTTTGCAAAAGTCATCAGATCTTCAATTTAACTCAAAAGCACGGCGAACATAGGAAGCGCGAGAGACGTTTGGCAGAAAAGTGGCGCCAAAGCTAATCAACCAATCACGGGCAACTTCACCTATGGCCACTCTCTCTGTATACAGGCTCTCTACAAGGAACAGTTCCCAGGCGAAATCTGTCGGTGGGGAGGTAAACTAAACCAGCGACGACCGAGATCTCGCGCACTGACAAGACACTGTTGCTGAAATTTGATCGAATAACTTTAGAATCGAGACGGAAAAGCTATGATTATAGCGAACATCAAAGTTGAAATCCACACTTTCTTTCAGCTGCAATAGTGCCAACATATATTTCACCATTTGTTAATTTTTAGGCAAAACTACACCACCATCGCGGCTCCTGCAGTTGAAGACAATATCTGGTATGCAGTCAAAACTGCGCTGAACAGAAAATGGTAGACGACGTACCTCACTAGCTATGCCGGCTACTCCATATTCCACTTAAGAGGAGATCCCACTCTAAAACTTCTATCTTTTCAAAAAATTTTAATGGGTATTTCACTTCTTTCAAGTGTTTGCTCTTGGATCCCAAAACGATTTGGCTGTATTCCAATTGCAAGTACGTGTAAGAAATATTTGAAATATGCACTGCGCGAGGGTCCGTGACACACTGACATCCGAATGAGCGGTCGAGATAGAACCTGTCTGTCAGAGACTTATATCTGATGCTCTACTGGCAAGATACACTGATGGCAAGATACAAAGTACAAATGAAATTTGCTAGTGTCATTTGACCCAAGTATTCCCCCCCCCCCCCCCCCTCCCCCAGAAAAAGATACTTCTTGTCGAAATAGCAAACTGCTAATCAGTTGTAATACAGTAAACAGATATTTCTAAAAGAATATTTCATCCTACGGTTGCTGCTCCAGCCACGTAGAATTTTTTTAAAGGTATGTTTTGTCTTGTCGAAGCTGTTTCTTAGTTCAGCATAGGATGTTTTAAGACTGAGGAAAGCACTAGCTCCAATACTCCTTTGTCTACCTCCCACACGAATATTTGCTTATCTACAGATCAACGGCGAATCAAGAAGTCCACAAGACGCTGCCTGTAGAAGGAGTAATTTAAAAAGAAAAGGCTACCCTAGTCTTCAATTTACAAGGAGAAGAAGTCTTACAGGAAGGGGAAGGGGAAACGTATGGTGCTGGTGAAATTTAATAGGAGTGTGTCTCGTACTAGCGTTGCTTTTTCAATAAAACTTTAAATTACATTTTCCCATAAGTTTTTCTAAGTTAAAAAATGGTTCAAATGGCTCTGAGCCCTATGGGACTTAACATCTGAGGTCACAAGTCCCCTAGAACTTAGAACTACTGAAACCTAACTAACCTAACGGCATCACACATCTCCATGCCTGAGGCAGGATTCGAACCTGCGACCGTAGCGGTCGCGCGGTTCCAGACAGAAGAGTCTAGAACCGCTCGGCCACACTGGCAACATTTTATCCCAAATATTAAGCTATATCAATGAAATTTTTGCAGGACGTAATCTTGAAGTATATGCACACTTCTGTCTATTAATATTGTCGAAAATGTAGTCTGTCTGTTTTATTATCACATTTATGTACCTATAACTATAGAAATTTCAAATTGAAACTTAAAAGAAAATCTGAAAGTAAATTAATAACATAACTCATAGAATGAATTCACAAAGCTGTTGAAGAATGGTTTGTGAATGTACATAAAGATCTGGAACGTTCAAATTCCGGTCTGAGTACCAAGAGTTGGTTTTCAAAATACCATTAAAATGGCATAAAAAATTGAAAACCCAAAACCTAATGAATGATCTGGACTCTAAAGATTGTATACTCTATATCTTTACATGATCAATATGATTTTAAAATAGGCAAAGTAGGAGAAAAACTAAATTTTTTGATGGAGTTTCCCCTTAAAGAGTCCTATGTTCTGTGTACGGTAGCCACATGTAATATACTGAAAACACCTCGAAATGTCGAAACAAACTTTCCGACAAGTGATATTAAGAAAAGGGGAAGTACTTTTCTTTGTGGGTAATAAAAGGTAAAGTCTGTTTGCTGACTACGGGTAGAGCGCAGTCCATCTAGATGTCACGGCAGTAAGGGGTGGTGGGGGGGGGGGGGGGGGGGGAAGAGGGAGGAGATGGCGTTTCTCTCACCGCGGCCACTACTTACCGTTAGGTGAAGATCCCCTATTCTCATTTGACAGCAGGCTGAATGGACCTGCCATGGAAGGATTGGAACGACGAAAACCCCCACCCAGTCCCTGGATTGAATCGGAGATCTCCAGGGCTGGAGTCTGATACACCACCTGACAGACGACCACGGCCAGCATGTGGACAATACCCGTGGTTTTTGTAATATATGAAAGATGACTCTTGCACAACAAAGAATGTATGTTTATAATGAGGTTCGGAAACCTGTGGGAGTAGCAAAGTGATATGACGCTTCTAAATGCTTTTTGTTAAACTTTTCACAGGAACAGGAGGGAATTGGCTACACGTGGAAGCCAATACTACACTACTGGCCATTAAAATTGCTTCACCACGAAGATGGCGAACTACAGACGCGAAATTTAACTGACAGGAAGAACGTGTTGTGATATGCAAACGATTAGCTTTTCAGAGCATTCACACAAGATTGGCGCCGGTGGTGACACCTAACACGTGATGACATGAGGAAAGTTTCCCACCGATTACTCATACAAAAACAGCAGTTGACCGACGTTGCCTGGTGAAACGTTGTTGCGATGACTCGTGTAAGGAGGAGAAATGCGTACCATCACGTTTCCGACTTTCGTAAAGGTCGGATTGTAGGCTATCGCGATTTCGATTTATCGTATCGCGACATTGCTGCTTGGTCGAGCTCCAATGACTGTTAGCAGAATATAGAATCGGAGGGTTCAGGAACGCCGTGCTGGATCCCAACGGCCTCGTATCACTAGCAGACATCTTATCCGCATGGCGTAACGGATCGTGCAGCCACGTCTCGATTGCTGAGTCAACAGATGGGGACGTTTGCAAGACAACAACGATCTGCATGAACAGTTCGACGACGTTCGCAGCAGCACGGACTATCAGCTCGGAGACCATGACTGCGGTTACCCTTGACGCTGAATCACAGACAGGAACGCCTGCGATGGTGTACTTAACGACGGACCTGGGTGCACGAATGGCAAAACGTCATTTTTTCGGATGAATCCAGATTCTGTTTACAGCATCGTGATGGTCGCATCCGTGTTTGGCGACATCGCGGTGAACGCACATTGGAAGCGTGTATTCGTCATCGCCATACTGGCATATCACCCGGCGTGATGGTATGGGGTGCCATTGGTTACACGTCTCGGTCACCTCTTGTTCGCACTGACGGCACTTTGAACAGTGGACGTTACATTTCAGATGTGTTACGACCCGTGGCTCTAACCTTCATTCGATCCCTTTGAAACCCTACATTTCAGCAGGATAATGCACGACCGCATGTTGCAGGTCCTCTACGGGTATTTCTGGATACAGAAAATGTTCAACTGCTGCCCTGGCCAGCACATTCTCCAGATCTCTCACCAACTGAAAACGTCTGGTCAATGGAGGCCGAGCAACTGGCTCGTCACAATACGCCAGTGGTATCGTGTTGAAGCTGCATGGGCAGCCTGTACCTGTGCACGCCATCCAAGCTCTGTTTGACTCAATGCCCAGGCGTATCAAGACCGTTATTACGGCCAGAGGTGGTTGTTCTGGGTACTGATTTCTCAGGATCTATGCACCCAAATTGCGTGAAAATGTAATCACATGTCAGTTCTAGTATAATATATTTGTCCAATGAATACCCGTTTATCACCTGCATTTCTGCTTGGTGTAGCAATTTTAATGGTCAGTGGTGTACGAGACAACACAGCGCCGTGGGCAGCGGCCCGTCCTTGCGTCCCACGTGTCGAGACAGCCGCTCAGCCTTGCCGTCTGGGGCTGCGGCCGGCCCGTTAGCCGCTGCCCGCGATCCGCGTCCGCACCGGTGCCGTCTACGTGGGCGCCGCGACAACTTTCACCCGACTCACCGCTTCTGCAAGGCTCCCGTGCTACCAGTCGACATGTACAGTTGCGTATACGATTATGCGTGCGGTGGACGGCATCGTAAATCATTTTGACAGTTTGCAGTGGGCGAAATTTAATCGTGTTACTCGAGTTGGATGGTAACGTAGTTGCGGAAACGTTTTTTCTGTAGCCCGCGAAATTAGGGCAGTGGGTTGTTGTGGCAGCACATGCGTAATGAACAGGGCTTTTATGCTGGCTTGCCGTTTCGTAATGATAAGAACTTTAGCCGCAATGTCACCTTTAGTATCGATTGACATTTGTTTCCGCCGTAGCTAAGTGGGCGAGTATCGACCTGCAGTTGTTACACATGTTCTTCACACAGGACAAAGTTCATCCTAGCTTTCACTGGTTTGTTTCTGTCTACGTTACAACGTAGAAAATAGCTACGGTACTGAGAATTAATATTCGTACAGGTGTCGACACAACATGCGGAATTGTAAACTTTGGCGGCCGATGGATGAATGTGTGTGGCTGCAGCACAATTTCACCGCATATCTACATCTACATGAACATCCATACTCCGCAAGCCACCTGACGGTGTGTGGCGGAGGGTACTTTGAGTACCTCTATCGGTTCTCCCTTCTATTGCAGTCTCCTATTGTTCGTGGAAAGAAAGATTGTCGGTATGCCTCTGTGTGGGCTCTAATCTCTCTGATTTTATCCTCATGGTCTCTTCGCGAGATATACGTAGGAGGGAGCAATATACAACTTGACTCCTCGGTGAAGGGATGTTCTCGAAACTTCAACAAAAGCCCGTACCGAGCTACTGAGCATCTCTTGCAGAGTCTTCCACTGGAGTTTAGCTATCATCTACGTAACGCTCTCGCGATTACTAAATGATACTGTAACGAAGCGCGCTGCTCTCCGTTGGATCTTCTCTGTCTCTCCTATCAACCTTATCTGGTACGGATCCCACACCGGTGAGCAGTATTCAAGCAGTGGGCGAACAAATGTGCTGTAACCTACTTCCTTTGTTTTCGGACTGAATTTCCTTAGGATTCTACCAATGAATCTCAGTCTGGCACCTGCTTTACCGACGATTAATTTTATATGGTAATTCCATTTTAAATCACTCCTAATGCCTCCTCCCAGATAATTTATGGAATTATCTGCTTCCAGTTGCTGACCTGCTATGTTGTAGCTAAATGATAAAGACCTTTTTTTCTATGTATTCGCAGCACATTACACTTGTCTACATTGAGATTCAATTGCTATTCCCTGCACCATGCGTCAATTCGTTGCAGATCTTCCTGCATTTCAGTTCAATTTTCCATTGTTACAACCTCTCGATATACTACGGCATCATCCGCAAAAAGCCTCAGTGGACTTCCGATGTCATCCACAAGGTCATTTATGTATATTGTGAATAACAATGGTCCTACGACACTCCCCTGCGGCACACCTGAAATCACTCTTACTTCGGAAGACTTCTCTCCATTGAGAATGACATGCTGCGTTCAGTTATCTAGGAACTCTTAAAACCAATCACACAATTGGTCTGATAGTCCATATGCTCTTACTTTGTTCATTAAATGACTGTGGGTAAGTAAAGAAACACGGCATGTACCTGGGAACCCGTGTGTATGGCGCTCTGAGTCTCGTGGGTGAATAGCTCGAGCTGGGTTTCACACGATCGTCTTTTTCGAAACCCATGCTGATTCCTAAAGACAGCAGGCAAGGATACTAAACAGGAGACATGTTGAAACCACGGCATAAAGAATTTGAGAATTTCATTCTGTATACGCAGCTGGACAGTAACTACGCCTCGCTGACAGGGACGCGAACAATATTCGCAGATATCAGCATTTGAAAGAGGGCGTGTAGTTGGGCTCAAAAAGGCCGGTTGGAGAAATCGGTGAATCGCTCGACTTTTGAATAGAAGCGATACCACTGTTCGACGATATTAGCAGGTATGGGTGAACCGAGGCAAAACACACCGTCAAGAAGGAAGCGGTCGATCTAAAGAGACGACAGAATGTGAAGACCGAGCAATCGTCAGAGAGGCACTCAGATTCTCCGATTCAACATTATCATCGAATCGCCGTGAAGCTGCTCCTTCAGTGACCACAAGGATCCTAAATAGGCGGCTCACAGAAAGGGATCGGAGCTTACGGCTCTTGTTTGAGCGACCACCATTGATCTCCGTACACTTAACAAGCCCGCCTGCACATTCGGCCAGGGATATCACTGAGCGGATTAGCACTGTCTTTAGTGCTGAGTCTCGCTTCGAACTGAGCTCCGATGACCAGCGGAGGGATACCAACCTGGCTGTTCGCCGCCTTACGGCCCGGGAATCAGGAGTGTTGATCTGGGGTGCCATTTCACTTCACAACAGGTTGTCTTTGGTTGCCATCCGCTTCAGTCGCTGCATTTGTTGTTTTTTTACGGCGAACTATTCAACGTGGCAACAAGCAGTGGTGTCACACAAGTTGCCACGAAACACGATGTCAGAATGGTGGTCGGAAAAAGGTACTGACAGTGATGGACCGGAGAAGCGTTTCACGGTATGTTAGTTGGAGAACATTGCGAACGGAAGTGCATGAAATGAACATTTGGAGTCGGTCATCTCGCAAAAGGCCATTACTCACACAGGCACACAAAGCTGTGCGCCTTCATTGGGTTAGAAATCAACGAACGTGGACAGCAACTGACTGGCCGAACGTCATGTTGTCTGACAAATCACGTTTTTACCTGTATTCAGATGGTCAAGCTGGAGGTGCGTCTGCGATGTTTTGGCGGTGTTTTTCTCATCATGGGTTGTACCTGCTCACTGCGGTGATTACTAACATGAACCTTCAAAATTATTTAAATGTTCAAATGGCTCTGAGAACTATGGGACTTAGCATCTTAGGTCATCAGACCCCTAGAACTTAGAACTACTTAAACCTAACTAACCTAAGGACATCACACACATCCATGCCCGAGGCAGGATTCGAACCTGCGACCGTAGCGGTCGCGCGGTTCCAGACTGAAGCGCTTAGAACCGCTCGGCCACAACGACCGGCTGTGAAACATCCTGCAGTTCCTTTTTGTGACGTAGTGGGGTAGACAGAGTGGAGAATCACCTGCTGCATCTTCAGTTTGCAGATCTATGAAGGAAGAAAATTCCTACCTTTCCTCGCACATATTCCCGCCCCCTCCTTCCGCGGTTCCGGACTGTAACGCCGGCAAAATTATTTAAACATTCTGAATGAACAGGTGTTGCGTTTCAGTCAATATTTCTATTATGAGTATACTGTGGATACCCTTATTTCAAAACCACCACAGCAAGGTTCATCGGGCTAGAAGAATATGTGACTGTGCAACGGTACCACCGACCGCCTTAAAACGGCAATCGTTGCTAACGTTGTACCTCTGAGAGGAATTTTTGAAAGTTGTGGTCGTGAGATAACCTAATGAAAACAGAACAATCAATCTGGGAATCGTTTCCGAATCACTCTAGCGAGTACAAACAACAGTAAACAGGTTGGCCAGGAACAGACGTTCTCCCAGCGCAAAAGCAAGTTGTAACATTACATATTAAAACGGGTCGCCAACCTAATTAGGAATTCTCGTGTCAGGCAATACAATAAAGCAGAACGCAGTGCTAAGGCTGACCTGACCTTCCTTGATACACACACTGAACTCTTTCCTTACACCTGTTCACACTACATCACAGTAACCTGTCCTAGCAGATAAATGCACTACTAACAAGCAAATAGCCAATGCGATAGTAAACAGTAACATACGCCTCTCAACAACACGTACCTTAAACCAACTAGGTGTAACATTTATAAAACCAACTACCGACACACATGATATTAGTGGCAATACTGATCAGGGAAAAGCCTGAAATGATTCTGAATTTAAATCAGGGGGTCTGCTAATGATCATAATCTATAGCTTCGTTGCTTAGAACAGGGTCTCTATGCCTGTGCATTAACGAACTTGCGCTAGCATAGATAACACAGTAAATAGTTCTTTCTTAAACTCGGTTTGAGGCAACTAGACAGAATGCAGATCTAACTACAGTAGCTCTGAAGGAGCCTTTGCATTGCTTCATTAACTAACCAGCCTAGTACATGAGGACGCTTAAACTTTCATAGTTTGAAGAACCATGCTCATTAACAAAACTACACCAGTATGTATGAGAAATGGTAAGTATTATTATAATTAACTATGAATTAAGTAAAGCACAACAAATTATAACTCTTTAAATAACAAATGTGCTTTCAAAAGCAGTCTTTTGACTACTCAAAAATGTAACAGACTGTGCAAATGACAACATAACATTAAATTCAAGCTCAACCACTTTCTCTCAATAAATTACTTGGAATTAAAGTCACTAGGATAGGATTCCTGAACTGAGATAATCACGGGTGTAAGACAGAGTTTTTAGCAACACCACAGTTATTATTATAAAATCAACCAAATTTCACAAATATCTGGTCCATGTACAGAGTGCCAAATACAAACAATTTAGTGGAAGGCTTGTGGCACTGGTAGCGTAATTTGCAGTGGCTATTAACCTGGCGGCATGAAATCACAGCAATACTTTTCGCCTCGCCCTGTTACATATCTTCTTGACGTCGGAATTATATTCATAGGGTCTAAAACCATGCCATTATAATGGTATCAGCAAATGCAGCATCCGAGGGCTATAAATACTGTCCTTAAGCTCTTCTGGCCTCAAAACACCAGGAATACGAGCCACAATGATCCGCTACTGCTGACGAGATGTTAACCGCAGCACTGCTCAGCCCAGACTCCTTACGCGTCTCCAAGGACGAGTTGTCACTTGCGCGCCAACCACGCCTTTTCCACTCCGCCAGGCTACTTCCATAGCTGCAGGGCTCCCCCACATCTTTTACATTCAACTCTACGTTCCATAACTATGGACCAAGTCATTTACAGTACATTATACAGGGTGATTCAAAAAGAATACCACAACTTTAAAAATGTGTATTTAATGAAAGAAACATAATATAACCTTCTGTTATACATCATTACAAAGAGTATTTAAAAAGGTTTTTTTTTCACTCAAAAACAAGTTCAGAGATGTTCAATATGGCCCCCTCCAGACACTCGAGCAATATCAACCCGATACTCCAACTCGTTCCACACTCTCTGTAGCATATCAGGCGTAACAGTTTGGATAGCTGCTGTTATTTCTCGTTTCAAATCATCAATGGCGGCTGGGAGAGGTGGCCGAAACACCATATCCTTAACATACCCCCATAAGAAAAAATCGCAGGGGGTAAGATCAGGGCTTCTTGGAGGCCAGTGATGAAGTGCTCTGTCACGGGCTGCCTGGCGGCCGATCCATCGCCTCGGGTAGTTGACGTTCAGGTAGTTACGGACAGATAAGTGCCAATGTGGTGGCGCTCCATCCTGCTGAAATATGAATTGTTGTGCTTTTTGTTCGAGCTGAGGGAACAGCCAATTCTCTAACATCTCCAGATACTGTAGTCCAGTTACAGTAGCACCTTCGAAGAAAAAGGGACCAAAAACTTTATTGGCTGAAATGGCACAGAAAACGTTCACCTTAGGCGAGTCACGTTCATACTGAGTTGTTTCCCGCGGATTCTCAGTGCCCCACGCTGAACAACTGTCGTGGATTCACTTCTGCCGTACTCAATAACACAAAATGCTTTCTGTTGAGCGGTCGCCATCTTAGCATCAACTGACGCTGACGCCTAGTCAACAGCGCCTCAAGCGAACAAATGTACAACTAAATGAAACTTTATAGCTCCCTTAATTCGCCGACATATAGTGCTTAGCTCTGCCTTTTGTCGTTGCAGAGTTTTAAATTCCTAAAGTTGTGGTATTCTTTTTGAATTACCCTGTATAACAATCATTGTATTAGTTATTTAAATCCACAAGCATAATCTAAACAGCATCGTTCAAAAGTTTCACATAACTGAAACACGTATGCATAGTCAAGAATTACCATGATGGATACAACACTCTACATAAGCAATACTACAAACTGACATAGAACTCTCGATACAGATGCAAAATAGGTCAAAACCAGGTGTCACAATTGGTTTTCTGAACACTCCCCCACTCTATTGCATCTTGACTGGTCTGCAAAATCACCTGAGTTGAACCCACAGAAAATCTGTGGGACATATTTGAACAGCGCGTAAAACGCAAACATCAGCATCTCCGCAATTTAGTGGACTCTCGCGATTAAATCCTCAGCGTGTGGCTTAACCCGAATGCACCGTACCTACACAACCTTGAGGACTCACTTCCTAACGGAATCCAGGCGCTTATCAAATCCAGCGGCGGAATTACACTGTGTTAAATGAGGCTTCTAATGATTCCTCTAGAGGTGACCAATTTTTTCCAGGTGAGCTTATTAAAACGTAGTGTTGTGTATACAATGACGATTCTTTGAATTGAGTCGATACATAATTTAACAAGTAAGAAGATATTTGATTCCGACAAATATCAAGTTTCCGGAGGTGGTTACTATCATTTGTGGGGGAGAAATTTCAAGACAACTGAAGATCCATTAACTTGCTTGGTCACAGATTAATATGCGTAAGGTAAAGAATCTAAAGAAAATGTATTATCGACAGTCAATGAAGCACCCATCCGTAGAATACATATTACTTCATTAGGCCATGGTGAGGGATTTCCGTTAAAGTCCGTGGGCCCTGAAGGTGGAACTTTCACTCCGTGCAGTGTGTGGATGCAATAAGAAACTAAATGCTGGCGTCTAGAGCACTTTTAATAATAAATCATATACATCTATCTCTGTTTCTGTTTGTCAAGTGAAACGAATATGAAATTATTAATCAGACTGTCTATTTTCGTTCGGATATACTTAAATGTGATGCATGGATTTCTGTTTTGTTCCAGGTAAGTGATCAAACACACGTTGCGCACCTTAAGGAATTCGGTAAGTAAACCACTAAGACTGGCCGTAGTCTGTTGAGGAAATGATGTCGCGACAATCACCGCCAGATGTGCATAGGAAAGCATTGTGTAACGTTGCAATTACACCTCCTATTAGTGTTGTGTAAATGTCTTTCCCCCGCCATACTTTGGATCAGTTTAAAGTCATGTTAATAAAAGCTCTGGTAAAGGCTTCCCCTAATATTAAAACGGCAAGAATCACGCCTCTCATCGCGCTATTCGGTTGTGGAAGCTTTAGCCATATAAATTAATGTATATTTCATTTAGCAACGAGAGATTTACGTAGTACAAAGGCGTTCCATAGCATTCCATTAAAAAAGATACATTGTCAGTGTCATAATTTGGTAGCTACAGAAGTGATTAATTATCTGTTTTTGCCGGCCGGAGTGGGCGTGCGGTTCTGGGCGCTGCAGTCTGGAGCCGAGCGACCGCTACGGTCGCAGGTTCGAATCCTGTCTCGGGCATGGATGTGTGTGATGTCCTTAGGTAAGTTAGGTTTAATTAGTTCTGAGTTCTAGGCGACTGATGACCTCAGAAGTTAAGTCGCATAGTGCTCAGAGCCATTTGAACCAATTATCTGTTTACGTCAGGTAGTTCCCCAAAATGTTCGGTACAACTTAACGAGAACCGCAGCTCTATAAGCAGGGTGAATCCGAACGAAACCGTCAAAATTTCGGAGGTCGTCCAGAGGTATTTTCCGTGTATTACTGAACATGGAACGCGTAGCGTCTGGAGGCTCGTCACACAGTAACTGTATTTCGTCTGATTTCTTATCCATATTTATCTTTGTGCCTGTCGCTCACTCAAAATAGTAACAGTGCAAATGTCGACGGTATGTGTCGTGTCTCACGTTTGGCAACAAACTCTTTTCTATTCACTGATGTCACTTGATTTTGGCAACAGCATCACTGACTTTACTCTTCGCCCTCGAGCCTGCTTTCGATAATGCTCGTTTCTTCATAGGCTTTGTGTTTCCGGCGCTGTTAGTTGTAGCTTAACAGTGATGCGTAGCAGTATCAATAATAGATTTACTGATGAGAAGTTGGTCGATGTGCACCTTACGTACGGCTTCACAGAAATTAATGGAACAGCGGCACAATTACGCCTGCCGAGCTGTTCCCACAGGGACTACAGCCGTTTCAGGATACCAGGGTCCGTGGCTCGTGGTCTTACGGTAGCGTTCTCGCTTCCCGCGTACGGGGTCCCGGGTTCGATTCCCGGCGGGGTCAGGGATTTTTCTCTGCCTCGAGATGACTGGGTTTGTGTGTCTTTCATCATCATTTCATCCTCGTTCACGCGCAAGTTTCTGTAGTGGCGTTAAAGAATTTGTGTAGCGGCGGCCGAACCGCCTCGCGAGGGGTCTCCCGGCCACCAATGTCATACGCTCATTATCATTATGATAAGAGTTATGACCACAAAGTACGTTCCATTTGGTTATATAAAACAAACGTGCACAGATACAGAAAAAATATTTATTGTACAAAAATCTACAACTGTTAAACTACTTTCCGAAATTTTGTAGGCACTTGTCAAAGCGTGGCACAAGTTTTTGTATGCTTTTTCATAGAAGGTTGCCACCTGTGTATTAAACCATGTAGTAACATGTTCTTTCAGCTCGTAATCATCGTTCAAGTGTTCACCACCAAGGACAGATTTTAGGTGTAAGAAGAGATGAAAGTCGCTAGGTGCGAGGTCCGGGCTGTACGGAGGATAGTGAAACGCGTCGCAGTGAAATTCCCATAAGTGTTGTTTGGTCACATTCGCCGTGTGATGTCGGGCACTATCGTGGAAAAAATCAACACATTTTGACAGCAATCCTCGCCGCTTGTTCTGTATTGCGCGGCGTAATTTCTTAATGGTCTCGCAGTAACCATGTGCATTGATTGTTTGGCCGCGTGGTAAGAAATCAATCAGCAAAATGCCTTTTCTGTCCCAAAAAACGGTGCACATGACTTTTCGAGGTGTCAAGATTTGCTTAGGCTTAACCTTCGTTGGGGACGAAGTGTGCCTCCATTCCATTGATTGCCGTTTTGTTTCAGGGGTGTCGTACGATACCCAAGTTTCATCCCCCGTGACTATCCGGGAAAGAAAACCATCGCTTTCTTCATTGTAGCGTGTCAAAAACTGAAGTGCACTACAGATTCATTGTTTTTTGTGTTGTTCAGTAAGAATTTTGGGTACCCAACGTGAGCAAAGTTTTCGAAATTTCAGTTTTTCAGTAACAGCTTCATGAATTAGTGGTCGTGAGATTTGTGGAACTTCCATAGCAAGGGCACTAATTGTAAACTTAAGATTGTGATTAATCTTCCATTCAGTTGTGTGAACCAGTAACCACAGACGGGCGTCCACGTCGCTTTTCGTCGTGCACTTGATCACGGTCTTCATTGAACAGTCTGACCCATCTTCTAACTATAGAATCACTCATAGTATTTTGTCCGTAAACCTCGCAGATAAGCCGATGAATTTCCTTTGGTTTAACTTTCTTTGCATTTAGAAAACGAATCACAGATGTGATTTCACACGCGGCGGCATTTTCAATTACGTTCAAATGGCTCTGAGCACTATGCGACTTAACTTCTGAGGTCATCAGTCGCCTAGAACTTAGAACTAATTAAACCTAACTAACCTATTGACATCACACACATCCATGCCCGAGGCAGGATTCGAACCTGCGACCGTAGCGGTCGTTCGGCTCCAGACTGTAGCGCCTAGAACCGCACGGTCACCCCAGCCGGCTTCAATTACGGCTGACATTATAAAGAAGCACTACAAAGTACACGTCTGTAGCAGAGATCTGAAAATGGCGTACATGTCTTCTCCTTGAGTCAGAGTAACAGTCGCGCACGCTCGGAACTGCGATCGTAGAGCTGCCGCGGATTGAAATGGAACTTACTTTGTGGACGACCCTCGTATTTTAATGTGTAATGTTTGTTGCACTACTTTGTAATCTGCGTTACATGTATGGTGGTTGCATATTATAGGCTTTTTCACTGTTGCGAACATATTTTCACAGAAACATTAGTAATTGGTTTAAGGAACAGAATAAATCGTGATTATGCTATTAATGTGTAACGAGCCGCAGGAGAGCATAGGTTCTTCATACGAAAATACTCAGAAAATATTGTGGCCGTGGTAGGTTAGTGGGCAGACTAATGGACTCCTGCCCTGGAGATCCTGTGTTCAGTCAACACCACATCTAGAAGGCTTGGGTTCAGTCCCGGGTAGGGTAGGGGGTTTTTCCTTGTTCCAGTCACTCCGTGACGGACCCAAATCTACTCATCCTAGTATCAAATGAGTTTCGGGGATCTTTCCCGAGGATAAACGGCGGCCGGGTCGGTGGGCCCACCATCCTCCCCCTCCTAGCGCCGGGCCGATCAGAGGCTACACTCTCTCTGCAGTCACTCTAATAGCTTGTTGCATCGAAGACTTGTCATTTTTTTTCGTCACTCCGTGACGGACCCAAATCTACTCATCCTAGTATCAAATGAGTTTCGGGGATCTTTCCCGAGGATAAACGGCGGCCGGGTCGGTGGGCCCACCATCCTCCCCCTCCTAGCGCCGGGCCGATCAGAGGCTACACTCTCTCTGCAGTCACTCTAATAGCTTGTTGCATCGAAGACTTGTCATTTTTTTTTCTCAGAAAATACCTGTGAACAACTTCCGTGGATTTTCGGTAGAGTTACGGTTCACCCTGAATTTACTCGCACACGTCGTTCCTGATATGGCCTGTCTTAGTTGCTCCTGCTTCACTCTCTGTATGATTTCGGCTGTAGACTTTGCGACGGTACCCCTGTCTGCCTTCACCTGAGACTAATAATTGCCTGCAGCTCATTTATTTCTTGAACCGGCTGTGCATGCATTGCTATCTGTAATAATTGAATAAGGTGCTGACGTCAGTTTAATGTTAATGAATGATTCTTGTGAATGAGCAACCTCTCACATTAACTGGAGGGTTGGACAGCAATATGTGGCTGTAGATAGATTTCACAGCTGCGAGATGAGTGGTGACAGTAACACACAGTCCGTATATGTGCCGGTCACGCAAAAGAATTTGTGATCACAGAAGTCCTGATACAAACTGATTATGATCTTAACGCATTTCAGTGTACAGCCAACGGCCTTGCCGCAGTGGTAACACCGGTTCCCGTCAGATCGCCGAAGTTAAGCGCTGTCGGGCTGGGCTAGCACTTGGATGGGTGACCATCTGGTCTGCCGAGCGCTGTTGGCAAGCGGGGTGCACTCAGCCTTTGTGAGACAAACTGAGAAACTACTTAACTGAGAAGTCTCGGAAACTGACATACGGCTGGGAGAGTGGTGTGCTGACCACATGTCCCTCCATATCCGCACCCAGTGACGCATACGAGTTGAGGATGACACGGCGGCCGGTCGGTACCGCTGGGGCTTCATGGCCTGTTCGGCAGGAGTTTAGTTTAGTATTTCAATGTACAAGCTACGATGGTAAAACACCACAGAAATGCGATGAATGTGGGAGAAAACAGAGGAAGCATTGCGTTAGTGTTTGGCTACGCACTGAGAGTTTACCTTCATGCTGCAACACTGGTTCTGCAGCGACACTGACCTCTGCGGTGCATGGCACGGACGCCGGAAGCAGAGCCTTTTTCTTTAAGGATATGGCGGTACGACATGCTGACAGTCTAAATGGTGTCGTAGACACGCCCTTCACCCAGGAAGTAGGGAACAATGGTTTACCTCTGTTAAATTTCGGAATTAGGTCGATTCTGCACGAGCCCCGCGACTAACACTACATTTGCGTTCGTCGAGATCTAACTTAACGCCATTGCTCTCGCATCCCTGTTCCAAGAAGCAGCTAATGAACAACACCGCCGCACACCTACTCTCGCCCCCTTATACGTTACATAGAGTTAAGCGCCGCCAGATGTGCGCCATTCTGTTATCTCATATCTCCCTCTCTCACATCACTAACTGTCTTAAAATATGTACCTATAAATACACATCATACGTCAAGTTGTATGGCGACGAATCGAAATATCCGCATCATTAGAGCTCTGATTGGTACATATCACGAGCTGTATTCTATGGACATCACACCTGGGGGTCGATCATAATATGGTAGTTAAGTGTGTATTCGTCGTACGCCAAAGAGCATGTTCAAGTTTTCTTTTTCTTTTGCTTTATTATTGCTGACAATCCCGACACGCGCCAGCTACAATCTAGTGCAGATTGTACGCCGAAGAGGCAAAGAAACTGTCACACCTGCCTAATATCGTGTACGGCCCCCCGCAAGCACGCAGAAGTGCCGCAACACGACATGGCATGGATTCGACTAATGTCTGAAGTAATGCTGGAGAAAACTGACACCATGAATCCTATAGGGCTGTCCATAAATCCGTAAGAGTACGAGGGACTGGAGGTCTCTTCACAGCAGCACGTTGCATGGCATCCCGGATACGCTCTGGTGAGTTTGTTGGCCAGTGGAAGTGTTTAAACTCAGAAGAATATTTCTGGAGATACTCTGTAGCGATTCTGGAGTTGTGGGGTGTCGCATTGTCCTGTTGGAATTGCCCAAGTCTGTCAGAATGCACCATGGACATGAATGGATGCAGGTGATCAGACATGACGCTTACATAGTTGTCACCTGTCAGAGTCGTATCTAGACGTATCAACTGATCATGCCCCTACACTATTACAGAGCTCCACGAGCTTCAACATACCCTACTGACATGCAGGGTCCACGGATTCGTAAGGTTGTCCACCCGCTTCAGACAATTTGAAACGAGACTCGTCCGACCAAACAACATGTTTCCAGTCATCAACAGTCCATTGTCGGTGTCGACAGAACCAGGCGACGAGTAAAGCTTTGTGTCGTACAATCACCAAGGATACAGGAGAGGGTCTACGGCTCCAGAAGCCCATATCGACGATGTTTCGTTGAATGGTTCGCACGCTGACAGTTGATGGCCCAGCACTGAAATATGCAGCAGCTTGCAGAACGGTTGCACTTCTGTCACGTGGAACGCGTCTCTTCAGATGTTATTGGTCCCGTTCTTCCAGAATTTTTCTCCGGCCGCAGCGATCTCGGAGATTTGATGTTTTACCGGATTCCTGATATTCACGGAACACTCGTGAAATAGTCGTACGGGAAAATTCCAACTTCATCGCTACCTCGGAGACGCAGTGTCACATCGCTCGTGCGCCGACTGTAACACCACGTTCAGACACACTTAAATGTTATAACCTGCCATTGTAGCACCTCAAATGGTTCAGATGGCTCTGAGCACTATGGGACTTAACTGCTGAGGTCATCAGTCTCCTAGAACTTCGAACTACTTAAAGCTAACTAACCTATGGACACCACAAACATCCATGCCTGAGGCAGGATTCGAACCTGCGAACGTAGCAGTCGTTCGGTTCCGGACTGAAGCGCCTAGAACCGATCGGCCACCGCGGCCGGCATTGTAGCAGCATTAATTGATCTAACAACTTCGCCGGATACTTGTTGTATTATATAGGCGTTGCCGCCCGCAGCGCCGTATTCTGCCAGTTTATATATCTATGTATTTGAATACGCATGCCTATACCATTTTCTTTGGCGCTTCAGTGTATATCCACACGCCTAAAGAAAGTTGTATATAACTGTGGTTATTCATTTTCTTCCTTATTTGTAATACAATTCAGTATTTACAATAATTAAACATAAGAAAGACCACTGTAATCATGGTGCTTCTTTTCTTCATCACCTACATGAACTACACAGCTTGTGAATTATTGGCAGTTACTGGTGTTAACTGCTGAGACACGTCAGGGTTAAGGCAGTTATATTCTTCAGGGAGCCCCTCTTGCAGAATTCCATATGTATGAAATGTGCTGACATTACTTACGTCCAAGAAAATGAGTCCATGCTTGCTTGGTGGTGGGGGGGGGGGGGGGCGGAGGGGGGAGTGGGAAGTGGCAACACGTTAAATCTCTAACAGGAGTTTCAAAAAACCCGTATAGTAACCAGAAAATCATGAAGCTACGGCGCGTCAGCCCTGAGATGAGCCCACAGAAAAGGCAACACCGTCCTTCGCATTCTCCGTGAGCTAATGGCTGCTCTTTCTGCGAAACCGACATGTGCCATCTATAAATTCTCGTTCATTCTGCTGATTCTCCCATAGTTGAAACGTTGTTGGCTACGTATCCACTGCTTCTGGTCGTCCTTTGCGTATTAGCCAATAGCGACGTCTGCGAAGTCTAGATGATGTTCAGTGAACTCACACCACCCGCTTCACCACTATCGCGTGTGACCTGGTTTGAGTTCACAGTGCCATTACTTTTTAAAAGTTTCCTTCCGCATACCTTATTTACTACTTAGTTCACGAGCTAGGGAAGTGCTTACGTTTGGCTTGTAGGGGTGGGCAAGAAAACATGTATCTCTTACGAATGACAGTAACTGACAATAGTTTTCACAATAACACCATTACAGTATTCTACTGCGATTTCAGTCACAACTAGAAGTCACAAGTAACAATTAAAAGTAACATTTAGTGATCAAGGCCGTGTGTAAGCTGTTTTCTGACGTCGCACTTCCTTCTAAGAACATCCATAGCAAGGTATGGATGTATAACCTAACTATTGTCGAAGAAATGAACCAAGAAAAATTTTAGACTTGGTGATTTCCTGTCAGCAGCACTGGTATGTTTTGTCTATAGTATGATATTTTTCAGCCCTCCTTTCTTCGAAATCTTGATTGTGTAGCGCATCCAGGTTGAAAGGTGATAATTTTGTTGAGACTCGGTGAAGCCAGCGAATGTGAATGGCAAATACAGGTTGCGCTAACAGACTGACCTTTAGTGTAGCTTAATATTTATGTTCGCTCCATATTTCAAAACGGTTAATGCACTTTTCGTCATAAAGACTAAAATTTCAAAGTAAATTCAGAAAACGTGAGTTGGCTAATGGTCAAGGTTCCGAAGAGAATTTTGATTCGTATTATAGACATATACCGCAGATAATCTACAAAAAATACATAAGTGGGCCAACTACGTACTTTTCACCAAATGCTTCGCAGCAGTGGATTCACATGATAGACGTTTTTTTCAATATTACAATAGACTGATATACTCATCTACGTATCTTCAAATACTGCACTTAAACGATTCCCGATGTGAGCTTTAAAGTGTAGATCTGTAGTTTCCACTCTTTTCACTCGCACATCATCAACCTTAAAAAACATAAGAAAGCCTTTTCAGTGACTACGAGGGCGTGCTGAAAACTGATGTCTCTAAATTTTTTACATGAGAACTCTTATAGATTTTTCAATAAAATAAACATTATTATCATTTTACATCTTTATTCTTCATCTCTACATATTTATTTGTCAGTATAGTCACTCTGGCGAGGAATACATTTCTCCCAACTCGAATTACCGTCACTGTGGAATATTCGAGTTTGTAGACGGAACCACAACTTCACCTCTGCTTACACCGGTCCATCACTGTCAAAGTGAAGTATTCGAAAGAGTTCTGTAAGTTTTGGAAACAGATGAAAATCGGCTGGAGCTAAGTCGGGACTGTGTGGAGTACGATCGATGACACCGAAGCCAGGGCGTCGGACTGCTGGGGACATCACAGCGCTCGTGAGTGGTCTGGGATTGTCATGCTGAAGGAGGGGGTGCTCTGTGTATAGAAGAACTTTTCGAATTCTAACATCGATTACGACAAGCTGTATCTCACCCACCGACATAGTTAATTTGCACACCGCCACGTTACACGGTATAGGTCGAAGCCCTCTAGCTGCAGAGGGTTGCAAACTCGGGATATGGAACGACTTAAAAAATTGGAGAATAAAATTTTCATTATTCAGTTACAATGTACATCACTTTTAAATCGCATAAAGACTGCGATGACACAATACTGAAATACTTTACAGGCGAGAACATATCACATCCGTTGCTTCGGCACAGTTCCCCTGGCCAGAGATACCAGTTAGCAGAGATACTTCCCAGCGCTTGTGTGGTTGCTGCTTGCCACTGATCACGCTGTAACACCTACGGTGATGAAATACTGAAAACGTATGTTAACATCTCGGAGGGATAAAAGATGTGAATTCGTAAACTGCGGTTCTAAACCGTGACAAAACGCAACTAAAAATCCCTGTTACCGAAAAGTACACTACTGGCCATTACAATTGCTACACCAAGAAGAAATGCAGATGATAAACGGGTTTTCATTGGATACATATATTATACTAGAACTGACGTGTGATTACATTTTCACCCAATTTGGGTGCATAGATCCTGAGAAATCAGAACCCAGAACAACCACCTCTGGCCGTAATAACGGCCTTGATACGCCTGGGCATTGAGTCAATCAGAGCTTGGATAGCGTGTACAGGTACAGCTGCCCATGCAGCTTCAACAAGATACCACAGTTCATTAAGAGTAGTGACTGGCCTATTGTGACGAGCCAGTTGCTCGGCCACCATTGACCAGACTTTTCAGTTGATGAGGGATCTGGAGAATGTGCTGGCCAGCGCAGAAGTCGAACATTTTCTGTATCCAGAAAGGCCCGTACAGGACCTGCAACATGCGGTCGTGCATTATCCTGCTGAAATGTAGGGTTTCGCAGGGATCGAATGAAAGATAGAGCCACGGGTCGTAACATATCTTAAATGTAACGTCCACTGTTTAAAGTGCCGTCAGTGCGAATAAGAGGTGACCGAGACGTGTAACCAACGGCACCCCATACCATCACGACGGGTGATACGCTAGTATGGCAATGACGAATACACGCTTCCATTCTGCGTTCACCGCGATGTCGCCAAACCATCGTGATGCTGTAAACAGAACCTGTATTGATCCGAAAAAATGACATTTTGCCATTCGTGCACCCAGGTTCGTCTTTGAGTTCACCATCGCAGGCGCTCCTGTCTGTGATGCAGCGTCAAGGGTAACCGCAGCCATGGTCACCGAGCTGATAGTCCATGCTGCTGCAAGCGTTGTCCAACTGTTCGTGCAGATGGTTATTCTCTTGCAAACGTCCCCATCCGGGATCGAGACGTGGCTGCACGATCCGTTACAGCCATGCGGATAAGATGCCTGTCATCTCGACTGCTAGTGATACGAGGCCGTTGGGATCCAGCACGGCGTTCGGTATTACCCTCCTGAACCCACCGATTCCATATTCTGCTAACAGTCATTGGATCTCGACCATCGCGATAGGCTGCAATCTGACCTTTATCAAAGTCGGAAACGTGATGGTACGCATTTCTCCTCCTTACACGAGGCATCACAACAACGTATCGCCGATCAACTGCTGTTTGTGTATGAGAAATCGGTTGGAAACTTTCCTCATGTCAGCACGTTGTAGGTGTCGCCACCGGCGCCAACCTTGTGTGAATGGCCTGAAAAGCTAATTGTTTGCATATCACGGCATCTTCTTCCTGCCGGTTAAATTTCGCGTCTGTAGCACGTCATCTTAGTGGTGTAGCAATTTTCATGGCCAGTAGTGTAACGTTCACAGAAATCTCCCACGCCGGAAAGTCACAGCTGAGGAGATCCCTCTTGATGTGCGAGCTGCTGTGCCTGAGGCAGAGGCAGAGGCAGAGGCAGAGTAGCCGCAGACGGGGAAACCCGCAGGCCGCTGTCTGCACTTTACGGCCCCGGCTTCGCTTCTCGGGTGGTCGTCGGCTCTGCGCTTTACGTCGCCCCAGCGGCCACCAGCCGGCTGAGACTGCCGCTGCCGCACATCAGCTGCTCGCACCGCTGTTCACAGTTTCCGTCTAATGTCATTGATAACATGTGTCCACTAACAAGGCGAGGCTACGATGTTGTCCCGCTATCGACAGGGGATCTCAAGTTGATTCCGTATTTCTAGATTTCCGGAAAGTTTTTGACACCGTTCCTCACAAGCGACTTCTAATCAAGCTGCGGGCCTATGGGGTATCGTCTCAGTTGTGTGACTGGATTCGTGATTTCCTGTCAGGAAGGTCGCAGTTCGTAGTAATAGATGGCAAATCATCGAGTAAAACTGAAGTGATATCAGGTGTTCCCCAGGGAAGTGTCCTGGGACCTCTGCTGTCCCTGATCTATATAAATGACCTGGGTGACAATCTGAGCAGTTCTCTTAGGTTGTTCGCAGATGATGCTGTTATTTGCCGTCTAGTAAGGTCATCCAAAGACCAGTATCAGTTGCAAAGCGATTTAGAAAAGATTACTGTATGGTGTGGCAGGTGGCAGTTGACGCTAAATAACGAAAAGTGTGAGGTGAACCACATGAGTTCCAAAAGAAATCCATTGGAATTAGATTATTCAATAAATAGTACAATTCTCAAGGCTGTCAATTCAACTAAGTACCTCGGTGTTAAAATTACGAACAACTTCAGTTGGAAAGACCACATAGATAATATTGTGGGAAAGGCGAACCAAAGGTTGCGTTTCATTGGCAGGACACTTAGAAGATGCAACAAGTCCACTAAAGAGACAGCTAACACTATACTCGTTCGTCCTCTGTTAGAATATTGCTGCGCGGTGTGGGATCCTTACCAGGTGGGATTGACGGAGGACATCGAAAGGGTGCAAAAAAGGGCAGCTCGTTTTGTATTATCACATAACAGGGGAGAGAGTGTGGCAGATATGATACACGAGTTGGGATGGAAGTCATTAAAGCAAAGACGTTTTTCGTCGCGGCGAGATCTATTTACGAAATTTCAGTCACCAACTTTCTCTTTCGAATGCGAAAATATTTTGCTGGGCCCAACCTACATAGGTAGGAATGATCATCAAAATAAAATAAGAGAAATCAGAGCTCGAACAGAAAGGTTTAGGTGTTCGTTTTTCCCGCGCGCTGTTCGGGAGTGGAATGGTAGAGAGATAGTAGGATTGTGGTTCGATGAACCCTCTGCCAAACACTTAAATGTGAATGCAGAGTAATCATGTACATGTAGATGTAGATGTTGGGATCCCAGATTTACTTCAGACTGTGTACACCTGTAGTAAGCCATTAAAACAACATAATGAGCAAGCTGTAAGGCGCAATAGTCTGGGAATTCCAAAAAAAATCTCAAGAGAAGTTTTACGCGTCTATTATGTAACTAATCTACCTGTGCCAATGTGCTGGCCTAAGAAGTCATTCTCACCAACTCCGAAATAATCGCGTATACGAACAGTGATCCAATACTGTCCAGTGCCTTTTTTTTCCAGTCTCTGGTCACAATATCAATTCTTTAGACGATGACCGGTTTCAGTCCGTAATGACCATCCTCAGGTCTAAAATATGTAAATACCGGGTGATCAAAAAGTCAGTATAAATCTGAAAACTGAATCACGGAATAATGTAGATAGAGAGGTACAAATTGACACACATGCTTGGAATGACATGGGGTTTTATTAGAACCAAAAAATACAAACGTTCAAAAAATGTCTGACAGATGGCGCTTCATCTGATCAGAATAGCAATAGTTAGCATAACAAAGTAAGACAAAGCAAAGATGGTGTTCTTTACAGGAAATGCTCAATATGTCCACCGTAATTCCTCGACAATAGCTGTAGTCGAGGAATAATGTTGTGAACAGCACTGTAAAGCAAGTCCGGAGATATGGTGAGGCATTGGCGTCGGATGTTGTCTTCCAGCATCCCTAGAGATGTCGGTCGATCACGAAACACTTGCGACTTCAGGTAACCCCAAAGCCAATAATCGCACGGACTGAGGTCTGGAGACCTGGGAGGCCAAGCATGACGAAAGTGGCGGCTGAGCACACGATCATCACCAAACGACGCGCGCAAGAGATCTTTCACGCGTCTAGCAATATGGGGTGGAGCGCCATCCTGGATAAGCATCGTACTTTCCAGCAGGTGTTTATCAGCCAAGCTGGGGACGATGCGATTCTGTAACATATCGGCGTACCTCTCACCCGTCACGGTAGCAGTTTTGCTGTCCAACGCCATCTGTCTGACATTTTGTTAACTTTGTTTTTTTTTTGTTCTAATAAAACCCCATGTCATTCCAAGCATGTGTGTCAATTTTTACCTCTCTATCTACATTATTCCGTGGTTTATTATGTTTTCAAATCCATACTGACTTTTTGATCACCCTGTATATACATCTAGTGAGCAGTGTGTCTTTTAACATAAAACAGCTTTTTTTTTCTTTATTGTGATTTTAAACACCTTACACAAAGGCGGGCTGTCAGCAGCAGAGTACGCCGCTCTTCAGCCTTGAGTTTGACAATAAGTAGTACATAGAGGTGGCACAGAGAATACAGTCAAAAAATGTAGACACTGTTGTGGCGTAACAAGCTAGTTACGCCACACTGAGAAGGGAGCCGAAAGGCACGCGTACACACACGCCGACTGGCGTCAAGTCTGGAACAGGATACGTTATGACTGCTATAAAGAAAATACGTAGCTTTGGAATATACTTAACTTTTAATCTTTGTTGGTTTACAACGTTCTTCTTGAGACATTTATACGATAACTCTTAAACTAGGTAAGGGTAATGGCGCCTTGCTAGGTCGTAGCCATGGACTTAGCAGAAGGCTATTCTAACTGTCTCT
Organism: Schistocerca serialis cubense; assembly: GCF_023864345.2. Taxonomy (NCBI): domain Eukaryota; kingdom Metazoa; phylum Arthropoda; class Insecta; order Orthoptera; family Acrididae; genus Schistocerca; species Schistocerca serialis. The sequence continues at coordinate 74,179,814 of NC_064642.1, read as the reverse complement.
CGGCAAATGAGAGGAAGGTTTCGTCCGTATTGTCGCTAGCAATGTCGTCGTACAACTGGGGCGAGTGCTATTTCGTATCTCGAGACCTGCCTTATGGTGGCGCTAGGTCTGCGATCACACAGTGGCGACACGCGGGTCCGACATGTACTAAATGGACCGCGGCCGATTTAAGCTACCACCTAGCAAGTGTGGTGTCTGGCGGTGACACCACAGACACTAAAAAACAAAAAAAAAACATGGAGCCGTTCACGCTGGACGAGAAACAACACTAACACTAGTTGACACGGCGCACATAACATGGATGACAGCAACGGCACACGTGAACGGTGGTGGCGTGACGGCGAACAAACACTAAACACAAACGAAGGCACACACACGAGACAGTGATGGCGATGATCTCCGGCGCACGAATGTTCACTGAGCGTGTGCGAGTCCGGGGACCTGCCCAGAGAGGAGGAGGAGGAAGGGGAATGGGAGAGGGAGAGGGGAGAGCAGAGCAAAGATACCATATGCAGGGGAGATAGGGGGAAGGAGGAAGGGGGAGGGGAAGACCGGGGGAAGAAGGGAGGAGGGAGGGGACGGGGGAAAAGGAAAGAGAAGGGAAGGGAAGAGAAGGGAGGGAGGGTGCCTAAAGGAAAGGGCACAGGAAGTGGGGGGAGGATCAAAGTTGATAGGAGGGGTAGATGGAGGGGAGGAGGACATCATCAGGGAGGGGGAGCTGGTGGAAGCCACCTTGGGAGAGGGTAAGGAGGGTGGAGAAATGGAGACCGGGTGGGACGTGGGAATACAGGCGCGGCAGCGGGCGGGGGTGGGAGAGCATGGGCGAGACAAGCGGATGAGGAGGATCGAGTTTGCGTGAGGTGTGCAGGATCCGTATCCTTTCAAGGAAAAGGAGGAGGTGGGGGAAGGGGATGAGATCGTACAGGATCCACGTGGGGGAGGGGAGACGGATGCGATAGGCAAGGCAGAAAGCATGGCGTTCAAGGATTTGTAGGGATTTGTAATAGGTAGGGGGATCGGAGATCCAGGCTGGATGGGCGTAACAAAGGATAGGGCGGATGAGGAATTTATGGGTGTGGAGGATGGTGGAGGGGTCCAGACCCCACGTACGCACGGAAAGGAGCTTGAGGAGACGGAGTCGGGAGTGTGCCTTGGCTCGGATTGTCCGGAGATGGGGAGTCCAGGAGAGGCGACGGTCGAGGGTGACGCCAAGGTACTTAAGGGTGGGAGTGAGGGCGATAGGACGGCCATAGATGGTGAGATAGAAATCAAGGAGGCGGAAGGAAGGGGTGGTTTTGCCTACAGTGATCGCCTGGGTTTTGGAGGGATTGACCTTGAGCAACCACTGGTTGCACCAAGCGATGAACCGGTCAAGATGGGATTGGAGAAGGTGTTGGGAGCGCTGCAGGGTGGGGGCAAGGGCAAGGAAGGCGGTGTCATCGGCAAACTGGAGAAGGTGGGCGGGGGGTGAAGGCGGCGGCATGTCCGCCGTATACAAAAGGTACAGAAGGGGGGAGAGGATGGAGCCTTGGGGCACACCGGCAGAGGGGAAAAAGGTGTAGAAGAGGAAGGATGGTGGGAGAGAAAGGAGCCGATCAGACGGACGTAGTTAATGGGAAGGGCGAAGGTTTGGAGCTTGAAGAGGAGACCGGAATGCCATACGCTGTCATAAGCTCATTCGAGGTCCAGGGAGAGGAAGATTGCGGAGCGATGGGAGTTAAGCTGGTCGGAAAGGAGATGAGTGAGGTGAAGGAGAAGATCGTCGGAAGAGAAGAACGGCCGAAAACCACACTGGGTAACCGGAAGGAGGCGGTGCTGGCAGAGGTGCTGGTGGATGCGGCGGGTGAGGATAAATTCCAGGACCTTACTGAAGACTGAGGTAAGGCTGATGGGACGGTAGGAGGAGACGGCGGACGGCGGTTTGCCAGGTTTAAGGAACATCGGGATACGGGAGGTTTTCCACAGGTCGAGGTAATAACCAGTGGACTGGACGCATTGTAGAGCCTGGCCAGGGTGGAGAGGAAAGAGACAGGAGCTTCACGAAGGTGACGGTAGGTGACACGATCGTGACCAGGAGTGGTGTTGCGTTTTGTGCGGAGTGTAGCAATGACATCCTGTGTAGTGATAGGCGCATTGAGTTCCGTGTGTGCAATGTTGTCCAAGTACTGGAAACCAGGTGCGAGGGGAGGGACAGGGGTGTCAGTTCGATCACGGACATCCGGGAAGAGGGAGTAATCGAACTGGGGATCATCGGGGATGGAAAAGACATCGGAGAGGTAGGAGGCAAAGTGATTGGCCTTACTAAGGGCGTCAGGGAAGGGGTGATCATCATGGAGAAGAGGATAGTAGGGGGAGGTTTGGTTCCGGTAAGGCGACGGAAGGCTGACCAGAACTTGGGCGAGTTGATAGGTAGGGTAGCATTTAAACAGGTGCATGTCTGTCGCCAGTCCCGGCGTTTCTTAGCCGTGAGCAAATTACGAATGTGTCGCTGGAGTTGCCGGTGGCGTCGTAGTGTGTCCGGGTCACATGCGCGGAGGAAGGCACTGTAGGGACGTGGGCCTCCACGGCCTCAGACAAGGTCTGCTGGAGAAAGGAGGCGGCATGGGTTACATCGTCAGGGTGGTGGTAGGTGAAGGGGTGGCTATCAACCTGGGTGGAAAGGGTATCCCGGTAAGCATTCCAGTTGGCACGGGAATAGTCATGGACATACTTAGGGGGAGGGTCATTGCGAGGGTCTGAAATGGTGAGGAGGACAGGGAGATGGTCGCTACCAATAGGCTCCAGGACATCCACCGTTATGCGGCCAAGGAGGTTGGGGGAGGAAAGGATAACATCGGGAGTGGAGTTGGATTCAGGACGGGTGTGCTGGGGGATGGGGATGAGGTCGCCTTGAAGGGAGGAGAGGAACTGATGCCACCACCGTAACTGGGCGGCAGAAGGACTATGGATGTTGAGGTCGGCGGCGATCACGTAGGAGGAGAAGGTACGGTCAATGTGGGAGAGGAAGTCGAAGGGAATAGGGGCGTTAGGGGGGACATAGATGGTGGCGCAGGTAACGGTAAGGCCGAGGAAGAAGAGACTAAGAATCAGGTGTTCAGTGGGGTCGGGAAGGAGAGGTTGGAGCCGAACGGGAATCTGGCGGTGGTGACCAATGGCAACTCCGCCTCGCGCAATCGGGAGGGGATTATCGGAGTAGTGGAGGAGGTAGGGCGAAGTGTGGACAGTGTGGTGGGGTTGGAGGAAGGTTTCATTGAGTAGGAAGGCATCCATGCGGTGGGTGACAAGGGTGTGCAGGAAGAGGTTCTTGTTGGCGGGAAGGGAGCAGATGTTGTTGAAAAGGATACGCTGCTGTCGCGCCATGACAGGGATTTAAATGAGGGTTTTAAGACGAGAGAAGGTGAAATGGGCCTGGTTGTTGGAGTAGGTGGCGTACATTTTCAGTTGGAAAACGGAACGGGCGGCGAGGGATATCTGTTGGAGGGTGTGCGGGTGCTGGAAAGAATGAACATTCTGAAGGACGATGGTGAGGAATCTGATGATGTCCTCAGCGGTAGGGGGCAGGTGAAGGGGATTGCCAGGAGGGGTGGGGGTGTCCAGAGGGCGGACAGGAACAGTGAGTTCAGGAGTGGTAGGAGGGGGTCGGGCCTTACGTTTCTGGGAGTATGTAGGATGAGGGAGGTTACAGGTATTACAGGAAGGGGGGGACTGGAGATTGGGGCACTGCCGTAAAAAGTGGGCTTGCCTACAGTGTGGGCAGGTGGGAGCCTCGCAGCACTCAGATGTCGGGTGTGCATAATACCGCAAGCACCTTTGGCAGTGGAGGGATTGAGGAGGGGAACGGGAGGGGTCAACTTTATAACGTTGGTTAAAAAGGAGGGCACCCTCCTTCAGGAGACGGTCTATGGAGGGGGCGTGCTTGGAAAAGACCCGCATAAGGCGGGTGGGGCCGGCAGCGTTGTGGATGCGATGAACCCCATGCACCTCCAGATGGGGATGTGCCTGAAGCTCTGACAACACCTCCTCCTCTGTGATCGTCGGACTAAGCCGAGTGATCACGGCAGTGAGGGTCGGTGAGCGACGCAGGGGTTGGGGTTGGCGGGAGAGAGGTGGGGAAGGAGCAGGGGTGAGGGAGGCATTGGGGCCAAAATGGGTGACAGGGATGCGGGAAAGGAGGTCTGTGTGGAGGGTAGGGCTGGGGGAGGAGATGAGCACCGAATCACGGCGAGGAGTGAGGAGGGAGAAGGGGGCACCAGGAAAATTCTGGCGAAGGAAGAGGGTGAGGTTCCAGGCTTCAAGAAGGGAGGGATCAGGATGGGAGAGGAGGTTGCGGTAGGAGGAGGAGGTAGAGGAGGAGGAGGAGGGGGGCAGAGACAGGTGGGAGACATCCATGGCATCATGGGTGGGGGAAGGGGGACGAAGTGGAGCCTTTTTGGAAGTAGAGGAGGCAGGGGTGCCACTGGGGCGCTTGACGGCGGCGGAAGAGGTGTGGGGGATGGGAGCGACTGGAATGTGGCGGGGAGTGGCAGGTCCCGGTCATAAAACAGCAATATGTATGACAATATACTGTCATACAACCAGGGAAATGTACAGATGTACTTACTTCCGTACAGTAGTCGCTCTAATCCAGTAACTGATTATCTCCTACCTATTCATATAATGTATAGCCAGACTATATAATTTTATTTATTGACTGCTTATACATTGTTTAAACGTTTTCTGTGGGAGACATGTCACGATGTCTGTAAAGCCCTCTAATGGTTAATTTCTTACGATCGGTGCGCGCCTACATAACATCCTAGCGGCCGACCCAACAGAGGGCGCTGATCATTGATCTGTGTCTTTTTCAGCTGTCATATAGACATTTTATCTTTCATAGGCAATTCATAGGTTGCCACAGGCAATGTATTACATATATTAATTGTTGACCGTAAATTCACCATAAAAAAGGGTCGGACCTATACTCTTCATATATTTCCTTTTAATAATTTTATATGGGTAACTGCATTCATCTTTTAATGTATCACAATTGGTTTCTATGATAGTCATCAATTTTAATAAGTCTGCTACATGCATTTTATCTAACGTGTTTTTATCAGATTATGTTCTTGCTTAAATGATGAAGACATCTAAGCAAGCCCACAGTAGCGACATCTAGGGAGGATGTAGGCAAACAGGTTTCTGGTTGCTAATGTACTTCAGTAGCCACTTGCAATAATCACTATGTGGACGATGTGGCCTATTCTACACCTTATTTTAGATCTATATGACGATGCTGTGCTGATTATATGTTTTGACGATGCCATTATGGCCGTATCACTTTAGGACATGGTGTAAAAAAGGCACATTATACCGTATTTTATCTGTAAATTTCCCTGGTTGTATGACAGTATATTGTGATACATATTGCTGTTTTATGTTAAAAGACACACTGCTCAATAGATATATGTATTTATATATTTTAGATATGAGGATGGTCAATACGGACTGAAACCGATTATCGTCTAAAAAATTGATATTTTGATCAGAGCATTTTAAGAGGTCATTGTGGACAAGTGGTTGTAAGAAAAAAAACTGAGTAAATGGATCAACGATGAATGTGATCAGGTGTCATGGGACGTCCTCCCCGAACAAATGCAACGAAAATTAACGAACAAAATGAAATAAAGAAGTGTTTAGAGTTCGCCCTTGGCAAGAGGGCCGTAGAAGAGGTGACGGTTCGAATCCTGCCAATACTTTTTAATCTATATTTTCTTCCGTCACTGGTCACATTCTTTAATTTGTATGACATTGAAGAGTTAATGTAATGGGAAAAACACGTGTATTTGCATGAAGTTTCAATTTATGTTTTCGTAAGTCTGTAAGACAAATAATTCCCTGCAACGTGTGATGCCGAGAGCAAATCCGACGAGTAATTGTACATTAATATTAAATAAAACAACAAGTTTACTGTTGCCAGTCACCGTTTATTTATCTCCATGACGCGTTTCAAAGTTTTAAACCTCCATGATCAGGTGGATTTACATGTGTTAGTATGACGTGTGTGTAATGTGTTAGGATTTTTTGGAGGAACTTGAGACACTGTCTAGTGAGTCAAACAAAAAACTACTTCAGGACATGGTTTTGGGTATTTTTTACAAAAAAACTAAACGTATATCTAACGGTAGAAATAAAATAAGTAAAATAGAGTACAGCCAGTGGTTACAGCTTTCTTTCTCTGCCGTAACATATCATAAGTATACTGTCAGTTTGTCAAAACATGTAGCATCTATATTAAAATATTTTGTTAAAAGAGAAAGAATTTAAGTGGCCATCCATGGTTGTAACTGTTGTTGTGGTCTTCAAAGACTGGTTTGATGCAGCTCTACAAGCTACTTTATCCTGTGCAAGCCTCTTCATCTCCGGGTAACTACTGCAACCTACATCCTTCTGAATCTGCTTACTATATTCATCTCTTGGTCTCCCTCCACGATTTTTACCCTCCACGCTTCCCTCCAGTGCTAAACTGGTGATCGCCTGATGGCTCATAATGTGTCCTACCAACAGATTCTTCTAGTCAAGCTGTACCACAAATTTCTCCCCAATGGTATTCAGTACCTCCTCGTTAGTAAAGTGATCTACCCATCTAATCTTCAGCATTCTTCTGTAGTACCACGTTTCAAAAGGTTCTATTCTCTTCTTGTCTACAGTGTTTATCGTCCATGTTTCACTTCCATACATGGCTACACTCCATACAAATACTTTTAGAAAAGACTTCATGACACTTAAAAATGATTCAAATGGCTCTGAGCACTATGGGACTTAACTTCTGAGATCATCAGTCCCCTAGACTTAGAACTACTTAAACCTAACTAACCTAAGGACATCACACACAACCATGCCCAAGGCAGGATTCGAACCTGCGACCGTAGCAGTCGCGTCATGACACTTAAATCTACACTCGATGTTAACGAATTTCTCTTCTTCAGACACACTTTCCTTGCCATCGCCAATCTACATTTTATGTCCTCTCTACTTCGACCATCATCAGTTATTTTGCTGCGCAAATAGCAAAACTCTTCTACTACTTTAAGTGTCTCATTTTCTCATCTAATTCCCTCAGCATCACCTGATTTAATTCGACTACATTCCATTATCCTCTTTTTTACTTTTGTTGACGTTCACCTTATATCTTACTTTCGAGGCATTGTCCATTCCGTTCAACTGCTCTTCCAAATCCTTTGCTGGCCCTGACAGAAGTACAATGTCAGGGACAAATTTCGAGGTTTCCTATGTAACTATGGTTATATAATACGTCCAGATATGTAATCTTAATGGAAGATGGGAGGTGGTTGCCGGAAAACGATCGGTCGGAGGAAACGGCTCTGGCAGAGCGCGGGTGTAGCTCGCGTGCCGAGACTCGTTAGCGGCGCTCCGGCAACATCAGCCTCACGAGCGGCGCTTCTGCCGAAAACGGCAGCGTGCCCCGTCCGTGTGGCCGCGTTTAACTGCACGTGCTCCCGCTGTGGGCGGCGTGCTGTCGAGGAGGGCCCGGAACAAGTCCCTGTGACGACGGCATGTCACGCCGTGGCGACGGTTTCCGTGCTGCCGTGGAGTTAGGTGGAGGGCTTCAGAAGAGTCCCAAAAACTGCTACAAACGCTCGTTAAATAATTCAGAACGAACAGATCACAAACGTGCAAAATACTGGCCGTTTGGTTGTGAAACTCTAACAGCAGCCATGTTCGCAGACTCAATTACCGGAATTGAGGTCCGCCTATTATGCGAAAAGGCCTCTCAGCGCACAAACATACACTACTGGCCATTACAATTGCTACACCAGAAAGAAATGCAGATGATAAACGAGTATTCATTGGACAAATATATTATACTAGAACTGACATGTGATTACATTTTCACGCAATTTGGGTGCATAGATCCTGCGAAATCAGTACCCAGAACAACCACCTCTGGCCGTAATAACGGCCTTGATACGCCTGGGCATTGAGTCAGACAGAGGTTGGATGGCGTGTACAGGTACAGCCTCCAAAGCAGCTTCAACACGATACCACAGTTCATCAAGAGTAGTGACTGGCGTATTGTGACGAGCCAGTTGCTCGACTGCCATTGACCAGACGGTTTCAATTGGTGAGAGATCTGGAGAGTGTGCTGGCCAGGGCAGAAGTCGAACATTTTCTGTATCCAGAAAGGCCCGTACAGGAGCTGCAACATGCGGCCGCGCATTATCCTGCTGAAATGTAGGGTTCCGCAGGGCTCGAATGAAGGGTAGCGCCACGGGTCGTAACACATCTTGCCGTCAATGCCAACAAGACGTGACCGAGACGTGCAACCAATGGCACCCCATAACTTCACGCTGGGTGATACGCCAGTATGGCGATGACGAATAGACGCTTCCAATGTGCGTTCACCGCGATGTCGCCAAACACGGATGCGACCATCACGATGCTGTAAACAGAACCTGGATTCATCCGGAAAAATGACGTTTTGCCATTCGTGCACCCAGGTTCGTCGTTGAGTACACCATCGCAGGCGCCCTTGTCTGTGTTGCAGCGTCTCCGAGCTGATAGTCCATGCTGCTGCAAACATCGTCGAACTGTTCGTGCAGATGGTTGTTGTTTTGCAAACATCCCCATCTGTTGACTCAGGGATCGAGACGTGGCTGCACGATCGGTTACAGCCATGCGGATAAGATGCCTGTCATCTCGACTGCTAGTGATACGAGGCTGTTGGGATCCAGCACGGCGTTCCGTATTACCCTTCTGAACCTACCGATTCCATATTCTGCTAACAGTCATTGGATCTCGATCAACGCGAGCAGCAATGTCGCGATACGATAAACCCCTATCGCGATAGGCTACAATCCGACATTCATCAAAGTCGGAAACGTGATGGTACACATTTCTCCTCCTTACACGAGGCATCACAACGACGTTTCACCAGGCAACGCCAGTCAACTGCTGTTTGTGTATGAGAAATCGGTTGGAAACTTTCCTCGTGTCAGCACGTTGTAGGTGTTGCCAACCTTGTGTGAATGCTCTGAAAAGCTAATCATTTGCATATCACAGCATCTTCTTCCTGTCAGTTAATTTTCGTGTGTGTAGCATGTCATCTTCGTGGTGTAGCAACAACGATGTTTGCAGCAGCATGGACTGTCAGCTCGGAGACCATGGCTGCGGTTACCCTAGACGCTGCATCACAGACAGGAGCGCCTGCGATGGTGTACTCAACGGTGAATCTGGGTGCACGACTGGCAAGACGTCATTTTTTCGGATGAATCCGGGTTCTGTTTACAGCATCGTGATGGTCGCATCCGTGTTTGGCGACATCGTGGTGAACGCACACTGGAAGCGTGTATTCGTCATCGCCATACTGGCGTATTACCCGGCGTGATGGTATGGGGTGCCATTGGTTACACGTCTCGGTCACCTCTTGTTCGCATTGACGGCACTTTGAACAGTGGACGTGGCATTCCAGATGGATAATGCACGACCGTACGGGCCTTTCTGGATACAGAAAATGTTCGACTGTTGCCCTGGTCAGTACATTTTCCAGATATCTCACCAACTGAAAACGTGTGGTCAATGGTGGCAGAGCAACTGGCTCGTCACAATACGCCTGTCACTACTCTTGATCAACTGTAGTATCGTGTTGAAGCTGCATGGGAAGCTGTACCTATACACGCTATCCAAGCTCTGTTTGACTCAATGTCCAGGCGTATCAAGGCCGTTGTTACGGCCAGAGGTGGTTGTTCTGGGTACTGATTTCTCAGGATCTATGCACGCAAATTGCGTGAAAATGTAATCACATGTCAGTTCTAGTATAATATATTTGTCCAATGAATACCCGTTTATCATCTGCATTTGTTCTTGGTGTAGCAATTTTAATGGCCAGTAGTGTAGATCTTCCACTGGGCGAGCGACGTGAGGTGTTGTCGCACCTTGCATGAAAACAGTGGTTTCTACACGGTTGCGCTCTTACAAAGTGGGTATCACATACTGTACCAGGAGATCTTGATAATGGTGCACTTGACAGACCCTCTGAGTCTTCAAAGAATTGTGGACCGAGAAAGAAAGGTGCTTGTGAATCCTCACCACACACTCACATACTGTGAAGGCAGTGGTTCTTTGTGTACAACAGGCGGTTTAACAATACTCCACATTCTGCAGTTCTGTGTATTTACTGTAGCGTAAAACGTGCCTCGTCACTCCACAGAATATTTTCCGGCCACATGTCGTCAACTTCTATCTGTGCCAGTAGCCGAGGAATAAATTCAGAATCGTGCTGCGGGTTAAGAGGTTCCTGTTACTGCACCGTCTGGATCTTGTACAGGTTCCAGCAAAATTTCCGTACTGTTTGCCATCTGATGGAGAATTCCCGCGACACTGTACGAGCACTAGCAGTGCCGGGACACGTGCTGCTTGGTCGGTCAGAACGACAGCAGCTTCATCAACAACTTCCATAGGGATAGGACGGCTTCTTCTTCCAGGTGCCACACGGAGCTTACCAGTGTTTTCGAGTTTCATTATCATCTTCTTCTCTCCTTAGACCTCTCAGTCGGCCATACTCTCTCACTGCAGCACAGTAATTGCTTTCGTTCACATAAAACAGTTTCACTTTTAACGCTCGGTCTCTCTTCTCGATAGCCATGCTTCACATTATGGCTTCTTAAATATCAACGTGGATGTCATACCGTCATACAAACAGTGTAAAGACCAGCATTCGTTCTTAATATCGGCGAAAGTATCAGTTGTGGCCTCAATTAGGGCGTACCTTCAGATCGTCTTATAGGACACTTTTCATTACTCCAAATGTCTGCAATTCCACTTAAAATTAAACATTGCTTCATCTGAAAATGCTGTTTGCAGGAATAAATTTATACTCCCTTTAATATGTAATAACGTGTTATTGCCAAATTCTTCACGTTGTTCATAACCACAAGGATGCAGTTTTTGCAGTATGTGAACTTTATAAGCGTGAAGTTTCTATCGCTCGCGTAACACTCTTCGCACTGTGGTCTTGGGTACAGAGCCGACATAATGCCTGGTTTACATGGTGATCGTGTAAACACTACTCGGCTTTTTTCGACATTCTCTGCTTAGGTTGAAGGTAGCTGCATTTCTTCTTTACAGCTGCAGTGAAACCAAAATAAAAACTTTCATCCGTTTCTTACTCAGCTAGATATCTGGTGAAAATATCTCCTAAGTTGGAAATTTTGGAAATTTGTGGTAAGGTCTTATGGGACCAAACTGCTGAGGTCATCGGTCCCTAAGCTTACGCACTACTTAATCTAACTTAAACTAACTTATACTGAGGACAACACACACACCCATGCCCGAGTGAGGACTCGAACCTCCGACGGGGGGAGACGCGTTGGCCGTTACAAGGTGCCCAGACAGCGCGGCTAACCCGTGCGGCTCTCCTAACTTGTTCTTTTTATTTATTTATTTATTTATTGTTCCGTGGGACCAAATTAAGGAGAAGTCTCCATGGTCATGGAACGAGTCAATACATGAAATTATAACACGATATTAGAAACAGATAAAATGAAATATAAAAAAACATATTCAGGTGACAAGTCGTAAGTTTAAATGAAGAAAATCAACAATGTAACACTGGAATTTACTTAATTTTTTAGCTCTTCCAGGAGCTCCTCGACAGGATAGAAGGAGTGAGCCATGAGGAAACTCTCCAGTTTAGACTTAAAAGAGTTTGGGCTACTGCTAAGATTTTTGAGTTCTTGTGGTAGCTTATTGAAAATGGGTGCAGCAGAATACTGCACTCCTTTCTGCACAAGAGTCAAGGAAGTGCATTCTACACGCAGATTTGATTTCTGCCTAGTATTAACTGAGTGAAAGCTGCTAACTCTTGGGAATAGGCTAATATTGCTAACAACAAACGACATTAAAGAAAATATATACTGTGAGGGCAATGTCAGAATTCCCAGATTTTTGAATAGGGGTCGACAAGACGTTCTCGAACTTACACCACATATAGCTCGAACAGCCCGTTTTTGAGCCAAAAGTACCCTTTTTGAATCAGAAGAATTACCCCAAAAAATAATACCATACGACATAAGCGTATGAAAATATGCGAAGTAGACTACTTTTCGTGTTGAAGTGTCACTTATTTCAGATACTGTTCTAATGGTAAATAAAGCAGCATTTAGCTTCTGAACAAGATCCTGGACATGGGCTTTCCACAACAGCTTACTCTCTATCCGAACGCCTAGGAACTTGAACTGTTCCGTCTCGCTTATAATATGCCTATTCTGTCTGATCAAAATATCGGTTGTTGTTGACTTGTGAGTTAGAAACTGCAAAAACTGAGTCTTACTGTGATTTAGCATCAAATTATTTTCCACAAGCCACGAACTTATTTCATGAACTACATTATTTGTTACTGTTTCAATATTACACACAAGATCCTTCACTATCAAGCTGGTGTCATCAGCAAACAGCACCTTCGTTGCGCTATTAATGGAGATATCGTCTCCGCCAGCCGTAAAAGACGTTGTGTTGTTCCTGCACGGATGCCGCCATTTCACACATAAATCGACAGTAGCGCTCCCAGCGACGGATTCAGGAACTGAAACTCACCATCACGGAAACTTAATGTGTTTATCAACATGCTAAAAGCAAGACAACATAAACTGTTGCACAAGCAGAGCTGTAAAACTATCGTAGGTCATTGTAGACTATCAGAAGCAAGTGCAGGCTGCAGTAGTTTTCCTAGCACTTTGGTTAGTTAAGGTCGCACCTGCGTTACATATATGTTAGGTGTTTTACATACCTATCGGGTGTTACCTCATAACTGTCTCTCTCTTTACATAAGCGATCAGTGTCTTACTAGGAAGGTTGTCCAGAAAGTAATACACCGCATTTTTTTTTCGCAGCCGAAAACAATGTATGCGAAATGTTATGCATGTATTATCTGAAGTTTCCTGAGTGAGCGCGCCAGGTTTCCGTCACTTCCGACACATAGAGTAGCTGCAGGGCAGTTTTGAAATGGCGTCTGCAGGTGATGTACGTTACAAGCAACGTGCCGTCAATGAATTTCTCACTGCATAGAAAGAAACTGTGGGGAATATTCACAAACTCTTGTGCAAAGTGTATGGAGCATCTGCTGTCGATAGAAGAACAGTTAGTCGCTGGGCACGGAGGGTGAGGTCATCAGAAAGCGGTTTGGCGGAACTCCACGATTTGTAGCGGTCGGGCAGATCATTCACGGCTGTCACACCTGACATCTTGCAGCGAGCTGATGTCATTCTCGAGGATACAGGCACTACGACTCGGCAGTTGGTGCTGCATCTGTCAATCAGCAAAGGAAGTTCACACAGTGAAGCACTGGCCCCGCCACCAGGACAAGGATTGATACCTACAGGGCATACACGCACTTGTTTCGCGATGGAGGAAGGCCACAGAACGGGGTGGAGATTACGTGGAAAAATAGGGTGTGTAGATAAAACAATTCTTTCGTGTGTGTAATTCTCATTATGTTCAATAAAGAATTGTTGTAGAAAAAAAAGTCCGTCACTTTCTGGGCAACCCTCGTAGATTCGCTTATAAAGCGGAAGCAGTGAACCATCTAGAAAGTGAGTGAGGATGTATAAAGGCTTAGGCAACTCTGAACATTTTTGTTCTACATAGGTATCCTCTTGTCTGTTGCTTGAAAATGATCAGTGTTTATTAGCAAAATTGAAATTATCAATGTTTAATTCAGGATTTATTCGAAAATTCTTGACTGGTAGTGTGAAACATAGGAATTTTGTAGAAAAAATAAAGAAAACAATACAGATTTATCATATAGTACTTATTGTTGTGGTCTTCAGTCCAGAGACTGGTTTGATGCAGCTCTCCAAGCTACTCTACCCTGTGCAAGCGTCTTCATCTCCCAGTACCTACTGCAACCGACATCCTTCTGCATCTGCTTAGTGTATTCATCTCTTGGTCTCCCTCTACGATTGTCACCCTCAACGCTGCCCTCCAATACTAAACTGGTGATCCCTTGATGCCTCAGAACGTGTCCTACCAACCGATCCCTTCTTCTATTCAAGTTGTGTCACAAATTTCTCTTCCCCCTAATTCTATGCAGTACTTCCTCATTAGTTATGTGATCTACCCATCTAATCTTCAGCATTAGTCTGTAAAACCACATTTCGAAAGCTTCTATTCTCTTCTTGTCCAAACTATTTATCGTCCACGTTTCACTTTCATACATGGCCATACTCCATACAAATACTTTCAGGAACGACATCCTGACACTTAAATCTATACTCGATGTTAACAAATTTCTCTTCTTCAGAAACGCTTTCCTTTACATTGCCGGTCTACATTTTATATCCCATTTGGTACTAGAAAACACACTTTCCTCAACGAAAAGGTAAAATAGAGAAAATACCGCAAAACAACAGTATATGAAACATCGTGCAGTATTCCATCGACATTATATATAACATCTTTCTGTTATTCAAAAGCCGGCCGAAGTGGCCGTGCGGTTAAAGGCGCTGCAGTCTGGAACCGCAAGACCGCTACGGTCGCAGGTTCGAATCCTGCCTCGGGCATGGATGTTTGTGATGTCCTTAGGTTAGTTAGGTTTAACTAGTTCTAAGTTCTAGGGGACTAATGACCTCAGCAGTTGAGTCCCATAGTGCTCAGAGCCATTTGAACCATTTTGTTATTCAAAACTCTCGCATTTATCAATAATAACTGGAAACTCTTGCCTTTGATAATTATGAATAACGTTCTGTTGAGTGCAGAACAATATATATATATATATATATATATATATATATATATATATATATATATATATATATATATATATATATATGTGTGTGTGTGTGTATGTGTGTGCCTGTCATTTAAACTGCGATTGCATCAAAAGTAATTGCTTTGGTTGTATAAAAGCGCAGAAGTTACTCGATCAACTAGCTTTCATTACTTATAAAATACAGTTAATGTTCTGGAAAGATGTGAAATACGCAATGGACAAACACTGAATGATGTGTGGTTCTAATGATGCACGAAACAAACAACCAAACAAACAAAAAACAAAGAGAAGTTGTCGGCTCCCAGTGTCTCTCTCACACATTCATTTATGGTTCTTTGCCTATCAATACTGCCGGTAGTACTACCAATTGCACCTCATTTACATCTGCTGAACAGTAGTTGTGATAAAGAATACAACTCTAGGCATAAGTAATGGAATCGTGCTCAACATTCTCGGACAACCTGTTTACTTGCTCGTTGGCATTCTATTTCCTTTGCGTACTGTAGTGTGTTTGACTCGAGGGGAAGGAGCACTGGACAGGCGTCTTGGGAGCCACGGCTTTGTGGAGCGCGCCGGAGCTTGGCTAATGCAGCGCTAATGAGGCGTTATTTTTAGCGTGCGGCCAGCACCCAAGCATCCCTCAATGGGCTGCCCGCGCCATTTGTTTGCCCGGCGCCTCTGTTAAGTCACTCTAATTACGGGCAGCGCAGGGGACCAGCGGGGCCCTGACCTCGGGTGTGCAAGTCACTTTCTCATCTCGGTTCACGGTCACTGCGATCTGGCAGGAGGCCCAGTTCGCGCCGGCCTTAGCGCTCGCTGCAAACGCTGCACTGGTCGTCGCGCTATTTGATGTGCGTGCATCGTCTGTCACCTTACTCGGTCGCTTCCCATTACGCATACTGCAATAAAACACTGCTCTGCAAAACTTAAAGACGGGATACACTATTGGCCATTAATATTGCTACACCAAGAAGAAATGCAGATGCTACACGGGCATTCATTGGACAAATATATTGTGCTAGAACTGACATGTGATTACATTTTCACGCATTTTCGGTGCATAGATCCTGAGGAATCAGTACCCAGAACAACCACCTCTGGCCGTAATAGCGGCCTTGATACGCCTGGGCATTGAGTCGAACAGAGCTTAGATGGCGTGTACATGTACAGCTGCCCATGCAGCTTCAACACGATACCACGGTTGATCAAGAGTACTCACTGGCATATTGTGACGAGCCACTTGCTCGGCCACCATTGTCCAGACGTTTTCAGTTGGTGAGAGATCTGGAGAATGTGCTGGCCAGGGCAGCAGTCGAACATTTTCTGTATCCAGAAAGGCCCGTACAGGAGCTGCAACATGCGGTCGCGCATTATCCTGCTGAAATGTAGGGTTTCGCAGGGATCGAATGAAGGGTACAGCCACGGGTCGTAACACATCTGAAATGTAACGTCCACTGTTCAAAGTGCCGTCAATGCGAACAAGAGGTGACCGAGACGTGTACCCAATGGCACCCCATACCATCACGCCTGGTGATACGAAAGTATGGCGATGACGAATACACGCTTCCAATGTGAGTTCATCGTGATGTCGCCAAACACGGATGCGACCATCGTGATGCTGTAAATGGAACCTGGATTCATCCGAAATAATGACGCTTTGCCATTCGTGCATCCAGGTTCGTCGTTGAGTATACTATCACAGGCGCTCATGTCTGTGATGCAACGTCAAGGGTAACCGCAACCATGGTCTCCGAGCTGATAGTCCCTGCTCCTGCAAACGTCGTCGAACTGTTCGTGCAGATGGTTGTTCTCTTGCAAACGTCCCAATCAGGGATCCAGACGTGGCTGCACGATCCGTTACAGCCATGCGGATAAGATGCCTGTCATCTCGGCTGCTAGTGATACGAGGCCGTTGGGATCCAGCGCAGCGTTCCGTATTACCCTCCTGAACCCACCGATTCCATGTTCTGCTAACAGTCATTGGATCTCGACCAACGGGAGCAGCAATATCGCGATACGATAAACCGCAATCGCGATAGGCTACAATCCGACCTTTATCAAAGTCGGAAACGTGATGGCACGCATTTGTCCACCTTACACGAGGTATCACAACAACGTTTCACCAGGCAACGCCAGTCAACTGCTGTTTGTGTATGAGAAATCGGTTGCATTCTTTCCTCATGTCAACACGTTGCAGGTGTCGTCACCGGCGCCAACCTTGTGCAAATGCTGTGAATTGCTAATCATTTGCATATCACAGCATCTTCTTCCTGTTGGTTAAATTTCGCGTCTGTAGCACGTCATCTTCGCGGTGTAGCAATTTTAATGGCAAGTAGTGTAGGTAAAGTAACATAAAGTATTAACACCTTGGTGGAAATTAATGAAATTGCGAGAGCATGTTTCCAGAGTTCTCTCAGTGAAACACAGACAGTTGGACGTCACGTGGCGTGAAGTCAGAGTGACTATGGTCCCACGTAAGCTGGCCGCGCAACTCGAGGCAGCTGAAGGAACGGGAGAATGACGGTGTGTGGCAATCAGCGGTGTACTGTAGTGGCGTCACGAGGACAACATCTGGACGATCTCACACGGGTAACAGTCATCGGAAAACCGGAAGAAGAGGGAAGTCTGGCCGGTGTAGGCCATGAGTTTTAGTATTTCAGTTCCTTTTACAAATTGACGCCTTCGGTCAAGGACGTCATGTCCAAGTCTGCTGTCAATGCTATCCTTTCTGCGACATTTTCCGTTCTGACTACCACGTTACGCTACAATGTAGTCCAAACTAGTTGTAAAGGAAAATCCATTGTCCATCCCTGCCGTACGAGATTAAATGTTCGAAAATTGGATTTAAAAAAAAAATCATTCCCCAGGGATATTACAATCATTTTCAAACTATTTGTATCCTTTGTTATCCAATTTCAGTAATTTCTTAATATGTATTAATACACCTTCATTTACTTGGTTCTAGAGATTCAAAATATTACCTGTACATTAATACTGATAGTTCGTTACATACATTTTTGTCAAAAAGTTTTGTCGTTTTTATGGTGTTTATATTACGTTAAATGAAGCTGTTACGCAACAGCCCGAAGAAACTTGTGGGCTCTACTCCTCGCGGAAGTGAGGCAACTTTCAAGGCTAGAGCCGGTGTTAGATGGAATTAGGGTGGAGTCTGCTGATGGACACGAACTTGCTGTCTGTTACCCATAAACTGTACATAGAAAGCTTCGCTTCTGAAAAGAATGATGAAAATAACGCTCAGAGGAAAAACAAAGTCAGTGCAGGCAGTGACCATTATAATTCCCTTGAACCTCACAGAGATTCGTCGTTAAGCGCTGTCCTGTACTAGCCAGCATTCTCTTTGCTTTCTCCCATCAACTGAGACACTGAACCAGTTGTTTTTTACATGTAATGGAGAACAACGAGAGAAGGAAATTTACACAATACAGAGGTTTCAGACATCCCACCTAAATAAAACAAGCCTACAGTTATTAAAAAAGAAGGAAATTTTCATACTGATCACCTCCGCTTATTTACATTTATTAAGATTGCGAACAGGAACACAGTGGGGGGGGGGGGGGGGGGGGGACAGGGACAATGGTAGATTACACAATCAAACTAACTTTATTTTCACGACTTATTTGTGTGAATAGCCGTAGTGCCTTAGGAAATCGGAGTGAACGTATTGAAAATGAGTAGTACATTATGTGTTTCAGTCTCAGTTGGCTATGTCAGTGATAGGGTTGTGGCGAGAAACGGAGCCGTCAGGAATAGAGCTCCAAACAATGCTCTCTACCTGTTGGTTCTCACAGGGACAATACAAGTGCAATTTTTTTCAAGAAGTGGCTTTTTAACAGTAGCCTTCAACCCAATACCAGAGTCTAATATTGCGAACTATTAAATATTTTATGACGCATAATTTTTTTTGGCGATTGCTGTGGCTGCATCTAAAAGTACATTAATTTGTAAATTGAAAGTCAGAATGACCAAACGTACGCATGGTCCTAATTTTCTAGAATCGATAGAATCACAAAATACATTTTAACGTGGAATCCGGACACGATACAGTTTAACATTTTTCACGTGTTCTAAATGCGTGAATCACATTCAGTGTTGAGGAAATTCTACCCCTGTCGGGAAGCAGAGTCTGATGCTTTATTGTTCGTGCAAAGTTCAGAACACCGTTGTAATTAAACTGTGCTGTTGATTACTTTGCGTTGTACTGTGGCCAGCTATACGATCTAACATTTTTCTTTACACTTTGTAGTGACCAGCGAGGAAGCTGATATAATGGCTACAGTCTGCGCAGGACTCATTCAAATTATTTAGGCCAAGTCAAATTACATTTCTTTCCCAATTCTTTCAAGAAAGATCGTATTTTTTATCTAAGAACTAATCATCGACGGTATGTCAAACCATAACCAAAAAGATGTAAGTATACATTTAAGTGCAAATATAGTGCTGTTGCGTTGCGACCAGCCTCATGGATCTTCCGATGTTACCCGCTAACTCAGGCCCTAAAACACCTGAAACACTCCCTTGGGGTACTCCCGAAATTGCCTCTAAGTCTGTCGATTTCACCACGTTAAGAACAACGTGTTCCTTCAGTCTGACAGGAAATCCTGAATACAGTAATAAATCTGGAAAGCTGCCATTTTGTTCACTAGACGAGTGCGGAACTGCATCTAACGTCTTGCGGAAGTCTATTGACACAGCGCGAAACCGGGCTCCTTTGGCTACAGTATTCTGATTTTCATGGTTGATCAGAGCGAATCGTATGGCAGTAAGAAGGCAACACGTGCAAGTGCAGCAGCCATACGAGGAATTGCTATGGAACTTTCCATTCTGAACGAACAACAGCTGTTGTGTTCTTCACTAGCATACGTCCTTTCATTTACTCTAGCCCAGGGATCCCCAAACTATTTTAGACAAGTGGCCCCTTTTCCAAAACGAACTGTTACCTCAGACCCCCATGGCCAAATTACCTACTTTTAAGATCAACCCCCTTATTCATAATGGTCCGCTAACTTAAAACAGCTGCTACAGAGTGTTATTTTTCATTCTGACAGGTCAATAGAAGAAGACAGAGTGAGAATTAGCAATGCTTTAAGTTAGCAGACTATTATGAATAAGGGGGCCTATCTTTAGTTTTTTCCTATTGATACAAAATACCTAGGTGCTAAGGTACCAATTGAAAAACTTTGCACTTGGTTAAGTGAGTAAAGTTGACTTCATTTTCTCATCAAAATGTAACAAAATAAAAAGACATACAATTCAGTAAACATCAAGTTTAATTTATAATGATTATTACAAATTAAGTACTTAAAGAATCTTAAGTAGGTAGGAAATTATATTTAAAAAAGTATTAATTCGCAAAGAGAAAATAAAACATTCAGTGTGATGGATGAACATGGTGACTATCTACCAATCTAGCTACATCCGGTTCAATATCGGTGAGTTGCAGCCTTAAATCTCCACGTTCGTTGATTTTCAAACGGTTTCTTTGTTTCGTCAAAATGTTTGTTGCCACACTGAAGCTTTTTTCAACTAGGTATGATGATGGAAAAGCGATAAGGTATTTTTCAGCAATGTTCCACAATGTAGGATACTGTGTTTCAATGTTGCGTTGCAACCGCGCGACTACTACGGTCTCAGGTTCGAATCCTGCCTCGGGCATGGATGTGTGTGATGTCCTTAGGTTCGTTAGGTTTAAGTAGTTCTAAGTTCTAGGGGACTGATGACCACAGATGTTAAGTCCCATAGTGCTCAGAGCCATTTGAACCATTTTGTTGCGTTGCAACCAGAACTTAAATAAGAACATGTGTTAATTTAATAGGGGTCGATTTTTAGACCTCGTCGACCCCCAAAACCAGTTTTCGTTTATGTCGACCCCTAGGAAACCGTTATCGACCCCAAGGGGTCGATATCGACCACTTTGGGAATCCCTGCTCTAGCCGAACATTTACCGTACATTTAAATTTTGCCAAAAGACGTTCATCCGCGAAGATTGATCTCGCCTTCCTCGACCTGTGCAGAACACAGTACCCACTTTAGCGACGTCACTTTTCACCGCTGGAAAATACCCGCGTGCTGCAGCAACGAGAGGATCGCCTGTCTCGTAAATCACTCTTCCCGTTACGCCTTACGGCGCAACAACGCGGCTGGCAAGCTGTCCTAGTTCATTGTCAATGCTCTTCGATGTGAAAGCTGAATGTTGACACGAATTTCCGTCGTTAGTGCTGAATTACCAACAGGCACATTGACGTTTGTACATCAGAGCAACTTCTGCCTCCTCCTGCCTAATGGCACCATCGCTAATACCCTTCCCATCGATAGTCCTCGCCGCTGCGTCCCTCAGCAGACAGCGGTACTACTGAAATATCTGCTGTTTGAGCTTCGTTATTGACCCACTATTGTCCCTCAGTACACATGCAAGGGTATGCTCGCTCTGCTTTTCTCTGCATATCGCTTAACATCCGTCATTTACATGCAATATCTGGCATAAGATAATGAACTATTGTGGTAACTACTTGCAAATATCTCTTGTGGTTGACAGACAGCAGAATTATACAGTAAAAAGTACACTACGGCCAAATTCCACTTCGTGATCCGATCGATCCTAGAAAATTAAGACCATGTCTACACTACTGGCCATTCAAATTGCTACACCGCGAAGATGACGTGCTACAGACGCGACATTTAACCGACGGGAAGAAGATGCTGTGATATGCAAATGATTAGCTTTTCAGAGCATTCACACTAGGTTGGAGCCGGTGGCGACACCTACAACGTGCTGACACGAGGAAAGTTTCCAACCGATTTCACCATGCACAAACAGCAGTTGACCAGCGTTGCCTGGTGAAACGTTGTTGTGATGCCTCGTGTAAGGAGGAGAAATGCCTACCATCACGTTTCCGACTTTGATTAAGGTCGGATTGTAGCCTATCGCGAATGCAGTTTGTCGTACCGTGACATTTCTGCTCCCGTTGGTCGAGATCCAATGACTGTTAGCAGAATATGGAATCGGTGGATTCAGGAGAGTAATATGGAACGCCGTGCTGGATCCCAACGGCCTCGTATCACGAGCAGTCGAGATGATAGGCATCTTATCCGCATGGCTGTAACGTATCGTGCAGCCACGCCTCGGTCTCTGAGTCAGCAGATGGGGACGTTTGCAAGACAACAACCATCTGCACGAACAGTTCGACGACGTTTGCAGCAGCATGGACTATCAGCTCGGAGACCATGGCTGCGGTTACCCTTGACGCTGCATCACAGACAGGAGCGCCTGCGATGGTGTACTCAACGACGAACCTGGGTGCACGAAAGGCAAAAGGTAATTTTCTCGGATGAATTCAGGTTCTGTTACAGCATCATGATGGTCGCATCCGTGTTTGGCCACATGGCGGTGACCGCACATTGGAAGCATGTATTCGTCATCGCCATACTGGCGTATCACCCGGCGTGATTGTATGGGGTGCCATTGGTTACACGTCTAGGTCACCTCTTGTTCGCACTGGCGGCACTTTGAACAGTGGACTTTACATTTCAGATGTGTTACGACCCGTGGTTCTACCCTTCATTCGATCCCTGCGAAACCCTACGTTTCAGCAGGATAATGCACGACCGTATGTTGCGGGTCCTGGATACAGAAATTATTCGACTGCTGCCCTGACCAGCAAATTCTCCAGATCTCTCACCAATTGAAAACGTCTGGTCAATGGTGGCCGAGCAACTGGCTCGTCACAATACGCCAGTCACTACTCTTGATGAACTGTGGTATCGTGTTGAAGCTGCATGGGCAGCTGTACCTGTACACGCCATCCAAGCTCTGTTTGACTCAATGCCCAGGCGTATCAAGGCCGTTATTACGGCCAGAGGTGGTTGCTCTGGGTACTGATTTCTCAGGATCTATGCACCCAAATT
This sequence comes from Schistocerca serialis cubense, assembly GCF_023864345.2. NCBI lineage: Eukaryota > Metazoa > Arthropoda > Insecta > Orthoptera > Acrididae > Schistocerca > Schistocerca serialis. Next base: position 74,157,127 of record NC_064642.1, on the reverse strand, counting down.
GCGTGAAAATGTAATCACATGTCAGTTCTAGTACAATATATTTGTTCAGTGAATACCTGTTTATCGTCTCCATGTCTTCTTGGTGTAGCAATTTTAATGGCCAGTAGTGTATATTTTGTCGTCCTGGTCTTTGATCTACAAATTAACGTGCTTTAGAAGTAGCCACAGCAATTTCTATAAAAAATTATGCACCATAAAGTATTTAATAGTTCGCAATATTACATTTTGGAACTAGGTCGAAAGGCTGCTGCTAAGCAACCATTTCTTAAAACAAATTGCACTTGTATTGTCCCTGTGAGAATCAACAGGCAAAGAGCGTGGTTTGTGTGGTGTCACCGCCAGACACCACACTTGCTAGGTGGTAGCCTTTAAATCGGCCGCGGTCCGTTAGTATACGTCGGATCCGCGTGTCGCCACTGTCAGTGATTGCAGACCGAGCGCCGCCACACGGCAGGTCTAGAGAGACGTCCTAGCACTCGCCCCAGTTGCACAGCCGACTTTGCTAGCGATGGTTCACTGACAAAATACGCTCTCATTTGCCGAGACGATAGTTAGCATAGCCTTCAGCTACGTCATTTGCTACGACCTAGCAAGGCGCCATTATCATTTGCTATTTATCTTGTGATGCATGTACCGTCAGAGCGATGTTCACCAATTATGGATTAAAGTTAAGTATTCCAGAAGCTACGTACCTTATTTACTAGACTGAACTCCTATAAATGTTCCAGACCTCACGCCAGCTTGCGTGAGCTTAAACGCGTGCCTTTCGGCTTCCTCATAGTGGCTTGGTTGTCTTGCCAAGTCATAACAGTTTGGACTTTTATTCCCGAGGGTTCCGTATTACTGGCCCTATTACTGACATAGCCACCTGAGGCTGAAACACATAATGTACTCATTTTGCAACACGTTCACTCTGATTTCCTAAGGCACTATGGCTATTCACACAAATAAGTCGTGAAAATAAAGTTGGTTTGACTGTGTAATCTACCACTGTCCCTGACCCTCGCACTGTGTTCCTGTTCATGATCTTAATAAATGCAAATAAACAGACATGATCAATATGAATTTCTGTCTTTCTTGGTAACTGGATTCTTGTTGTAATTATGTGGGATGTCTGAAACCTGTGTGTTGTGTAACGCCACTTCTCTCATTTCTCTCCTGTACAGAACTTGAACAGGTTTCAACTGTAATGTCAGTTTTTTGCAAAGCATTTATAATTATTGAAGAACGGGAAGGGAAACATATATTTTTATATTTTACTTAACTTTTTGATCGACGCTCTCGATGATTGTTGGTAGTAATCATTCCATTAGGTCGACGGGTTCCTTGCTTTTAGCATACCACACACACACACACACACACACACACATATATATATATATATATATATATATATATATATATATATATATATATATATATGAAGGCGAGGGCGGCCAATGATCCCTTCGGTGCAGATGCACACCAGGCTCGAACACATGGAAATCGGCGAAAAGCCGCGAGTAACGTGTGTAATGGGTAAGGGATACTGCATTAGTAGTGTATGGATAAGTTGAGAATTTAAGTCTGACGTGAGGCATGCAGTTGCGATGGTCACAGTGTTTGGATGGCACCGTCGTCAGCGCATTTGCCAAATGAGCAAGCGACCTGCGTTCGAATCTCAGACCGAAACAAATTTTTCAACTTTCCTCATTGATATGAATCAATAGACAGTCGCTGCCAATGTCTATAATTACTTTGTGTCTTTCTGACTTTCAGTCATATTTAACTTCTTGGTCAAACAACACCTCTGCATTCTAGCAAAACTTAGCACTCTACTTGCTCACCCATAACTTTTCCCGCCGCTTGCCACGATACGTGTTACAACCATCTCTGCCAAAACTCTCGATACAAAGTATGTCAAAGATATCACTTACACACCAAGTTAGTGGAGTACGATGTTTTTGAGTTGACAAATAATAGTAAGAATTATCACTTTAAGTCTCTTTTTTTATATATCTGTTACAATAACACGGTTTTATCAAAAAAATTAATTTTATAAAATGAAATAATTATTGCGAAACATATTAATTCTGTAATGTAGGTGTTGTAATGAAATAAAAATTACTAATGTTTGCTTTTAGATGCGACAAGATAACATGAATAATCGTTACCTATACAATTATTTTGTCTGCATTTCTGAGTTCTAGAATGATTTATTGTATTTATCAATACCGGCTGCGACAGGAGATGAAGAGCCCAATACCCGGTGGAACATACTCCCTTACCTTAAAAATATTACCCTTGTCATTTTTTTGTCCTGCTATAGTGAAGGTAGGCGTAGTTCCTAATTTATTTGCGCTGTTATTCTCTGTTCATCGCATGTGCTTGAGAGTGCACATACTTTGCTCAAGTCAGTGCAACGACCATTGCCGTCTTCCTGCTTTTTTTCCGACAGCACCAGTACTTCCTCTCACACGTTCTCTATCCGGCATCGGAAATGTGGAGTAGGGAACCACTCCCACTCCACGCCGAGCACAGCACAGCTTGAGTGCAGCGTCTGTTGTTGAAAGACGGGATTGAGATCATAACATTTTTTTCCCCCTCACATCGCTTTAGCAGCCCTCCGTGTCGATATTCGCGCAGTTTGCCGGGAGATTGGCTGTTAAGGTGGAGCGGGCGGCGACCGGAGAGGGTGATCGGCGGGCAGCGTGCCTTATCTCGCCCTCGGGCCCTCTTCCCCTCCCCCCCCCCTCCATCACCCCCCCCCCCCCCCCCGCACCACCGCACCATTACAGGTCTGGTTGCTGGGCCCTGCGACCGCGTACTGCCTGACAACGCCTGCCTCTGCGACGCAAAGCTGTCGTACCGCACGTAATAGCCATAACTCGAAAGATGGTATTTATTTCTTTGTTACAATAACAAGTTTTTCAAAGCGTGTTGTTACGATGGCGTAACTGGGAACAGTCTGCACTGTAGATCCTATTGCAGAATGTGTCTTATCTGGGCACTGTAAGGGGTACGTAGCTCGTTGGCTGATGCAAGCTTTTTATGCTGGAATTCTCAGCACCCTACGTGATGTTATACTCTGCATATCTACAGAGTGCGGCGCCTAAATCCAGACAAATGAAACTTTAAGCAAATTTATTAAAATAAAATACAAGTGAAAATGAAAATCCTTTTATACAGGGTGGTCGGAAATTCCCGTTACAGACTTCTAGGACTTGTAGAGGGAAGTGAGTACATCGTATTTTGAATAGAAACCCATGTCCGGAAACGTCACCCAACGAGACTACAGAGCGTCAGAGCTATAGCCGCGGGCGTCTGTAAATGTACATATACACGGGGTGATTCCGTGATGATTTTACAGACTTTCTAGGGTGATGGAGAACGATAAATGTATTAATTTGAAGTAAGGATCCCTGTACCGGAAACGAACGAGTCGAAAGTTATAAACGAAAACCGTTCTGATACCTCTGACAGTTGAATACATGTACCGGTTCTTGTGTTGCGAAGAGTTTAGGACTGGTAACTTTCTGTGGTGGTAGTGTGGACAGAAACGAGAAAAAATGTCCAATAAACGTGGACTCTAAATTGCATACCTGAGGAGCTATGACCATTCGTTCATCTTGACTAACGTGAAACACATCTCCTCTATTGAGCAAGTGTTCGTAACTGTTAAGGTACGCACTTTAGAGCCCGCGTTTATTGGACATTTTTTCTTGTTTTTGTCCATACTACCTCCTCTGAAAGTTAACAAACCTACACTCTGCGCAACACAAGAACCGGTACATGTATTCAACTATCAGAGGTATCAGAACGGTTTTCGTTTATCACTTTCGACTCGTTCGTTTCCGGTACAGGGATCCTTACTTCAAATTAACACATTTATCGTTCTCCATCATCCTAGAAAGACTGTAAAATCATCACGGAATCACCCCGTGTATATGTACATTTACAGACGCCTGGGCCTTTAACTTTGACGCTCTTTAGTCTCGTTGGGTGACGTTTCCGGACATGGGTTCCTATTCGGAATGCGATGTACTCACTCCCCTCTACAAGCCCTAAAAGTCTGTAACGGGAATTTATGACCACCCTGTATGTAAGTAGTGGCATCTTTCAAGAGTAACATTACTCGATGTAACCGCCTTCAGTCGCAATGACCGCCTCCAATCTTGTCCTGATGCGATGGCACGCATTCTTTAAAACAGCGCTGTCCACAGTCGCGAATGCTGGTTCGATAGCGGTGCGTAGATATGTGAAATTAGCCGAGGGGGTTCAGATCCTTTGATTAGAACATGTGAACGTTATCCGAGAGCCAGTTTTGGGCTAAATGGTTCGCTGACATTTAATACTGACGCCAGTGTCCTCAGCGATTGCCCCGGGTCCTCCGAAATCAGCACCTGAGCCTTTTCGGTGACTGCCGCAGTTCGTGACACACGTTTCCTCGAATGAGGTGTAACGTATTATTATCTTTACGACGTTTCTCATCGAGCCATATACGTTATCTCGCATTTCTAGCCGCTTCTCTCACACAAATTATGATAAAAATTGAGGGTCGCCACCAGCCCAACCCCTCCCTAACCATTTAGAAAAAACGGAGCTGGAAAATTATTAGTTTAATTACTTTAATGATTTAATTACAAATATGTAAATTAATTTAAGTAGCCAGATAAATGGCACTCTATGTCGTGCATGAAGCAACTTGATTAATTCAGGATTGGAAATCGGAGTAAGTGGGTAAGATCAACACCACAGAATTTATCTTTCACGTAGATTATTTATTGTACCTAAGTAATTGGTTGCACATCCTAACTACACGTAACTGGTGCGTGACTAGGAATATTTAAGTAATAACTACGTGAGAATGTAACAGCACAATTTAACTACAGCAAGAAGAAACACAGAAAACGGGGGTGGGAGATAATGATACTCTCATCTCCTTTGCATTCATACCTTAAAAATATCTCAGTGAGATTCGCATTACGATTCTACGCATGCACTATTCTGGACAGAGGTTTAACCAATGCACGAGGTTGTACGATAATTATTCAACATACTACCTGCATCTGCTGGTTGCAAACGGCCAAACTAGAGCACGTGGTGCATTCCGAATCAAACTGTTGTGCTGCTTTGTAGAAAGCGCAGGAAAGAGCAGATATTCTTGCAGAAATTATAGCTCATTAAACAAGCAAACTGTTTAAATAAAGCCTACTGCGGCGCCGTGGTGGACCAGAAGAGTCATTGATTACCAAACACGTGGCACAAAATCGACACACAAAGACAAAAGTAACTTCCACAAAATATAAGATTAAAAATCATACTCGCTTCGACACAGTATTACACTCACGTACGGTTGGAGTGATCCTAACCAGCATTTCCTTATCAGATTTACCGTTTGAAATTCTACTTCATCGTTGTTCAAAATGAACAAAGTAAATGTTCCTAATGAACCTACATAAATAAAAGGGAGATCTCTAGTTTAATATGGAATCTGAACTATGTGTCTTCCTGGCGAACCTACACCTCATTGAGAGGTCAAGTCTAGTTTAAAGGCAGACTGAAATATTTGGTGGTCCGACTGAGATTCCATCCCGCGACTTTCGGTTACCACCTGGCCTGGCTTCTGCGACGATGATACCAGCTGGTTTTGGCCTTATAGCCATATTATTTAGTCTCGGGATTCCTCTAGTATTCCGAATGCTTCCTTGTTTCGGCGATAAAAGCCAGGAATCGGATGTAGGCAACGCACGGGGCTCTGGAAAATTTCGCCTCGCGGCAGATGATTCTCGCGGGCGCAGATATCAATCGCGCTTTTTGAGTGCGCTGGCGACGTTTAAAAATCCGATAACGGCGTTGGCAGTTGTAATAAACAAAACGCCGGGACAAAAGCCAAAAAGGCGAAAAGTGTGTGTGTCGCTTGTGACAGCAGGTCGATGGAGCTGGCGATGACAGGCGGCTGCTACACGCCGCTCCTAGACCCATTCGATGCCGGCTCGACGGATCCACGGGGCTTCCGTTTAGTAAACGATCCGCCAGTGCAGGAATACTGCATTTCTTCTTTCCAGCCGTTTGCCCGCAACTCAGTCAGGTCCCGATATTAACATGCGCGGAGATAGCGACACGGTCAAGGTATAGTCGCTGGTGCTTCTTGGTATCGAGCACTTTCATCTCGATACCAGTACTCTCTTACTCCATACTTTTCAACTGACACTTTTACTCATATCAGCACTTCATAGCAGATGTCGTACCGAGTGATCCTGGTTTTAATTTGATTTGATTTAATTTGTGCAGAGAGACAAAACAACAGTAGTCTTAGCCCAGTATTGCACGCATTGAAATTGGAAAATTGGAAATTTGTGTTAAATTCCTATGGGACCAAACTGCTGAGGTCATCGGTACCTAGTCTTACACAATATTTAATCTAACTTTAACTTACGCTAAGGACAAGACACCCACCCATGCCCGAAGGAGGACTTGAGCCTCCGACGGGGGCAGCCGCGAGAAACCGTGGCAAGGCGCCCTAGACCGCACGGCTACCACCGCGGCGCACACATCGAAAATAAGTTTATTGTGCGGTTTTCCTTCCTGCGATTATAGGAAGGCCAAACAATACCTTTAAAGAGTTGCAGGAATCGCTTTAATATTTATTAGACACGATCTATTCAGGACTTAATGACCCGAATATTCTGCGTCTTTTGATTTCCAAGGCTTTGCATTGGAAGATGCTCTGTGGTTTCATCTTCCTCCCCACACAGTCTACCCTTAGAGGCTTCTTTCGCTATACCCACACGTGTAGGTGTTTCTTAAAGTTCCCTAGGCCAGTAATTAGTCCTACCATGGGTTTAATCTGTTTCTTATTCAAGTCCTTCAAGCTTCTCTTGAAACATGGATTTGGCATCATTTATTTTTGTTTTTGGATCATAGTTCAATTACAATTAAAAATACTCCTATCGTAGGACAAAGAAGGAGAATATGTCCTGGCCAGAGTTATGAATGTGGAAGAAGCTGGCAGCTGCAGGAACATTTAAATCAAAACATCTTGACACACTCGAGCTTTTTTACTTGTTAGTATTAGTACCAATGTCAATAAAGCATCGTGTCAAGTAAAGTAACATGATACATGATGTCATGTCGTATAAAATGGCATATGCCATCATTCCATCCAACATAGCATTTGTCATGTAGTTTAATATGACACAACGTGTCGTTAAAGTTTGGGATGCATTCAACCCCACTCTGTGATACTTCCTGTTACAGATACACCCCCACCCTCGAAGACTTGCTATTGTAGATGCATCCCACTCTCTAGAAACACATAAATTCCTGTTTATTTGTTCTTACACGCTCCACCGTACACGTAACAGAGATGAGACGGTGGGTCTAACAGACGGTGAATCTAACAGAGCTCACTTCACTGGAGAAGTACGGTTAAGTCGTAAAAAAGCGCGATCCTGTCAAAATGTTTTGATTTAAATTTGGTTGAAGCTGCTAGATAATTCAAAAAACTAGTTCCCTTCTTCTAGATCCCTAACACTACCCAGGACACATTCGCTTTTTTTGTGCTACGATACCAGCATTTTTCATTCTCGTTCCCAACCTTTACTGTACCATAATTTTGTCATCACTCGAACGACGGCTGCGGTATACGCTTTTTTATTGTCTTTCGAACTATTTTGGTTATATCGTGGCAATGGATAAAGCTTGGACAAAACAACAGATCGACCATTAATAATTTCTACCTTCGTAGAAAATTTGAACCGATTCGCGCAAGTTGGAAATACAGAAGTGGCGTGCATAAAAAAAAAATCACAAAAGACCTGTTCTGTGCTCGTAAAATGCGAATGAAGAAGCTAATTGTTTGAAAGCAAGTTTTCAGTTTTATCGCGTGAATGCATCGCTTATTTATGTGATTCACTTTAAACCATTCAACTAAGAACGAATTTTACGAGCTACAATTCGCCTGAATTTAAGCCACAGTTTCTCCACAACGAATAAAGATTAATGGTTAAAAAGATTTCTTTTGACTTTATCCATTCATCTACACTCGTCGCAAGTTTGAAGCGATTCATACAAGTTTAAAATATAGATAGCTAGAATATTTGCATATGTTGACTGATTCCATTTGTGGCTCATCATAGTCGTAGGATATTACTTTGCTATGCTTAGCGTTGTGCAAAATTTTACATGTTTCACATTTAAGGCAAATTGGGTAACTGAGCAACCCCTCGGAAACCATATCAAGATCTGTCTGGATATTCACCTAGTTTTTTTGACATAGGACGTGATTACAGATAACTGCATTACCTGAGAAAAAACTGGGGCTACTATTAATATTTTCTACAAGGTCATTGATATACAATATGAATAGTAATGATCCCAGTACGCTTCTCTGATGCACGCATAAGTTATTTCTTTTGGCGATGACTTTACATCCATGATAACATTCTCCCAGCCAGGAAATCGTCAGTGCAGTAAAAAATTTTGTGTGTTACTCCTTCCCATAGAAGATTCGTTAACAATTGTTGGTGAGACATAGAGTGACATGCGTTTGGGAAATGAAGGACTGCTACATCCACTTGATTGTCTTGATGTGTGGCTTTCAGGATGTCAAGTGAGAAAAGCGCCAGTTCGATGACCGTTGTTTTCGGTGCTCCAGGTACGATACATATATGATCTCAGAGATCCTCTGCAAAAGACATAAGAAGGCCAGCAACTAGTGCAGAATGCTTACACAATTATTGTCAGTCAGTCGAGTCGCGTGAGATTAAGCCATTCTCTGGATTCATTTTTATATTATGTTTTTGTTTACTACAATGGTGTCTGTTGTCATTTATGTTACTTTGAGATGAAGCTTTCTGAGCATATTAAAAAGTACACTATCAGGGAGTGAAAAAATAAGAACAGGACAGTAATGAGCAAAACGTGAAAGTTGCAGGATGTCGATAGAGCAGTTTGCAAGGTGTGTGGGTATCGGTGAAAGAAATGTCACCGCTCGTTAGCGACGGAAATTTCTTAATTCTTGGAGCTCAAATGCAAACAGCTGCCCACTGGGGAGCCTGGGAGTCTGGGTGCAGTGAAAGGGAAACCTTTACAGTACGACTGTGCGTCAGAGTCACGTAGCAGGGAGAGGACTGCACTAATGATGAATTAAAATGCGTCACGGGTTGTGTGATGCCTAGGCAGCTAGCTTTTGCGTTCAAATGCCACGCTTGCACTTATTTACACGGGAATTCGGAGCCGCCTATTATGCAGACCTGTCCTTTTTAATACCTAGCAGCTTTGTGGCATAATCTGTGGATAGTTCCATTAAGGTCTGTAAAATGAAAACGACTTTTAAGTAATACTTATTGTGACGAAATTAGGTTTAAAAATATCTATTGTGATTACTAACTGGCTCTCTAGAATGTTAGGTTCTCTAGGAATGTCTTTACATTATTATGTAGCTTGTCACTCCAAAGAAATGATATTTTTGCAAGTCTGGTTGAAGAGTAACAAGCTTATAAACGTACCTTTATTTCACGGTTCTAGTTTGCGACTACTTACAGTTACTTTCGTAGTATGTGTCTTTATCTGCATGCTCATCTCTTGTGCCAATACACTCACAAACATGTTACAATTTTTTGAGGAACTACACTTGCAAGCTACACTTTTTTGAACTACGTAAAACACAATGGTTTTATTGTTCTTGTGTGTTTCGTCCCCGACCATTATGTTTGTTGAAGTTCAAAAAAGTGCAAGTTCTGATTTTAGTTCACGGAAAATATGTACCTTGATTGTTGTTGTATTTCCACAAAAGATTAGCTTGCATGTGAGGAAAGACATTACGAAAATAAATGTGAATAACCGTAAAATATAGTCGTGAAATATATTGGTGAAACAATTTACGTTTCAAGATTGACTGATTTCTTAACTCGCCAACCATCCCCAAAGAAACATCATTTCGTTGCAGATTTTAAGCTCTACAATAATGTAATGAACAGAACAGATCATTCTAGAGAATAAGGTAATAATCACAATATACAAACAATTTTTCAGGCAAAATTTCGTCACAATAATTATTACTTAAAAAGTTTTCGTAGTGCGAAACTGAATAAAAGTATCCACTGACGGTGGCACAAAGGCGTTCGTCAGTAAAAAGTAGAGCGGATGAAACAGTCCCTGGGTATACTTCAGCCCACTATAAACCGGCAGCGCACCTCTGGGCTGTTCGATCAACAGATGCCCCGGGTGAACACAAAAGAAGTAGATATTTGAGTAATAGGTTGATCTGAATTTCCGTAATTTAGTCTTCAAACACGGTTGCAGTTAAAGCTTCAAAAACACAATCATACAGGGGGTGGACCAAAATATGTAAACACTACAAACTCAACACGTTACCACGCTCAGTACGGTGTAGGCAACCCGACGGCATTCAAAACAGCTTCCAGTCGTCTCGGAAGGGATAAATACAGGTCCCGTATGGTTTTCAAGGAAATCTTATTACCACTCTTTCTGCAAAATATTGGCAAGTTCAGGTAACGGCGATGGAGATGGATGGCTACACGCTCCTTCCTCTCCAAAGTGGACCATAAAGTCTCACTGATGTTGAGATCTGGTGACCATAGTGGCCAAGGGAGGTGCGAAAATCCATCCTTGCGCTCACAAAACCAGTCCTTGACAATGCTAGCTGTGTGAAGGCCTGTCGTGCCGAAACACAGCACCACTATGGGGGATCTGATCAGCCACAATGGTCACATAATCCTTGGCAGTAATACGACGTTGCAGAGTAGCCGTGGGACCCATGGAACACCACGATATGGTTGCCCAAATCATCACCGTATCCCCGCCATGTACGAAAACTCGGCCAGAAGCTGGAAACAGTGCGAAGCAAGACTCTACCGACCAAACGACTTTCTTCCATTGCTCCACAGTCCAGGTTTCATGGCTTCGGTACCATGTTTTCCTATGACGCTCATTTACATATGTGACGGATGGTTTTGGAATGTCAGCTGGCCCTGGAATTCCCTAATTATGAACCTCCCTTTGTGTTGTAATCCTCTTCAATGACCATCTGTCGCAAGCACTCAACACACACTTTTGCCTGTGTTGTGACTTAGCGGATGATGTTTTTACACTTTCCCTGTATGCGATATAAATCTTTGACACTGATGCCTCTTGAAATACCAAACGCTATGGCTACATTGGTTATGGAAGCACCAAGAGCGCCAACAATTATCTCATGGTCGAATGTACTGAGCTACGACACAATGGACTCACAACTACTCATAACACTTTTCTGACACGATTGACACTTGCAACGTGTTGAGGACTTTGAGCAGGTGCCGTTCGCGGTCAAGCACAAGAGCGCATCCTGCTGGCTTGGCTAGCATCTGCATTTATGTTCCCGCATACAGTTCTTCTGCTGTTTCCATATTTTTCTCCAACTCCTGTATGTTGATACTATAGCATGTGTAAGATGCCTATTTCTTGATGATGTTATTGCATTTGTTAATATTTGTAAAGGTAAAAGATATTTGAAGAATTGTGGTCAGAGAAACAGTTGTTAGGCAACAGTGTCTGTGTCTACGATGGGAGCACTGTGGAGTTGTAGAATCTTTGACAGTCAGTAGTGGAAATTTGCGGTTTGCAGCAGGCAGGGTTCGCTAAATGTACACTACTGGCCATTAAAATCGCTACACCGCGAAGATGACGTGCTACAGACGCGAAATTTAACCGAGAGGAAGAAGAAGCTGTGATATGCAAATGATTAGCTGTTCTGAGCAATCACATAAGGTTGGCGCCGGTGGCGACACCTACAACGTGCTGACATGAGGAAAGTTTGCAACCGATTTCTCACACATAAACAGCAGTTGACCGGCGTTGCCTGGTGAAACGTTATTGTGATGCCTCGTGTAAGTGGGAGAAATGCGTACCATCACGTTTCCGACTTTGATAGAGGTCGGATTGTAGCCTATCGCGATTGTGGTTTATCGTATTGCGACATTGCTGCTCGCGTTGGTCGAGATCCAATGACTGTTAGCAGAATATGGAATCGGTGGGTTCAGGAGGGTAATACGGAACGCCTCGTATCGCTAGCAGTCGAGATGACAGGCATCTTATCCTCATGGGTGTGACGGATCGTGCAGTCACGTCTCGATCCCTGAGACAAGAGATGGGGACATTTGCAAGACAACAACCATCTGCACGACGTTTGCAGCAGCAGGGACTATCAGCTCGGAGACCATGGCTGCGGTTACCCTCGACGCTGCATCACAGACAGGAGCGCCTGCGATGGTGTAATCAACGACGAACCTGGATGCACGAATGGCAAAATGTCATGTTTTCGGATGAATCCAGGTACTGTTTACAGCACCATGATGGTCGCATCCGTGTTTGGAGACATCAAGGTGAGCGCACATGGAAGCGTGTATTCGTCATCGCCATACTGGCGTATCACCCGGCGTGATGGTATGGGGTGCCATTGGTTACACATCTCGGTCACCTTTCGTTAGCATTGACGGCACTTTGCGCAGTGGACGTTACATTTCAGGTTTGTTACGACCCTTCATTAGATGCTTGCGAAACCCTACATTTCAGCAGGATAATGCACGACTGCATGTTGCAGGTCGTGTACGGGCCTTACTGGATACAGAAAATGTTCGACTGCTGCCCTGGCCAGCACATTCTCCAGATCTCTCACCACTTGAAAACGTCTGGTGAATGGTGGCCAAGCAACTGGCTCGTCACAATACGCCAGTCACTACTCTTGATGAACTGTGGTATCGTGTTGAAGCTGCATGGGCAGCTGTACCTGTACACGCTGTTTGACTCAATGCCCAGGCCGTTATTATGGCCAGAGGTGGTTGTTCTTGGTACTGATTTCTCAGGATCTATGCACCCAAATTGCTTGGAAATGTAATTACATGTCAGTTCTAGTATAATATATTTGTCCAATGAATACCCATTTATCATCTGAATTTCGTCTTGGTGTAGCAATTATAATGGCCAGTAGTGTACATTGTAATGCATGGACGCATTTTTGGACCTATGTGAGTTGCAGGGTTTATTACGAAGAGGAATGACGACTCAGTAGAATGGTTGGATAACGTACGGACACAAAAAAACATTTTGAAATGAAGGACAAGGTATTATTTGACGAGGTAAAAAGTTTATTTTAATTTTTGTAGACTTGTATTGTTGGTGCACTTCACCCTCGCCACAGTCGAGATTTTGATAATTAATCTATCGAGTGTCCGCCTCCGTGGCGTAGCGGTAGCTTTACCGCCTACCACGCAAGGGACCCGGGTTGGATTCCCGGCAGGAGACTGGGTGTTGTGTGTCCTTCATCATCATTGATTCTCAATTCGCCGAAGTGACGTTAACTAAAAAGGACTTGCAATACGGCGGCCGAACTCCCCCGAATGGGGCCTCCCGGCCAGCAATGCCATACGATCATTTCATTTCCATTCTATTGAGTGGTCTTCTAGTTAATTTACTGTACCATGGGAGTTATTAGATTAAATGAGTTTTCGTATTAGGATCTATAATTGTTTTCTTTGATAAGTCCCTTCCTAACTGGAATTTCAGAACTTAAGGTTGAGTCATGTGTTTCACTGGCACTCTGTGTCAAGATTATGAACCCAGTTTCTCTGGACCAACTGTAGTTAATTTTTAGGAGTATTTTTTAACTGTTGCGCAGTCTTGCTATGTTGCTGTTTCTGCCAGCACTTCATTTTTCAGGTGAGATTCAAGGTACGTGATTGCTTCGTTTCCTTTGCGCAATGTAGGTTCTGTCAGTTTCTTTATTTCACCAGGGCCATATGTCAGTGCAGAAATTTTCGTGTTTTTTAGGCTATATACTTATACAGATCGACATTACAGTTTGGTTTTTCTTTTATATAGTTACGTTTTTTTTAACAGTTCGGACTGACCAAGTCTATTGATCGTGAAGTTATTGTTTTCCTTATCTATTTGCTTATGAATGAGTTTGGTTTTCACACACATACAGGATTCTTTTCAGTTTCATGTAAGTGATGTAGCTTTGAGCTCAGTAGCACATTTAGGTCGTCAGTTCACATTACCAGGTTTGTATTTACGATAACACACACACACAAGCAAAGGCTTCTCACTTGTGCATACGGGGCGTGGACAAAAATGTGGGAACACCACTAGAATTTTTTGGTAGTTTTTTTCTACGCTGAAGAGAGTCGTCACGAAGAAACACTATTTTGAAGGATAATACTAGAGAACTGAGAACTGATTATGTGTGTTGGGAGTTCTCTGAGGTTACAGATACTGCGGTGATGAGTACCATAGTACGCAGTTCAGCCCATTATCTAAGATGCCAGTGTTATCTTACTTGCTTTTAAGTTTCGTCGAGATCAAAACAGAACTTTTTCGAGGTCGGCCTTTCATAGCGTACGGAGACGAAGAGTGTAAGGACGCGAGTTTTTGTGAGGCAGTGGCCGGTGCAGTGGACTTGCGCCAGTACACTTGCGCCAGTACCGGCCGCCACAACCGGTTCCCGCTGCGAGGCAGCGCCGCCTTCCAAACACAGGCCGGAGCCCCCCGGCCTGCTCACGTTTCTCTTTTGCTAAGCCTCCACTAATCCCGGCAATTGCCAGCCGCCGTCTCATTACTCCCCTCTCATCTCGAGCTTACGACGATACAACCGTCCGTCTGCAAAAACCAAATGGCAGCACTAAAAGCGGAAAATCGCGAAACGCAAGCACGCATTAGAAGAGGAATCCCGCAGGGATGAAGTTCATCGTCCCCGCAGAGCGGGAGGAATGAGACTACAGCTGCAGTTGATGCACTGTCCTTGTGACTGAAAATGAGATAGATGTGAGAGGGCTGTTGACTGCACTGAATGGAGTAGTTACTGTTCAATTGGTTTCAATGCTAGACGATAAGCTCACCGACCAAACTGCACTGAGTTCGGAAAGTCGCAGTCTAGGGACGACAGACGTAGATTACGTTAGAAGTTCGAAGCAAAGTTGGCAAAACACAAGTTGGCAGGACTGTTTTGTCGTAGATAAGCAATTGTTCTTTTTTTTCATAAACATAGTCCACAGTGGGCTGTAATGCTATGTTTAACCGCGCTATTAGCTAATTTCGACTGAGCGTCATTGTCAAGGACATTTGTAACATCTGTATTTCACATCATTTTCAAATCACTTTTACTTACAAGTAAAAAGTGACCATATTCCGCCGGCCGTGGTGGTCGAGCGGTTATAGGCGCTTCAGTCTGGAACCACCCGGCCGCTACGGTCGCAGGTTCGAATGTTGCCTCGAGAATGGTAGTGTGTGATGTCCTTAGGTTAGATTGGTTTAAGTAGTTCTAAGTTCTAGGGGACTGATGATCTCAGATGTTAAGTCCCATAGTGCTCTGAGCCATTTGACCATATTCCGTCATTTTTGTTGAGAATCTGGAGTCTGTGGATTCCCACAAATACGAAATCTGACTGCTATTTTAATCGATAAAAAATTTCTACAGCCAAGATGGTTTAAATATTTCTATATTTACAAACATCCGGTTTCGACAGACTTTGTAGTCATCTTCAAGTCTTCAAAAACATTAATTGTAAAATGTGTTCATCTAAATTTAGACCGCACGCCAATTTCTCAAAAATGGTTCAAATGGCTCTAAGCACTATGGGACGTAACACCTGAGGTCATCAGTCCCCTAGAACTTAGAACTACTTAAACCTAACTAACCTAAGGACATCACACACATCCATGCCCGAGGGAGGATTCGAACCTGCGACCGTAGCAGCAGCGCTGTTCCGGACTGAAGAGCCTAGAACCGCTCGGCCACAACGGCCGGCGCCAATATGTCATGTAGATAAAATGTAACACATTATGTATAGGTTTGTCATAGATAAAACATTTAAAATCTAAACTCACCTTGATCTCTATACCCTAAGGTGGATCTTCAGTGCCTACAACATGTTCAGCCAACTTAAAGAGATGTGCTACTGTGCAGTTTATTCTGTACTGCGTTTCTTTATGACGTAACAATCATCTATGAGCGCTACATATATGGGCATGGCCATGTGCAAAAGATGCATTTTCATTTTAAGTGTTTTATTTATGACTAACTTGTATACTCTGAAACGCCAAAGAAATTGGTATAGGCGTGCGTATTCAAATACGGAGATATGTCAACAGGCAGAACGGTGCTGTGGTCGGCAACGCGTATCTAAGACTAGTGTCTGGCGCAGTTGTCAGATCGGTTACTGCTGCTATAAAGGTAGGTTATCAAGATTTAAGTGAGTTTGAACGTGGTGTTATAGTCGACGCACGAGCTATGGGACACAGCATCTCCGAAGTAGAGATGAAGTAGGGATTTTCACGTACGATTGTTTTACGAGTGCACCACGAATATCACGAATCCAGGAAAACATCAAATCTCCGACATCGCTGCGTCAGAAAAAGATCCTGCAAGAACGGGACCAACGACGACTGAAGAGAATCGTTCAACGTGACAGAAGTGCAACCCTTCCGCATATTGCTACAGATGTCAATGCTGGGTCGTCAACAAGTGTAAGCGTGCAAACCATTCATCGAAACATCACTGATATGGACTTTTGGAGCCGAAGGCGTATTCGTGTGCCCTTGATGAATGCACAACACAAAGATTTACGCCTCGCCTGGGTCCATCGACACCGACATTTGCCTGCTGAAGGGTGCAAACGTGTTGCCTGGTCAGTCGAGTCTCGTTTCAAATTGTATCGAGCAGATGGACACGTAAGGGTATGGAGACCACCTCAAGAATCCTGATACGTCTAGATCCGACTGTGACAGGTGACACGTACATAAGCATCCTGTCTGATCGCCTGCATCAATTGATGTCCATTATGCATTTCGACAGACTTGGGCAATTCCAGCAGCACAATGCGACACCCCACACGTCCAATATTGCTACAGAGTGACTCCAGAAACACTTTTCTGAGTTTAAACACTTCCACCGGCCACCGGATTCCCCAGATATGAACATTATTAAGTATATCTGGCATGCCTTGCAACGTGCTGTCAGAAGAGATCTCCAGCCCCTCGTACCCTTACGGATTTATGGACAGCCCTACAGGATTCATGGTGTCAGTTCCCTGCAGCACTACTTCAGACATTATTCGAGTCCATGCCACGTCGTGTTTCGTGCAGTTCTGCGTGCTCGCGGGGGACCTACACCATATTAGGCATGTGTACCAGTTTCTTTGGCCGTTTAGTGTATAATGTGTTGCATATTATCTACATGACTACTTTGCGTCAGGTACAACTCAAAATGAACACGTTTTATAAGAAAAATGTTTGATGATCTGAAGATGACAGCAAAATCTGTCGAAACCGGTTGTTTGTGTAAATAAAGAAATATTTATGCGATTTTGGCGTCTGAAAACTTTTAATAAGTAAAATAGATCGCTCCTTCTAGTCTCTCCCAATGAGAAAATTCAGTCAACGTTTTTTGATTGTTTCTACTGTTGCGTACAGTTTAGACAATGTACAGTGCTGGGATATTCAATTTGTTTTCAATATAAGGTGCTTTCAGCTGAGGTACGTATGTTCCTCATTGAACAATAAACTCAAAGATTTAGCGTAGGAGGCATTCGTTGATAAATTCCGGGAACCAATTGTACCTCATCGTAATCCGGTCGTCGATTTGTTGAGAAATTTCGAGAGACGGGATCAGTGTAAGATGCCGAACGACCTGAAGACCACCTAAACAAAACGAGCGAAGGTTGTTAGCTATTTCTCACTGCATACAACACAACTCAGTAAAATTATTGTGCACGTTGGCGCAAGAAGATACCGGACTTGCAACCGTGCGTGAAGTAGCTAGGCAAACACTGAAATGTTTCCCGTGTAAAGTGACAGCAGTGTACCAATTGAAAGACGCGGATCATAAAAAGCGAATAGCTGGTTCCACCTCTTCGATCATATTAACACAAAACAGACGATTATGGTCAACCGGGAATCCTCAAGGATTGTAACGTCTTCCTCTCTTTACATCCGTTAACCTCCAAACCTTCCTCCTCCTTTTCCATTTTTCCTTCTATTTTTCCCTCCATGATTATCTGTAGCAGACAATTCCTACGGATTATGTTTCCTATCCAAGATGTTTTCCTCTTCTGTATCATCCTCATGAAGTTCCTCTCCTCTCCTATCCTGCTCAGCACCTCATCTTTTCTCATTCCGTCGATCCATTTCACTTTCTCCATTATTCTAGATAATCACATTTCAAAACTATCCAAATATTTTTGTTCTCTCTGTCTGACTGTCCCCGTTTCAGAAATAAGACAACACACTCCACACAAAACGTTCGTCGAACCTCTTCCTAAGTGTAGTGGGGGCGCTTCTGGCTGTCAGCAAACCTTTCGCTCTCCCGAAAGCCCTCTTCCGCTCTTCCGAAAGCCCTCTTCCTCTGTAAGTTATCAAGTTTCCGAAACACTGGAATGACTGAACCTTTTCTAATACAATTCCATTTAGCGATACATTAATCATGTGGTCTTCTTTTCCGATTTGCATCATTTTGGTCTTATCAGTCTTCAGTTTCATTCCAAATCCTTCACCCACACTTACAGTATTCTCCATCATTATTTGGATGTAATAGCACAATAGTGTCACCAGCGTATTTGATGGTTGTTATTCCTTCTCCCACTACAAGTCCTCTCGATTTTTCCAATGCCTTATTGATTAGAAGTGGCCGTGCGGTTAAAGGCGCTGCAGTCTGGAACTTAAGACCGCTACGGTCGCAGGTTCGAATCCTGCCTCGGGCATGGATGTTTGTGATGTCCTTAGGTTAGTTAGGTTTAACTAGTTCTAAGTTCTAGGGGACTAATGACCTCAGCAGTTGAGTCCCATAGTGCTCAGAGCCATTTGAACCATTTTTGAACCTTATTGATTAGCTTTCCAGCAGGTACATGTTCTTATCTGCGATACAGGAAGCAAAATAGCGTATGGAGACAAAGGAATGATGGTGGAGAATGCAGATAAGGCAGAGCCAAAAGAAATATTTTGCAATAAAGAAATGTGCAGAAATGAGAGGTAAGTTGCCAGAGACCCAGAGGTTCGGAGATTGTAAATATGGCAGTGGAAGCGATATTAAAATGAACTGTGCATCTGAAACACGATCTTCAAGAGCAGGTGGAGTGAGGAAGAAGAGCCCCGGTTGAGGACCACTTACTAAGCGGTATGATACAATGGCTAATTAAAGTGCCAATTTCTCGCTCGTAATTGATAACACTGCTTGGTGCTATCACTGAATGCAATGAAAATAGAACGAAAATAAATTTCGAGCAGACGTCGAGAGAATATAAGGTTTAGTATAAGGTGTGGTAATAACAATCATGTAGCATCAACTTATTTGTAAAAATAAGGGGTAATGTGGGAGAACTCGTGTATGATAGGCATTTTCGCAATATCTCTGACCACATCCTCTGTTGCAAATGCTTGTGTACGGTGTCATACTCACGCTGTGCTGGTTTGTTCATTGTTTCTCAATTTTTGATTCAATATTTTTCTCTTGGGAAGTTCAACGTAATGCTTTCTCGTTTCCTCCCATTCCAAAATGTTTTAACTTGAGGAGGTTTCGTGTACTAGCAGGTTCTTCCGTGTCCTGACTTTGCCATAGGGTGTGTAACTATTTTTGACTGTGCGCACAGAATGGAGCCGATTTCCATTTTCTGCCCCTCGTTACTTTCAGATGAACGAAGGAGGGAAGTGATGTTAAGCACTCGTGGCTGGCAATGGAACTCACCGTTCTGCGCAGTGGTGGACCGATTGCCGCCGACACAATCACGCTGAGTGCCTGTTTCCGCTGAATGCGGGGCTCTCTGCCTGATAGGAAAGGCGAGCGGCAGCTTTCATCACTTAGCATATTCCCGAAGCGGGACGTATTGGATCGGACGGAGACGCCAAAGCCGTACCACAGATGAAAGACGCTGCTTCTTCTGGTTTTCAGAACAGGTCACCGCGCGAAAAATGAGAACATTGTCGTCGGCGCTCCAATGTCAGAACGGCAGACACTAAAGATGGAGAGATGGTATTTAACTATTTGCTGCTTATATGGACCCCAAAGAGTTACGCTGTATTATAGGATAGGCTGTACAACTCTATTATAAACAGTTTCGGAGATGAACTACACTTTCATTGTTTAACACTAATGAAACATGCCATTTAGTTTGCACACAATAAAACATATTTGAATGATCCATTTTCACTCCCCGCATGTGCACACTGCTGTTTCTCTGGGCCCTACTTACACAACGCCTTACGACAGGGACAGTGTGAACGTGTGTGTGTGTGTGTGTATGTGTGTGTGTGTGTGTGTGTCATAACTAGCTCTGAAGAAGGGTGTTATCTGAAAGCTCAGAAATATATTCAATCTTTTTTTTCCCTTCATAACGGGTCCCACAGAAATGAATTTTTTAAATCAAGGTGGCGTTTTCCACTATTGCTGTATTAATTTTATTTTTTGGCGACTAATTTTACCCTTCTAGGCCATTCTCAAGTGATTCCGACCGTCTATTTATGTGTGTTGCTGATAAATATACAGTGATAGTATCAAGAAATTATTATTCCATTATTCCATGTTTAGCTTTACTCTTTGTTCGATATAATACATTTGCATATATCAAGCTGTCATGCCAGAAAGACAGTATTTGTGAACAAAAACGAATAGAAAACAGGTTTAAAGACGTTTACATTTCAGTAAGTAATGCACAGTCGTCTATTGCAGGTAAATGTATTTGAAACACATTAACAGTCACATCTTTACATTTCTATTCGTGGAGGAAATATAATACAGATTGATGAGAGTGGCCCGGAGAAAAGCGTTCGGAGCGCACAAAGAAACACAGCTGACGAAAGGAAATACAGTACTAACCTGACTGTAACAGATGTGAAATGTGACCACCTTTGTGCCCTGGTCAACAAGTTGACAGCGGACCGAAGCTGAAGGTGGATCGACGCTGGACCGCTGGAATTGCTCTGCAGTCTCATCCTAAACGTTCTGCTACAGTTCTTGAAGACTATTATTTATTTTTTATTTATTTATTTATTGTTCCGTGGGACCAAATTAAGGAGAAGTCTCCATGGTCATGGAACGAGTCAATACATGAAATTATAACACGATATTAGAAACAGATAAAATGAAATATATAAAAACATATTCAGGTGACAAGTCGTAATTTTAAATGAAGAAAATCAACAATGTAACACTGGAATTTGCTTAATTTTTTAGCTCTTCCAGGAGCTCCTCGACAGAATAGAAGGAGTGAGCCATGAGGAAAATCTTCAGTTTAGACTTAAAAGAGTTTGGGCTACTGCTAAGATTTTTGAGTTCTTGTGGTAGCTTATTGAAAATGAATGCAACAGAATACTGTACTCCTTTCTGCACAAGAGTCAAGGAAGTGCATTCTACATGCAGATTTGATTTCTGCCTAGTATTAACTGAGTGAAAGCTGCTAACTCTTGGGAATAGGCTAATATTGCTAACAACAAACGACATTAAAGAAAATATATACTGTGAGGGCAATGTCAGAATTCCCAGATTTTTGAATAGGGGTCGACAAGAGGTTCTCGAACTTACACCATATATAGCTCGAACAGCCCGTTTTTGAGCCAAAAATACCCTTTTTGAATCAGAAGAATTACCGCAAAAAATAATACCATACGACATAAGCGTATGAAAATATGCGAAGTAGACTACTTCTCGTGTTGAAGTGTCACTTATTTCAGATACTGTTCCAATGGTAAATAAAGCAGCATTTAGCTTCTGAACAAGATCCTGGACATGGGCTTTCCACAACAGCTTACTATCTATCCGAACGCCTAGGAACTTGAACTGTTCCGTCTCGCTTATAATATGCCTATTCTGTCTGATCAAAATATCGGTTCTTGTTGAATTGTAAGTTCGAAACTGTAACAACTGAGTCTTACTGTGATTTAGCATCAAATTATTTTCCACAAGCCACGAACTTATTTCATGAACTACATTATTTGTTACTGTTTCAATATTACACACAAGATCCTTCACTACCAAGCTGGTGTCATCAGCAAACAGAAATATTTTTGAATCACCTGTAATACTAGAAGGCATATCATTTATATAAATATGAAACAGCAGTGGCCCCAGCACCGACCCTTGGGGAACGCCCCACTTCTGAGTGCCCCATTGGGACTGAACATCACTACCACTCTCAATATTGCGGAGAATTACCCTCTGCTTTCTATTCTTAAAGTAAGAGGCGAACCAATTGTAAGCTACTCCCCTTACTCCATAATGGTCCAACTTCTGCAGTAATATTTTGTGGTCAACACAGTCAAAAGCCTTCGTTAAATCAAAGAAAACACCTAGCGTTCGCAACCTTTTATTTAATCCGTCCAAAACCTCACAGAGAAAAGAGAATATAGCATTTTCAGTTGTTAAACCATTTCTAAAACCAAACTGAACATTTGACAGCAAATTATGTGAATTTAAATGCTGCAGTAACCTTGTATATACAACCTTCTCGATAACTTAAGCAAACACCGATGGCATAGAAAGAGGTCTAAAATTGTCAACATTATCAATGTCTCCCTTTTTATAAAGTGGCTTCACTACCGAGTACTTTAATCGGTCAGGAAACTGACCACTCCTAAAGGAAAAGTTACAGATATGGCTGAGAACTGGGCTAACATATATAGAACAATACTTCAGTATTCTCACGGTTGTTGCGATGCACCGTAGACTTGAGGGCTCGCCACACAAAGTAATCGCACACTGACAGGTCAGATGACTTGGGTGGCCATCTAGGGCTGCGAGCAGACTGACCTAACTACTCTGTCAGGCGTGAACATCGGGTAAATGTGCTCCAACGTTCGGCCTGCTGTATGGGCCGCTGCTCCATCCTGTTCGAAGTAACCATAGGTATTTTTCTCCTCCGTTAATGCTGCCTCTCGTCCGGGACACTTTTATTTGCCCCACCCTGTACATGCTATTTTGTACAGTACCAAAAAATCACTTCACAATGGCCTAGAAGGCTGTTAAGTACTCGTGAACAAATAAAATTAATACTGCAGAAGTGGAAAGCCACTTTCTTTAATATTCAATCCTAGTTTGTCCTCTCGACCGCTCGAAGCCGTGAATACACCGTGAGTGGGTTACCTTTATTTCTTCCTTTATTGAGATAAGATGTATAACTTATATATAGAGAACAAAATCAAGGGATACATGCCAGGCTTGAAGGATCTCGAGCTTAACGCGCAGTTCGATTAGGCCAAAGAAGACATTTCCCGTTACTAGAGCCGCCGTGGGATTTTGCTGAGTGATTCAGCGAATGTACAGAAACCCTGGCACAGGCCGTGAAGCGATTACATGTTACAGGCGAAAAGCGGCAGCGGTAAAATCGATCAGAGGCGCATCAAACCGTTTCAAGGCGAAACCTTGAAAGAGATAACGGTTTACTACTTCTACTACATTTTCGAAAGGTTGTTAGCAGTGTGCGTCTAGCGATTTCCAGTCTAAAAGATAGTTTAAACCCAAAGGGAAACAGGAGTTGCTAAAAAATTTCTTTATTATTCTTTCGTATGTTTCCAAGAAGACCAGGGTGGTAGAACACTTCTCGAAATTATTGTCGAAAATGGGACTCTGGCTGTATTTCTGTACTCTGAGCAGACATGTAGGAAGAACTTATACAGTCTAAGTTCTCGGAGGCATCGCCTGGAAGGGTCACAGTGACCGTTGTATTTGGTGGACAGTTAAACCACCATAAATCACGTATTATTTGATTTGTTTGTATAGTTTCACTCACTAGCAAGTCACTTACAATCTTGTCTCTGAGCATATTTAATTTTGTGGACTGTGATAAAACGGGTAAAGAAGAGAATTGAACAGTTCAAGAAGCGGCCTTGATTTTGAGAATAAGTTGCACTGATAATAAATGGGGAATAGTGTAAAAAAAAAGTTAAAAGAAGGACCATGATTCCCTGAGATATCGGGAAATAGTTCCCGTGGTACTGCATGGGACTGCAGAGGCCAAGAATTGTAGGACCGTATAAAACCATCCAGAAGAATGATAGCCCACAGAAATTGTAAATGTTTCGTGTGCTTCTCGGCATAGTCAGTGTATGACACAGTAGTGTATTAATACCTACTGTGTCTCTTTAGCCTAGGTAGCCTTTGTCCAAGATCAAAGTTTCGATTATTGTAGCCGCTACACCCTTCTCCAGCGAGGACATTATTCCGGACGATAATGCGTGTAACTCATTCACCCAGCTCACAGTTCTGCAACGGTTTCTACCAGTTAGGTGAGAAAAGAGTCTGCAGTTCAAGGCACGCACATTTACTCTCTGATTTGCACCCACCAGTTTGGTTTGACGAGTCGATAAGCCTGTAAAACGCACCTGCTTCGCTTCCACTGCACAAGGCCTGTCGTTGCGCTTCTTCTGTTGACATATTAGTACACTTTCAATAAAAAAAAAGCGTGCCAGGGAAGAGGATGGCTACACAGCAAATAAATATCAAACACATCTGGTGAAAAACAGATTACGGTTTTGAGGCCGCGTGGTTCTAGGCGCTCCAGTCCGGAGCCGCGCTGCTGCTACGGTCGCAGGTTCGAATCCTGCATCGGGCGTGGGTGTGTGTGATGTCCTTAGGTTAGTTAGGTTTAAGTAGTTCTAAGTTCTAGGGGACTGATGACCACAGCAGTTGAGTCCCATAGTGCTCAGAGCCATTTGAACCATTTTTTTTTTTTTTTTTTTTGAGGCCGTGTGTGTTCCAGTTAAGTTGATGCACGTAAATATCATACATACACTGAAGAGCCAAAGAAACTGGTACATCTGCCTAATATCGTGAAGGGCCCTCGCGAGCACGCAGCAACACGACGTGGCATGGGTTCAAGTAACGTCTGAAGTCGTGCTGGAGGGAACTGACGCCATGAATCCTGCAGGGTTATACATAAATCCGTAAGAGTACGAGGGGTGGAGATCTCCTTTGAACAGCACGTTGCAATGCATCCCATATATGAGCAATAACCTTCAAGTCCGGGGAGTTTGGTGGCCAGCGGAGTATTTAAACTCGGAAAAGCCTTCCTGGAGACACCCTACAGCAATTCTGGACGTGTGGGGTGTCGCTTTGTCCTGCTGGAATGGCTCACGTCCGTCGGAATGCACAATGGACACGAATAGACGGAGGTGATCAGACAGAATACTTACGTACGTGTCACCTGTCAGAGTCGTATCTAGAAGTATCAGCGGTCCCATATCACTCCAACTGCACACACCCCTCACAATTACAGAGCCTCCACCAGCTTCAACGGTCCCCTGTTGACATGCAGGGTCGATGGATTAGTGAGGTTGTCTCCATACTAGTACACGCCCATCCACACGACGCAATCTGAAACGAGACTCGTGCGACCAGGCAACATGTTTCCAGTCATCAAGTCCAGTGTCGATGTCGACGGGCCCAGGTGAGGCGTAAAGCTTTGTGCACTGCAGTCGTCAAGTGTACACGAGAGGGCAATTGGCTGCGAAACCCCACATCGATGATGTTTCGTTGAATGGTTCGCACGCTGACAATTATTGATGGCCCAGCATTGAAATCTGCAGCAATTTGCGGAAGGGTTGCGCTTCTGTCACGCTGAACGATTCTCTTGACTCGTCGTTGGACCCGTTCTTGCAGGATCATTTCCGGCCGCAGCGATGTTGGAGATTTTATGTTTTACCGGATTTCTGACATTCACGGTACACTTGTGAAATGGTCGTAGAGAAAAATCCCCACGTCATTGCTACCTCGGAGATGCTGTCTCCCATCGCTCGTGCGCCGACTACAACACCACGTTCAAGCTCACTTACATCTTGATACTCTGTCATTGTAGGAGCAGTAATCCATCTAACAACTGCGCGAAACACTTGTCGTCTTGTACAGGCGTTGCCGGCCGCAGCGCCGTATTCTCTCTGTTTACATATCTCTGTATTTGAATACGCATGCCTACACCAGTTTCTTTGACGCTTCAGTGTATAATCAAAGCGATGTGCATGCATCACAATAATTCAAGGTGCCTTCACGGGTGCCCCTACTTCGGAGTACTTCCAGAGCTTTCTCTACGAATTCGCGACACCAATTGGAGATGAAACACATGTCTACAGGGGATGTCAAATTGACTCACAAGCGTCTTCTAACCAAACTGCGTGCCTACGAAGTATCGCCTCTGTTGTGCGACTGGATTCGTGATTTTCTGTCTGAAAGGTCACAGTTCGTAGTAATAGACGGAAAGTCATCGAGTAAAACAGAAGCAATATCCGGCGTCCCCCAAGGCAGTGTTATAGGCCCTCTATTGTTTCTGATCTATGTTAACGACATAGGAGACAATCTGAGTAGCCGTCTTAGATTGTTTGCAGATGATGCTGTCATTTACCGTCTTGTAACGTCATCAGATGATCAAAACGACTTGCAAAATGATTTAGATATCTGTATGGTGCGAAAAGTGCCAATTGACCCTGAATAAGGAAAAGTGTGAAGTTATTCACATGAGTGCTAAAAGAAATCAGCTAAATTTCGATTACGCGATAAGTCAAACAAATCTGAAGGCTGTAAACTCAACTGAATGCTTAGAGATTACAATTACAAATAATCTAAAAAATGGTTCAAATAGCTCTGAGGACTATGGGACTTACCGTCTGAGGTCATCAGTCCCCTAGAACTTAGAACTACTTAAACCTAACCAACCTAAGGACATCACACACATCCATGCCAGAGGCAGGATTCTAACCTGCGACCTCAGCGGTCGTGCGGTTCCAGACTGTAGTGCCTAGAACCACTCGGCCACTCCGGCCGGCAAATGACTTAAATTGGAACGATATTGTGGGTAGAGCAAAGCAAAGACTGTGATTCATTGGCAGAACACTTAGAGGGTGCAACAGGTCTACTAAAGGGACTGCTTACACCACGCTTGTCTGCCCTATTCTGGAGTGTTGCTGTGCGGTGTGGGATCCGCATCATGTGGTACTGACGGATGACATTGAAAAAGTACAAAGAAGGGCAGCTTGTTTTGTATTATCGCGAAATGGGGTAGATAGTGTCACAGACATGATAGGTGAATTGGAGTGGCAATCATTAAAATAAAGGCGACGGGATCTTTTCATGAAATTTCAATCACCAGTTTTCTCAAAATGGCTGGTTCAAATGGCTCTGAGCACTATGCGACTTAACTTCTGAGGTCATCTGTCGCCTAGAACTTAGAACTACTTAAACCTAACTAACCTAAGGACATCACACACATCCATGCCCGAGGCAGGATTCGAACCTGCGACCGTAGCGACCGCTCGGCTCCAAACTGTAGCGCCTAGAACCGCACGGCCACTCCGGCCGGCCCAGTTTTCTCCTCCGATTGCGAAAACATTCTGTTGGCACCCACCTACATAGGGAGATATGATCATCACGATAAAATAAGAGAAATCATGGCTCGCACAGGAAAATTTAAGTGCTCGTTTTACCCGCGTGCCGTTCGAGAGTGGAACGGTAGAGAGACAGCTTGAAGACGGTTGATTGAATCATCTGCCAGGCACTTTATTGTGAATAGCAGAGTAATCACGTAGATGTAGATGTAGATGACATCGCTTTTGATATGATGACTACTTATGCCACCTGGGGGAGAGTAGATGTATTGATAATGGTTTGAACATCATTCGTCAAAAAATAGCGTAGTGGCACGGCTACCAGAGCGCCATCTGTGTCTACTCTTTAAGAGAGAATGCTCACGGCCAGAAGGACGGTGTGCTGCAAACGTGTGAAGCAAGCAGGTAATCATGCCGTGGAGATGCATTTTTATGCTTCCTATAGCCAAATGAGCGGGTTTGAAAGGGGTCAGGTTGTAGCCTTCAGAGCGGCGGGATGGTTCTTCTGCAGAACTGCTACACAAGTTGGATGTTCTGTGGCAGTTGTGTAACGATGTTGGTATCAGTGGTCACGTGAACATTCTCGCACCCACAGAAGATGTTCTGAACGTCCATGCAGCACAGATGCCCGCTAGGTTTGTTGTACTGCATGGGCAGCAGTGGCAGATCGTACAGCTACCACAGCACAAATAAGAAGCCCTGTGAGCCCAGAATCGTCAACGTCAACTTTAGCGAACCGATTTTTAGCAGTGGGAGTACGGGCACGAGCACGTCTAGCCCGTCTTCAGGTCACACCACAACATCCACGCGCCGTCAGAGGATCGTCTGGAAGATGGAACTGTGTACCATTGTCTTCAGTGATGAAAACGTGCTGTCTGCACGCGAGTGACGGTCGTTTGCGCGTACGACGTAGACCTGGTGAGCGCTGCATTCGTCCAAGACTCATTGGTTCCACACCTGGCGTTATGGTCTGGAGCACGCGATAAGCTACAACTCCCGTTCATCTTTGGCGTTTCTGTAGGGAACGCTAAACAGCGCTCGGTAGGTGCAGAATGTTGTTAAACCCATTGTTTTGTTCTTGCAACAGGAAGGTGATGTGTTGTTCCAAAAGGATAATGTTCGCCCACACACCGCCCGTGAAACTCAGCGTGCTTCGCAAGACGTGTAGCAATTTCCCTGGTCAGCACAATTTCCGGACTTGTCTCCAATCAAGCACGTGTGGTGTATGATGGGAAGAGAAGTGATTCGTGCGACTCGTCAGCCGAGAACTGTTAAAGAATTACGTGAAAGGGTCGAGCAAGTATGGAATAACGTATTGCAGGAAAGTATTCGCCATCTGTACGTCAGATCTGGATGTCGGAGTCAACGCCTGTACTGCCACCTGTGGAGGCTACACCCTGTACTAACATGAGTGTTTCAGCATGATGCCTCAGAACCGCTTGTGCTATTGACCTGTAAATGTAATCATTTCACATACTCCATATGCACTACTGCAACAATCAATCTTGAGCGAACTGGAAAACCCTAATGGGTGTACTAATTTTTTTCCAGCAGTGTACTACGCCACGCGGTACCTTAAACACTGAAGGCCAGGATATTGAAAAACTGCCTGGCACCGTTCACCAGACGATTGTTGAGTGAAATCATGCTTACTCACTCAGTCACGACCATAAGGCCATCCGCGATTATCTAAAACTACCTGCAGCGGAATGGTTAGCATATCACTACTTAGCATCACAGTGACGCTGTGGAGCAGCATAAACTTTGATCGTCTGATATAATCACGTCTAAGTCTATAATTATTGCCACAATTGAGAATAAAACACTTTGTTCACCAGTCAAAGACACTTATACGCGCTTATACATATTTCACTACGAAACATTAAATAAACTACTATTTCAACTCATTGATCTGCACTCTGTCAACTCTCGCCACTATCTCTTTCAAAGAAGGGACCGCTGCCCCTATTCGTAAACTTTTCCTCGCATGTGCTATCAGATGTGTTAGTTTTCACAGCTAACTTAATTAAAATGCTTTTGTCATCAACAACCGTGACGATTTGTAGGGAAGCAGCCTACTCACGCCTTATAAAATTCTCATCAGTCTTTCCGTTGTGTGCCAGCCTAGTCCGCTGTAACTAGCTCTGACGTCATAAATGTTGCGCAATACTTTAAAAATCAAGTAAATAACCTGAAACGGTTCTAGCATGTCAGGAGTAATACTAAATTAATATGTGTTGAATGACAGTTCGATAACTTTAACCATTTCCGAAATTTGGACGTTTTTCTGTAAAAATCATTGGCGCAACAGAAAAGAGCTAGAGACTTAAAATTTTATATTTAGATTACTTTTTCATAATAATTTAGTAGGAACAGTCTTCTGGATCTCACAAATTAAGATTTTAGTTGAAATTCAATATTTTCTGGTTTTTGTCTTAAAAATTAAGGAAGCAAGATAGATTAAGTAGGCTAATAAATAAGGCTAGGATGTTTATATTTAAGTAGCATGGAGATCCGCTATAATCATAAAGATGTGAGAAGTTTCAATTGAATAACTATAAAACTATAGCGATAGCGTATCTCCAAAGGGCAAGTTCAGAACTCGTGTACTGCGTGTAGTGTAATTAAATTAATTCTCTCGCCCAAAATATTTTACTTAGCCACGTCAGACTTTTATTATGATTACTTACCTGCGTGCTGAATGCACATTTAAATTGAGAGCTTCATCGGCCATCAGCAAAAGAAGCTATGATTTATTCAATGACTTAAAGTGGTGCACTACTAGCCCAGCGGCTAGTTGGGAGAGCCGATTTGATCAGGCGTTCCCTTAAGTTACGTTGTGCAAGACGCGACAGTTGGCTGCGACTGCGACGCTGCCCCCTCCTCTTTCCCCACCCTGGCAGACGGCGACACGGCCGCAATACGACTGGAGTCGTCGCCGTTTCCCAAGCTCCGGTCGGCGGCGGCGGATTCAAATACATAAGAAAAATAAGAATTCCGATTTTCTTGCTGTAAAAAATACTGTATGTTAATGCAACAATGTTACATCGGCTCCCAGAGTTAGTTTTTCGATATAGATTCTCCTTTTACTTTAAAAAATTGAAAAGTATCTCTTCCGGTTTTGCGTGTTTTTTTCGCTGTATATTACTTCTCAATCAATTGTGAGGAAAGTAAAAGGCACAAAAAATTGATGTTCGCGTATCTTACAGTTTCACATCACAGCTTGATAATGAGGTGTCTATTTTTCCGATATTCGTCACAGTTATCCAGATACTTAATTTACAAGTAACCTACTGCATAAAATTTGAATTGTGTACAGTGAAAAATGTGGTCGCTGGCTACTTTACGTATGGTTCACGTTAGGTCATACATCGTTGCCGATGAAAAGAAGCTAACATATCGAAATTATTTTTTAAGTTGAGATCAGATTGATATCGATCTCCGTTTCCGAGATTTGGGCTCATATAGCTCCGGGAGCGTCGCGACTAGCCGCCAGTTCTGTCGACGCGCAACGAGAATCGTGTGGTCATCACACGATAGAGAATGCATTTGTTTTGTTTCGCTGACACATTTGGACCTAATGAAACCATTTTATGTCATATTCCTCTGGTATGTGTTACTAATATTTCTCCATATTCTCTTGACAATTTCATTTAAAATGCAACGAAACGTAGGTTTCTTAAAGCCAAGTGATCAAGCAGAACCCATTTTCTTGGTTTTGCTGAGGCATCTGAACCTGTTCCAAGCTTTCTTTCTCGTTTATTTCTCTGATACGAGTCCCGAATATTCCTCCATCTGTTTTTGCACATTTCACCTAAAATTCCAATGAAAGATAAGCTTATTAACAATAAGCGCACGCTAGCTTCATTGCATTGTTTCAAGTTCTTGACAACAAGATAGGGTTACACCTTAAACATCTCTAGAATTTTGATTCTGAACGTTTACAGTATACACTGGCAGAAATGTGGAAGAAATAATGTCTGTGCTTGTTCACAAAATTTCCCCAAATTATACTTGTCAGTTTCTCCCATGCAGAAACTTTTGGAACAAGCTAAGGCAACTTTAATAGCCGACTGAATCTTTATTGCCATCGAAATGAACTTCCATATTCTTGTATTCTGACAGCATACATCGTTATGGATGACATCAACGTTTAATCTTGCCAAGCTGCACTCAAAAGATGACTCCAGGATTTACAAAAGACGAATTTAAATTGTGAACTGTGTCAGACCAGAAGGGCCTTGTAAAACAGTAGTGCACTTTTGGCACAAGTTTTTTGAGCACCATCTTCTACCAATGAATTGAAGTGAATGTGACAAATTACTTATTGCAGCATACTGTTTGCGCAATCTGTTGAGAAACGCCTTCCTCAAAAACGAACATCTATTGATTACAGAAAGCTGTACAACAATCTGGTGGTGGTTTTTCACAACTAGAAGGTATCATCAAGACACCAATCTACCGTTTACTCTCAAAGTGAAGGTATTGTAAAATGTAACTTTCTCGTTGTACTTTAGATTGTTCATTTTATAATGTATTTGCCGTTTTCAGTTTTTATCGTCACAAAAAAGAGTAATGCGAAAATTGACCTTCAAGTTCATTTTCATCATTCTAATTCTACATCTGCATGGATTATACTGATTTTCATAACAGGCCTG
This sequence comes from Schistocerca serialis cubense, assembly GCF_023864345.2. Classification (NCBI taxonomy): domain Eukaryota; kingdom Metazoa; phylum Arthropoda; class Insecta; order Orthoptera; family Acrididae; genus Schistocerca; species Schistocerca serialis. The sequence goes on along the minus strand of NC_064642.1, from coordinate 74,125,133 downwards.
AAAAATTTGCATGAATGGGAAAATATTATATATTTCACTCACCTGCCAGTTTCAACTGTGCACCAATTTCTTCCCAAATTCTGTCTCTGAACATAGTGTCTCTATATTTAGGGTTCTTCAAATCGTAAAGGCAAGGCTGTTGCGAGACCAGCTCACAGAGCATCACATCCTGTGAGTGGCTCATTTCAGTTTTCCTTGACTGGCTCGACATCTTTCTCGCAGCCGTACGTCTTTGTGTCGTGCGACTTCCGTCGCAACACTGCTCAGTGCTCACTGGTGCAGTGCTGCGACAGCTGCCGCAACAGTCGCGCGTCGCATTCCAAACTCGAACTGCGCATGCGCCAGCGGACAACTTCTGACGTCACGAAGCGACCCGTCGCAGTCGCTAGTGTGCGTCGCGTCTTGGACAACGTACCTTTAGCCGTCCGCACCGCGGCTTTATATACTGTATAAGATTGCTGCGCGAGGAAGAAAGGCCCCAGTTCTCTCCCGACGCAGATTAGCACACCATCTGTGCCGGGAGTCGCGTCGCGTCGGTATCATTGCTATAAACAGCCTCGGGTGCCGTATTAAGTTACTCGGGATACGCGTAACCATGAAATCGTTTTCGAGTGAAGTGTTAATTCGGGGATGACTTTAATGATCTGTCTTCAGTTTGCGTATGTCGTATTTTCACGTGCCGTCGTGGGACAGACATTCTACCATTATTTAGCGTGGCGTTTGATGAACATTATCATCAAATTATGGAGAGCATTCATTTAAACCTTTAATTTGACAGTTGCATCAGCGCATTAGACTCTGAACTGCTCTGTTAGTCAGGTTGTGTGGATTTTTTTTTTTTTTTTTTTTTCATCTGTGTCTTTCAGAATATAACGAAGTTTTTTTTCACGATCGTTTTTGATTATGAATCCCAGACAATCTCCTAATTCCTCAGAGCTATAAGCTGTAGCTATAAGTATATTTCTCAGATGAAGTGGGCACTAGGAATTCTAATTACAGGCTTCACGTTTTGCTAATCACTTTCTGGTTGCCAATATTGTAGTTAGAGAGACAGTGTTGAGAACGGCAAAAGACAGCATAAATAATAGGAACATTTAAACAAACAATTAATTCCAACCAGCCGCCCCACATATGGTTAATCGGCCGGGAAATGCATCTTTTCTGCATTACATTACATCCAACATTTAAATAACAATAATTCTACCCGCCGCCCCACAGATTGCATACACCCACTCGGATCAACTACTGGGAGAATGTTAATACGTATATTTTTAAACCGAACTAAGTCTCTACTGACGGACTATATCTCTTCCACTTCAGGGACACGGACGAGTCCATTCGTCTGAGACCAAGGGGTGTCTCTCCACTCAAATTGTGTCTTACTTTTTGCTTTCGCCGAAAGTGTATCCATACGTCAGCCTTCTAGAAGATTCGAAAAGACACTGTTCTCCTCTACATAACACATCTTTCGTCCACGGAAGTGTCCCCGCTGTTCGCTTAGTTGTTTCTCGTCTCGCCATTTCGGGACATTGGTAAACACGATTGCTTCGCATTGGTTTCAATTCTGCTACTCCGATATCTTCAAAATTGCAAAACAATCAAGCCGTAAGTTCAAATTACATACGAATTGCATTTGTTACGTGGAGTTTGCGACTGCATCTTTTCCAACCTAGTACGCAGTTAAAACTCTTGCCTCTTTCTTGAAGATATAATCCGATACACTGCGACGTGACGACCAGATGCCGTTCTTATATTGGGTAACGAGCGTGGGTAGGGAAATAAAATATCGCTATCATGTCTCAGGCTGATTGCAGGCTTTTCGCAGTCAAGATTGCTGGTCAGAGTAACTAACAAGCCGCGCGGGATTAGCCGAGCGGTCCCAGGCGCTGCAGTCATGGTGATTACGAGATCATCGAGTCGAAACATTACTAAAAAGGACCTACGTCTGCGTCCTTACAAATTCATTGCAGCACGTGGGTTAAAGTGTACAGACGAACTTTCGTGCGTTGAGTTCTGACAGTGGTTTCTAAGACGAGTGGATTCAGAGCTTTTAGTACCACAGTTTTTCATTTCTTCAGATGAATACTGGTTCACCTTGTTAGGGTCCCCATCAGTTCTTTGAAGAGCCGTTGCATAATGTCAACATTAGTGTTCGGTGCGCAAAGTTTAGTGTCCTCATCGTAACGCTATTGTTTCACTTAAATATTAATGGTAACGGGAATGTTTAGAAACGATAAGAAGATGAAAGACTTTGTGGATATCTACAACAGGGCGGAGCAACAGCGCATGCCACCTTGACAACGTTGTCACGAGAGCAAGAAGTTTTCTGCAGGGAGAGGACATTCAGCAGAGGCAGCGCAGTCTCCTGGCCGAGTCGATCGCCTGATCTCTCTCTCTCTCCCTGATTTTTACCTGTGCGCAAAACTGAAGGGTCAGGAGTGCTCAAATAATCATCACACGCCGGGAGAGCGAGGACAGAGCATCGAAAACGCGTTTGCTGCTATACTTCAGGCAGAAATGCTGCGCGTGTCTCACTGTTTGATAAATCGAGCACAGCACTGCATCGACGCCAAAGGTGGTCATTCCCAGCATCTTCTGTGATATTCGTTCATAAGGTTCAATCAGTTATTTTAATTATTTTCGTGGCCAGCTTTATTTTTGCACGCCCAGCAGAAAGTGAAACAGGTTGACTTTAAATGGAAGTTCTCTTTTGCGGAATGCACTGCATCGTATTTGTTACGTTTGAGTTTGTTGCGACTATGAACAGGTTGTCCTGTTATTTCCGCCATGCAATGGTTAAGGCTCAGCACTAGCTTTACTGTGACTGCCACGGGAAACTTCGTTCCAGTAATTAGCGATTTTATGCGCCATTCCATCCGCGTGTTAATGGAGAGAAATGACTGTGTGTGCCTCTTAATTTCTCTCATGAGGAGTCATGATCCCCGTGACGGGAATAAGATTGTGGCAGCAGGTTCTGCATGAACAGGGCCGTCTTCCTGCCGAAGATTACTATCTGCGCACATCAAGCATTTCTACTAATCTTTCGTGTGCGTTACTGATCTAGTGTTATACCAGCTTCGCGTCTCTCAGTTCTTTCGCTACTTCTTCTCATGTGTACTTGATACTTGCATCAGAAATTCCTTTACAGATGTTCAGCATTTTCCCAGAATCTTTTCGACAAACCTGAATCTTCTGTTTACCCTATCAGTCACAGTTATTACATGTTTGTTCCATATCATCTCTTGGTATTACTCCTAAGTATTTAAACAATGTGACGATCTCCAGATGTTTGACGTTAATGTTGAAATCGGACGTTGTTAGATTCTTTCCTTTTGTTATGAGCGTTACGTTGCATTTATCCACATTTAAAAAGAGTTGCCATACGCGACAGAAAATGGAAATTCTGTTCAACTGTTTCTGGATGTCTTTACGATAATCCAACGAAGATACTTTCTTGTAGACAATAATATCTTTAGAGAACAATCAGTAGTGTCTTGCTGTTGGAAGATACAGAAATCCACTGATACTACGACGACTCATCATAGCATATAAATCTCTTTCTTAGATCAGTTGGCCAAATTCACATATTTCTCGAGCAAGCTGGACAGGATAATAAGTCAAATGGTTCAAATGGCTCTGAGCACTATGCGACTTAACTTCTGAGGTCATAAGTCGCCTAGAACTTAAAACTAATTAAACCGAACTAACCTAAGGACATCACACACATCCATGCCCGAGGCAGGATTCGAACCTGCGACCGTAGCGGCTGCTCGGTTCCAGACTGCAGCGCCTAGAACCGCACGGCCACTCCGGCCGGCCGATAATAAGTCATCGATACAAACTCCTTCTCCGCTGACAGATAGCTATGTTCACATGCTATGTATCCTATCATACACGGTAAACGGTACGCAACCTGAACATAAAATCTTCTATTTCTCTAAGCCGCGTCATCTCCCTCTTCGAACATCTTCTTCAGTGCTCAACGTTCCGACGCCTCTGTTCTTCTTCAGGACTTCTCTGGAGTCTCCGGTTGACTGAACACTTGCAACCTAGACACCTGAATACGACAGGTAGGTAGATATTCAGCGATCACAGGCCCTGCAGACCACGCGCCACTTCCACAAACTTCCTCCATTCCTTCCTGTTTTGTGCCCGGTTCCCTGTCTTCAATTCCCAGGGCTGCTAGGTCCTTCTCAGGGCGTCCATCGAGCGCTGCCTTGATCGTCCAATGGGGCGTTTGGTGTTTGGTTTCCCTGCTTGTGCCATCTTCGCCTGTCTTCCATCTGGCACACGGACTACATGGCCCACCCATTGCATTCTTTTGCTCTTTACCTTCTGTAGGATAGTTGGTTGTCGCATCAGAAGGTAGATTTCCTCGCTTTTCCTCCTCCTCTATTCATCGTTATCTAAAACTGGTCCCCATATCTTCATCATTACTCTTCTTTCAAATATTAATAGTTTTTCCCTTTCTCGCTTAGTCATGCTCCATGTTTCTGAACCGTACATTACTGCTGGGCATATCACTGTGTTGTAGATTTTCATCTTAGTTTTCACTGAGATCGATTTAGAGCCAAGCGTCTCTCCGAGGGAATGCATGCATTTCGATCCCACTGCTGAATACGATATATCGTTATGTGCCCATAACTCTAATCTCCAGCCTAACGGTGTCTACCTACCACACAGACAGGACAGTAAACCACCTGGACCTGATATTGCATAATTTCATTCATTAAAAGTAACAATATTCTGCGAAATTTATGCTGAGGGGGCAATATCTCAGGACAGTAACAATTTCGATTGTGCTACTTACTGTTGGAACAGCACCTACAATTTTCCCACCCCAACTAACGTTCTGTCTTCTCCTCAGAAGCATAAGCCATATGATATGCCGTAAGGTATGGTAGAAGCTGCTAACCTTATGAGTTAGTGAGATTGTACTTCAGTCTTTCAAGTTACCCACTATGGTAGAATTACCTCACAAACATGTTCTGGCGGTAAAGTAGGAAGAGAAAAAAAAAGCGCACTCTTGGTTAACAGGTATAAATTATGTGGATGTTGGGCACGTAGGTACAATATTCATCGAGAATGTGAACAGAGCAACAAAAGTGGCAAGGAACTTGCCATAAACATATAACTTCAAAATAGCAAGAATTGAAATTATAGTGTGTTTAAAAAAAACCATCGTTTCAAGAAAGGAATGTATCTAAAAGTATGAGACGAAAGTTACGCTGAAGTACAGGCAGATACGCCGCGAAAAACTTATTTTACTTCGTCTGGAGGAGAGAGATTACATATAACATTTGTAATAAGGACGAGGTTCAGTCACGCTTCTTTTTCTAGTCATTTGCATCGAATAAAGGTTATTAAGTCCCCATGCTATGAATGGAGTTGGAGCATCATTTGGAGAATTGAACCACATGTTTTTTGTTTTTGTTTTTTCCTGCAGTCGTTACATCGATCGTTAAAATGATCTATCGACCTTTTTAGTAAAATCTTGTGTATAGCAACCAACTGCCATCCAGTATTTGCTATTAAAGAACGATTCAAGAAAATGTAAGAAGTACCTAAATTTTTAGTGAATTTAATATACAAGGTGGTCGTAAATTCCCGTTACAGACTTCTAGGGCTTGTAGAGGGGAGTGAGTACATCGTATTCCGAATAGGAACCCCCGTCTGGAAACGTCGCCCAACTAGACTACAGAGCGTCAAAGTTATAGCCGCGGGCGTCTGTAAATGTACGTATACGCGGGGTGGTTCCGTGATGATGTTACGGAGTTTCTAGGATGATGGAGAAGGATAAATGTATTAATTTGAAGTAAGGATCCCTGTACCGGAAACGAACGAGTCGAAAGTTATAAACGAAAACCGTTCTGATACCTCTGACAGTTGAATACATGTACGGGTTCTTGTGATCGAAGAGTGTAGGGTTGGTAACTTTCAGTGGTGGTAGTGTGGACAAATACGAGAAAAAATGTCCAATAAACGTGGGCTCTAAAGTGCGTACCTTAACAGCTATGAACACTTGCTCAGTAGAGGAGATGTGTTTCACATTAGCGAAGATGAACGAATGGCCATAGCTCCTCAGGTATGCAATTTAGAGCCCACATTTACTGGACATTTTTTCTCGTTTTTGTCCACACTACCACCACTGAAAGTTACCAACCCTACACTCTTCGATCACAAGAACCGGTACATGTATTCAACTGTCAGAGGTATCAGAACGGTTTCCGTTTATAATTTTCGACTCGTTCGTTTCCGGTAGAGGGATCCTTACTTCAAATTAATACATTTATCCTTCTCCATCATCCTAGAAACTCTGTAACATCATCACGGAATCACCCCGTGTATACGTACATTTACAGACGCCTGGGCCTATAACTTTGTCGCTCTGTAGTCTCGTTGGATGACGTTTCCGGACATGGGTTTCTATTCAAAATACGGTGTACTCACTCCCCTCTACAAGTCCTAGAAGTCTGTAACGGGAATTTACGACCACCCTGTGTTTATGTAAGCAAAACTGTAGCATATCCGTGAAACAATATCTGGTAATATACTTACGTTCTGTATCAACATATATACACTCGGCTAGCCACCGTGCGCTGCCTGGCGGATGGTACCGTGTCAATGTAGTGAGGGAAAAACGACTATCTACAAGTCTCTTATGTGTTCTTAGCGGTCCTTACGCGGAATGCACGTTGGTAGCAGTAGAACCGTTCTGCAGTCAGCTAAATGATGGTTCTCTAAACTTTCTCAAGAGTCTTTCGCGAACAGCAGGTCATCTTCGCTCCAGGAATTACAGTTCGTGTTCACAAACCGTCTACCTAAAACTCGCGTGTTGATCTAACATACCGGTAACAAATCTAGCAGCACCCTTCTGAATTCCTTCGATGTATTCCTTTAATCCCACCTGGTGTGGATCTCAAACACTCTAACAATACAGAATAATGTGTCGTACGAGATGTTCTACATGCTGTCTCCATTATAGATGAGCTTCACTTTCCTAGAACTGTCCGAATTAACCGAATTCGACTGTTCGCCTTTCTCACAACCAGCCTTCCGTGCTCTTTCCATTTCATGTCGCTTTGCAACTTTACGCCTAGATATTTAATTGACGTGACTGTGTAAATCAGCATACCGCTAATATGTATCCGAATTTAATAGAATTTTTTTGCTCCTCATCTCCATTTAGTTACATTTTCCACATTTAGGGCAAGCTGTCATTCATCACAAGCCGGCCGGTGTGGCCGAGCTGTTCTAGGCGCTTCAGTCTGGAACTGCGCGACTGCTACGGTCGCAGGTTTGAATCCTGCCTCGGGCATGGATGTCTGTGATGTCCTTAGGTTAGTTAGGTTTGAGTAGTTCTAAGTTCTAGGGGACTGATGACCTCAGATGTTAAGTTCCATAGTGCTCAGAGCCATTTGAACCATTCATCAGAATAAATAGAAATTTTAAGTTATCCTGAATCCTTCTACAGTGACTCAAAGACGACATTTCCCACACGCTAAATCTTCATCAAACAGATCGTTTATGTATACAGAGAATAAGAGTGGTGCTATCACACTTTCCTGCGATCCTGTTAAGAAAATCACGTAATTATAATACTCGTACATAGATAGCTATTTGGTCAATATGACCAATTATTAACATAAATAAAAAAGATCTTACCAGCCATTGGAGCTTGGTTTTTCCTGGTCGTAAGCACGTAGTCTGCGACTCATGCTGCAATGGTTTCTTTGAAAAGAGCCAGAGAGGGCAGGGTTCCTTTACCGTCCGAGCGTGAGTGCCTCTAGTCTTCTGTGTCGTCGACAGAATGTCATAACCTAACTTTCTTTCCTTTCCTCATCATTTGAACGAAACTGTGTACATTCTAACCTTCGTTCCTTTCCCTTACGGAATGAACGAAGCTCTTTATACCCTAACCTTTCTTCTTTCTCTCATCTCTAAAATGAAACTCTGTGTTCCATAAGCTTCTTACATTTCTCCCATAATTTGAATGAAATTCTGGAATTCTGTATTCCCCAACCATCGTTAATTTCCCCATAATTTGAACGAATCTCTGTGTAGAGTAATCTTCCTTCCTTTCCCTCATCCTCTGACTGAAACTCTGTATTCCATGACTTTCCTCCAGCGTTTGAAGAGAATTCTGTAGACCCTTATCTTACTTCCTTTCCCTCGTCATTTAAATGAAATTCTGTATACCGTAACATTCATTCGTTTCCTTCATCACTTTAACGAAAGTTTGTATTCCCTGACTCTCCTTCATCATTTGAGCGAAATTCTGTATACCTTAACCTTTCTTTTTTTCCCCTCATCATTTGAGCAAAGCTCTGTACACCTTAACATTCCTTCATTTCCCTCGCAAACTGAACGAAATTCTGTACACTTACCCTAACCTTCCATGCTTTCCTTCGTCATTTAAATGAATGTTTACCCTAACCTTCCTTAGTTTCTCTCGTCATTTGAGCAAGACTCTATACATCCTAACCTCCTTCATTTCCGTCGAAATTAGAACGAAACTCTGCGTACCTCACCTTCCTACACTTTCCTCATCATTTGAATGAAAGACTATACACCATCACCATTCCCTCATCATCTGAATGAAACGCTACACACTCTAACTTCCCTTCGTTTCTCTCATCATTTGAACGAAACTCTGCATACTCCACCCTCTCTTTATTTCCTTCATCGTTTGAACGAAACCCTATATACCCTAACATTCCTTCATTTCCCTCATCATTTGAACGAAAGACTGTATACCTCAACCTCACTTCACTTCGGCCGGCCGGAGTGGCCGAGCGGTTCTAGGCGCTACAGTCTGGAACCGCGCGACCGCTACGGTCGCAGGTTCGAATCCTGCCTCGGGCATGGATGTGTGTGATGTCTTTAGGTTAGATAGGTTTAAGTAGTTCTAAGCTCTAGGGGACTGATGACCTCAGATGTTAAGTCCGTTAGTGCTCAGAGCCATTTAAACCATTTTTCCTTCATTTCCCTCGTCAGCTGGAAGGAAAGCCATTATACCCTAACTTTTCACCCTTTCCCTCATTATTTGAACGAATCTCTGCATATCCCTCTTCAATTGAGCGAATCTCTGTAGATGTTGACTACTTGAAGTAGATACTAAACCCCCGTGAAGTGACGAGGCTGGTCTGTAGGCGGCGAGAGACAGCAGACCTTTCCACCGGGGGTGTGTGGCGCCGTTAATCCCGGAGTTGGGCGGACGGTAATGAAAGCTGGTGCAGTTTAATTGCGCCGGTGACAAACTTGGCCGTGTCTGGCCGAGATGGCCGCGGCGCCTAATAGAATAATAAATCGTGAGCTCCCCGTAGCCAGTCGATATCTAATTAAACCGCCGCTGCTTAGCAGCCCCGCGGCTTGTGTTCAATGCGAGCGGCGAACCGGCGACTGTTTACTCATTTCGCTGCCATCAGATAAACACATCGGCAAAAAACGCTGCCGGCTGACGGAGTACCAGCTACGCCGTTCGATAGAAAGTGTTGTGTACCGCGCAGTCCCTGTAGATGGAGTCTTAACTTTCTGTACAACAATTTCCGTTATTATCTCTTTGTGATCGGTAAGGTACGCACACACTTAGCTTTCAGCAGAGGGACATTAAACAGTAGGTCTTCCGTCACGTGTACGAATACACAGGGCGTGAAAAAATACGATTAGAAAATGTTATAGTGTTGTAGGATATAAACAACACTTTTTGTGTTTACAGGTGCACCGTTTCGCCGCTTGCGGTCCTTGAAGGTTTTGACGGTAGCGATGTTCGGAGACGGTGTTCGAACTGCCGTGTGATGAATATTGTGTTAGAGATGTTGCTAAAAGTGTCGTACGAGGGGCGTTTGAAAAGTCTGTGCAAAGTACGAGAGATGGCACCACCGGCGCGTATCGAGGTCATGTTTAGTTAGTAGCATCTTTGGAAAGAACCGTGGAGTAAATATCTCTGGAGTGAGCATTCATGTGGGCAGAACAGATTTTGTGTTGTCAACATACATTGCCCGCCTGGTCACGTGTTCTCGGCACGTCGTGTGTTTGTCCGTATAGCGCCCTGTGTATTTAGAATGTCACTACATCACTAACACAGACGGATTCTTTTCGTACGTGTCGTGGATTATTTATATATGTTGCGAAGACATTATAACAGTATCCATTTGATAGCGGGAATAGACCAGCTACGTAACTTTTAAGGGCAAGTGATATTACATCCTGCTTCTTTGCCATAGGTGTCACAGTTCAGATGCACTCGATTTTTGGTAGTTTTCGGTATGATAGGGCACTTTATATTATTACAGAGCCTGACGTACATTTTTGCAGTGATAGTCTTGCAAAACGACTTGACAGTACGTTAGTACTTTTGCAAGTGTCCGAAAAACACCGAATTTACCACACATTAGCGATTATATCCCTGCTAATTCGTCCTTTTTTCTGCTATTTCTGCGTATTTATTTTCTCGTTTTTGCGACCTAAAGCACAATTTTTCTTACTGGTGAAACTTTGAAGTATTTATTTAACACATTTTACGTACTTGCTCCCAGTTTATTAAATAAATAGTAGACTGAGTAATCTATATACATAATCGACAAGTCACTGATAAATGCATGGAGGACAGTATTTGCTGAAACAACTAACCATTCCCTTTCCTGTTCCACTAGCAAATTTACGAGAGGAAGCGATTGTTCGTAAGCTTTTGTACGAGCCGTAATCTCTATTATATAGTCATAAAATCGTAGAAAAATAGGTCTACAGAATCAAGCCTTAATTATAATGCGTCTCGAAATTTTTAAACATTTACAGTGTCTCTTACTAATATGATAACTATGATCAGAGCTACATGGTATGTACCCATGAAAAGTTACTATCCCTGCTTTCACATAATTTTCTTTGCATCCGTAGCAACAACAGTAATTCACCATCGTTATTACACTATCAACAAACGGTGAAACACAACAAAAACTCTTTATATTATAAACTTCAAACGTTGCAGAAAGCACACACGCACAGTGAAGTCCCGAAAACACGTGACAGTCCAGGTTTAATGTTGACAACATGCGCAGAACGCAATGCTCACTCCAGAGGTATTTACTCTATGGAAAGAACGCACACCACGTTTCAGCCATATTGGTCTATTTCTTTGTGTTTGGGGCCGGCCAGGTGGCTGAGCGGTTCTAGGCGCTACAGTCTGGAACCGCGCGACCGCTACGGTCGCAGGTTCGAATCCTGCTTCGGGCATGGATGTGTGTGATGCCCTTAGGTTGATTAGGTTTCAGTAGTTCTAAGTTCTAGGGGACTGATTACCTTAGAAGTTAAGTCCCATAGTGCTCAGAGCCTCTTTGTGTTTGGCATTCGTGTAAAACAAGGAAGTCGAGTGATTGTCAAAAATTGGACGAAAAAGAGTTTCGGGTAGTGATTAAACATTGCTTTATGAAAAGGCAAAACGCCTCAAGGGACTAAAGAGAAGCTTGATAAATATTGCAGTGACTCTGCACCTTCGATCAGAACAGTTTATAACAGGTTTCAAAATTCTCGGAGTGGCCATATGGGCACAAGTGATGCTGAGCGTTCTGGACGCCCTGTGGAGGTTACGACTCCAGAAAACATTGATAAAATCCATGATATGGTGACGGATGACAGAAGAGTTAAGGTGCGTGAGATTGCTAGTGTTGTGGCCACCTCGAAATAATGGGTACATAATGTTTTGCATAAACATTTGGACATGAGAAAGCTATCCGCAAGATAGATTCTGTGATTGCTCACGCTTGACCAAAAACGGAATCCTGTGAAGTGTTGCAAGGATGGTTTGCAGCTGTTCAGGAAGAATCCGCAGGACTTTAAGCGTCGTTTCGTCACTGTGGATGAAACATGGATACATTAATATACTCCTGAGACCAAACAACAATCTGAACAGTGGGTTACCAAGGGAGAATCTGCACCAAAAAAGGCGAAGACCATTCCTTCGGCCAGAAAGGTTATGGCGACTGTCTCTTGGGATTCGCAAGGAATATTCCTCATCGAATATCTGGAAAAGGGTAAAACTATTACAGGTGCATATTATTCATTGTTATTGGACCGCCTGAAAACTGAGCTGCAAGAAAAACACCGGCGATTGGACTGCAAAAAAGTCCTTTTCCATCACGACAACGCACCGGCACACGCCTGAGCAGTTGTGATCGCAAAATTAATGGAAGTAGGATTCCAACTACTTTCACATCTCCCCTATTCTCCAGACTTGGCTCCCTCGGATTACTATTTGTTCTCAAATTTAAAGAAATGGCTGGCAGGACAAAGATTTTATTCAAATGATTGCAGCAACTAATAGCTATTTTGCAGACTTGGACGATTCCTATTATTCGGAAGGGATCAACAAATTTGAACAATTGTGGACAAAGTTATAAGTCTAAAAGGAGACTATGTCGAAAAATAAAAAAGGTTTACCCCAAACACTTAAGTAGTTTTATTTTTGCACGAACTTTTCAAACGCCCCTCGTATGTTTACATTAATGCACAACTGGCAGCTACATGCTAATGACCGTCTCACGCGCTCGTAACAACCAGGTGTTTCACGAGTAATAGCTGCAGTTTCAACCAAGTGGACAAACAGCACTTCTGAAATATTTTGGGAGTGATACACCATCACCAATAAAGCTCCCACCCCCGATTCTTTAACGAATTGAACTACCATTTGTAAATCGCCATACCTCCCGAACTATCTGTTGTCATATGGCATAATTCTGCAGGTACATTCAGTGTTATACAACGTGTTTCAGTTGCCCTACCGATGGATTTTGTGCAACATGTAATGCCTTCAAAACCGTACACGAGATTTTCATATTCGCTCGCTACGCGGAAACTGTTAGTCGTACTGAATAAATTAATAGCACCTTTTTGCAAGAAATTTAATGCTGTTAAATTTTGTACTGGTGTACGTTTACAATTGCGGTCATGGTTTTCGAGTACCTCAAAAAAAAAAAAAAACGTTTTTAGGTCACTCGAAAACTGCTGCCTCTCTCGAATATGTTTCCCAACACAGAGTTTAACTACATTAAATTTGCTACAAAAAGATATTGCTCATTTATTCTTTAGGAGTAATAATTTGCGTGTAGCGATCGAGGGAATATGAAAATCTTGCGCAAGGTACTTGAAGGTGTTGCGGGTTACATAAATCCCATTGATAGGAGCAGATGACTCACACTGTATGTGGAAACTGTGCAAAATTTGTTGCTAACAGCCGGCCAAAGTGGCCGTGCGGTTAAAGGCGCTGCAGTCTGGAACCGCAAGACCGCTACGGTCGCAGGTTCGAATCCTGCCTCGGGCATGGATGTTTGTGATGTCCTTAGGTTAGTTAGGTTTAACTAGTTCTAAGTTCTAGGGGACTAATGACCTCAGCAGTTGAGTCCCATAGTGCTCAGAGCCATTTTGTTGCTAACATATTTAACAATAAGTAATAAAGTAAAACGTGATGCTTCATGCTGCAGTTTTACTGCTTGAATTGATGAATAGTGAAAATTCAGTAAGCGATCTAATTTTTCTTTATTTGCGGGTGGTGGGACGGGGGGAATCATCGAGAAGAAGTTTCGTAAAGGGTTGAAATTATGTGTAAACCTTGATGGAATTTGTGAAGTGGTGCCGTTCTCAAATACTGGATGAATATAGTCTGGGTAATTTGGGCGCCATCAGCGACGCCACTCAGGAAATATACACAGTTTCTAAGTTTAAAACTTAAGTTATTGTATTAAACCATTAAAGTAAGCTTTTACCTTTATTGAGTAGATTATGGCAGCCGTTTAAATGTTTAAATTCGGTCTATAATTGGATGAAATTTTAGAATCATGATATCGTTGCTCCTGGAAGCTATTAAATAGGCATCCTGCAACACAGACTATGAACCGTGCACCAGTTTAGCCATTTACTAGTATATATTAACACGCAGAAGCCAGATGTGCATTAATGTCAGGGGACGCCATTTTCAACAGATTCTTTAAAACAATATTCATATCTATGAACACCGACTCTGAACATCGCTAGCGTCAAAACCATTACGGAAATTGTGCGTTCCTTTTTAATTCCTCTGAAACATTCTGATATTTGTAATTTTATTTTTTTGTATTCCTGTAGATTCGACTACAACACTGTTCTACAAAAACATCACAGCTCCACAAGCCGCCGTACAGTGTGTGTTGGAGGGCACATCTGACAGCGTTATTTTTCCTACTTTCTTTGAACCATTCGTAAATTGTGTGTTTTTAGCTTATATACAAAGACAGACTCATTTGCAACAAACACAGTGAATAATCGCCTCCGTTTGAAACCTCCCCTTTGGAAAATTATTAATTACTGTGCTGGTAAACTTATACGTTATTTGATACAGAGACAGCTGAGTAAAACTGAACGTACTCAGACAGTTCTCTCTTTACTTATTCTGATCATCACTAAACTGACCCACAATATTATTTTTAGCGTAACGCAGTCTGACTTTCAACAATCCCTACAAAAGAATGGCCCTGACTAACAATAACCTATACCTTTCATGAATCACTTACCTCACAAAAATCGTCGTTACTCGTATTACTGCAATACAGCGAGCGCCAATACTGCCAGCTAAATAAAAGATTCTAACTACTGAAGGCGCTAGCTACTGATAGGCATAGTTATCAAATGAAAGATTTTGATAGAGAACAAACAATGTATTTACCTTAGTAATGTTCAAAAGTCATCATATACAGGGTTATTACAAATGATTGAAGCGATTTCACAGCTCTACAATAACTTTATTATTTGAGATATTTTCACAATGCTTTGCACACACATACAAAAACTCAAAAAGGTTTTTTAGGCATTCACAAATGTTCGATATGTGCCCCTTTAGTGATTCTGTAGACATCAAGCCGATAATCAAGTTCCTCCCACACTCGGCGCAGCATGTCCCCATCAATGAGTTCGAAAGCATCGTTGATGCGAGCTCGCAGTTCTGGCACGTTTCTTGGTAGAGGAGGTGTAAACACTGAATCTTTCACATAACCCCACAGAAAGAAATCGCATGGGGTTAAGTCGGGAGAGCGTGGAGGCCATGACATGAGTTGCTGATCATGATCTCCACCACGACCGATCCATCGGTTTTCCAATCTCCTGTTTAAGAAATGCCGAACATCATGATGGAAGAGCTGTGGAGCACCATCCTGTTGAATGATGAAGTCGGCGCTGTCGGTCTCCAGTTGTGGCATGAGCTAATTTTCCAGCATGTCCAGATACACGTGTCCTGTAACGTTTTTTTCGCAGAAGAAAGAGGGGCCGTAATCTTTAAACCGTGAGATTGCACAAAACACGTTAACTTTTGGTGAATTGCGAATTTGCTGCACGAATGCGTGAGGATTCTCTACCGCCCAGATTCGCACATTGTGTCTGTTCACTTCACCATTAAGAAAAAATGTTGCTTCATCACTGAAAACAAGTTTCGCACTGAACGCATCCTCTTCCTTGAGCTGTTGCAACAGCGCCGAAAATTCAAAGCGTTTGACTTTGTCATCAGGTGTCAGGGCTTGTAGCAATTGTAAACGGTAAGGCTTCTGCTTTAGCCTTTTCCGTAAGATTTTCTAAACCGTCGGCTGTGGTACGTTTAGCTCCCTGCCTGCTTTATTCGTCGACTTCCGCGGGCTACGCGTGAAACTTTCCCGCACGCGTTCAACCGTTTCTTCGCTCACTGCAGGCCGACCCGTTGATTTCCCCTTACAGAGGCATCCAGAAGCTTTAAACTGCGCATACCATCGCCGAATGGAGTTAGCAGTTGGTGGATCTTTGTTGAACTTCGTCCTGAAGTGTCGTTGCACTGTTACGACTGACTGATGTGAGTGCATTTCAAGCACGACATACGCTTTCTCGGCTCGTGTCGCCATTTTGTCTCACTGCGCTCTCGAGCGCTCTGGCGACAGAAACCTGAAGTGCGGCTTCAGCCGAACAAAACTTTATGAGTTTTTCTACGTATCTGTAGTGTGTCGTGACCATATGTCAATGAATGGAGCTACAGTGAATTTATGAAATCGCTTCAATCATTTGTAATAGCCCTGTATATATCTATCAATTCATGACATCCATCTTTACAAATTTCCTTTCTCTGGCGGACACACGTCCAGATCGTCCGCTTATAGTAATCTCTCAAGACTCTGCCATCTCTCTTCACATCCACCACTGCTGGCGGCCCACCTCCAACTGCACAACGCTACGCGCTGTTCACGTCCAACTGCCCAACACTACACAAGAGAATATTCCAACAATGAGTCCAACCAGCCACAGACTGTACACAGCACAGTCAGTGATTTTCATACAGAGCGCTACGTGGCGTTACCAACATAAAAACCTAAACAGCCTACTCACACGTTGCAGTGCTCGCTGCCATAGACCTGTACAGTGGCACTACACTCGGATGTGATTGGTTCGAGTCCTGGTTGCGCCAGACATTTTGACAGCGAGCATTTGGCCGGCATGGGGAAGAGACTTCGCATCAATATACCCGCTGAAATTCCAAAACGTGTCTCTTGGACTGCGGTCTTGAGACACTATTGGTGTTGATCTTTTCGGTGGACGAGGTCGTTGAGCTCGGCTGACCTCCTTGTTGCAATTGGAGAGCAGCAAGCCACGTGCTGGCACCAGATCCAGCCTCTGGCTTCTCTTTCTCTCTCTCAACGTTATTAGGAAAAGAGGCACGGCAGCAAAACACTGCACACACTCTTCAACGTCCCCTGATCTCAAAATGTACTCTTACGACACAACACTCACATTTAGCGAAGCGACGACAGTAACGTACATGGAGAAAGAGAAACTTTCCAAATGTACCAGGTGGGGGTTGGCTTGTTTTTGGGGGAGGAGACCAGACAGCGAGGTCATCAGTCTCATTGGATTGGGGAAGGAAGTTAGCCGTGCCCTTTCAAAGGAACCATCCCGGCATTTGCCTGGAGCGATTTAGGGAAATCACGAAAAACCTAAATCAGGATGGCCGGACGTGGGATTGAACCATGGTCCTCCTGAATGCGAGGCCAGTGTGCTAGCCACTTCGCCACCTCGCTCGGTATACCGGCTGGTTGTAATGAAAGTGCAGCTGCTCAAAATGGTCTAATGTGGACTGTAATTATCGTATGGCAGCGAAGCTTGGCAGCTGTCCTAACGTATTAATGCGGAACCAGTACACGCTGGAAAAAAGATAGTTCTGGTTTTGGACAC
The DNA here is from genome assembly GCF_023864345.2 of Schistocerca serialis cubense. NCBI lineage: Eukaryota > Metazoa > Arthropoda > Insecta > Orthoptera > Acrididae > Schistocerca > Schistocerca serialis. Next base: position 74,107,922 of record NC_064642.1, on the reverse strand, counting down.
CAGGTGCAAATCTGGCGCTGCTAATGCAAGACAGACGCTGAGAAATGTTTCTGTATCTAGGAACGGGATGTGCACAGAAAAGGTGAAACAATTGAGAAATGAAACTTCCTGGCAGATTAAAACTGTGTTCCGGACCGAGACTCGAACTCGGGACCTTTGCCTTTCACGGGATAGTGATCTACCAACTTTTTATTTATTTATTTATGTATTTATTTTCAATAATGATCACTCTGTTAAAAGGAACATGTAGATCATTTCATGGTATAGTATGTGCATTACATATTGAGTGGTGAGAGAAGCGTGAAGTTCATTATCAGCTGTCAAATGTGCACACTGACTGCACCCGGCACATCCCAACTGCGTGGTGGGTCGAGAAGGATGAGATTTTCACTCTGCAGCGGAGTGTGCGCTGATATGGAACGTCCTGGCAGATTAAAACTGTTGCGAGACCGAGACTCGAACTCTGGACCTTTGCCTTTCAAGAGCAAGTGCTCTACCAACTGAGCTACCCAAGCGCGACTCACGCCCGCTCCTTACGGCTTTACTTCCGTCAGTACCTCGTCTCCTACCTTCCAAACTTTACAGAAGGTGGAAGGTAGGAGGCGAGGTACTGGCGGAAATAAAGGTGTGAGGAGGAGGCCTGAGTCGTGCTTGGGTAGCTTAGTTCGTAGAGCACTTGTCCTCGAAAGGCAAAGGTCCAGAGTTCGAGTCTCGGTCTCGCAACAGTTTTAATCTGCCAGGAAGTTTCATATCAGCGCACACTCCCGTGCAGAGTGAAAATCTCATTCTGGAATTGAGAAATGTTGATGTTATTATTAATCGCCACTTACACAGTTTGTTCTATGTGAGCACCGGAGATATCAACGAGGTGCCATACAGCGTCACATTTGTACCTTGTGGTCGAAACTGGAACTAATTTTTTTTCTAGCGTAAATCGGTTCCGCATTAAAGCATTTCAGTATCTGCCAAGTTTTGCTGCCACACGATAACTGCAGCCCACTCTGCACCTGTGTGAATAGCTGGACTTTAAGTACACTCAAACGCTAGAGAAACTGGTAAAGGCATGCGTATTCGAATACAGAGATATGTAAACAGGCAGAATATGGCGCTGCGGTCGGAAACGCCTTTATAAGACAACAAGTGTATGGCGCAGTTGTTAGATCGGTTACTGCTGTTACAAAGGCAGGTAATCAAGATTTATGTGAGTTTGAACGTGGCGTACGAGCGATGGGACACAGCATCTCCGAGGTAGCGATGAAGTGGAGATTTTCCCGTACGACCATTTCATGAATGTACCGTGAATATCAGGAATCCGGTAAAACATCAAATCTCCGACATCACTGCAGCCGGAAAAAGGTCCTGAACGAACGGGGCCAACGACGACTCAGGAGAATCGTTCAAAGTGACAGAACTGCAGTCTTTCCGCAAATTACTGCAGATTTCAATGTTGGGCCATCAACAAGTGTCAGCGTGCGAACCATTCACCGAAACATAATCGATATGGGATTTCGGAGTCGAAGGCTGGAAACATGTTGCCTGGTCAGAGGAGTCTCGTTTTAAATTGTGTCGAGGGGATGGAGCTGGTGGAGGGTCTGCAATGGTGTGGGGCGCGGGCGACACCCCACACGTTCAGAATTGCTACGGAGTGGCTTCAGAAACACCCTTCTAAGTTTAAACACTTCCGCTGGCCACCAGACTCCCCAGACATGAACATTATTGAGCATATCTGGAATACGCTGCAACGTGCTGTTCAGAAGAGTTCTCCACCCCCAAGTACTGTTACGGATTTATGGGCAGCCCTGCAGAATTCATGGTTATTTGATACAGAGACAGGTGAGTAAAACTGAACGTACTCAGACAGTTCTCTCTTTACTTATTCTGATCATCACTAAACTGACCCACAATATTTTTTTTTAGCGCAACGCAGTCTGACTTTCAACAATCCCTACAAAAGAATGGCCCTGACTAACAATAACCTATACCTTTCATGAATCATTTACCTCACAAAAATCGTCGTTACTCGAATTACTGCAATACAGCGAGCGCCAATATTGCCAGTTCCTTCCAGCATTACTTATGACATTAGTAGAGCCCATGCTACGTCGTGTTGCGGCACTTCTGCGTGCTCGCGGGGGCCCTACACGATATTAGGCAGGTGTACCAGTTTCTTTGGCTCTTCAGTGTATAACCACCCATTACTTTGTGCAGTAGTTCCCCACAGCCCGTAAATAATTAAAGAAGGTCACTTTTAAATATTACACCATGAGATGGTAATCTACAGACATTTATTTGTTTCTAGTTTCAGTCTATGTCATCGTCGTGATACAAGGTAAATACTGTGTCCCACAGAAAGCGGCTATCCTTTTCGTCAGAACACCGAGTGCATTCCATAGAACAGCTGAGAATGTGAAAGTGGGCAGTGGCGTAAGATTATGCAAGTGTATAACGCTTTTTTCCAACGTTTTCCACTAGATCAGTAATATAAATTGTAATTAGTAGCGCCCCTACAACACTCCCTCGGAGTACTCCCGAAATTACCGTTTACATTCGTCGATTTTATTCCGTTAAGACCAACATGCTGAGTTAAGTTCGCAAGTAAATCCTGAATTCAATAACAAATCTGTCCCAGTACTCGGTAATATGGAATTTTGTTCGCTAGTCCACAACGAGGTACTGTAGCCAAAGCCTTCCGGAAATCGAGGAACGTGCCTTTTCATACCGAAGTCACTAATGTCGAAGTCAGTAATGTTCGCAACCGTACATTCCCTTGTATATCGTAAACGGCTCTTTTGCGGACCCGTGTTTGCTGGATAGTTTTTGCTTTTGTTGTTTTCACTGTTGATTTTAATATGCCCTGCACATGTACGTTTAGGTGGCTTTAAAACGAAAATGTAATATGTGAGCGGTTCGTTTACGGACTTCGGCCCGTTTTACGCGAGCGACGTTCTGGACAAAATCGACTACTCGAAGTGAGTGCGCCTTTCATTGCTGCGTGTAAATCAGCAGCCAACCACGTCTCGAGTGTCCGTATGACGTCATTGATCTATAGATCGTGCCAAATATTGAGTTCCAAATTGTTGGGGATGCTGCACACTGCGCATGCGCAGAAGAGAGAGACTATGACGGCCGGATACTTTGCAGTTAATCTATTTTGTCCGAGCTCAGTCCTGTTATAGAACTGGAATTTGTGCTTTTGTGTGTTCTTAAACTTCATTGTGCTGTTTGCTTTGTTTTCGTGACACAATGAAAAGGTTGCAGGAGGTCCTGGTATTTTTCCTAATAACGTTCTGCCAGAAGAGAGATGAAATATCAGAAAACAGTCAGCTACCGGTAGCTGAGTGCTCAGCGCGACAGAATCCCAATCCTAAGGGTCGGAGATTTTCTCCGCTCAGCGAGTGGGAGTTATGTTATCCCAGTCATCATCATTTCATCCCCATCGACGCGCAAGTCGCCGAAGTGGCGTCAAATCGAAAGACTTGCACCCGGCGAACGGTCTACCCGACGGAAGGCCCTAGTCACACGACATTTACATTTTATCAGAAAAGAAAAAGATATTTACGCTTCACAGAGAAAAAAACCTGCACTTTGCATAAATGAGGAAGTAAGCACATATATGTCTGTGATGAAAATTATTTCAACAGTGAAAGAGTCAAAATAATTTGAAGAGATACATATTTTTCGATATTACTTGCCACTTCAGAAAAAAACAAGATACAAAGGATGAAGGAAAAGTGGCGCAATTTACTGCGTTCTAGATATTGTTTGGTGTGTTTGCGAGAATATATTTCCTCGAGCAAATAAATTTATATGTTCTGAATTTTTTGAAAGCCAGTTTTCCTATTCTTTCAGTTCCCATGAGTGTAAGGAATTAACAGCACGACCTTTGACAAGTACTTTCTCTATGAAAGTCATTATTAAAATTTATCATTGCTTGTTCCCATATTTGTTTACTAACTCTCGATTTTTTCGTAAAAAGAATAGTCTCCCATGTTCTCACTTTCACGGATAAGATGCCAATCTGTACAGCAAACAGCTGTCCCAAGACACGCAGTTATGGCGCTGACGCGTAAACGAAAATGACCGCTCGAGACAGACGAGAGTCATTAGGAGAAACGCGCCAAGTACTCAACCCGAAACTTCGCTCAGTAGAAGAGGGACTGAAAATAAGCGAACACGTGTCTCGGCTTATCCGTAGATACTCCACCGTTTCTGAGAAAACGACGGTCAAAGTTTTCGAGGTACTTGGTGTGCTTTGTAGGGAGTAAATGGTTGAACCGAAAGAGTAGCACAGTGGAAAGCGTCGCAACTTCACACTTTTGCGCCCCGCGTTTGAAACCCGATCATTATTTTCATTTTTGTTTTCATGTGAATGAGAAAATTAACTGAAATTGTTTTCAGTGAAAATCCCGTAGTGTATCGTGGTTCATTATACACTGCAAGAGACAGCTTTCGAAAAAGTGATCCACTCTGCGTGGTTTCTCGCGAAATTATTGCCAATGCATGAAATCTTCAGCGTTATTAACGACATTTCTTCCAAAGTGAGATTCATACGAAAAGATGTTACTGAGGAAAAATCTACTTTTGCGCGACACTCGTGCTGTTCAGAAATAACGGCTCTGAGCACTATGGGACTTAACATCTGAGGTCATCAGTCCCCTAGACTTAGAACTGCTTACACCTAACTGACCTAAGGACAGCACACACACCCATGCCCGAGGCAGGATTCGAACCTGCGACCGTAGCAGCAGCGCGGTTCCGGACTGAAGCGCCCAGAATCGCTCGGCCACAACCGCCGGCGCTATTCGGAATTTCTATCTCTTCTACAATCGGTACCATCCAAGGGAATGCACCAAACCTACCTGAAGAATAAGCATAAGAATAAAATATACGAATTAGTCTAAGATTTGATATAAGAGTATGAGAATTTGAAAACAGTGTAATCCCGAAAATACCGGTCACATATATTATACAATAAATATATGAGATTGTGAAACTGAACTGTAATTTTACAATTACTGTAACGCCCTTGTATCCCTTAATTTAATATGATACATTCGTGTAGTAACTTCTACAGACATGGGCAGATAAATGAAAAAATAAAACAAAAAACAAAATAAATAAAAACAGTAATCGGGTTTCGTACACGGAGGGGAGAGGAGAAGTGAATGATTGCGACGCTAGCCACTGTGCCAGCACTGCGGATGAGATAGGCGCGCTCTAAAAGGCATCTGAAGTACGTCGCAAACTTTGATCGTCGTTTTCTCAGAAACGGTCGAGTATGTCGAGACACGTGTTCGCTTATTTCGACTCCTCTTCCACTGAGCGAAGTTTCTGGGAAAAAAGGTTACGGAAATGGCCATTTTCTCATCAGTGCAGGTATAAAACGCCAGGGACGCTGCAGCAGACACTCGTCTCGAGTAATCACTTGAGAGAAGAAAATAGATCGTGTAAAAGAGCCTTTAATGGTTTGTACTGATTACAAAACCAAAAGTAAGTGCTGCCTAACGCGGTTTCCTATTCCTTTTTTTTTATTTTGAGACATAAAGGAATTACAGACGTCGACCTTACGAGTGAGCACTGATTTAAATCATTGAGGAAAGTTGAAAATTTTTGCCGGAGCGGGGTCTGAAGCCGGGTGGACAGACCACTGAGAAATCCGGACATAGTGGACATCGTAACTGCACGGACTACTCTAGCACGACTCCCGTCGGACTCAAATTCTCAAAAAACCTGACTAACCTAAGGACATCACACACATCCATGCCCGAGGCAGGATTCGAATCTGCGACCGCAGCGGTCACGCGGTTCCAGACTGAAGCGCCTAGACCCGAACGGCCACACCGGCCGGCCAAAGTGGATCACTGAAGCAGAAGAAGACATTAAAGAACTGGGCATCACACAAGAGAACATAAACAATAGAGAACAGTTAAGAAACATCATACAGAAACACACACTTAAACAAGAACATACGGAGAACAGAACGGGAAAAAGATGGTTGGAATAAAGCAAGAGAGAACACAGTGAACGTATGAAGAGAATTTGGGAAGAAAGAAGAAGAAATCATGACTACCCAAGTTCAATCGCTCTCACGTAAGGGAATAATCGAAAATAATAATATATATAAGGGTGTGTGTGAGAACACACGTTCTCTGTTCTTTCGAACATCACATAAATTTTTTAGCCGTCAGTGAACTACAGGAGGAAATGGTCATTGGTGATTACTGGTTGTGGTATTTGGTCGCAGCGAAGACGAGCGCGGAGGTGTGCACGCGGCCCAGCTGAGCGGACGGGACAGAACAGGACAGACAGAGAGGGAGGGAGGGAGAGAGAGAGAGAGAGTGAGAGGGGGGGGGGGCCCAAGGCCAGCTGGCATTGTGTGGCGGGCCTTTGTCCCGCTAGCGGCTCGGCCACGGCTAGCTGCTGCATCGCGCCACGCGGCCAAATGAAGCGCCGTATCTGCCGGCACCTGCACTGTGCGCTCGCTCTACCTGACAGGGCCAGACAAGACACTCTTGCCTGCGTGGCCTGTGGTTACGTCGTCGGCGATTTTTCTCATCTGGGCTTTAGGTTGTGCCCTAAGGCACGTTTCGTCGCCAACTGTTGGACGCATCCTAACAGCCTGAACTGTTTCATTAAGGAAACGCAGAAACGTGTTTTAGACCAGGCATGTTCAGGAGGGAGCTAGACGAGCAAGAGCGCACACGCTCTCTCGCCGCCTGTGTAGTGAGCACTCGCGGTAAACTCGGATAGTCAGAAGTCAATATATAGTGCAAGGGGGAATGCAAACTGTGCTATGTGTTCAAGGGAGTGGCCGTTATTAAGTTCGCCAGGCCTGAGACGCAAGGATGTGTACTCAATAGCCCTGTGCTTCAAGCGGAGAATAGCTCTTTTAAGCCGGCCGGAGTGACCGAGCGGTTCTAGGCGCTATACAGTCTGGAGCCGCGCGGCCGCTACGGTCGCAGGTTCGAATCCTGCCTCGGGCATGGATGTATGTGATGTTCTTAGATTAGTTACGTTTAAGTTCTAGGGGTCTGGTGACCTCAGAAGTTAAGTCCCATAGTGCTCAAAGCCATTTGAAACATTTTTGAGCTCTTTTAAATTCGATGAAAAGCAGCATTATTGCTTGGTTAGAAACTTCAACGCTAAGTTCAGACACTCCGGTATCAGTATACAGGGTGGAGAAAAATTGTGTCACGAAATTTTAACGCCGCAAGGAACCAGAATTACTAATGTTGTGAAGTCGACAACGCACCATTTTCAAACTACGGAAACTTGACGCCACGCGCTCCGATTGGCCGTGGGTTTGCCCGTCGGATGACGGGCAGCGCTATGGTTGTCAGTTTACACATACAACCGCCCCTCGCCCCGTCTCCATCCCAACGTGATACGCACACGCGTCGAATAGGTCTTGCTGTTTGTCTCGCTTCGGAGCATACACACGTTACCAGCGATTTAGTCATACAGTAAACATGGTGGCACAGTATTCGTTTGAAGATCAACGACATATGGTTTTTGTTTATGGACTAGCCGAGGGTAATGAGCATGAAGCTCGACGATTTTATGAGGTTGTATGAGGAACGGCACCCAGCAAGACGCCACCACACCCTCAAACGTTACAGCAATTCACTGGCACGTTAGCGGGGTATCATGGTGATGCTGGAAGACCTCGACACGATGGAATGCTGCATTCGAAGAGTCTGTTCTCGAGCGCTTCGAGGAAGCACCTACGACAGGTACTCGAGCGGTTGGACACGACGTGGGAGTCACTCATCGGTTAGTCTGGGAGGTTTTAGGGGATGACGGCCAGCATCCGTCTAGTTTCCATCCTGTCTAAGACCTAAATTCTGTGGCCGTCTATGAACACAGACTAGGTTTTTTCCGGTGGTTTCTGCGACATGTTGCACAAGATTCCGACTTCCCCGTTATTGTGCTGTTTGCCGACGAGTACACCTTCCATTGGGATGGCCTTTACGACACTCGAAACGTTCATTACTGAACAAGGGGAAATCCTCAGTTCACGTACGTCCATGGACACCAGGAACGATTTCGCTCATCATTTGGGCAGGCATTGTCAGTGACCATCTGATTGGGCCGGTCCGACTACCTCCTCGGCTTACTGGGGCAAATTACCTTCACTTTCTGCAAGAAACTCTACCCGGCATGCTGGGTGATGTTTCCCTGGACATACGGCTACGCGTGTGGTTGCAGCATGGTGGGACGCACATAACAGTCGTGCTGTGTGCGGATAATTAAGTGAACTCTTCGACGGCCGGGTACTTTGCAGAGGTGCTCAAACGACATAGCCCCCGTGATCATCAGACCTCACGCCACCGGACACTTTGCTGTGGGGATTCTTCAAGGTTTCTAGTTCACCCAGCCAGACGCGAACCATCTAGAACGAAGAGGAATCAATGGATCGCATTCAACATGCCGGGCTACGGTCGCAGGTTCGAATCCTGCCTCGGGCATGGATGTGTATGATGTCCTTAGGTTAGTTAGGTTTAGGTAGTTCTAAGTTCTAGGGGACTGATGACCATAGCTGTTAAGTCCCATAGTGCTCAGAGCCATCAGGGCAATGCCAGGAATATTTGAAAGAGTTCGATAAAACACCGTTCGAGGTTACCAAGCTTGTGTCGCGTCAGAGGGTCGTTGGTTCGAGCACCTCCTTTAAGTAAACAATGTTATAGTTACGAAAAAGGCCCTTTTTAGGGCCTACGCAATTTGAAAAAGATTTTCTGCACGCGAACTAACAGCTGTTGGCGGGTTTGTTCCCGTTATGTCTTATCATAAAACTACAGTGGATGTGTCGGGACCCCGGCGGATTCGCCTCCAGGCTCCCAGAGTGGAAGGCTGGCGCGCTACCACCGAGCGTGGATGCATCACGATCTCCGGCAGGCAAAACATTGGCGGTCATGCGTTGTTAAGAGCATCCGGCAGCAGGGCAATCCCGCGGCCAATCGGATCGCGTGGCGCCAAGCTTGCGTAGTTTACAAATCGTGCGTTGTCGACCTACACAACATTAGTAATTTTGGTTCCTACTGGCATCAGCTATCCAAGGTTAGAATTTCGTGACACAGTTTTTCTCCATCCAGTATAGCAAGTCAATACAGGATGCCTGCCTGCCCCTGTGGCCGCGCGTCTCTAGACGCTTCAGTCTGGAACCGCGCGACCGCTACGATCGCAGGGTCGAATCCTGCCTCGGGTATGGATGTGTGTGATGTCCTTAGGTTACTTAGGTTTAAGTATTTCTAAGTTCTAGATGACTGATGACCTCAGATGTTAAGTCCCATAGTGCTCAGAGCCATTTGAACAAGATGCCTAGCTACGGTTAGAATTTTTAGACCTGCCGTGTTGCAGCCAGTTGTGTGATAAGTTTCATAATAAATGAAGTCTCGTAGACTCGTATAAAAATCTTTTTCTCGTAAATTTCCACGACTTCACAAGTTTGCACCTGCGATAATGTCGAGTTTTGGACCTACATTCCTGTGCAACCAATTTTTTTCGGCAGTGAAGAGAAACACATCTACTCACAAAAACTCACAGAGACTTGAACTTAAAAGCTTACCTTCGAAAGCAGTGCTCAGAAAGTGGTGCCTTACATTGATGCTTTAATCAAAAGCAAAATGAGTAGTATTCATTGACAATGAGTGTCTATTTTTAGCTTGCGAATAAAGTACCCATGAAATTCAAGTTGCTGGCAACTTCATTCAAACACGACCATCATAAAGCTGGATCAGTCGTAAAAAGTATCATTTTTCCTACTTAGCTGTCCCATATTCTTCGCCCCATCAACTGAAAGAAATATAAGTTTCTGTTCATTGAAACTTACTGGCAGATTAAAACTGGGTGCCGGACCGAGACTCGAACTCGGGACCTTTGCCTTTCGAGGGTAAGTGCTCTACCAACTGAGCTACCCAAGCACGACTCACTCCTCGTCCTCATAGCTTTACTTCTGCCAGTACCTCGTCTCCTACCTTCCAAACTTTACAGAAGCTCTCCTGCAAGTTCGAGTCTCGGTCCGGCACACAGTTTTAATCTGCCAGGAAGTTTCATACAGCGCACACTCCGCTGTAGAGTGAAAATTTCTTTCTGTTCATTGTCATTCCTCATCACTCAGCAGTTGTAGGAAATAAATTTGCCACGAAAGGACTTAAGTAGTCACCGTGTGGAGATACTTCTCCTTAGGACTAACAATAACGGTCGCAGAATAAACTCATGGCAACAGTTTCTCGAGCCGAGCTGCTCTGTTCCGATTCCTCTTCCCCTCCCCTCCCCTCCGCGCCCTCCACTCCCCTCCCCACCCCACCCTATCCCTGTTCACCCCTCCCCCCCTGTTTCGCTGCCATTAGGCCGGGTGCTCACTGCTGAGGTGAGTGCGCGAGCAGGACACAACGGATATATGAAAACTGTGAAATTCATGCCGATGCAAAGATCTGTGAAATTTTCTCCCATTATTCACAGTGCTGACTAAAGTCACGGCCCACCTGCAAAGCGCTGCGCCGCTGTACCCCAGCCGCGTCGACATGGGAATGCTAACGACTTGCAACGTAAACATCCTGCTGCTGAAAGGGGAGCGCCGACAGGTGTCTACTGTAGCTCTCTTAAACACACGTGTTGCACTGGTTCTAGTTCTTAACGTTTAAGTCCTGTTTTTTTTTTTTTTTTCTTTTACGATGCATATTCTGTCCCACTACGAAAAATCGTTATGCATATTCACCTTGACTTTTCCTATTACGAAAGTTGTTTTACGACGCATACTCTGTCGTTTTAAAGTACACTTCATTTGTACGCCTGGTCTTTTAGATAGTATGACAATGCATGTCTTACGTACATTAGCCGTACCGTGTGCTTATCAACGACCGTGGACTACATTTTATTTTATATTTGCTTTAAAGTATACTTTACGAGCCAGCCGGAGTGGCCAAGCGGCTCTAGGCGCTTCAGTCCGAAACCGCGCTGCTGCTACGGTCGCAGGTTCGAATCCTGCCTCGAGCATGGATGTGTGTGTCGTCCTTAGGTTAGTTACGTTTAAGTAGTTCTAAGTTCTAGGGGACTGATGACCTCAGATGTTAAGTCCCATAGTGCTCAGAGCCATTTGAACCATTGTTTTATACTTTACGAAGTAGAAGACATACAATTTTTCAATTTCAGGTTAGTAATTTGGTTTTTATGTTTTCGATTCTAGTTTACGGAGATTCAGTTGTTAGGAAAAACTTTGTGATTACCTCCGACAGAAAAGACGAGTAAAATAAATTATGATCACTTACGATTGTAAAAGTTTTTACGTCACATTTCTGGTTCGAGGCAGTCCTCTTCATCAGCACCGCACATGGAAGCCCTCGGGTCGTCTACCTGCCGGGCAAGTTGCGTGAGTTTTACAGGGGGTTACTGGACCTTCCTTCGACTTTTTCTGGACACAAATTTCACTAGCGGCGGTTTATAGGACACCGACACAACAGAGACGTTCTAATGTACCTTCGTCTTACATGAAGAATTTATTTATTTATTTTTGATGGCTAGTCCGTACGCCCGCCATTGATGAACCACAAATGCACAAGATTGACGCATAAAATTTCAGAGGCTGTTCGGGAACCGAGTGTTTCCGAATAAGCGACCCTGCATTAATTGCATTTCGTTTTATTTCTGACCTCTATCTCTTGTATCTTTATTGCATTGAAAGAATCTGTACTACAGCAAAAGAGGTGACGGTACGTACTGCCTGCCTTGTCTGCAAACAGAATTGTTCCATTCTCTTGTGATCGTTCTTGTTGACAGCAGTAATGTCCTCTTTATTCTCCACCCTCAAGCTTGCACTGAGCAGTGCTAGGTTCCGTCTCGGTTTGCGCCCCACTTCAATAAGACGCAGTTAACTCACACAGAAGGTGAATATCGGCCGCTTTTCATCAGTAAACATACCCGTACTGCTGTGTATCATAGTTAACGAACAAGTAACACAGCTGGAAAAAAACGAACCTAAAACACAAACGAGCTATATTGACTGCAACTTTCAGGGCGAAGACTAAAAACAGCGTCACTGCGTCAACACCAAGTACCATGAGTGAATGGAATAACACGACACACGAGCATATCGTCGAATGCTTCAATGCTGTGTAGATATTTTCTGTACAACAAAGATGCAGAGGTAAATGGGTGTAAGAAATTAAACGAAATGCAATTACTATCTAACGAGCGACATTTCACCAAGGGCATCTCATGCTAAAGTACTCAGAAAATATCCCCAGCGCATCCTCCGAGATTAGTTGCTGCGATTGTGAGCCACCTAACGTTTTCGCCTCAGACGAGTGTTGACCCTTTAAAGATACCTGCAACCTCTTCTCCCCTAGACAAATAGCGGCCAGGGTCTCGTGAAACGAAGCACAGTGCTTTTTCGCAGTTTCGTTAATCAATGAGATAAGGACATTAATTTTATATTAGGGAACTTTCTTTTCACCAGCATAGTGAACTGATGGGATTTCTTGTTTATGACTGACAAGAAATTTCACAGCAAAAATTCGTTGAATATAGGGATTTTTTTGCTTTGTTTGGATGAGTCACGTATAAATCACGTATCAAGCATCACTCGAAGATGCTAGTAAACACTGGGACAGATTTAAACGCAGTAAGGCATTTAGACAGCTGCACAACAGCACAAAAATCCTCACAGCAAATATATATTTCTCTGTAATATCTTGTCAGATCTACAAAAGAGTTAGCAGTGTACCGAATTTCTCTCGTACAGATCTGCTTTTAAGGCGCAATAAAACATAGTTTCCTATCTAAAAAAGTCAATGTTTGCATCCAGGTGATTCTTGAAGTACCGAAAAGGAACAGATCTTTGTGTCTTTAGGCTCCTGTCGTTATTCGTCTAGGTGAAAAAAGATTACAGGTATCTGTATATCGACATATGGAAACAACTGGGACGCCCAGTACCTGAGCGGGATTGGTTGGGAGACAAATGCAAATCTACAGAAGCATGTTTAACTAGGGGAAGATGGATATCGCCAATAGAAAAATTAAAGAAGCATGCAGAGGAAAGAGAAACAGCTGTAAGAATATCAAGAGCCCATACGGAAAATACAGTAATAAGCAAGAAGAGAAAGCCGAAAGATGTAAAAAATGTGTAGAGGAGCTATACAAGAGAAATGAAAGGGAAACAGGGACTAGATGAACGTAAGAATGGAGATACGATACTGCGAGAAAAATCTGAGACAACACTGAAAGACCTAAGTCGAAAAAGGTCCCTGGCGTAGACGACGTTCTCTCAGAACTACTGATAACCTTAGAAGTGCCTGCCACGAGAAAACTATTCCAACTGCTGTGAAAGATGTACGAGACAGGGTAAATACACTTAATTTCAAAAAGAATGTAAGAACTCCAATTGCAAAGAAAGCAAGCGTTAACAGATGTGAATGTAATCAAATATCGGTTTAATAAGTGTGGTTGGAAGACACACGAATTATTTACAGAAGCATGAAAATACCGGTAGAAGCCGGTCTCGAGTAAAATCGGTTTTGGTTCCGGAGAAATGTAGGAACATATGAGGCGATACGGTCTCTACGACTTATCTTTGAAGACACTCGCCGTTGTCATATCTGACAAAGAGTGCTCGGTAGTCTATTTCGCGACAGCCTTACAGTGACGTGTGACTGCTACTGTCTTGGTTACGCGGGTTGCCCGCTTACCAGGGGATAGCTGGGCTTTCGAGCGGTCCCATCGCGTACGTCTCGGTGAAGCTATGTAGTTACTGTACTATCTGCCACAAGAAAGTCTTCTACATCAGTCACCAACACCATCTCCTTACGGATGTTACGTGACCTGCAGCGACAGCAGCTATTTTTAGGTAGTCCAACGAAAGAACGAGGTTAGAAATACACGTAAGGCAGTAAGAGTGAAACGAAAACAGACGTTCGGTGCTCTTTAAGACAAGATTATTTGTTTTGTCTTTACCAAATTTTATAATTTTGTTGTTGCTGTTGCTGTGGTCTTCAGTACTGAGACTGGTTTGATGCAGCTCTACATGCTACTCTACCCCGTGCAAGCTGCTTCATCTCCCAGTACCTATTGCAGCCTACATCCTTCTGAATCTGCCTAGTGTATTCATCTCTTGATCTCCCTCTACTATTTTTATCCTCCACGCTGCCCTCCAATACTAAATTTGTGATCCCTTGTGGCCTCAGAACATGTCCTACCAACTGATCCCTTCTTCTAGTCAAGTTGTGCCACAAACTTCTCTTCTCCCCAATCCTATTCAATACCTCCTCATTGGTTATAAGATCTACCCATCTAATCTTCAGCATTTTTCTGTAGCACCACATTTCGAAAGCTTCTATTCTCTTCTTGTCCAAAGTATTTATCGTCCATGTTTCACTTCTATACATGGTTACACTCCATACAAATACTTTCAGAAACGACTTCCTGACACTTAAATCAATACTCGATGTTAACAAATTTTTCTTCTTCAGAAACGCTTTCCTTGCCATTGCCAGTCTACATTTTATATCCTCTCTACTTCGGCCATCATCAGTTATTTTGCTCCCCAAATAGCAAAACTCCTTTACTACTTTAAGTTCTCATTTCCTAATCGAATTCCTTCAGCATCACCCGACTTAATTCGACTACATTCCATTATCTTAGTTTTGCTTTTGTTGATGTTCATCTTATATCTTCCTTTCAAGACATTGTCTATTCCGTTCAGCTGCTCTTCCAGGTCCTTTGCTGTATTTGGCAGAATTACAATGTCATCGGCAAACCTCAAAGTTTTTATTTCTTCTCCATGGACTTTAATACCTACTCTGAATTTTTCTTTTGTTTCCTTTACTGCTTGCTGAATATACAGATTGAATAACATCGGGGAGAGGCTACAACCCTGTCTCACTCCCTTCCCAACCACTACTTCCCTTTCGTGTCCCTCGACTCTTATAACTGCCATCTGGTTTCTGTACAAATTGTAAATAGCCTTTTGCTGCCTGTATTTTACCCCTACCAACTTCAGAATTTGAAAGAGAGTATTCCAGTCAATATTGTCAAAAGCTTTCTCTAGGTCTACAAATGCTAGAAACGTAGATTTGCCTTTTCTTAATATAGCTTCTAAGATAAGTCGTAGGGTCAGTATTGCCTCACTTGTAACTAGGCTTAATAAAAATTTTATTGGAAAACTTTACTTAAATGAACTCTGCAAGGTGCCGGGGCTAGCAGTGTATTTAACACTAAATTCTTTTCGAATCTTCATATGTAAATGATGCTCTAAGCCCCCCCCCCCTTTTCTAACTCCTACTTTTGCTGTTGCACATGGATTAAGAAGAAACGCGAACTGACTGTAATCGACCCTGCAAATGGAGTAGAAAAGAGTTTGGCACCTGCAGTAATTTAATTTGATAGACATTAATTAAATAAAGGAAAGTTTCAGTAACGTAGTGAGAAATGAAAGTGTTGCGCTACCAATTAACAGAATGAAAGTTCTGTCCAAAATAACAATTTGATTTATTATGACTAAACTCCAAATCATAAACAAAACACATGAAACATTTACAATACATCAAATTGGATCAAATTGGATACTCAAATAAATGCTGTGAAGGTGAAGTTGTCCATAAACTAGCTTGTGACGTTTATGACCAAGTGGTATGTGGAGCCAATTCCTTGCAACTCAAATCTTAAGAGAAACACCCAGCCAATCCAACATTAATTCCTGCTACACTTGTGAGAACTCAAGACAATGAACATCCAAGACAGAACCACGTAAGAAAAGACGGGAACAGGCGTGCTCTGCTGAGCTCTGATTGTCACACAGCAAATTTCCCAAATCTGCCGGTGCTGCGGACATACATTACCAAGCTGTCTTCTTAACTGCAAGGACACGATCTGGCGTACCGGAGGCGATGGCTGGTTGCCTCGACGTCCAGTCGTGGTGATGATAATGCCACGAGTATAGCCCGAAACAAATTATCCTGGTCTGGTTGTTCCAGACTAAAGGCTTCCTGTCAATACAAATGCGCCTCTGAGGGAGACAAAGAAGGCTCGCCACACATTCACTGACGGTACAGTGATTGATTTTAACAAGCGAAGTCACACAGTAACTCCGACACAGTCAACTTTAGCCAAAACTGCCCAAGACAGACAACATAGACCGCTTGTACGCAGAATGCTCAATTGCCAACTGTACTCAGAAAGTTACGTTGGAGTCGAAACTTCAGCAACTTCGTTAAACAGTTACAATCAAATAAAAGTATATTAGACAGCCAACAGAAGGCAGGCTGTCCAGAGCAGCGAGAGCTCAGTCTTGTAACCTACTCTGACCAAAAGGCGAGATCTGACTCTCTCAACAGCACCTGTACAAGCCGAACACAGAACATTCCCATCCCCACGACAGTGGCCGTGGTTAAACGTTCCAATCAGCAACTAGAAAAACGGCGGAAAATTCCACTCTATTGCCGAAGCACTACCATTCCACCAATGGAGATTCTTGGCGCCAATTTCTGCGCCGATTTTGCTACGTCACGGAGCTATGCCCTGAGCAAGCCAATCACGGTTAAGATTTTGCAGAAAACGCGAGAATTTGCCCGCCAAGACTGCCTGGGGACACAAGTCAGTCCCACTCCTCGCTGGTAGCCCGCCAGACAGTGTTTTCGCTAAGTTTCTGCGAAGTAACGGAATCTGTAGCCTAGCCGCTCCTTCAGGCCCTTGCGGGCGTGTCTCTGCCGCTATTCTGACAATGTCGGCGTCTGGAAACCATTCACTCGACTTCCTCACACCCGTCGGCTTAACCCTTTCAAGATCAGCAGAGCCCGCCTGTCACCGGACGACCCGGGTGACGAGAGACGCTGCGTGGGAAGTCCGCGTGTGAAGGATTGGCGACTTTTCACTGCATGCAATTAGAGAGGAAAATCGAATTACTCAGAGTAACAAATATGAGAGGGGGCTTCTGCCACCTCTCAACTCTATTGACAAAAAATATTGCACACGACAAATTAAATGTACCTTTGCAGTAAATAAATTGCAGAGTGTACAAACGTGGAAAAAAAACTGGAACTTAAAGAAAATATACATCTTATTGTTTGTGGCAGCTACTATACATTGGTCCTTACAGGCACGACAGCCAGTCACAGTGAAATCTATTGTCCAGTTAGATCTGATAGAAGAACAACAAGAGTCAAACTTCTGGAGCAGTGATTAGCAAAGCGACTGCAGGCTTTTGACACTTACGCGAGTGTCAGAGTTTCATTAGCGTTAGAATAACAACAAAGGACCAGATTCGTATGTAAAGCCTACTTCCAGTTGTTTTACGATACCAGGTCCTTGAGCAATGCAGCGATGACTAATGGCAGACCATACGTTTATTTGCACGAGATTTCAGACTATATGGACATAGTACAGCTGTCTATTAGCACAACGATTAACAACTCCCTTAATGTTGTTAATCAACCACACAAGGCGTCTTCTTGAATTCTTTCTTATTTACGCAACACATCGTAGCAACTAAAAATTGCCGGCCGTTGTGGCCGTGCAGTTCTAGACGCTTCAGTCCGGAACTGTGTGACTGCTACGGTCGCCAGTTCGAATCCTGCCTCGGGCATGGATGTGAGTGTTGTCCTTAGGTTACTTAGGTTTAAGTAGTTCTAATTCTAGGGGAGTGATGACCTCAGATGTTAAGTCCCACAGTGCTCAGAGACATTTCAACCATTTTTTGAACCGAAAATTGGGAGCAACAAAAGTACTGACTGGAGACGCAAGTAAATTACGTACCTCTTCCACATGTTCTGGTTGCTTCCTCCACTGTCCCGTCGGGCTTGACGTAGAAGTCGGTAAAAATCTAAAGCGTCGGTCAAACAGCGCATTTGCTTCACACCCGCTCGCCGATAGTTTGAGGTTCTACAACACCGAAACGAAGAAGTAGCAAGAACTTCATCGTGCAACACGAGCGAGCGGTTTGGGCGGCAGCTTTGTGAACCGGACGCACTGCTGCGACGCAGAGAACGTAAGAGATAGGTGACGGTTCGGTAGCAGCAGTAACTTCAACATCATGGGTTTACAGTCGCGGGCCGAGGGGGAAGGTTCAAATGGTCCAAATGGCTCTGAGCACTATGGGACTTAACATCTGAGGTCATCAGTCCCGTAGACTTCGAATTACTTAAACCTAACTAACCTAAGGACATCACACACATCCATGCCCGAGGCAGGATTCTAACTTGCGACTGTAGCAGGAGCGCGGTGCCGGACTGAAGCGCCTAGAACCGCTCGGTCACATAGGCCGGCGAGGTGGAAGGTTTCTTCCCTTAGGTAGCAGACAGGAGGACAATGGGTGGGAGATTAATTCTTAATCCGGCTTTCTGTCTTGTTTCGTTCATCGATGAGTTTTTGCTCCCCCTCTGCTCCTACGTCTTTGCCAGGAACCAGTCTCGCCTTGTCTATGTTGTTGTTGTGGTCTTCAATCCTGAGACTGGTTTGATGCAGCTCTCCATGCTACTCTATCCTGTGCAAGCTGCTTCATCTCCCAGTACCTACTGCAACCTACATCCTTCTGAATTTTTTTAATTTTCTAACTTACCTGCCCGATTAAGGGATCTGACTTTCCACGCTCCGATCCGTAGAACGCCAGTTTTCTTTCTCCTGATAACGACATCCTCTTGAGTAGTCCCCGCCCGGAGATCCGAATGGGGGACTATTTTACCTCCGGAATATTTTACCCGAGAGGACGCCATCATCATTTAATCATACAGTAAAGCTGCATGCCCTCGGGAAAAATTACGGCCGTAGTTTCCCCTTGCTTTCAGCCGTTCGCAGTACCAGCACAGCAAGGCCGTTTTGATTATTGTTACAAGGCCAGATCAGTCAATCATCCAGACTGTTGCCCTTGCAACTACTAAAAAGGCTGCCGCCTCTCACGTTTTCAGAATCTTCTGTGCAAACTAGAATGTGCATCTGTTTATTGCTTACTTTCTTAAAAACAAGAAATCATATTCGTTTCTCCCACGCAAATGGCAAAATGGCTTCGTTTCGAGTGATTACGATTCCCCGTCGCTTTGGCATATCGTGCAAACCACGGGGAAAGAAACACGTGACTTGCAGCAAGAGGTTGTTTACTTCAAAAATACGTTCTGGTTCGTCTCTTTTCACTATTCTTGTTAAAATAAGAATTAGGGCTTGTTAATGTATGTTATGGGTCAATTGCCGTACCGTGGTGGATACACCGGCACGCGTAAAATCACGGAAGTTAAGCACCGTCGGGCGTGGCTGACAAATTGATGGGAGACAATCCGGGTCGCTATGCGCTGTTGACCTACCGGGGCGCTATGAGCCTCGTGAGGCCAACTGAGGAGCTACTTGGCCGAGTAGTAGCAATCTGCATCTACTACATCTACATCCATACTCTGCAAACCACCTGACGGTGTGTGGCGGAGGGTACCCTGAGTACCTCTATCGATTCTCCCTTCTATTCCAGTCTCGTATTGTTCGTGGAAAGAAGGATTGTCGGTATGCTTCTGTGTGGGCTCTAATCTCTCTGATTTTATCCTCATGGTCTCTTCGCGAGATATACGTAGGAGAGAGCAATATACTGCTTGAATCTTCGGTGAAGGTATGGTCTCGAAACTTCAACAAAAGCCCGTACCGAGCTACTGAGCGTCTCTCCTGCAGAGTCTTCCACTGGAGTTTATCTATCATCTCCGTAACGCTTTCACGATTACTAAATGATCCTGTAACGAAGCGCGCTGCTCTTCGTTGGATATTCTCTATCTCTTCTATCAACCCTATCTGGTACGGATCCCACACTGTTGAACAGTATTCAAGCAGTGGGCGAACAAGCGTACTATAACCTACTTCCTTTGTTTTCGGATTGCATTTCCTTAGGATTCTTCCAATGAATCTCAGTCTGGCATCTGCTTTACCGACGATCAACTTTATATGATCATTCCATTTTAAATCACTCCTAATGCGTACTCCCAGATAATTTATGGAATTAACTGCTTCCAGTTGCTGACCTGCTATTTTGTAGCTAAATGATAAGGGAACTATCTTTCTATGTATTCGCAGCACATTACATTTGTGTACATTGAGATTCAACTGCCATTCCCTGCACCATGCGTCAATTCGCTGCAGATCCACCTGCATTTCGGTACAATTTTCCATTGTTACAACCTCTCGATACACCACAGCATCATCTGTAAAAAGCCTCAGTGAACTTCCGATGTCATCCACAAGGTCATTTATGTATATTGTGAATAGCAACGGTCCTATCACACTCCCCTGCGGCACACCTGAAATCACTCTTACTTCGGAAGACTTCTCTCCATTGAGAATGACATGCTGCGTTCTGTTATCTAGGAACTCTTCAATCCAATCACACAATTCGTCTGATAGTCCATATGCTCTTACTTTGTTCATAATCCAAGTCACGAAAACTGACAAGGCCTTCCAAATCCGCAACCGATGATGCCACAGGCAGAGGATGACACGGCGGCCGGTTGGTACCTTTGGGCCTTGCGAGGCGTGTTCGAACCGAGTTAATGCATGTTACAATTAATTTTAACATTACAAAGAGTACTAAATAAAACCTACTTTTAGATTTATGCTATATAGGTATTCCAATGTTTTGTCGTTTGAGAAAATATTCTTCATACTATCTTCTGTTGCCACTGACAGTCCTTTAATGCTCAGCTTTCGCAACATAAAACTAAGATTAAAACACTATAGGTCCAGCCTTAACTGATCAGTTGTGAAAATATATAATTCTTCCACAAGTCCTGACATTTCGTTGGCTTGTGCGACCCTTCCCAGTCACCCATGTATCTGCTGTCTCATTATTGTATGAGCCCTCCAAATTAGGATTCACAATACAGTAAAATACAGTTATGTATTCGTATTAAGCACGAAATATAGATCAGGAGCATACTACGCTACAAGACATGTGTTGCTTCATCTGTATTGGAATATTAATCTGCTGTCATAGACTAACCACTTTGAATCTGATTTCAGTACATTTAAATCATTTAAACTGGGTAGAGATCATATCATAGCGTTAATTCGTGAACCACAGTTCCACTAGATGCGCTTTTGTTGTGATTGCTATTCGCCGTGAAGCGGCGAAGCTGAAATGAAAATAATGTGAATCTGGGTAACCGAAAAAAATGTTCACAATCGAGATTTTACACTCTTCACCATAAACACTACGCCCTACACGCACGCGTCGCAGTTATCTGCATTAAGCTGCTAAATTTAAGACACTACTATTACACTAACAAGGAAGGTGTCTTTCATTTGGATTCCCAGACATAAATACACTACGTTTCTTCCAAGTTACTAGATTTTTAGTGGAACTAATATATTATTTATTGGTGGCAGAAGCATTATGAGAGGTAAACAGAAATCTTCTCGCTACCATGACGCTGGATTATGGGAACTGCAGCTGCTAATGGTTTGTTTTGGAGCACATAGAATATTTTCATACTAATTTTCAACTCACTTGTGTTTGTTATTTTACTTATTTGCAACCGATTTCAAAACCTGTTATGGCTTAATCCTCAGGCACCTGCATATTACAAGAAATTACGATGCAGTCATCAACATAGCCAATAACATGACAGGCACAGAGAAACATTGAATAATTACATCTGATGAGCCAAAGCACTATGATTACTTCCCACCACGAAACTGAGTACACGCACGTGACGCGATAAGGAAACTATACAAGCGGAGCAGATGTGGGGCGGCGGCTCATAATCAAATGGTCAATACTTCGTTATTAAAAGACACGTAGACTGTCTATGGGTGCTTTAAACTTACCTTCGCCATTTACAAGAGCCTGAAAACTACTTTTGCGGTCATCCAGGAAGCGATGAAGAACATACTGACTCTAATTTCCGGTCATATTACTCTTTCTGCTCAGTGAAAGAAAATGTTCCTACTTGATATTTACTCAGCAAGATCAGAAGCAATGGCTGTAAATAAAAGTTTGTGTTTTAACTGTTTAATATATTCTGTAAAAGTTCACACCCACAAAATGTAATAATCTCCGTAATAATAATAATATTCCCATCGGAAAGAACACTATTAACAGTGTAGAGACAACCTGTACGGGATGTTCCTAGTAAAATGGTCTATCGCTCTGAGTTCTAATGACGAAAAGTTAATTTCTCGCCTTAAAAATGGAAAATGCTCTCGCTACTTGCCACGCTGTTTAGTGAACATTATGGCCGGGACCCAAACAGTTGTTTTTGTGAAATCTAAGCAATCCAGGATGGTATACAATCTTTGCGAGGTCACTTCCTACTTCTACCGAAACTGCATTCAAGTTTGCGCAGCTCTGACGTCGTCTGAGGCACGACGGACACACGCATTTGACTGATGCGAACAGACTGATATCTCGGTGCGAAGAAATATACACAGACACAAGATAAACATGTGAAATGTCAGGTCAGAGAATTAAGTCCCTAAGAAACCAGAGACGAACTGAAGATAGGTTGGTTGGTTGGTTTGGGGGATGAAAGGGACCAGACTGCCATGGTCATCGGTCCCACTGAAGATAGAAAGAGACTCTGTGGTGAAAAAGTGAGACTGTCGTGGAAGATCAAAAAGAGTGCTCAAATGAGACAGAATGCGTAGCTGTATCCTACAGACTCTTTGCGTACGTCTGGTTAATGGCTTATCTCGTGCTTACATTAAACTGTGATTTCGCAGTGTTAATAACTTAAATATGTGACCTGGAAGAACGTACACCCGATATTTTATTACTTAACATCAATTATTTTTTGGTGTTGCGATTTTTTTCCGTCAGTGTACGTAAAGGTCGTAATTCATGTCTCACAAGAGCAAAGTGCATAAAGTACTCTTCTACAACAACCGAGCAATACAAAGCTGTGAGCATGTTAGAGTTAGTCGTATTTGGCAGCTTGCATCTCGCTGTGCAATCGTGTACAATGAGAGGGAAGACAGGTAACGCTTTGTTCGCCGCCAGATGCTCAACCGCGTTTAATTAAGCATTCAGCCGCTGTCGCACGCGATGGGAAGTGAATAGTTTTCATTCGTGGGCAAGTTGACAGCTGATCACTCTGCTTCAAAGGGTGTGACGAAACTGAAGTTCTTTTATTTGCATTTGATCGATTTTTCGTTGTCTTGGCAATAAAGCGTAGATTAATACAAGTGGAGTGTATGCCAACTTTAATCAAGGGAATGTTTTGTACAGCACCTTATTTCGCTCTAACTGGAAGGTTATTTGTAATGTATACTCTTTCATATTTCTCGTGTAAGCTATTGCTATATCTATCTCTTTGGTTTGGGCACAGCAGGAAAATTTTTCTGGGTT
Organism: Schistocerca serialis cubense; assembly: GCF_023864345.2. Classification (NCBI taxonomy): domain Eukaryota; kingdom Metazoa; phylum Arthropoda; class Insecta; order Orthoptera; family Acrididae; genus Schistocerca; species Schistocerca serialis. The sequence continues at coordinate 74,084,626 of NC_064642.1, read as the reverse complement.
AAAAGTTAATCAGAAATGCTGTTCTTTTTTGCATGAACATCGGCGTGCAGAAACTTAATATACGCGGAACAGAAAAATGTATTAATCGACTAACTCGAATAAAATGACCTCTTGCATGCTAAATTCTGAGACGGAGAAGTTGCTTCCTGAAGCCTGAGTAAATTCTTGGTTAGAAATCGAAGTTTCCGTGACTCACTTCACACAGTTGTGAAAGAAATAGTTCATTCTCAGTGATGCTGTAATGGAACACAGCTGGTTCTCCGAACGGCCTACTTCACCGTAAGGTCAGGCACTGTCGGTGAAATCGTATTGTTATGCCTGAAGCCAGCAACACCCAGCGAATGAACGAGCAATCAAGGCCCGTTACAGCGCACTGTGGTTGACCTCCCATTATCTTGGAAGCTGCGATTAAATTTTGAGATGAGCTGTTGCAGGAGTTGTTTTATAATACAATTTCTTAAAAATAACAGCTGACTTTTGCAACGTTAAAAAGCATGAGGCAAACATAAGCCATCGTTCTCGTTAACATAGATAAATCACAAAGAACAAATATTGCATGAATCGTATAGCGTATTTTATTTCTATTTCTTCTGTTTAATCTGCACAGTGCATTGTCAATCGCCGTAGCTTCCCTGCCGCGCTCTACATCACTGATCTGTAGAGGGTGTGAAGTGTTACGTAAGGTTTGGGAAAGGTGCCCGTCTGATGGCCAGATGGAGTCCGGGAAGCAATGACAGCAAAGCTGCGACCAATTGCTGCAAGCGATCTGTTGTGTCTAATAATACAGTGTCGTGTCTATCCGAGATCTTAATCAAATCGGTGGAGAATATGTTTTCTATGTCTTTCAATTATTAAATTGTTGAAAGCAAACTTGATTTAGAATTTGAGAGGATTTACTGTACGTGGCGATTACCGTACATAAGTTAAATACGTCGCGGTCGCAAAAAATGGCCCAAATTATTTATAGAGCAGGAGAGAAACTGATTGAAGTCGGCCTCGGGGAAGATCAGTTCGATTGGTGGAGAAGTGTTGGAACACGCGAAGAGGTACTGACCCTACGAATGGTTCAAATGGCTCTGAGCACTATGGGACTTAACTTCTGGGGTCATCCGTCGTCTAGAACTTAGAACTAATTAAACCTCACTAACCTAAGGACATCACACACATCCATGCCCGAGGCAGGATTCGAACCTGCGACCGTAGCGGTCACGCGTTTCCAGACTGAAGCGCCTAGAACCGCCGGCCACACCGGCCGGCTGACCCTACGAGTTACCGTAGAATAGATTAACGAAAGGCAAACCTACGTTTATAGCATTTGTGGATTTAGATAAAGCTTTTGACAATGTTAACTGGTACACATTGTTTGGAATTCTAAAGGTATCAGAGATAAAATGAAGGAAGTGAGAGGTTATTTATTACATTCACAGAAACCACATTACTGTTTTAAGAGTCAAAGGGCATGAAAGGGAAGCACTGGTTGAGAAGAGAGTGAGGGAGGACTAAAGCTTCCCTCGGTGATATTCAATCAGCACGCCAAGTAGTAAAGGAAACCAAAGAAAGACAAACAAAGTTAAAGGACAAGAAATAATGACTTTGACGTTAGCCGACGACAATATAATTCTGTCAGAGACAACAAAAGACTTGGACAAGGAGTTGAACAAAATGGACACTGTCTTGAAAGGAGGATATAAGATGGACAACACAAAAAGAAAAAGGAAAATAAGGATAATGGAATGTAGCTGAACTGAAACTGCTGAGGAAACTATATTTGCAAATGAGGCACGTAATGTAGTAGGGGAGTTTTGTTGTACTGTCAGCAAATGACGGATGCCAAAGTAAGAGGATAAAAAATGTAAATGCTGTGTGGATAGGGCCTCCCGTGGGTACACCGTTCGCTTGGTACAGGCCTTTCGAGTTGACGCCACTGCGGCGACTTGCGTGTCGATAGGGATGAAATGATGATGATAAAGACAATACCCAGTCCCTGAGCGGAGAAAATCTCCGACCCAGCCGGGAATCGAACCGGACCGGCAGACATGACATTCTGTCGCACTGACCACTCAACTACCAGGGGCGGACAGTAAGAGGATATAAAGTGCAAACATTGTAAATCAAGAACAGCATTTCGGAAGAAGAGGAATTTGTTAATATCGAATACAAATTTAAATGCTGGGAAATCTTTGCTGAAGGTATTTGTAGTGTATACTAGTACGAAGCTAAAGCGTGGACAATACGTGGTGCAGAGAAGAAGGGAATAGAAGTTTCTGAAAAGTTGTGCTACAGCATGATGGGTGGATCGAATAACTAATGAGGGGGTAACTGAAAAATAATGTATCGCACAACTTGACTAAAAGAAGAATTCGGTTGATAGGTCACAACCTGAACCTGAACCATCAAGGATTCGTCAGTTCGGTAATGGAAGAACGTTGTTGTTGTTGTGGTCTTCAGTCCTGAGACTGGTTTGATGCAGCTCTCCATGCTACTCTATCCTGTGCAAGCTTCTTCATCTCCCAGTACCTACTGCAATCTACATCCTTCTGTCTGAATCTGCTTAGTGTATTCATCTCTTGGTCTCCCTCTACGATTTTTACTCTCCACGCTGCCCTCCAATACTAAATTGGTGATCCCTTGATGCCTCAGAACATGTCCTACCAACCGATCCCGTCTTCTGGTCAAGTTGTGCCACAAACTTCTCTTCTCCCCAATCCTATTCAATACTTCCTCATTAGTTATGTGATCTACCCATCTAATCTTCAGCATTCTTCTGTAGCACCACATTTCGAATGCTTCTATTCTCTTCTTGTCCAAACTATGTTTCACTTCCATACAAATGCTTTCAGAAATGACTTCCTGACACTTAAATCTGTACTCGATGTTAACAAATTTTTCTTCTTCAGAAAAGCTTTCCTTGCCATTGCCAGTCTACATTTTATATCCTCTCTACTTCGACCATCATCAGTTATTTTGCGCCCCAAATAGCAAAACTCCTTTACTACTTTAAGTGTCTCATTTCCTAATCTAATTCCCTCAGCATCACCCAACTTAATTCGACTACATTCCATTATCTTCGTTTTGCTTTTGTTGATGTTCATCTTATATTCTCCTTTCAAGGCACTGTTCATTCCATTCAACTGCTCTTCCAAGTCCTTTGCTGTCTCTGACAGAATTACAATGTCATCAGCGAACCTCAAAGTTTTTATTTCTTCTCCATGGATTTTAATACCTACTCCGAATTTTTCTTTTGTTTCCTTTACTGCTTGCTCAATATACAGATTCAACAACATCGGGGAGAGGCTACAACCCTGTCTTACTCCCTTCCCAACCACTGCTTCCCTTTCATACCCCTCGACTCTTATAACTGCCATCTGGTTTCTGTACAGATTGTAAATAGCCTTTCGCTCCCTGTATTTTACCCCTGCCATCTTTAGAATTTGAAAGAGAGTATTCCAGTCAACATTGTCAAAAGCTTTCTCTAAGTCTACAAATGCTAGAAACGTAGGTTTGCCTTTCCTTAAACTTAATAATGGAAGAACGTATGGGAGCAAAAAATTGTACGGGTAGATCAAGGCACGACTATAGCCAGCAGGTTCAAATGGAGATAGGATGCAGTAGCTACACTGCCTGATGTAATTGCGGCGACAACAAAATAGAGTCAAATTTACAACCAACTTGGCAATATTAGCCCAATTATCAATATGATGTATCGTTAACGGCCTGGATGCATGTGTTGTTTCCGTTCGGTGTCATAAAGCCGATGTGTCCTGTCTTCAGGCAAGTTGTCCCACAATTGTTGAAATTGGTCCTTAACATCCTGGACCAGAAGCTGCTCCTAAACTGTCAGGAGACAGATCTGGTGCTCTTCCTGGCCCTCAGCATCAGACAGCTCACAGAGACATGTGTCATGTGTATGAATTGTCCGCTTGAAAAATGGAAGCAGGATAGTGCCACATGAGGGGTAACACATGAGTTCCCTCTGTCACCACCGGCCGTGACCCCAAGTCATCCCTGATGGCTTCCCACACCATGATGGCAGGAGTAACACCGCTGTGTCTCTCAAAACATTAGTAGAATGGAATCCTCCTCCAGATCTCCACCATATTCACCGACGATGGTCATCCGGGCTAGTGCAGAACCGCTGCTCATCGCTGAATGCAGTGTGATGCCTTTCATCAGCAGTCCATGATCTGGTGATGGTAACAGTCCGTGGTGCTAACGGCGGCTAACACATGGGACGGTAATTCCTTGCTTCGGCTGTTGCTAGTCTCTGACCAATAGTACAGGATGAACAAACTGTCCTAGCGAGTCTCGAATGCCAGGGGGCAGATATGAAGGGGTGACGATGTGCTTGGTGCACAATATGGTGTAAAGTATGTATGTAGGACTGGAAACGGATCCTAGCCAAGGATCGACATACGTTACGTACCAAGAATAATGGAGATGTAACCCTTATGCGCAATTTCTGGTTAAGCCACCTCACAAGGCCAATTATAAATTTAAAAACTACAGGGTCGTCACCAGCCCAAGCCCTTCCTAACAATTAAGAAAAGACCGAACTGGAAATCATCAGTTTAATTAAATTAAGAATTTAATTATAATAATGCATTTTTAAAGAAACTAACAAGACGAACAGCATTGTATGTCGTATATCAATGAGCTTGCTTAATTAAATGTGATAATTTCTTAATTTTGAGACAGTACACCGTTTACTTTGATTTTTTCCCCATTTTTGTTCATCACAAGCAAGCAGATTAACCTAAAAAAATCAGGGAATAGAAAATTAATTTGAAAACCGTTATCAATGAGAAAGATAAAGGACGCAGAGTTCATCTTTTACGTAGCACATTTATTTCATTACTGAATTTGACGCACATCCTATGAAGACACATGACTGGTCCCTGAATAAAAAATTTTAACTAATTAATTCGCAAAAAATTGTAGAATCGAGCAATTAAAAAGGAAAAACGCACAAAAGTGAAGTGGAACACAGTAATTTAATCATTCCATCTACATAGGCCTACCCACGACTGTCCGAAAGGAACAAAGCAACTTCCACACTTTTAATTTCAACCACCATTATCACCGATTTTTAACAAAATAATTATGCCACATTCTGAAAATACATAACTACACACGCTTCAGTTAAGCTGAAGTACTTAAATGTGCCATGACTTTAACATAGGGAAGTTCTAATTCGACCTACTTCCTATCAGCAAAAACCCTCTCTAGGAGCTACGAACTGTGCTCACCAACCGCTAGCTGCAGAGTGTCCTTTCTCCACCGAGCTTCGCCTAACTACCGGTGCAACGGAAGCTACCAGAGGGGTAGCCTTCTGCCACCAACCTGACAGTGAAACCAACCTCAGACTCAAAAGGGGTAAACCTCTCTATCCAGGTACTGGGATCCTAATTTAGTCCGTGATGACTGCGTGTTGTGTGATGTCCTTAGGTTAGTTAGGTTTAAGTAGTTCTAAAAGTTCTAGGGGACTGATGACCATAGATGTAAAGTCCCATAGTGCTCAGAGCCATTTGAACCAAGCCTAATTTCGTCATCCTGTGCTACCCTGCAAACGAGAAGCAAACATCAAAAAAATGTCTCTGAGCACTATGCGACTCAACTTCTGAGGTCATCAGTCGCCTAGAACTAATTAAACCTAACTAACCTAAAGACATCACACACATCCATGCCCGAGGCAGGATTCGAACTTGCGACCGTAGCGGTCACGCGGTTCCAGACTGAAGCGCCTTTAACCGCACGGCCACACCGGCCGGCCAAGCAAACATCACCTGCTCCTAGCAGACGACAACCAACTCAGCGTTCCCCTAAAAAGAAACTCGAAATCACTCGTAAAAACACTCATTCAGTCACATTCACGCACACATAGTGTAAGGTGAAGGGAAAAACGTAATAAATACAGGTCATGATTTCCTATGGAACACAAAACAATCAAACGTAATATCATTTAATAAGCCTTAGTTTGACTGCTAAGTCTTTCTGGGAAAGCCAATAAATTAAACCGCAATCAGGCGATGGACAGATTAGGATGCCCAGAATCAAGTGAGACAAGCGTCTTATGAAACGACTCCACTGAGACGTTTCAATGGATGCGAGACGTGGCCCATCGGAAGACTGACGCCGACTACGCTTCGCCTCACGTTCTCATGCACTCCACGGAAGAGCCATTGTCATATCCCAATGCCCAGCAGATCTTGATACTGTAGGATCCGACCAGCCGGCTAAGCGTAGAGCTACAGTCAGACTGCTTGGTTTCAAACTCCACACAGTGATCACAAACAAAGCCAGTGCAGTCTGCCGGCCATTCTCCTTGCCACGCAGAATTGCATCTCTTAATCATTTACATACCCGCCGATGATATTTACGTTTGCGAAGTTACATTGACATCCGATCATGTCTTACGTTTACTACACTCCTGGAAATTGAAATAAGAACACCCTGAATTCATTGTCCCAGGAAGGGGAAACTTTATTGACACATTCCTGGGGTCAGATACATCACATGATCACACTGACAGAACCACAGGCACATAGACACAGGCAACAGAGCATGCACAATGTCGGCACTAGTACAGTGTATATCCACCTTTCGCAGCAACGCAGGCTGCTATTCTCCCATGGAGACGATCGTAGAGATGCTGGATGTAGTCCTGTGGAACGGCTTGCCATGCCATTTCCACCTGGCGCCTCAGTTGGACCAGCGTTCGTGCTGGACGTGCAGACCGCGTGAGACGACGCTTCATCCAGTCCCAAACATGCTCAATGGGGGACAGATCCGGAGATCTTGCTGGCCAGGGTAGTTGACTTACACCTTCTAGAGCACGTTGGGTGGCACGGGATACATGCGGACGTGCATTGTCCTGTTGGAACAGCAAGTTCCCTTGCCGGTCTAGGAATGGTAGAACGATGGGTTCGATGACGGTTTGGATGTACCGTGCACTATTCAGTGTCCCCTCGACGATCACCAGTGGTGTACGGCCAGTGTAGGAGATCGCTCCCCACACCATGATACCGGGTGTTGGCCCTGTGTGCCTCGGTCGTATGCAGTCCTGATTGTGGCGCTCACCTGCACGGCGCCAAACACGCATACGACCATCATTGGCACCAAGGCAGAAGCGACTCTCATCGCTGAAGACGACACGTCTCCATTCGTCCCTCCATTCACGCCTGTCGCGACACCACTGGAGGCGGGCTGCACGATGTTGGGGCGTGAGCGGAAGACGGCGTAACGGTGTGCGGGACCGTAGCCCAGTTTCATGGAGACGGTTGCGAATGGTCCTCGCCGATACCCCAGGAGCAACAGTGTCCCTAATTTGCTGGGAAGTGGCGGTGCGGTCCCCTACGGCACTGCGTAGGATCCTACGGTCTTGGCGTGCATCCGTGCGTCGCTGCGGTCCGGTCCCAGGTCGACGGGCACGTGCACCTTCCGCCGACCACTGGCGACAACATCGATCTACTGTGGAGACCCACGCCCCACGTGTTGAGCAATTCGGCGGTACGTCCACCCGGCCTCCCGCATGCCCACTATACGCCCTCGCTCAAAGTCCGTCAACTGCACATACGGTTCACGTCCACGCTGTCGCGGCATGCTACCAGTGTTAAAGACTGCGATGGAGCTCCGTATGCCACGGCAAACTGGCTGACACTGACGGCGGCAGTGCACAAATGCTGCGCAGCTGGCGCCATTCGACGGCCAACACCGCGGTTCCTGGTGTGTCCGCTGTGCCGTGCGTGTGATCATTGCTTGTACAGCCCTCTCGCAGTGTCCGGAGCAAGTATGGTGGGTCTGACACAACGGTGTCAATGTGTTCTTTTTTCCATTTCCAGGAGTGTATTTTAAGATGAAGAAGTCTGCACAGGGTAGATTAGCGTGAAGATCTGCATCAAACCCGTCCTCGGACTGAAGACTGCAACAAAAACAGCATAAAGTTAAATGGTAGCTTTGTGTTATTACTGTGACATTACACGCTCGTTGCCTACTTTTTTGCCAAGTTCTGCGTCTTTCGCCGTTACATATTTACATTTTCTTGTTCTCTTGACATAGGTGCAGCGCGTCGATTTTTTATGATCGAGTGCGGTGGTGCTGCGTGCGCGTCTCAGTGTGATATTTTAATTCGATGAGTCTGCTAACCTACCGACTCCAAGGTCAGTTAAGGACTTAACATCTGAGGTCATCAATCCCCTAGAACTTAGAACTACTTAAACCTAACTAACCTAAGGACATCACACACATCCATGCCCGAGGCAGGATTCGAACCTGCGACCGTAGCGGTCACGCGGTTCCAGACTGACGCGCCTAGAACCGCTCGGCCACACCAGCCGGCTGTGTGTGTGTGTGTGTGTGTGTGTGTGTGTGTGTGTGTGTGTGTGTGTGTGTGTGTGTGTGTGTAGTAAAGGCAATCCTTGATTAAAAACTGCATCATAATTACTTTCCTTCAATTGTGATTGAAGGTGGGTGTGATGGTACTCAAGAAGAGGAAGTCTACAGTGAGTGATACCGTGATAAGACCCCACCTTCCCGACGGTGTTATCTTGTCTTCTCTAACGAATCAGGCAACGGGATCTTTCATCCCAAACTTACGTCCTCCACAGATGAATTACATTTCTACCGTCTCCTCATTAGTATACTTTGCACAAACACGTACCTTCGAAGACGGTTGGCTGACCGAATGACCGGAATGCACTTTCTTTGTGTTTTCATTTGTTTACTGTCAGTTCTAGCAAGTGGAAAAGCTTAGTGTGAGTTGCAGAAGAGTCAAAGTTAGACGTGTATTACGGTTTTAATAATCTCATGTTTACGTGAATGTGACACTATGACGAGGTTTTGAAGTGCGTCTTGAAGAGAGCAAGTCGATTACCGTGTGAAAAATACGGAAAAGATATTTAAAAAAGATGTATTTCATTTCATATCTTCGTAATGAACTAAAATACAAGAAAGGCAGTCATGTCGGTTAATTACTCCCTGGTTGTTGTTGTTCTGGTCTTCAGTCCTGAGACTGGTTTTATGCAGATTTCCATGCTAATCTATCCTGTGCAAGCTCCTTCATCTCCCAGTACCTACTGCAATCTACATCCTTCTGAATCTGCTTAGTGTATTCATCTCTTGGTTTCCCTCTACGATTTTTACTCTCCACGCTGCCCTCCAATGCTAAATTTGTGATCCCTTGATGCCTCAGGACATGTCCTACCAACCGATCCCTTCTTCTAGTCAAGTTGGGCCACAAACTTATCTTCTCCCCAATCATATTCAATACCTCCTCATTAGTTACGTGATATACCCACCCAATCTTCAGCATTCTTCTGTAGCACCACATTTCGAAAGCTTCTATTCTCTTCTTGTCCAAACTATTTATTGTCCATGTTTCACTTCCATAAATAGCTACACTCCATACAAATACTTTCAGAAACGACTTCCTGACATTTAAATCTATACTCGATGTTCACAAATTTCTCTTCTTCAGAAACGCTTTCCTTGCCATTGCCAGTCTACATTTTATATCCTCTCTACTTCGACCATCATCAGTTATTTTGCTCCCCAAATAGCAAAACTCCTTTACTACTTTAAGTGTCTCATTTCCTTATCTAATTCCCTCAGCATCACCCGACTGAATTCGACTACATTCCATTATCCTCGTTTTGTTTTTGTTGATGTTCATCTTATATCCTCCTTTCAAGACACTGTCCATTCCGTTCAACTGCTCTTCCAAGTCCTTTGCCGTCTCTGACAGAATTACAATGTCATCGGCGAACCTCAACGTTTTTATTTCTCCTCCCTGGATTTTAATACCTATGCCAAATTTTTCTTTTGTTTCATTTACTGCTTGCTGAATATATAGATTGAATAACATCGGGGAGAGGCTACAACCCTGTCTCACTCCATTCCCAACCACTGCTTCCCTTTCATGTCCCTCGACTCTTATAACTACCATCTGGTTTCCGTACAAATTGTAAATAGCCTTTCGCTCCCTGTATTTTACCCCTGCAACCTTTAGAATTTGAAAGAGAGTATTCCAGTCAACATTGTCAAAAGCTTTCTCTAAGTCTACAAATGCTAGAAACGTAGGTTTGCCTTTCCTTAATCTTTCTTCTAAGATAAGTCGTAAGGTCAGTATTGCCTCACGTGTTCCAACATTTCTACGGAATCCAAACTGATCGTCCCCGACGTCGGCTTCTACCAGTTTTTCCATTCGTCTGTAAATAATTCGCGTTAGTATTTTGCAGCTGTGGCTTATTAAACTGATAGTTCGGTAATTTTCACATCTGTCAACACCTGCTTTCTTTGGGATTGGAATTATTATATTCTTCTTGAAGTCTGAGGGTATTTCGCCTGTCTCGTACATCTTGCTCACCAGATGGTAGAGTTTTGTCAGGACTGGCTCTCCCAAGGCCGTCAGTAATTCTAATGTTGTCTACTCCGGGGGCCTTGTTTCGACTTAGGTCTTTCAGTGCTCTGTCAAACTCTTCACGCAGTATCGTATCTCCCATTTCATCTTCATCTACATCCTCTTCCATTTCCTTGTATAGACCCTCTATGTACTCCTTCCACCTTTCTGCTTTCCCCTCTTTGCTTAGAACTGGGTTTCCATCTGAGCTCTTGATATTCATACAAGTGGCTCTGTTTCCTCCAAAGGTCTCTTTAATTTTCCTGTAGGCTGTATCTATCTTACCCCTAGTGAGATAAGCCTCTACATCCTTACATTTGTCCTCTAGCCATATCTGCTTAGCCATTTTGCACTTCCTGTCGATCTCATTTTTGAGACGTTTGTATTCCTTTTTGCCTGCTTCATTTACTGCATTTTTATATTTTCTCGTTTCATCAATTAAATTCAATATTTCTTCTGTTACCCAAGGATTTCTACTAGCCCTCGTCTTTTTACCTACTTGATCGTCTGCTGCCTTCACTACTTCATCCCTCAGAGCTACCCATTCGTCTTCTACTGTATTTCTTTCCCCCATTCCTGTCAATTGTTCCCTTATGCTGTCCCTGAAAGTCTGTACAACCTCTGGTTTAGTCAGTTTATCCAGGCCCCATCTCCTTAAATTCCCACCTTTTTGCAATTTCTTCAGTTTTAATCTACAGTTCATAACCAATAGATTGCGGTCAGAGTCCACATCTGCCCCTGGAAATGTCCTACAATTTAAAACCTGGTTCCTGAATCTCTGTCTTACCATTATATAATCTATCTGATACCTTTTAGTATCTCCAGGATTCTTCCATGTATACAACCTTCTTTTATGATTCTTGAACCAAGTGTTAGCTATGATTAAGTTATGCTCTGCACAAAATTCTACCAGACGGCTTCCTCTTTCATTTCTTAGCCCCAATCCATATTCACCTACTATATTTCCTTCTCTCCCTTTTCCTACTGTCGAATTCCAGTCACCTATGACTATTAAATTTTCGTCTCCCTTCAGTACCTGAATAATTCCTTTTATCTCATCATACATTAGACATTAGATTTCATTTCCTCCCTGGTATCTAAATAGTATTTCCTTCACACATTTTTTATTTACCTTCTGGATAAAAAGCTGTTTGTGGTGTCAATATACCTGTACATGCGACATTATAGATACTAACAGAACAGCAGGGTTAAAATGTATCTCCCGACCACGTGTAATCGAGCGAGACGGCGTAGTGGTTAACACACTGGACGCACATTCGGCAGGACGACCATCCAGATTTAGGTTTCGCGTGATTTTCCTAAATCGCTTAAGACATATGCCGGGTTGGTTCCTCTGACAATGCCGCGTGAATTCCTTCCCCACACTTCCCTAATCATAGCTAGTGTGCAGGGACGTTAGACATTAATATTCATTCCCTCTTTTCCTCTAGAGAACATGTGTTCGCTCGTTGGTCGAAGTTTCTTATGTGACAGAAGACTGTCAGATTTCAGTTGCTAAAAATGCATAAACAAGGTTCAGCCCACAACTGTACGTGTTTGTCGCGCAGTAGTCCTATTTGTTTCACCTGTGACGTCATCGTATCAGTGCAAGCGTATAGGCATGACTGATACGAATTACCGTTATGTAAAGTTATAAATTTATTGATGTAACGTGGAAACGCGTTTAGTTAGAACGTTTATTCGTGTGTCATTTTGAAGATATCTCGGAGCACTACTACAAAAAAAGGTGAGTTAGTAAACATATTTGATGGGTAGAATCGAAACTCGGTATTAAATTGAAAATTACAAAATAATGAAAGATACTGTCTCATATGACTCGCAAATGTACTCGGAATCATACATAACGCTGGTCAGAGGAAAACTCGCGTCGAAAGGATTCCAAAAACCGTGGAAAGTTCAGTGCCGAGCGAATGCGAGAGCGACGGCAGCATTGGAAATGAAATGAGAAAAAGGTGCAAAGCGATTACGTAGCTGGCCCATTGGCCATCGACAGTCAAACTTCGACGGATCGTGGGCAGCCGTCGGAAGGCAATACAGAAACAAAAAAAATGGTCAAATGGCTCTGAGCACTATGGGACTTAACATCGGAGGTCATCAGTCCCCTAGAACTTAGGACTACTAACCTAAGGACATCACACACATCCATGCCAGAGGCAGGATTCGAATCTGCGACCGTAGCGGTCGCGCGGTTCCAGACTGAAGCGCCTAGAGCCGCTCGGCCACTCCGGCCGGCCAATATACACTCCTGGAAATGGAAAAAAGAACACATTGACACCGGTGTGTCAGACCCACCATACTTGCTCCGGACACTGCGAGAGGGCTGTACAAGCAATGATCACACGCACGGCACAGTGGACACACCAGGAACCGCGGCGCTAGCTGCGCAGCATTTGTGCACCGCCGCCGTCAGTGTCAGCCAGTTTGCCGTGGCATACGGAGCTCCATCGCAGTCTTTAACACTGGTAGCATGCCGCGACAGCGTGGACGTGAACCGTATGTGCAGTTGACGGACTTTGAGCGAGGGCGTATAGTGAGCATGCGGGAGGCCGGGTGGACGTACCGCCGAATTGCTCAACACGTGGGGCGTGAGGTCTCCACAGTACATCGATGTTGTCGCCAGTGGTCGGCGGAAGGTGCACGTGCCCGTCGACCTGGGACCGGACCGCAGCGACGCACGGATGCACGCCAAGACCGTAGGATCCTACGCAGTGCCGTAGGGGACCGCACCGCCACTTCCCAGCAAATTAGGGACACTGTTGCTCCTGGGGTATCGGCGAGGACCATTCGCAACCGTCTCCATGAAGCTGGGCTACGGTCCCGCACACCGTTAGGCCGTCTTCCGCTCACGCCCCAACATCGTGCATCCCGCCTCCAGTGGTGTTGCGACAGGCGTGAATGGAGGGACGAATGGAGACGTGTCGTCTTCAGCGATGAGAGTCGCTTCTGCCTTGGTGCCAATGATGGTCGTATGCGTGTTTGGCGCCGTGCAGGTGAGCGCCACAATCAGGACTGCATACGACCGAGGCTCACAGGGCCAACACCCGGTATCATGGTGTGGGGAGCGATCTCCTACACTGGCCGTACACCACTGGTGATCGTCGAGGGGACACTGAATAGTGCACGGTACATCCAAACCGTCATCGAACCCATCGTTCTACCATTCCTAGACCGGCAAGGGAACTTGCTGTTCCAACAGGACAATGCACGTCCGCATGTATCCCGTGCCACCCAACGTGCTCTAGAAGGTGTAAGTCAACTACCCTGGCCAGCAAGATCTCCGGATCTGTCCCCCATTGAGCATGTTTGGGACTGGATGAAGCGTCGTCTCACGCGGTCTGCACGTCCAGCACGAACGCTGGTCCAACTGAGGCGCCAGGTGGAAATGGCATGGCAAGCCGTTCCACAGGACTACATCCAGCATCTCTACGATCGTCTCCATGGGAGAATAGCAGCCTGCATTGCTGCGAAAGGTGGATATACACTGTACTAGTGCCGACATTGTGCATGCTCTGTTGCCTGTGTCTATGTGCCTGTGGTTCTGTCAGTGTGATCATGTGATGTATCTGACCCCAGGAATGTGTCAATAAAGTTTCCCCTTCCTGGGACAATGAATTCACGGTGTTCTTATTTCAATTTCCAGGAGTGTAGAAACAATTGTACTACTGCAGTCATTAAGTATTGAGACTCACGCCTGAAGGGTAGGCACCACAAGAACCTGACTGTCTCATAGGATGCTGAGTAGCACGGCAGACACTTTCTTTTTTATCAGCTTTTGTTCTCAAAGCCATACGGCCACACCACGGCATATAGATCCACATACTCCTCAAAATAGTCGCCATTGGCTGCTGTGCACGTTTGCCGTGCTGTGCACGTTGTGGCAAAACAGTGATCTGTTGCCTTGCGGGTCCCTCTTGGACGAGGACGGAGAGATGTCTAAGGGCGTCGCCGTATGGCAATAGCCAAAGATCAGGACACTTTCGCATAAACGGCCAAGGTCCCCTTGTAGCGTGCGTCTTATGGAATGAAATCCGTGTGAACAATTCCAGCTGAATCGAAAAACGGTTCAAGCTTCAAGTTGCCTTTTGACCTGTATTGATTGCCTCGGTTTTTTCTGTCGTGGCGATACTGGTGTTTTCCAGTAGGTCGAATGTCGCTTCAGTTGCGGGTTGTGCAGAAAGCACCATGTTTCATCTCCATTTATGATCCGATTGCGGAGCTTCGGATGTTGTCAGCACTACTGATCAAGTCTCCATAAATCGTCATGCGATCGTCACCTTGACCTTGCGTCAATGTGTGTAATACACCGTGCTGGGTAACGCGCGACTTGAACTCAGGTTATTAACCGGAATTTTGCAGTACTCATCTTTTCTGACCCCTACTGGTGTGTGACATTGTCTACCGTCTTGGGGCTGCTGTCACGCACTTGCGTTTGTGGCCGACCAGTACGCTCATCACCCCATACAATGATTCTCCCTTGCGAAAAACGTCGGTGACGCCTACCACACAACACTGCGGGTCAGTGCCTCGCCACCGTAAAGCTGCTGATTCATTTGAAACGTTCGTATACCTCCGGTATACGACCAGTCTCAGAACCTTAATGACAGTACTACGTATTAAAGAGATTGCTAATGAAATTACATACTTATAAAGGGTGCGGCAAAACATCCACCTTGATTCAAATGGTTCAAGTGGCTCTGAGCACTATGGGACTTAACATCTGAGGTCATCAGTCCCCTAGAACTTAGAACAACTTAAACGTAACTAACCTAAGGACATCACACACACCCATGCCCAAGGTAGGATTCGAACCTGCGACCGTAGCAGTCGTGCGGTTACGGACTGAAGCGCCTAGAACCGCTCGGCCACCGCAGCCAGCTCCTCGTTGATCCACAGTTCAGATAGAAAACAGATGGATCAAAATGAAGAAACTGTATTAACGTGAACGGCAGCTATGGAGTAGGAAGTTGTGTTTACAAGTGGCGACGCGCTCAATTTTGCAACAGTACTTACAGTTTCATTCGTATAAGACAGTCATTGTTCAACAACTATTTGATCGCTATTGTAACAGTTGTGTTAAGTTATGTGCAAACATCGTTGAAAGAGTGGCTGAAGATGCTGTGGTACTCCACAATGACGGAGCACATTTTCACGGATCAGGACGTGTTGATCGTCAAATTTTCCGAAATTTAAGTGGACGGAACATTTGTGAACTTCATAAAAACTCACTATATAATGACTATTAACGATCTTATATGGTTGGAAGAGTTGGGATAATTGGTCCTTAATTTTTTGGAAGGGATGGTGCCACCGTGACAGTAAACTCTCATCGATACACTCACGTGATCTACGCTTTTTGTTCACCAATACTCAATGCGCTGCAGTTTTGGCAGATATCGTTTCATCAGCACCGAACCACAGCTCACACATCTCAGATTTCTCAAGATGTACCGAGACAGATGCTTTCCGGGTGCTTAATTTCTTACGTGCCGACGTCGCCTGGACAGAACGATTATCGGGCCTTATACCCTGAGATTTTTTTTTTTTTTTTTGTGTATCTTAAGGTTGAGGTGCTCGAATATCGGTCGAGGCCTTTGCCTGCCGTAAGAAATGCAATTATAGGAATAACTTCTGTGCTGGTCCCACAGCATGCATAGGGCCGTAATATGACACCTTCTTTATACTTTTGACAAAATTAGCAGCGAACTGTTTATTTCTTATCTGGCCATGCTTCGGCATATGTGCTATTATCAAATGTTCCTGTTGATAGTCCAATTATATATCATTTTACTCCATTATACTAATACGTCTACGTAATGTTACTATGATATTTTATATTTACGTGTAGATGGAGTGACGTCCATAAATGACCCGCCAGCTTAGCCGAGCGCGCTAACGCGCTGCTTCCTGGACTCGGGTAGGCGCGCCGGCCCCGGATCGAATCCGCCCGGCGGATTAACGACGAGGGCCGGTGTGCCGGCCAGCCTGGATGTGGTTTTTAGACGGTTTTCCACATCCCCCTAGGTGAATACCGGGCTGGTCCCAACGTCCCGCCTTAGTTACACGGCTCGCAGACATCTGACCACTTTCTCACTATTCCATGGATTACACTGGTCGCAGACAGTTGGGGTACACTAATTCCTTCCCGGGGGGTATGGGGTGGCGGCAGGAAGGGCATCCGGCCACCCCTTCAACTAACACTGCCACATCTGATTAACCATGCCGACCTTGCGTATCCGTGGGAAAACCGGTACAAGAAAAAGAAAGAAAAGAAAGGAGTGACGTCCATAAACAATCCTGGGATGTAATTTCTTTTATGGACTTCGTTCTTACCATAGGTCACGTATTCACTTTCTATAGAATAATGGGAATGAATTTTTTTTTTGACAGTTGTAAAATGACAGATCGTTCCAATGAAGCTTTATGTTTACAAGAAAAGTGTATATTAGGTATGAAACTTCCTGGCAGATTAAAGCTGTGTGCCGGACCGAGACTCGAACTCGGGACCTTTGCCCTTCGCGGGCAAGTGCTCTGCCAACTGAGCTACCCAAGCACGACTCACGCTCCGTCCTCACAGCTTTACTTCTGCCAGTAGCTAGTCTCCTACCTTCCAAACTTTACAGAAGCTCTCCTGCAAACCTTGCAGAACTAGCACTCCTGAAAGAAAGGATACTGCGGAGACATGGCTTAGCCACAGCCTGGAGGATGTTTCCAGAAGGAGATATTCACTCTGCAGCGGAGTGTGCACTGATATGAAACTTCCTGGCAGATGAAAGCTATGTGTCGGACCGAGACTCGAACCTGGGACCTTTGCGTTTCACGGGAAAGTGCTCTACCATTCTGTATATCAGGTAGTTAGACACTTTTTTGTCAGAGATACTGTACATTATATATCTGACAAGAAACGCCTCTGACTACCTAAGATATAATTTACTCCCAAACATAACCCACCATTGGAACGATCTGTCATTATACAACTGTCACCTTTCTTCCACTGAAAGTAAATATGTGACCTACGTTAACAACATAGCATGCAAAACAAGCTACATTCCCAGATGATTTATGGACGTCATTCCACGTAGATGAAAGTGTAATATAAGATAAAATTTCGTAATACTATCACATAGACGCAGAATAAAATGCCAACAGGAGCTTTTGATAATGGCACATATGTCGAAACAAGGTTGCCATGAACTTATGTAATCAAGAAGACTAAATAGTTTGCATGTGATTTTATCAAAACAATGAAGAAGATATCGTAGAGGAAGAAACTGTCCTTATTCCTCAAGAAATGCTGATTAGGGTGATACAGATTTGCGAAGTTGCTTTCAACAATGCATTGTAATAGAGGCGGCTTCTTGAGTGACGCATTGTATAAAAACTGAAAAATTCGCATCATATACGTATCATTTTTCTTAATACACTCTTTATTTCGAGCCATCTGTTTCTTATTTGAACTTCACTTTAGGGGAGGGGGGGATGTTTGGTAAAAGCTGTACTAAACACTTGTTACGATTTTATGCCGAAGCATCACGAAACATCCTCGTGGTCTTGCGGTAGCGTTCTCGCTTCCTGCGCACGGGGTCCCGGGTTCGAACCTGGGGATTTTCTGTGCCTCGTGATGACTGGGTGTTGTGTGTCCCTCTTCAGTATATCATCATCATCGTTGACTCACAAGTCGCCGAAGTGGTGTCGACTAAAAAGAACTTCCCAGCATGGGACCTCCCGGCCAACAATGCCATACGATCATTATCATCATCACGAAACATCTATGGTGCGGACCCGGAATGTACATCTGTAAGTGAGAGTTTTCGTCGGTGAGCTAGGTGACACAGTTCCAGAGCCGGGACTTTGTTGTCGTAACAAAGGGATAGGGGGCGGCGGAGGCGGCGGCGGCGGCCGGGCCGTGATCGACCGGGCGGCGTGCGCTGGCGCTCGCGTGTCGCGTGCCGCGGCCACGGCGCATGCGCCCCCGGTCGCGCGTGCCGGCGTGCCGGGGCGTGAGGCGTGCGCCGGCCGAGAGCGCGCATGGCCATCATCGTGGTTACCTCGCGCTCCGCCAACTCGCTGCTCAGCGCCGCGCCGGCCGCCGCCACCCGGCCGCACAGCTCCGGCGCCGCCGCCGCCGCCGCCGCCGCCGCCAGCGCGCGCTCTCCTGTGGTAAGTCGGCCTCCTTACAGGCTCACCCCTCGCTCGTGGAGCACTGACGTAAGTGAAGTGGCACCAGTCGGTCAGTGCAGGAAGGCAGGTCGACGTGGACGCAACGGCAGAACGGAGCTGTCGTATTTGGACTTGTCAGTTACAACTCCGAGATGACGTTGCTCGATTTGTTGTGTATCACTACGGACTGTCCAAGGCGCCTACAAGGAGTGGTGCACCACTCTCAAGGGAACCTCCCCATCGCACCCGCCTCAGATTTAATTATAAGTTGGCACAGTGCATAGGCCTTGAAAAACTGAACACAGATCAGTCGAGAAAACAGGAAGAAGTTGTGTGGAACTATGAAAAAAATAAGCAAAATATACATACTGAGTAGTCCATGCGCAATATAGGCAACATCAAGGAGAGTCTGAGCTCAGGAGCGCCGTGGTCCCGTGGTTAGCGTGAGCATCTGCGGAACGAGAGGACCTTGGTTCAAATCTTCTGTCGAGTGGAAAGTCTACTTTCTTTATTTTCGTAAAGTTATGATCTGTTCGTTCATTGACGCCTCTGTTCACTGTAATAAGTTTAGTGTCTGTGTTTTGCGACCGCACCGCAAAACTGTGCGATTATTAGACGAAAGGACGTGCCTCTCCAATGGGAACCGAAAACATTTGGTGGCAAGGTCATAGGTCAACCGATTCCTCCACGGGAAAATACGTCTGATATATTCTATACGACACTGGTGACGGCATGTGCGTCACATGACAGGAATATGTTGTCGACCCACCTAACTTGTACACTTGGCGAATGGGTAAAAAGATTCTTCTACCTTGCCCGATTTAGGTTTTCTTGTGGAAGTGATAATCACTCCCAGAAAAGTGATTAAAACATTACAGTTTGTCACATAAACTGCAAAAAATGAATGCAACAGTGTCACAGTCGCACAGTTTTCCCTGTGCTCTGTCAAAACATATGTTTTTAACGTTTTCATACAACGTCCCACGGCGCAGTTACCTCGCATCGGATGGATGGACGGACAGATAATAATTGTCTGAAAATAAAAAACTAAACTTTTCACTCGAGGCGTGAATTGAACCAAGGACCTCTCGCTCCGCAACTGTTCACGCTAACCACGGGACCACGGAGCTCCTGAGCGCAGATTCTCCTTAATGTTGCCTATCTTGCGCATGGACTACTCAGTTTGTATATTTTGCTTATGTTTTTCGTAGTTCCACACAACTTCTTCCTGTTTTCTCGATTGATCTGAGTTCAGTTTTTCAAGGCCTATGCAGTGTGACAACTTATAACTAAATGTGAGGGGGGTGCGATGGGGAGGTTCCCTTGTCAGGGCTATTTACACGGCGGAAGAACAGTGGTGGTAAAAACTGCCTGTCCGGGACCACATTCGAGTGTAACACCTCGTCAGTGACACTCGGTTTCAGACCCCACGGACATTTGCAGCTGTCAGTGAATGCAGATCCATCTCAATCAGTTTCCGAGCCAACACTGCAAACAGGGTTACATCCCGTGGTCATTTCAGGTCGGGCAAGAGGCCATTGCTCTCCCTGTCACATAAAGCTGCACGTCTTCAACGCTCCATACTAAACAGAAACCGCACGGTAGCTGTCTAGAATTGTGTAGTGAGGTACGAAGAGTTCCGATTTTGCCTCTTTTCGAGTGTTGCTACGTATCGAGTGCATCACTCGCCGAATGAGGCACTTAACCGACAGTGTGTGGTGGGTGAAGTTTAGGCCGGAGGCCTGTTACGTTTCGGGGACGTTATTCGTACTTGATTCAAATGGCTCTCAGCACTATGGGACTTAACATCTGAGGTCATCAGTCCCCTAGAACTTCGAACTACTTAAACCTAACTAACCTAGGGACATCACACACATCCATGCCCGAGGTAGGATTCGAACCTGCGACCGTAGCGGTCACGCGGTTCCAGACTGAAGCGCCTATAACCGCTCGGCCACATCGGCCGGCTATTCGTACTTAGGCCCAATCATTGAGGTTACCGTGAACATGAACAAGGATGTTTGATTTTAGACTTGCCCGGTGTGTGATTTTTTAAATGTTCTCACTTATTCAGCCCCACTTAGTATTGTCTAGATAGTGATATATTTTGGTAAGCTGACTTACTGCCATCCTCTGGCGATACTGATGGTTGATTAGGTTCTGCCGGCCGGTGTGGCCGAGCGGTTCTAGGCGCTTCAGTCCGGAACCGCAAGACCGCTACGGTCGTTCGAATCCTGCCTCGGGCATGGATGTGTGTGATGTCCTTAGGTTAGTTAGGTTTAAGTAGTTCTAAGTTCTAGGGGACTGATGACCTCAGATGTTAAGTCGCATAGTGCTCAGAGCCATCTGAACCATTTTTATTAGGTTCTGTTGGGTGTCCAGCCTGAACAAGGTGACAAGTCAGTCTGCCGAAACATCGCACCACTCGGACGAAGCCACCCAGCGGAATACCCGAGACCATTTCAGCAAAACGGATGAGTATTTTTATTTCAACAGTGTCGATCTCCAAGTCCTACCCTTTCTTCTGCATCTTTATCATCAGTATGCTGTGGAGAGCTCTGCCTTCCAAGATGACAACAGCCATTCTTACAAGCTTGCACCCATGCGTTCCTGATTTGGGGAAAAGTCATGCGGCTAGTCGCACCATGAATGGTCCGCTAAATCCTGTGATCGTAACCCCTTAAGAAAATGTCTTTAATGCAGACAGTAAGTAATATTTGGGACAGTGTGTCAAACCTCCCTGCAGCTCCTTTGCTCTATTGGATCTAATCATGACCGAGTGGCTTCAGCCGATATAGCATACTTCACAAAACTTGGACCTCTCTTTATCCTATTCCTATACCTCGATCTTCCTTGTATTTCTGTCATGGCTTCCTAGCTTTTATGGCACTAGATTTGTGAGGCGCGTCTGCTACATCATCAAACTGAACTGTATTGAAATCGAACTGAACATAAAAAAATTCATACAGCTGCATTGAAATACGATCACACTGGAACAAATGAGGGATAGTTTTCAGGGACAATGAGAAAGTAACCGCCGAACAGCCATCAAATAGAAAAGCTTACGTCAGGATACAGGCCCTACGGCTTTTATTTATTTCAGCAAGAAATTCCTTTTCCCTAGGGTCAACTACTGCTGTGTCTGTTAGCATGCAAATTGCTTTCCTTGCGGAACTACCAACTCCTTTTTATTCGTGATAGACTACTACATAGCGGCAGTTACTGAATTCTTTCATGGCCAGTCTGCTCAAATATGAATTGTTTTTGCTAGCCTTTTCTACATCTACGTCTACATCTACATCTATATACATACTCTGCAAGCCATCGTACAGTGCGTGATGGAGGGTACGTTCTAGGGCTTCTAGTTATTTCTCTTCCTGTTCCACTCGCAAATAGAGCGAGGGAAAAACGACTCTCTATAAGCATCCGTACGAGATCTAATTTCTCTTACCTTATGTTCGCAGTCCACTCGCGAAACGTGCGTTGGCGGCAGTAGGATTGTTCTACAGTCAGCTTCGAACGCCGTTTCTCTAAATCTTTTCAGGAGGGTTCGTTGCCTTGTCTCCACGGATTCCCATTTGAGTTCCCGAAAGATCTATGTAATACATGAGCGCTGAATGTATCGGTAACAAATCTAGCAGCCCGTCTCTGAATTGCTTCGATTGGACCTGGTGCGGATCCCAAGTACTCAAGCAGTACTCAAGAATGGGTCCCACTACTTTTCTGTATGCGGTCTCCTTTACAGATTAAACACACTCTTAAGACTCTTCCACTAAACCGAAATCGACCATTCGCCTTCCTCACTACAATCCTTACACGCTCGTTTCATTTTAGACCAGTTTGCAACCTTTCGCCTGGATATTTAATCAGTCTGGCTTTGTAAAGTAGCACGCTAGTGCTGTATTCCAATAATACGAAATCGTTTTTCCTACTCATCTTCATTAACTTACATTTTTATACATTTAGATCTAGCTGCCATTCATCAGACAAATTAGATTTTTTTTCTAAGACATCTTTTATCATCCTGTAGTCCCTTAACGATGACAAGTTCCAAGTTCTCGTACACCACAACATCATCAGCAAATAGCCGCAGATTGCCGCTCACGCTTTCCTTCAGATCGTTCATGTATATAGAGAATAGCAGCAGTCCTCTCACACTTCCCTGGGGCGCTCGTCGATGCACTTGTCTCTGATGAACACACGCCGTCGTGGATAACATACTGGTTGTATTACTCAAGACGTCTTCGAGTCAGTCACATATATGGAAACCTATTCAGTATGCTCGTACCTTCGATAACAGACTGCAATGGGGCACCGTGTCAGACGCTTTCGGAAACCTAGGAATATGGAGTCCGCTTGTTACCCTTCAGCCGGCCGCTGTGGCCGAGCGGTTCTAGGCCCTTCAGTCCGGAACCGCGCTGCTGCTACGGTCGCAGGTTCGAATCCTACCTCGGGCATGGATGTGTGTGATATTCTTAGGTTAGTCAAGTTTAAGTAGTTCTAAGTCTAGGGAATTGATGACCTCAGATGTTAAATCGCATAGTGCTTGCAAGGGAACCTCCCCATCGCACCCCCCTCAGATTTAGTTATAAGTTGGCACAGTGGATAGGCCTTGAAAAACTGAACACAGATCAATTGAGAAAACAGGAAGAAGTTGTGTAGAACTGTGAACAATAAGGACGATGTGAACGCAGGGGCGCCGTGGTCTCGTGGTAACGTGAGCAACTGCGGAACGAAAGATCCTAGATTCAAATCTTTCATCAAGTGTAAATTTTAATTTTTTATTTTCAGTTTATGTGGCAAACTCTTATGTTTTTATCACTTTTTTGGGAGTGATTATCACATCCACAAGAAAACCTAAATCGGGCAAGGTAGAAGAATGTTTTTACCCATTCGCCAAGTGTACAAGTTAGGTGGGTCGACAACATATTCCTGTCATGTGACGCACATGCCTTCACCAGTGTCGTATAGAATATATCAGATGTGTTTTCCTGTGGAGGAATCGGTTGACCTATGACCTTACGATCAAATGTTTTCTGTTCCCATTGGAGAGGCACGTCCTCTCGTCTACTAATCGCACGGTTTTGCAGTGCGGTCGCAAAACACAGACACTAAACTTATTACAGTGAACAGAGATGTCAATGAACGAACGGACAGATAATAACTATGCAAAAATAAAGAAAGTAAAATTTTCAGTCGAGGGAAGGCTTGAACCAAGGATCTCTCTTTCAACAGCTGCTCACGCTACCACGGGACCACGGCGCTTCTAAGCACACTTTGTCCATGATGTTGCTTATGTGGCCCATGGACTACTCAGTTTGTATATTTTGCTTATTTTTTCACAGTTCCACACAACTTCTTCCTGTTTTCTCAATTGATCTGGGTTCGGTTTTTCAAGGCCTATCCATTGTGCCAACTTATAACTAAATCTGAGGGGGGTCCGATGGGGAGGTTCCCTTGTTAGAGCCATTTGAGCCATTTGTTACCCTTCATCCATAGTTCGCAGGATATCATATAAGGGGGGCAAGCTGAGTCTCGCAAGAGCGATGCTTTCTAAAACCGTGCAGATTTTTGGACAGGAATTTTCCTGTTTCAAGGTAATTTATTATATTCGATCTGAGAATGCGTTCAAGAATTTCGCAGCAGACCGTCATTAAGAATATTGGTCTCTAATTTTGCGAGTCAGTTCTTTTACACTTTTTATATGCAGAACCGTCTGCGCTGTTTTCCAGACCCTTCACACTTTGAGCTGGGAGAGAGATTCGAGAGAAATGCAAGCTAAGTAAGGGACCAAACACCGCACAACACTCTTCATAAAACTCAACTGGAATTCCATCCTGACCTAGCGAGTTGTTTGTTTTCAACTCATTCAAGACATCCAACGAACTGGTGCTGTAACTGGGAAACTGGATTGGTTCTCGAGAGGTATGGAGGTTCAGTTACATGTTCGGCCATCAAAATTTAGTTTCCTCGAGTAAGCAACGACCGTTTTCCTTCTGCTCCTTACCAATCCGAGGTACTGCTTCGCCTGTAATGGCTTTGTTGCAGTAGAAACGATAGTGCAAGTTTCCTTCGTTCCCAGTTCCACGGTGCGATCTCCAGATGCGACGACGATGGACTTTATCCTTTGTGGCTACTTACGGAAGGGACTGCGACACAAAGGAAGCGAGACTGATGTTGCAAGTTTGTGTATTTACCAAATCAATGTTCGCTTTCAAAGCAGGACCGTTTAAGACCAAATTTCCCTCCATTCGTTCTATCCACTGATCGAAGCGAGTTCTCGCATCGGCTTCAGGAGGATCAGCGACCGTTAGAAACGAGAACTGCAGAACAGCTACAAGATTCCTGTAGCTTCCCTTTATCCGCATGCTTCACTCGATCGACGCGAGTTTCCTCCGAAATTAACTATCCAAGGGCCACATGTTAAATATATATATAGGAGCGTTTCTACAGTGCAAGGAGCGTTTTTACAGTGCATGGGGTGTACGGATCTCACATTGCACCATTGATCTCTAAGATCGCTTGGCTCAAAGTATATGATTTTTTGGGAACTAGTTTCTGAAATACTCCGTCTACGTGCCTCCCTTTCCAATGACGATGGGTGAACTGCGATGCCGCATAATAAAGCAGTGAATATTTTAACTTCAGACAGATTTGCGAAAGTATGGCAGTTGACTATCATGTGGATGTTTCCCGAACGTGCGGTGTAAGGTATATTAAACATTTATGAATCTTTCATGCTAAACGTGATTATAATAAGTACCTGAAGCATGTAATTGATATACCTTCGTAGACTCCATTGCTTCTCTTGAAAACAAAAACTTTCAGCCCCATACGTAAACTAATATGTACCTCAAGTTTCCACCTTCATTTATGTAGCAGATTTGTGAAATCGGATTTTTTTTTTTTCAATTACTGTGTATATTTCTTGGTCTGACGTGATTGTTCCGTGTTTTATACGTGTCTGTCTTGTGAACCTTAGCTCGATACGGGTAACCCTCCCAACATTCCACTACGTACGAAAATTCCTTTCCGGTAGCTGAGTACTTTCTGAGTTTCTGAGGCGATTTGCATGGCTTGAGTCGTTATCATAGATCACTCGGGTAATATAACAAACTAAATAATTATGGTGTACCTTTTCTTTAAAAAAAAGGGGAAACGTTTTCTCTGATTTTTAAGGGAATGTAAAGATCAATATCTACATGACTGATCTGCAATTCCAATTCACACTTAAGGGTATTTCAGAGTGTTCTTCGAACCACTTTCAGACTATTGCTCTGCCGTTCCAGTCTTAAATCTTTCCGTGCGAGCTCTGGTTTCTCTTTTCTTGCTGTGATGAAACATTTCTACCTGTCGAGCTTGGCGACTGTAAAATATTTTCACATTCATAGGAGAAAGATGGTAATTGAAATTTCGTGAAAAGATCTCGTCGCAACGAAAAACGAATAACGAATTTGTTTTAATGATTGCCATTCCAACTCGCTTATCATATCCGTGACATTATATTTCCTATTACGCGATAATACAAAACGAGATGCCATTGTTTGAAACTTATCGATGTCCTCCGTTAATCTTACCTCGTAAGGATCCCATACTGCACAGCAACACTCCAGCAGAGGTCGCATAAGCGTAATGTGGGCAGTCCCTGTAGAGACCTGTTGCATCTTCTAAGTTTTCTGCCAATAAACCGTAGTCTCTGGTTTGCCTGCCTCAAAATATTATCTATGTGATCATTACAATTTAAGTTGTTCGTAATTCCTGGGAATTTAGTCGAATCGACAGCCTTCAATATGTATGTGATTTATCGTGTAACTTAAATTGAACAGACTTTTTTTTCGTGCTCACGTGGATGATCTCACCCTTTTTCTGATTCAGAGTCAATTGTCATTTCTCGTATCATAGAAATACCGTGTCTAAGTCCTGATGATAATGTTTTTGATCTTCTGATGACTTTACTAGACGGAAAATGACTGCATCATCTGCAAACACTATAAGAGAGCTGCTCAGATTTTCTCTTAAACACTTCCTCGGAGAACGATGGATATTACCTCTGTTTTATCGATTACTTTCCGTCGATTACCATGTACTATCACCTGTTTGACAGGAAATCACGAATCCATAACACAACTGAAGCGATACGCAATTTGATTAGAAGTCTCTCGTGCGCAGCAGTGTCAAAAACCTTCTGGAATTCTAGAAATATGGAATCAATTTGAGATCCCCTGTCAACACCACTCATTGCTTCTTGCGAATTAAATGCTAGTTAAGTTTCAAGAGAACGATATTTCTGAATTCGTACTTACTGTGTGTCAACAGATCGTCATCTCATTATCTCATGGTCTAAGGGATTTTCTTTTTCTTTCGAAGATGGGTCTTTATGACAGTACGGTGGCGTCACATTTAGGTACCGACAGAACTTCCATAATAGAACATGGAATGTATTTAGGACATGTATAACAAAATCCTCAACCACAAGTACGACAGAATTCGCGCTCGCACTAATTGTAACTAGGTTATGTGAATTCATGTCCGCCAGTTCAACACATTTGAGCCACCGTCAATCGGTACTTTTATTCGATCCTTAAAATACTTTTAATTTATATTCACTGAAACGAAAATCTTATCTCAAAACATTCTATATCTATTTTGATTATTACCTTATTCTCTAATGTGTTAAGTTCAGCAGGATCTTCTTTACATTACTACATGGGTTGTCACAGGTTGTCATCTGCAACGAAATGATGGTTTTGTGCGGTTGGCTGGCAATTTAGCGAATCGCTTAATCTTTAAACGTAATTTTGTTGCTTGAAAATATTTCGCAATAAATTTTGTTTTCAGTTTCTGTACACATCTGCATGCTCATATGTTGCAGAAATACGCACAAAAAGACTGCACATTTATTAACGAACAGCCTGCAACTTATATCGTAGAAAATTACAAAACAAAATTAATATGTTTCTGTCGTGCACTCAATAGACTAAATGAAAGTACCAACCGATGACAGTACATAGTTACTAGCGTAAGTGATAGATTGAAATTCCCGTAAGTTATTCCGAAAATAAAGTTGCTTTTAGAGATTTAAAACCAAACGATGACGATTCCTTATTAGAGCCGAGTTGGCTTAGTGAGCAAGGATAATGGGACCGTGTTGTCTGAGTTGACGAGAAAAAACGTCAAATAGTGTGGATGTTTTACTACGGGGCCTTTCCTGCTGAACGCCTACTGACATGGAAACTTTAAAAAAGTACGTGGGATTAGGTAACTGCTTTACGACATCCGTGTTAGTCTTGATCGTCAATTAAGACCTGAAAGAGATATAAAATATCAAAGAAAAATCTAATTTATTCTAACGCTATTATGACAACCCTGATGTATCCTACAGCAGAGGTACAAGTTAAGTGACTGGTAAAAAACTAGAGATTACAGTGCGAAAAGGACAAAGAGGTGAAGCACATTTTGTCAATTGATCATGATGTCCTCTCAAATACCAGTACATTTCCTCAGTCAAACTTATTAAGTACCAGTGCCGATACGCAGCATCTCAGAATGACTTTTGCTTTTCCTTAAATCTTCCTATGTACTAAATGTAACAATTCTTGCAATACTGCCTAAAATATT
Source organism: Schistocerca serialis cubense (assembly GCF_023864345.2). NCBI lineage: Eukaryota > Metazoa > Arthropoda > Insecta > Orthoptera > Acrididae > Schistocerca > Schistocerca serialis. The sequence goes on along the minus strand of NC_064642.1, from coordinate 74,056,437 downwards.
GGATAGGAGGACAATTATTTCTGTTCTCTATTTTGGGTGCACTTTGGATTTATCCTGTAAATGACTACGAAAATGTTTTTTGCTTTGTCCATTCCAAGAGTGCTCTAAAACCTGCATACACTTCACTTGCTGACACACTACATTAGAGCGCAGTGAAGTTTTTCTGCTACCTTTATAACAGTGCGTAGAAATAGACCTACGTGTTACCGTAATAACAGGTTTCTGTTCGAGCCATAATAGTCGCCCCCTCCCCCGACGGGTTCCAGAATTGTTAGGCCACTTCGAACAAGCGGGCTGCTGCGAATATTTCGAATACTGCTTACGACTAAAACATATGTGATCTAATTCATTAAGTGACAGTCAGTTCGTCTGTAGTTTGCTGGTAGCAGTAACAAGCTCAAAACTGATTAAATTTTACAATAGAACAGTCTGGGAGGAGATTTTAAGAGAAGCAGAGTGTAATTATGTGTATGAATTCGTCATGAAGCTCCGAAAATGTTTCGATTTACTAGAGATCAATGAGGCACTCGAAGTCATCTGACCATGCTTCTTATGAGGAAAGATAAGATGAAGCATTTGCCGAATAGCGTAGGGACAGAAAATAAACTGCCTGTGGTGTTGTGAATGCAATCACTTTAGTATCCGCCTGCAGAGAGAAAATTTCAAAAGACGTAATTTAGGACGGATGTTCATGAACATGAAATGCGATCAGATCCAGCAACAGTCAAATATTACAGTACCTAAAGTCTTCTCGCCACAATCTAAGGTGCTGCAGTCATGGACTGTGCCGCTCGTCCCGGCGGAAGTTCGAATCCTCCTTCAGGCATGGGTGTGTGTGTTTGTCCTTAGGATAATTTAGGTTAAGTAGTGTGTAAGCTTAGGGACTGATGACCTTAGCAGTTAAGTCCCACAAGATTTCACACACATTTCAACATTTTTTTTCTTTTCGCCAACGGCAACTGAAATATGAAATCCTTAAGCGAAAATTAAAGTCACGAATACATTTTTAGAAATTTTCTGATGTAGTACACTCGCAGTATACTGCACCCATATAGCAATCTCAGCGAGTTACAGAGGCGATAAAATTGATATGGAGTTGCGGAGCTCGTAACAGAGATAATGACGTCATTTATGGCGGACGTTCATGGACTTGAAACGCGATCAGATCCAGCACCAGTCAAGTATTACGGTACCTAAAATCTCAGCAGACGGCAACTGAAATATGGAATCTTTAAGCGAAAATTAAAATCACGAATACGTTATTAGAAATTTTCTGATACATTACACTGCAATATACTGCATATATACAGCAATCTCAGAGACTTACTGAGGCGATAAAACTGGGATAAGAATTGCGGAGCACGTTACACAGATTCTCAGTCCAAAGCGCTGTGGTTTCAAAGGAGAAATATTAAACCAACCGATGTCCTCTTCAAACTACTGGAACAATTTCGTGACACAATCGCTCACTCAGTATTCGAATGAAGTGTGAAGTCTATCAAAGACTACTAACAGTGCAATCGAAGGAGATGGCTGAGCGATTAAAACACTTGATTCGTTTCCGGGAGCGGTGTTGTTCAGATCCCATTCTGACCACTGTCATTTTTTATCACTTCACGTAAAGAAGATTGTGGCCTGTTTTTTTGCACCTTCCTTGCACAATATGAACCTGTTCTACTTCTCTCATTACCTCGATGATAACAAAACGTTGAACCTTTGCTACAGCACGCCAAAGAATGCAATGGAATACCGCGGACTTGTGTTTCAAATTTGTGTTTCTTCAGCACACGGATTTCAACAAGAGAGAAAAAATAGGACTGCTAGCTGATATTTGTTTTAGAATGATGAAATGATTTTTATGTCAGATTTATTGAGTCCGTTATGGTGCCTGTCGTCAGGTAAAGGAAACGCGATTCAGCGAAGTAATAAAACAAAGGGTTGTTCAATCAAACTCCTACGGCGCAGGTATGACGGCGTTTTGCTCCTTTATTTTTAGTACTATGCTTTACTATTATCGAAGTTGAATATTAACTTTGGTTATCCACTGAGGATTATACCACTTGCCGTAACGAACTGAGTAGATATGCGAGGAAACTCTACAAATCAAAAAACAGTTCGATGTACCATATGTTGGAGCAAGCAAGTCGGTCAGATATCATAATAAGAAACAGTACCAATATACCGATAAGGTACGAAAGGCGCTTACGAAGGATTAATTTAGATATTGTTAGAGATCCGTGTGATACATAGAACCGAAATTGACAATGGAAAGTCAAAGATTCATCAAGTGTCAAGTTTCCACTTGTTAATCTGCGGTTGTTCAAACTGATTTTTTCTGCGTTAATGGAGAGTACATGTCGTATATTGTTGTCGTGACACTGTCATAAGTTCTCGAACTTGATAAATTTGCTTCGGGAAGTCTTTATGAGGTTGTTGTTATGACATTCTCTCTGAACAAGAATTGTATCACGGCAAGACTGAGTTCATGAATACTGAACAAATGACTCCTTAACTTTCTCAGGCTTTCCTGTGAATTCCTCACGCAATTTTTCTCCAAATGAGCACAAAATACATTGCCATTGTCGAAACAACACAAAATTAAGACTGTTTGTGGGGACAGAAAAAGAGTTATACGCATTAGAATAACTGTACCCAAGTACGCACTGAAATAGTGGGCCTTTTGGCGAATAAACGTTCGTGGCACATGAAAGATAAACTCGGCAACATTAGTGATGTCCAAAAGCCGTTTGAAAATTGCTATGTACCGAAGTAGCCCGAATAATCACAATTTGGTTTCAAACTTAGTTGAAAGTTTATCTTCAGATCTTCGAAATACGTACAGTAGTCAGTGGTATCATGCACAACAATAGAAAATGAAATGTAAAGCGGATTATCAAAGCTGTCATTAAATGTACAAACACTCTTTCGGAATTTCTGTCGTTTGCTATAGCAAAGTACTCGCGTGCATTCGCTTCGTGCTTTAAAACGAATACTATTTGTGCTCGGTTACAAATCAAAGTAAGTTTAATTTCATTTCGAAACTACGGAACTTACCTTCAAAGATGGCAGAAATACTGACCTTGTATACGAGCAGGTACGAGACAAATCTAAATAATGAGACTCGATTGGATAGAAAATATGAGTCGCCGCAGCTAGCGACTTGCGCAAGTTGTAGAAATCCTCGGTTAGTAGTCGATTCCTGTTTGGGAGGCATGGAGTTAAAGCGACTGCAGAAATAAACAGACCTCGCCCATCCCGGGTGTGAGCTGCGGTCAGTGATTCGATTTATCAGTGCGGTAGTACACAGCGCTGTTGTCATTCATTGTGAACAATTACTTGACCACGATACTACTGCCCTTGGCTTCCCGTGGCCACGCGGTGAAGTTATTCTAAACAAATACATTGGCGGTTAAGGAGAACGCACCGCATTGTGAATGATTTCAAGACAATTGTGCATATTCTATCAACTGATTCAAAGTGTCCTCGTGAAATATCACTATAAAAAATCACAATAAGCCTACCGAAGCGCCTTCACTCACAGATGCAATGATATTGTAGATGACTAATATTTGAAATGTAGCAGCTTCCAGAGACCCGTCCCCTACACGGATCCTCTCTGACTTGATTCCTTTCCCCCATCTGCTCCAATTCCTCGAACATGTCTGCATACTCTACACCTCCCGCCGCCTTAATCCCCCTCATCCCCTGGTTGCTCCTGTCCTCTCCAACCCCCGCCCTCTGCCGCTCCTTCACAGTCGTGTCACCCCACCCTCCATCTCTACACCCTTCATCTCCTTTCCCAAGGTGGCTTCCATCAACTCCCCCTCCAAGATGATGCCCTCTCTCCCTCCATTTATCCCTCCTATTAACTCTGATCCTCACCTCCCCATCGCTTCATCTGTCCTTTTCCCGCCCCCCCCCTTCCATCCTGTTTCTTCCCTGCCTACCCTCTCTCTGCCTCCTTTCTCTCCCTCAAGTCCTTTTGCATTTCCCTCCTCTGCCTTTCCCCATTCCCTCTCCCGTCTGCCCAGCCCCCCCCCCCCCCCCGTCCTTCTGAGTCCTCTCCCTTCGTCAGTTCCCCCCCCCCCCTTTCGTTTTTCCTCTCCTCCCCCCTTGTTTCCCCTTTTCCCCTCATCTGTCCAGGTCCCCCCCCCCCCATCTGCCCCTGGCTGTGGTGTGTCATTTTCGTGCCGACTTTTTAGTGCAGTGACATCATACTGTCACTGGGTGAGATTTTTATATCTCTTGCGAACAGAAACCAGACTGTCGCCGTGTTTTCTAATTGCCTGTCTACTATTTTACCTATCTGTTTCCTGTGTATTTTAATAGCATCCCCCCCCCCTTTGTTTATGTTTTCGCTACGGTCGCAGGTTCGAATCCTGCCTCGGGCATGGATGTGTGTGATGTCCTTAGGTTAGTTAGGTTTATGTAGTTCTAAGTTCTAGGGGACTGATGACCACTGCAGTTAAGTCCCATAGTGCTCAGAGCCATTTGTTTATGTTTTAACTTCCCACAATTTTCTGCTGTTTTACAATTTAAGTCACAGTTTTATCGCCGTTTGTATTGTTTCCTATCTTCTTATGTTTTAAAAATTCTTTAGGCTGAAGAGCAGCGTACTAAACTGCGAAATTGAATAAAGGAAAAAAAAACAGCTTCAGGAAATGAGTGAAGGACAAGCAGTGTAATTATGCCATACTTTTAAGAAGGCCGTGTAAATAAACATGAACGTGAGAGATGGAATACCTAGGATTTAGGCACGTATTCTTGGGCGTGCAAGTGAAAAGTGCGGCAAAATCATCGAGTCACACTCACTCATTTTGTCGTAAAATTTCGTTCCGCATCGAGGGTGACATGGTACTGGGTTTCTATCGAGAGACAGTGTACGAAATTCCTTACTATCTTGCACTGTGAAAGAAGCGTGCAATTTACACTGGTGATGGAAAACAAATTATGACCACTTGGTTAATAGTGTGTTGCTTCACGTTTGGAACGTAGTTCGCTAGCGCTTCTGCGAGGCATGGACTCGGTTAGTCGCTGCTAGGGGGGTTGGGTTGGGTTGTTTGGGGAAGGAGACTAGACAGCAAGGTCATCAGTCTCACCGGATTAGGGAAGGACGGGGAAGGAAGTCGGCTTTGCCCTTTGAAGGGAACCACCCCGGCATTTGCCTGGAGCGATTTAGGGAAATCACGGAAAACCTAAATTAGATGGCCGGCGGGAGTCGCTGCTAGGTTTTCGATGTCCCGGTACTGCGGGCCGATAGTCTGTGGATGCGGAGCTGGTGTCCGATACCGTCCTTGGTGTATTTCAAGGGGCTCAGACGAGGCTAATATGGATACCAAGACATCACTGTGAGTTCGCTATTATTCTCCTCACACCACTGTAGGACATTTCTGGCCTTGTGACAAGTGACCTGATAGAAGATGCCATCGCCATTAGTGAAGACATCAAACGTGAATGGATGGAGGTGGTCCAAAATAATGTTCACTTAGTCCACATACGTCTTTGTGTCCTTGATTACGAGTACAGGTCCAATGAATCCCCAGGTGAACGTTTCCCATAACATAATACTTTCCCCACTGGCCATCGTCATGGCTGAGCGTAAGCTTCGAGCTGCTTTTCGGCGGTATCACGGCGTACCCGCTCACAACCACTAACCTGGTGTATCAAGAAACGTGATTTATCGGGTCAGGCTACAGGTTTACCCTGATCCACAGTCCAGTCTCGATGATAAAGTGTCAGCTGCAATCATAAGTGACCACATCGTTGGCCCAATACATGGGAATACGTGTGGGTCGTCTGTTGTCTATCCCACAGATCAACAGTGCGCGGCCATAAACACTTGTGTCTGGACCAGCATTGTGCTCTGTCGTCCGATCTGCCACAGATCGCCGCCTACACTGCTTTATGGAGCATCCAGATCTTCCACCAACGACTCTCAATAAATGCTCACGATAGTAGCACGCCAACAGCCATCCCAAGCGCCAGGAATTATGATTTATCCTCTGTCACAGCCTACTACACTCCTGGAAATTGAAATAAGAACACCGTGAATTCATTGTCCCAGGAAGGGGAAACTTTATTGACACATTCCTGGGGTCAGATACATCACATGATCACACTGACAGAACCACAGGCACATAGACACAGGCAACAGAGCATGCACAATGTCGGCACTAGTACAGTGTATATCCACCTTTCGCAGCAATGCAGGCTGCTATTCTCCCATGGAGACGATCGTAGAGATGCTGGATGTAGTCCTGTGGAACGGCTTGCCATGCCATTTCCACCTGGCGCCTCAGTTGGACCAGCGTTCGTGCTGGACGTGCAGACCGCGTGAGACGACGCTTCATCCAGTCCCAGACATGCTCAATGGGGGACAGATCCGGAGATCTTGCTGGTCAGGGTAGTTGACTTACACCTTCTAGAGCACGTTGGGTGGCACGGGATACATGCGGACGTGCATTGTCCTGTTGAAACAGCAATTTCCCTTGCCGGTCTAGGAATGGTAGAACGATGGGTTCGATGACGGTTTGGATGTACCGTGCACTATTCAGTGTCCCCTCGACGATCACCAGTGGTGTACGGCCAGTGTAGGAGATTGCTCCCCACACCATGATGCCGGGTGTTGGCCCTGTGTGCCTCGGTCGTATGCAGTCCTGATTGTGGCGCTCACCTGCACGGCGCCAAACACGCATACGACCATCATTGGCACCAAGGCAGAAGCGACTCTCATCGCTGAAGACGACACGTCTCCATTCGTCCCTCCGTTGACGCCTGTCGCGACACCACTGGAGGCGGGCTGCACGATGTTGGGGCGTGAGCGGAAGACGGCCTAACGGTGTGCGGGACCGTAGCCCAGCTTCATGGAGACGGTTGCGAATGGTCCTCGCCGATACCCCAGGAGCAACAGTGTCCCTAATTTGCTGGGAAGTGGCGGTGCGGTCCCCTACGGCACTGCGTAGGATCCTACGGTCTTGGCGTGCATCCGAGCGTCGCTGCGGTCCGGTCCCAGGTCGACGGGCACGTGCACCTTCCGCCGACCACTGGCGACAACATCGATGTACTGTGGAGACCTCACGCCCCACGTGTTGAGCAATTCGGCGGTACGTCCACCCGGCCTCCCGCATGCCCACTATACGCCCTCGCTCAAAGTCCGTCAACTGCACATACGGTTCACGTCCACGCTGTCGCGGCATGCTACCAGTGTTAAAGACTGCGATGGAGCTCCGTATGCCACGGCAAACTGGCTGACACTGACGGCGGCGGTGCACAAATGCTGCGCAGCTAGCGCCATTCGACGGACAACACCGCGGTTCCTGGTGTGTCCGCTGTGCCGTGCGTGTGATCATTGCTTGTACAGCCCTCTCGCAGTGTCCGGAGCAAGTATGGTGGGTCTGACACACCGGTGTCAATGTGTTCTTTTTTCCATTTCCAGGAGTGTATTTCTGTGGATTTTTTTCGTTTGCGGCCTGTGACGTCGCAAGAATGATTCCGCATTCGTCTCTGCTCCGCTTATATCGCCACCAGGCGACATTCAACGTCGTGGAGGGCAGTGATCATTACGATTTGGCTTATCAGCTACTCACTAAACACAATCTGCGCCAATTGTACATCCGTTTTTGTGCCCATGTCTTTATGTCTGCTAGTGAAACACAAGTTTATTAAGTCGGGGTGCAGTCTTGGAAGCAGTCTAAACAGTGGAATCCTTTAAATCCATGAAAGTCAAGACAGTTCAAACAAGCACAGTTGGCACGTACAAATATGGGACTATTCTATGATGACCTTCGTGAAACCAGGAACTTCATTAATATATTAAGTATACCGTGAACTTTTTTCGAAATCATGAGTTGCGTTTCAGAGTGGAGGACACGGAAAACTTCTCAAACATTACATTCTCGTGATTCACGAGAAGTATGCGGTCAGCCTGCCTCTTGCACTGCCGGTGCGATTTTTAGCAACACTTTCCTGTCCATTTCTTGACTATCACCCGTATTTACCTCGATAAGTAATTTCTTACATGTTTTTCGAAAAGTGCAGTTTTTAAAACTGCCAAGTACCCTACACACAAACACGAACCTTAAAAATACTTAATGCTGTTTTGTCGAAAACGGACAAAGTGAATAAAAATACGAATTAAGCTGAATAAAAAACAACAAAAAGTCGTTTTGAATAATACGAGAAATGTCACCGTTAACCCAGTTTTGAATCGAAAGATACAATACGCAATGTCCCTCTGCGCAGTTACCATCAAACTACATAAAATTTAACAATAATACCAGCGACAATACCTTTAAAACAATTAAAGCAACATCTTAAGTCGTGTGGCTTAAGACAGATATAAAAGTGCAATTCAGAAATGAAGACTTCCTCAACAAGCAGCTGTACACGGCATGTCCAGCATAAGCAAGTATAAACGTGTACAGCCGTCTCACAATGAGTCTATCAGCTCGAAACCGAGAACAGCGCTATTTGTTCATAATGAAGAGCATAATTAACTTTTCTTCGAGCGGGTACCACAGTCGCACGAAACTTACGAAATACTTTCAACAATAGCGACTGAATGCGCGTTGAGACGTTGTTAACTTTCGTCTCAAAGACTTTCCTGTTAGATGATTTGGGGGGCTCTGTTTCTACTGTTGATTCTCTCTGGGTAGTGCTATGGTTCCTGGTACTACTTTTTATGTTTCTGCGCAAGTTTTACGCATGACTATCTGTCGTATATTTGATGTTTGCTCGCTAAAGGTTAGTTTAGTGTTGTTTAACGTCCCGTCGACAACGAGGTCATTAGAGACGGAGCACAAGCTCGGGCTAGGGAAGGATGGGGAAGGAAATCGGCCGTGCCCTTTCAAAGGAATCGCTCGCTAAAGACTGTGGTTGGGCAGCCAAGTGGCCCGTACCCATGCACGCCAAGTAGCGACTGAAAATAACGCAGCTGGTCAGTGTTGGAAAATAAATATTAATTACAAATCGCAGGAGGAAAAGTTATCGTGCCAGAAACGTTATTAACGGTGGCTGGTTGCTGCTTTTCTTTTTGTAAGAAGTAACACCTTGTCCCACAGTACCAAAAGTGCTAGAAGAATATGTGCATGTGCACATTACAATAATTTTTTGCATCATTTGTGTCATTTTATAGATTCTCGGTCATGCATTTCGAGAAGCCTTGCGGGTTTTCACAACATATTTGCCTTGTTTTTCGACTGTGTGACGTTTCTCAGATAGCGAAATACGGAGGGTGGACGAAAACACAGGACATTACATCTACATCTATGCTCTGCAAACGACTGAGAGATGCAGGGCAGAGGTACCTCCCAGTGCACCAGTTATTAGGGTTCCTTCCTGTTCCGTTTACCTATGGAGCGCGGGAACAATTATTGTTTGAATGCGTCTGTGCGTGCAGTAATCAACCTTATCATCACGATCCCTTTGTGAGCGATAGATAGGCAGTTGTAGTATATTGCTAGAGTAATCTTTTTTTAATAGACATCCTCGGGATAGTTTCGTCTATCTTAAAGAGTCTTCCATTTCGATTCCTTCAGTATCTCTGTGACACTCTCCCAGTGATTAAACAAACCTGGGACAATTCGTGTTGCCCTACTGTGTATACGGTCTATGCCCCTTGTTAGTCCTAACTGGTACAGGTCCCACACACTTGAACAACATTCTAGAACCGGTTGCACGAGTGATTTGTAAGCAGTATCTTTTGTAGACTGATTGCGCTTCCCCAGTATTCTACCAACAAACCGAAGTCTATCACCTGCATTACCCACGGCTGAACCTATGTGATCATTCCATTTCATAACCCTGCAAAGTGTTACACCCAGGTATTTGTATGAGTTGTCCGTTTCCAACAGTGACTTCGTTTTGTGAAGTGCACCATTTTACGTTTCTGAACATTTAGAGCAAGCTGCCAATCTCTGCACCACGTTGAAATCTTATCAACATCTGACTGAATATTTATGCAGCTTCTCTCAGTTACTACTACATTATAGATACCTGCATCATCTGCAAAAAGCCTGATTCTGCTAATAATATTGTCTCCAAGGTCATTAATATACAGGGTGATTCAAAAAGAATACCACAACTTTAAAAATGTGTATTTAATGAAAGAAACATAATATAACCTTCTGTTATACATCATTACAAAGAGTATTTAAAAAGGTTTTTTATTTTTCACTCAAAAACAAGTTCAGAGATGTTCAATATGGCCCCCTCCAGACACACGAGTAATATCAACCCGATACTCCAACTCGTTCCACACTCTCCGTAGCATATCAGGCGTAACAGTTTGGATAGCTGCTGTTATTTCTCGTTTCAAATCATCAATGGTGGCTGGGAGAGGTGGCCGAAACACCATATCCTTAACATACCCCCATAAGAAAAAATCGCAGGGGGTAAGATCAGGGCTTCTTGGAGGCCAGTGATGAAGTGCTCTGTCACGGGCTGCCTGGCGGCCGATCCATCGCCTCGGGTAGTTGACGTTCAGGTAGTTACGGACAGATAAGTGCCAATGTGGTGGCGCTCCATCCTGCTGAAATATGAATTGTAATTGTAATTGAATAGCTCTGCGAGTCGATTTTCCTGGGCTGCGAACAAATGCTTGCTGGATGCGTGCTACATTTTCATCACTCGTTCTCGGCCGTCTAGAACTTTTCCCTTTGCACAAACACCCATTCTCTGTAAACTGTTTATACCAACGTTTAATACACCACCTATCAGGAGGTTTAACACCATACTTCGTTCGAAATGCACGGTGAACAACTGTCGTCGATTCACTTCTGCCGTACTCAATAACACAAAAAGCTTTCTGTTGAGCGGTCGCCATCTTAGCATCAACTGACGCTGACGCCTAGTCAACAGCGCCTCAAGCGAACAAATGTACAACTAAATGAAACTTTATAGCTCCCTTAATTCGCCGACAGATAGTGCTCAGCTCTGCCTTTTGTCGTTGCAGAGTTTTAAATTCCTAAAGTTGTGGTATTCTTTTTGAGTCACCCTGTATAATATGAACAACAAGGATCCCAACACATTTCCCTGGGGCTCACCCTGGGTACTTCTCTGTCTGATGATGACTCTTCATCCAAGATAACATTCTGTGTCCTCCCTATCAAAAAGTCATCAATCCAATCACAAATTTTACTTGATACCCCATATGATCATACTTTTGACAATAAGCGTAGGTGCTGTACCAAGTCAAATACTTTACGGAAATCAAGAAATATTGCGGTTACCTTGGTCCAAAGCTTTTGGTATGTGATGTGAAAGATGTAGGAAACGCACTGCCATTCAAAGCAGCTTATAGTCGTTTCATAATGGATAAACGAGTTCCTGTACAGTTTTCAAGAGGACCTTATGCTATTCTTCCTGTAACACTGTAGCAAACTCAGGTAATGATCATGGAGGTGCATGGCAATCGCGTACCTCTCTCTCCAAAGTAGACCACAGAGGCTCAATGACATTGAGATCCGGTGACTATAGTGGCCAGGAGATACGCGACAAGTCATCTTCATGATCTCAAAATCAGTCCAGGGGGATGCGAGCTGTGTGAACAGGCGCCCTGCCATCTCGGACAACGTTATCACCATCGGCGAACAGACATTGTTCCACTGGATGGACCTGATCAGCGAAAACGGTCACATAATCTTTGATAGTAATGTTGGAGAGCAACCAAGGGGCCCGAAGAATACCAAATTGTCACTGCCCAAATCATCACACTTGGGACGTAAATTCAGCCAGAAGTTGGAAATAGTGTGAAACAAGACTCATCCCACGAGATTACGTTCTTCCATTGCTGCACAGTCCAGATTTTACGGCTTCGGCACTACGATTTCGTGTTATTGGAATTTGAATCACTGAAGAGTGGTTTTAGAATTCCAGATCGCCCGACGATTCCGTGCTTATGAAGCACCCCTTGTGTTATTTTCGTGCTCAAAGGGTTCACGAGTCCGACATTCAGTTCTGCAGTGGTTTTTGCGGCTGTCTTCCCCTTATTTTTCGTCACAATCCTTTTCAATGAACGTCTGTCACGATCACTCGACACACACTTTTATCCGCTTTGTGACTTGGCAGATGATGTTTTTCCGCCTTCGCTGTATGCGATATAAATCTTCGATACGGCGCCTCTTGACACACACTTCGACTCTCTTGGTTGCAGGAACACCCACCATACGATTACCAACAATTTGCACATTGTCCAATCCACTTGGCTCAGACCTAATGCACTCACGACTACACAGAGCACTGTTTCGACGCGCAAGTCGCCGAAGTGGCGACAAATCGAAAGACTTGCACCCGGCGAACGGTACACCCGACCGGAGGCCCTAGCCACACGATATTTACATTTTAGAGCACTGTTATGACCGCGCCTGTCATTTGCAGCGTATTGAGGACTTCGCGCGGGTGCCACTTGCGGTCATACACAAAAGCTCTACCTGCGTTTATGTTGGTTGGTTGGTTGTTTGGGGAAGGAGACCAGACAGAGTGGTCATCGGTCTCGTCGGATTAGGGAAGGATGGGGACGGAAGTCGGCCGTGCCCTTTCAGAGGAACCATCCCGGCATTTGCCTGGAGTGATTTAGGGAAATCACGGAAAACCTAAATCAGGATGGCCGGACGCGGGATTGAACCGTCGTCCTCCCGAATGCGAGTCCAGTGTCGAACCACTGCGCCACCTCGCTCGGTGCGTTTATGTTGAAGTACACATTTCTCGCGGTGTTTCCATATTTTTTCAAAATGGTTCAAATGGCTCTGAGCACTATGGGACTTATCATCGGAGGTCATCAGTCACCTAGAACGTAGAACTACTTAAACCTAACTAACCTAAGGACATCACACACATACATGCCCGAAGCAGGATTCGAACCTGCGACCCTAGCAGTCACGCGGTTCCGGACTGAAGCGCCTAGGACCGCTCGGTCACCGCGGCTGGCTTTCCACATTTTTCTTCAATTCGTGTATTTCGGAAGGGGCAAGTGTTTCCAACGCTAGAAGAGGGAAGCGACGTTGCTCAAGAAAGACTGAGCTCTTGATGCTGTCGACGTGTTTGAAAACGGAGGATGTTTCCTCGCGTTGAGGTCAGAGCATTTATTCAGTAGTGCGCGAACAGAAGGATAAGCAGTGGATAAGGAGGGGGCGCGTGAGAAATGGCGAGTGCTTCAGCCACAATGGCGAGCAAACAGCCCGGCTGAGAATAGACGCTGCGCACGCGATTTCTTTGAATTCATTTATATCTGGGATAAAGCACCGGCTGACAACCGGCAGATTACTTTTCGCAGAAGGCGGGCGGCCGCGGGCGGCGCGGGGGTGGCGACGGAAGAGGCGGAAGGCCCACTGCGGTTCTCAACACCTGCTGAAGCAGGGGGCCCGGCCTGCGACAGCGAACCCTATCTCTCTCTCTTCACAAATTCCTATTGTACGCTTAATCTGTTCGTTGACGCAGTCGCAGGAATTGTTTCACGCTGTTAGTCACAGTCGGCCACTATTGGCTGTCGTCAGAACTTGAAAAGAAAACGTCTCTTTTCTTTTGTCAATTCTAAGCATTTAAGACAACATAAAAAGTGAAAGGAGAATTCGATAATTTTCGTTTTTCTTTTTATGTCGTACTATATGCGTACATTTGACACAGCAGAACAGATATTCTTTTCTGTTCAGCCTTCATGGTGGCCTATACGAGCTAACAGTATAAGACGTTTTATGTCAAGGTAAATATTAACACGAAAATATTAATAGTATATTACAAAAGTCACTCACTATCCCCCGACGAAATTAATTATTTCCTCTAACTTTTTCTTTTGGGTAGAGCTTCACGTCCATATGTGGTTCATTAGAGGTGGCACACAGATCAGAGCTGTGATAAAAGACTGTCGTCTCCGCACTGAACGAACGCTCAGGTGACGTAGGAAAATAACGGAGATTTGATTACTATTTGTTCCATAGATCCATAGAGAGGAGATCCTCAAGGATACAGAATACGTCGGAAAACGAGAATACACAAGAAATATTTGCAGGAAAAGAAATATACTAATATTTCATCAACAGATCGTTAGTTAAACAGTCCTCATCTATACCGAATTGTATTGTATGTATTCTATGTTAACCGGGGACCTAGGACGGAGAGGCTCCGTCCCCGCTGCAGCCGCAGTGGTCCACAACCCCACGACGACTACCACAGTCCACTTCAACCCCCCCCCCCCCCCTCTTCCCCGCCACACGCAGAACCCTAGGTTATTGTGCGGTTCGGCCCCCGATGGAGCCTCCAGGGAACGTCTCACACCAGACGACTGTAACCCCTATGTTTACGTGATAGAGTAATGTTGCTGTACGCATACGTGGAGAACTTGTTTGCGCAGCAATCGCCGGCATAGTGTAACTGAGACGGAATAAGGGGAACCAGCCCGCATTCACCGAGGCACATGGAAAACCACCTAAAAACCATCCACAGACTGGTCGATTCACCGGACCTACCTCGACACAAATCCGCCGGCCGGATTCGTGACGGGAACCAGGCGCTCCTTCCCGCCCGGAACTATACCGAAATAGTAAAAGCATCTGAAACGTATTTTCATTTCAGAAGTAGTAACAAACCTTTCAGAAAATGTTTAAATGTACGAGACGTGCTTTTTAAGCATATACCATTTTAAAATAAAAATAAAATAAGCAGATTATTCTTAGCAATTTTATTTTTTCATGAAAGCCTGTACTTTAATTTACTTTTTCTACATAATTCCCACCAATACTAAGGTACTTATCGGATCATACAACCAGTTTTTGAATAGAATCCTTGTAGAAATCTGCCGCCTGAGCGTAACTTTCGGTAATTTACAAGCTCCGTAACAACTACATAAAGCACACTTGTTGACAGTTGAGGCAACATCACACAACGTCGAAATCGTAAAGCGTCTGCTCTCTCTCACTTTGTGATGAACTTTCTGCACCAAACTGTCTGAATGTCGCTCGCATCGTTCCTCATCATACTCATTCGTACGGCCATCTGTAATAGCTGTACGATCTTGACGTTACGTGACGAGTTGCCTCAAGTGTGGAGAAGTGTGCTTTGTGCAATTGTTACAGAGCGAGTAAATTATTGAAAGTTACTCTCAAGCGGCAGATTTCTACAAGGTTAGTATTCAAGAGCTGCTTGTATGATACGATAAGTGCCTTAATATTGATGGGAATTACGTAGAAAAGACTACTTGTTTTAATTTTTATTTCAAAACGGTACGTACTAAAAAAAAACGCGCCTCGTATAATACAATGAGGCACATGTAGTATTTATTAGGTTATTGCAGACACGTATCTTCAGAGGTAAATCCAGTTTACTACACTTTTTTAGGCTGATGCCATTACTGCTCTGCATATGTGCAGAAGTCAAATTATTTGGTATTTATAGGAATATATACATCGTAGAATGAAATTTTTATTCTACAGAGGAGTGTGTGCTGATATGAAACTTCCTGGCAGATTAAAACTGTATGCCGGACCGAGACTCGAACTCGGGACCTTTGCCTTTCGCGGGCAAGTGCTCTACCAACTGAGCTACCCAAGCACGATTCACGCTCTGTCCCCACAGCTTTAATTCCGCTAGTACCTCGTCTCCTACCTTCCAAACATCACAGAAGCTCTCCTGCGAACCATGCAGAACTAGCACTCCTGGAAGAAAGGATATTGAGGAGACGTGGCTTAGCCACAGCCTGGGGGATATTTCTAGAATAGAAGGAGAAGAGGTACTGGCGGAATTAAAGCTGTGAGGACGGGGCGTGAGTCGTGCTTGGGTAGCTCAGTTGGTAGAGCATTTGCCCGCGAAAGGCAAAGGTCCCGAGTTCGAGTCTCGGTCCGGCACACAGTTTTAATCTGCCAGGAAGCTTCAATATATACATCCATTAATTCTACTAAGAAAGTTGTCAGTGGAGTAGATGGAGAAGGAGTTTTCCATCAGTAAATCGTTTAGCAGGCGCCTCTTAGACTGATCTCTTATAGTACTGTAACTAAACGTTATTGGCTACTGGTAAGTTACTGGTAGTGGTTCTTCCTAAATAATGCGCACCTTTGTGGACTACAGTAGGTAAGTTTAAACTTTTGTGAAGGTTATTCTTATTTATAGATTTGATTCCATATGAAATGAGCACTTTTCCTTCAGGTTAGAGTTTATTGTTTACAAGATGGATATTTCCCACCACTCGTTGCCGCGCAGGGTAACCGCGCGCTCTTAGGCAACTTGCCACTGTTCGGGAGACTCCCTCCGTCGGAGGTTCGAGTCCTCCCTCGGGCATGGGTGTGTGTCTTGTCTTTAGCGTAAGTTAGATTAAGATAGATTAAGTAGCGTGTAAGCCTAGGGACCGATGACCTCTGTAGTTTGGTCCCACAGGAACTTACCACCACCACCCACCACTTGCATTTGGTTTCCGTTTTCCTGACATATCTGAAATAGACACCACGTGCCGAAACCGATAGTATGACGAGAATTTGTAATCATTGACTGGAATTAAGGAAAGAGATTTAAGACGAATGTTGGGACGGTCCCTTTGAAAAGGACACGACGGCTTGCCTTACGCATTCTTGTCAGTTCCGAGCTTGTGCTCCGTCTCTAATGAGTTCGTCTTCCTTCTTCCTCCTAAATCAGTACGTTATATACATATATATCGTACTGATTTAGGAGAAAGAAGGAAGACGAACTCATTATATATATATATACAGGGTGTTTCAAAAATGACCGGTATATTTGAAACGGCAATAAAAACTAAACGAGCAGCGATAGAAATACACCGTTTGTTGCAATATGCTTGGGACAACAGTACATTTTCAGGCGGACAAACTTTCGAAATTACAGTAGTTACAATTTTCAACAACAGATGGCGCTGCAAGTGATGTGAAAGATATAGAAGACAACGCAGTCTGTGGGTGCACCATTCTGTACGTCGTCTTTCTGCTGTAAGCGTGTGCTGTTCACAACGTGCAAGTGTGCTGTAGACAACATGGTTTATTCCTTAGAACAGAGGATTTTTCTGGTGTTGGAATTCCACCGCCTAGAACACAGTGTTGTTGCAACAAGACGAAGTTTTCAACGGGGGTTTAATGTAACCAAAGGACCGAAAAGCGATACAATAAAGGATCTGTTTGAAAAATTTCAACGGACTGGGAACGTGACGGATGAACGTGCTGGAAAGGTAGGGCGACCGTGTACGGCAACCACAGAGGGCAACGCGCAGCTAGTGCAGCAGGTGATCCAACAGCGGCCTCGGGTTTCCGTTCGCCGTGTTGCAGCTGCGGTCCAAATGACGCCAACGTCCACGTATCGTCTCATGCGCCAGAGTTTACACCTCTATCCATACAAAATTCAAACGCGGCAACCCCTCAGCGCCGCTACCATTGCTGCACGAGAGACATTCGCTAACGATATAGTGCACAGGATTGATGACGGCGATATGCATGTGGGCAGCATTTGGTTTACTGACGAAGCTTATTTTTACCTGGACGGCTACGTCAATAAACAGAACTGGCGCATATGGGCAACCGAAAAGCCCCATGTTGCAGTCCCATCGTCCCTGCATCCTCAAAAAGTACTGGTCTGGGCCGCCATTTCTTCCAAAGGAATCATTGGCCCATTTTTCAGATCCGAAACGATTACTGCATCTCGCTATCTGGACATTCTTCGTGAATTTGTGGCGGTACAAACTGCCTTAGACGACACTGCGAACACATCGTCGTTTATGCAAGATGGTGCCCGGCCACATCACACGGCCTACGTCTTTAATTTCCTGAATGAATATTTCGATGCTCGTGTGATTGCTTTGGGCTATCCGAAACATACAGGAGGCGGCGTGGATTGGCCTCCCTATTCGCCAGACATGAACCCCTGTGACTTCTTTCTGTGGGGACACTTGAAAGACCAGGTGTACCGCCAGAATCCAGAAACAATTGAACAGCTGAAGCAGTACATCTCATCTGCATGTGAAGCCATTCCGCCAGACACGTTGTCAAAGGTTTCGGGTAATTTCATTCAGAGACTACGCCATATTATTGCTACGCATGGTGGATATGTGGAAAATATCGTACTATAGAGTTCCCCAGACCGCAGCGCCATCTGTTGTTGAAAATTGTAACTACTGTAATTTCTAAAGTTTGTCTGCCTGAAAATGTACTGTTGTCCCAAGCATATTGCAACAAACGGTGTATTTCTATCGCTGCTCGTTTAGTTTTTATTGCCGTTTCAAATATACCGGTCATTTTTGAAACACCCTGTATATATATGGCATGCTGACGCGTTGTAAGCACTGCAGACACGACAGAACGAAGTCAACAAGCTCAGGTCGTCTCGTAGGCCTGCGAAATTTTCCTTCCAAAGCATTGACGTACTCAGTCGACGTGGTGTGGCTGTAATTGTCTCAGTGGTTCGAGAAAGACGAACATGGTGACTGCAGTAGCTCCGGATGGTGGCGGCTGGCAGATTCACGCCGGGAGCGTCTCTGCAGACCGGCAGCCACTGGTGACCGCAACGTGACCGCAGCACAAATTAGAACCGATGCTGCGTCCGGACTGACAGATAGGATCACCAGGGACTGTTTCCTGGCTCCTGACCTCGGCAAACCGACCAGCCTCCGGCTCCCTCTCAGGGAGTACCCCACGATGCAGCCATGCAGCGAAACTCGTCACTAGAGCGATGAATGAGGCAGACTTTCGTGCGGTCGCACCCAGCAGAGCGGCAAGTTTCGGAATTATATCATTCTTACATCTGTACTGACGTAAGCTACACAATAGAGAGCAATTTTATTTATTTATTTGTTGCTGTGCTAGTATCGAGCCCATTCCAATCACTAGCGGCATCTGCATTACAGAAGGCAAAATAGCTCTCAAAATACGTTCATCTCTAGTTTGTGGTGTTTCTTACTACTTTTGTGGCCGCTACTTTTTCATACAATCCAGGACTGAAAGGAGATAGCATCGGTAGCAATATCATCTGCCTGTTATATTGCAACTAACAATGCTGTAAATACAAATAATAAAAGTAGGCATAGAAACAGGACACTGATCAAACGCCATGTCACAGTTGTACACAATTACAATTCCACAATGACATACTGTTACAAGTAGTCATGTAGACTGGACGTAATTATAACTACAAACTTTCCACTCTATCTCAGGCATGTACAACCATTAGTCCAACTGAGGACGTTTTTTACAAATCTGTGTAGCCGAGTTTACATCATACTGGATATCCAACGCCCTCTATTTTTGCCCACGTCTTGAAGAATAGCTTAAACTACAAAAAATTACACATAAAAATACAGGTAATTCAAATAATAATTATAATTAAACACAATTTCGTCTGGAGGCATACAAAATTTAAAAAATCAGTAGAACCAGTGTTACATTACGTTATACTGGATAGCCAACGTCCTCTGCTTTTGTTGTTCATCTGCGAAAGAATGGGTTAAGCTACTCATTTTTGTATGCATAAAAACACAGGGAATTCAGTTACTAATTGTAATAAAATACGGTTTCGTCCGGAGGCATATATAATTGAAAAACTCATTATGGCGAGTGTTACATTACGTCATACTAGATGGCCAATGCCCTCTATTTGTAACGTCCCCTTGGAAAAATTTATGAATTACTGTGCTGGTAAACCTTTTACGTTATTTGATTTTCAAACAGCTGAGCAAAACTGAACGTACTCAGACATTTCTTTCTTTACTTATTCTGATCAACAGTAAACTGATACACAATAATCCCTACAAAGGAATGGCCCTGACTAACAATAACCTATACCTTTCATGAATCACTTACCTCACAAAAATCTTCGTTACTCGAACTACTGCAATACAGCGAGCGCCAATACTGCCAGCTAAATAAAAGATTCTAACTACGGAAGGAACTAACTACCGATAGGCATTTTGATGGAGAACAAACAATGTATTTACCTTAATAATGCTCAAAAGTTAATATTTATATATCGGTTCATGACATCCAGTCTTATAAATTTCCTTTTTCTGGCGGACACACGTCTAGATAGTCCGCTCTCAAAACTCTGCCATCTCTCTCCCCACATCCACCACTGCTGGTGGCTCACCTCCAACTCCACAACGCTACGCGCTGTTCACACCCAACTGCCCAACACTACAATAGCAAATATTCCAACAATGCAAACCAGCCACAGACTGCACACAGCACAGTCAGTGATTTTCATAAAGAGCGCTACGTGGTGTTACCAACATAATTTTGATTAACTACAAAATGACTTATGCTGCAGATGTTAGGAATCTGCAGGCACCCTGAAGTTCTATGCTCTGAGATCAGAGTTCTACAGCCAGGTAATACAGAGATCACTGATTGTCTGCATGATTTCAAAGATTATGTAATTTCATGTCTAAATTGTATTCTCTGTATTAACGGAATTTATTCACCACGAAAGATTTATAAGAATATTGTAGAAATTTTCGTTGAATTTTTTGTTTTTTGCGTTGGTACTTTTGTCCAAAATACTGTCAAGATGTATCGTCAGATACGTGAAAATTTCTATTTCTTCCAAAATATTTATCAGGCTACCTTTTTCGGCAGTGTGTAGGATCGACGGGCATTGTATTATGTCAGTAGCTGAGTGTTTTGGTTCTTTCAGGTGTGAGCAAGATGTAGATAGGTTTATGTGAGTAAGATTCCGTTCTTCTCTCAATCTTGTTTTGCAAATCCTTTTTGTCTCCCTTATGTCTATTTTATCAGAGCTGTCGCATTTTAATTTACAAACACCTGAACGGATAAATTTTCAGAGTAGTTCTAGGGAATGACAAATTCGTGATCATATTGTGCTGTGAATTCTGAAGCAGATTTGTTTTTTGAAACGCAAGTTTGATTTTGCCTGAAATTGTTCACCACTGAGCTATGACAGTGGGCTGGACTTTTTGGTTATTGTGTGGTTTTGCTGTGGTAGTGCTGCCTGTTATTTTCTTTTCGTTGGCATGTAGGTTTTTAATATAAATTTTGTTGACTGTGGTGTTTTTTACTGTTTTTCGTAGTGTTTTAGTTCAGACGTTATGCAGCCTTTAGTAAGTGGACATTTTATCAGTCTTCTACGTGTGTCCGAAAATATGATTCCTTATGTGAGTTTAGATAGCAAGAATTATTGCGAATTATGGAGTCTGTGGTTTTCTTTTTCTGGGAGATGCCGAACGAGTGCATTGGTCCACTTTTTGTGATTTCGAGATTTAGAATATTTTGTTGTTCGCACTCGCTTGCAAAAGTGATATTTTTGCGCAAATTGAAAAACTCGTTATGGCAAGTGTACATTACGTCATACTAGATGGCCAATGCTCTCTGTTTGTAACGTCCCCTTAGAAAAATTTATGAATTACTGTACTGGAAAACCTCTTACGTTATTTGATTTTCAAACAGCTGAGCAAAAGTGAACGTACTCAGACATTTCTCACTTTACTTATTCTGATCAACACTAAACTGACACACAATATTTTTTTAGCGCAGCGCGATCTGACTTTCAATAATCCCTAGAAAAAAATGGCCCTTACTAACAATAACTTATACCTTTCATGAATGACTTACCTCACAAAAAACTTCGTTACTCAAACTACTGCAATACAGCGAGCGCCAATACTGCCAGCTAAATAAAAGATTCTAACTACTGAAGGCACTAACTACTGATAGGCATAGTTAGCAAATGAAAGATTTTGATGGAGAACAAACAATGCATTTACCATAATAGTGTTCAAAAGTCATTATATATATATATATATATATATATATATATATATATATATATATATATATATATATATCAGTTTATGACATCCAGTATTACAAATTTCCTTTTTCTGACGGACACACGTCCAGATCGTCCACTCTCAAAACTCTGCCATCTCTCTCCCCACATCCACCATTGCAGGCGGCTCACCTCCAACTGCACAACGCTACGAGCTGTTCACATTCCACTGCCCAACACTACAATAGCAAATATCCCAACAATGGCAACCAGCCACAGACTGCACACAGCGCAGTCAGTCATTTTTATACAGAGCGCTACGTGACGTTACCAACATAAAAACCTAAACAGCCCACTTACATAGCCGAGCTACAATTGGTAGTTGAATCTGAAATAGTTGTGGGGGAGTGCTAAGTTTAGTAAAACAAAAAATTCTTTTATTTACACTGCGCTCATTTTACAATGAGTATGTAAATTATGTCCGATATTTTCAGTGGTTTCATCAACTGGTACGTATTGGGTTATATGCTGCTTCTTCTTTTTCGTGTACCTTTGTCTCGCATCGTCGCGAGGTCGGCATTGTTATTTACGGATTTGGCATGTTTAGTTTAAGGGGTAGCCGGATGGCCTCGCTGAATACTCCCCCCCCCCCCCCCCCCCGGGAATATGTTAACCCCAACTTACTTTCTCTGACGTGTTATACATGTGAAAGTAATGGAACGTTTTCTAAATGTTTGCAAATCGTGTAGCTGAGGCAGGCCGAAAAATCACTCTTTGGTGTGACGTCATAGGCGCGTGACTGCGTGTGAGATCGCTCTCTAAGTTTTCATCTATTTTTAGGTTTCAGATATGTATTTTAACGGTTTTTGTGATAATATTTACTATATAAGTGACTTATTAGTGGTTTCTTCATTCACCTCTGCATTTCTTGTGTTGTGGCCTGATATTTGTGAGTGTTTCGTATCGAGCAACTTAACCTCTTAACCGTGTTTACATTCCGCGCTGACCAGTTGCAGCTGTAGCGGCGCATCGAAAGCTAAGTACTAATTAATTGTTTGTGTATAGTAGTTTATTTAGGAACTGTAGTAGCCTTCAACCGGTGTTCTTGGTGTTTTCCGGTGAAATAACTTCAGAAGAAATTTTTGCGAACTGCTTTCAGTTTCGTTACTGTCATTAGACGTTTGATTTTCTTTCTGTGTTAGTATTTTGTTATATTCTCATTTGTTGTTGATTAATACGGTCAATAATAGTAGTTACTTCCCTTGTAGAGCAAGTTTGTGATTATTGTAGTCAGTTTTTAACATCTTGTTATTGTAGTAGCGGAAATTAGAGAAAGTTATTTTCTTGTTTCAATAATTGTAAAATTTTACCATGAGTGAGAAGTGTGGGCTTTGCCGTAGGTTCGTGAGTAGTGGATTGCGGTGTGAGACTTGTTCGAAGTATTTTCACTGGGGGGAATGCAGTGGGGAAGCGAGTGGGCATTCTGGTGAGATCCTCTCCTGGAACTGCAGGTTATGTAGCAAGAGTAAGTTGATAGAGGAGCAGGAGCGTAAGATCTGTGCCCTTCAGGTGCAGTTGAAAAACGCACAGGAGGAGCTAGATAGGATGAGGAGGGAGAAGGGGGTTGGGGAATGGGAGCTGGCTGTTGGCAAGAGATCTGCTAGGAGAAGGAGATTTTCAGATAGTTTTACTATTGGTGTTTGTAATAGATATGACCAACTGTCAGAGTCTAGTGGAGAGGAATCTCTAGTAGCTGTAGATGTAGGAAGTATGCAGCAGACCTCAGCAGTTGCGGTGGCTAGGACAGTTGCAAAGTCTAAGAGAAAGAAGAAGGTTCTGCTGTTAGGTAGTTCTCATGGTAGAGGTGTAGGCCAGCAGTTGCAGGAAGTTTTGGGGAGTGAGTACCAGGTCACCAGCATTGTGAAGCCTAATGCAGGATTGGCTCAGGTGACTTTTAACATAGGGGGGTTATGTAGGGATTTTACTAAAGAGGATCAGGTAGTGATTGTGGGTGGGGCTGGTAATAGTATTGATAGGGATGGGGAGTATGACATAGATGGGGACCTGGAAAAGATAGCCACTCAGACTGGCAACACGAATGTGCATTTCGTGGAACTGTTTCAGCGTCACGATCGGCCTCCTCGTAATACAGCCGTCAGGCGTAATAACATGAGACTTGGGGGTGCGCTGATGACAAAAGGCATGAGTCACATTTCAGTGGTGTCGGTGGAGTCTATCAGCAGGACGGGTTTCACTAGACATGGCCTGCACCTCAACAGATATGGGAAGGGGAGGTTGGCAAAGCTTATAGGTGACAGCATAGGTGGGGGTGGTGGGATCACTCATGGGAAAATTCCGGTAGTTGTGGGTGTTAGAGCTGTACCTTTTTTAGATTGAAGTCAGCTGATAGGTATTCCTGCTTAAGGGAAGTCTCTCTAACAAAGAAACCACTTTCTACAAAGCTTGGGTATCCGATTAATGAGGGAATTAGTATATTTCATCAAAATATACAAGGTATTAGAGATAAAGTTAGTGAACTGCTTATAGATGTTGACTCTGAAATTATTGGTATATCTGAACACTTCTTAAATAAGGAGATAATTCAGAGGCTTCCTTTACCAGGATACAGGTTGGCTGGCAGCCATGTATGTGAAAAACGGTATCCCATTTGAGTCAATTGATGTTTCAAAGTACTGCACTGAAAAGGTGTTTGAATGTTGTGCAGGTGTGGTTAAATTTAGTGGAGCTAAACTTCTTACTGTTGTTATTTATAGATCCCCAGACTCCGATTTCACAACATTTTTGCTAAAGCTAGAGGAGGTTCTTGGTTCACTTTATAGGAAATACAAAAAGTTAGTTATATGTGGTAACTTCAATATTAATTGTATAAGTGATTGTGCAAGGAAAAGGATGCTGGTAGACCTCCTTCATTCATATAATCTTATGCAAACCCTATTCTTTCCAACGAGAGTGCAAGGGAACAGTAGAACAACCATAGACAATATTTTTGTTCATTCGTCATTACTAGAAGGGCATTCTGTTAGCAAAAAGGTGAATGGCCTTTCAGATCATGATGCACAAATTTTAAGTCTAAAAGATTTTTGTGCTGCAACACATGTTAAATATAGTTACCAACTTTTTAGGAAAGCTGATCCAGTTGCTGTACAGACTTTTGTAAACCTTATCAAGGAACAAGAGTGGCAAGATGTTTATAGTGATGATACAGTAGACGATAAATATAATGCTTTCCTCAAGACTTTTCTCGTGCTCTTTGAAAGTTGCTTTCCGTTAGAACGTTCAAAACAGGGTACTAGCACAAACAGGCAGCCTGGGTGGCTGACTAAAGGGATAAGAATATCTTGTAGAACAAAGTGGCAATTATATCAAAACGTTAGAAACAGTCACAATCTAAATGCAGCAGCCCATTACAAACAGTATTGTAAGGTGCTTAAAAAAGTTATTAGGAAGGCAAAAAGTATGTGGTATGCAGATAGAATAGCTAAGTCTCAGGATAAAATTAAAACCATATGGTCAGTCGTAAAGGAAGTGGCTGGTCTGCAGAGACAGGTCGAGAATATAGAATCAGTGCGTAGTGGGGATGTCCATGTTACTGATAAGTCGCATATATGTACAGTATTTAATAATCACTTTCTGAATATAGCATGTGAACTAACTAGAAACCTAGTCCCAACAGGGAATCATATAGCGCTCTTAGAAAAAAGTGTTCCGAGACTGTTACCTGAAATGCTCCTCCATGACACTTACAAGAGGGAGATTGAGTTAATAATTAAATCACTAAAGACCAAGAACTCTCATGGATATGACGGGATATCTAGCAGAATACTGAAGTATTGTTCCACGTTTGTTAGCTCAGTACTTAGCCATATCTGTAACTTTTCCTTTAGGAGTGGTCGGTTTCCTGACCGATTAAAGTACTCGGTAGTGAAGCCACTTTATAAAAAGGGAGACAGGGATAATGTTGACAATTATAGACCTATTTCTATGTCATCGGTGTTTGCTAAAGTTATCGAGAGGGTTGTATATACAAGGTTACTGCAGCATTTAAATTCACATAATTTGCTGTCAAATGTACAGTTTGGTTTTAGAAATGGCTTAACAACTGAAAATGCTATAGTCTCTTTTCTCTCTGAGGTTTTGGACGGATTAAATAAAAGGTTGCGAACGTTAGGTGTTTTCTTTGATTTAACGAAGGCTTTTGACTGTGTTGACCACAAAATATTACTGCAGAAGTTGGAACATTGTGGAGTAAGGGGAGTAGCTTACAATTCGTTCGCCTCCTACTTTAAGAACAGAAAGCAGAAGGTAATCCTCCGCAATATTGAGAGTGGTAATGATATTCAGTCCCAATGGGGCACTGTTAAATGGGGCGTTCCCCAAGGGTCGGTACTGGGGCCACTGCTGTTTCTTATTTATATAAATGATATGCCTTCTAGTATTACAGGTGATTCAAAAATATTTCTGTTTGCTGATGACACCAGCTTGGTAGTGAAGGATCTTGTGTGTAATATTGAAACATTATCAAATAATGTAGTTCATGATATAAGTTCGTGGCTTGTGGAAAATAATTTGATGCTAAATCACAGTAAGACTCAGTTTTTACAGTTTCTAGCTCACAATTCAACAAGAACTGACATTTTAATCAGACTGAATGGGCATGTTATAAGCGAGACAGAACAGTTCAAGTTACTAGGCGTATGGATAGATAGTAAGCTGTTGTGGAAAGCCCATGTTCAGGATCTTGTTCAGAAACTAAATGCCACTTTATTTACCATTGGAACAGTATCTGAAATAAGTGACATTTCAACACGAAAAGTAGTATACTTCGCATATTTTCATACGCTTATGTCATATGGTATTATTTTTTGGGGTAATTCTTCTGATTCAAAAAGGGTATTTTTGGCTCAAAAACGGGCTGTTCGAGCTATGTATGGTGTAAGTTCGAAAACCTCTTGTCGACCCCTATTCAATAGTCTGGGAATTTTGACATTGCCCTCACAGTATGTATTTACTTTAATGTCGTTTGTTGTTAGCAATATTAGCTTATTCCCAAGAGTTAGCAGCTTTCACTCAGTTAATACTAGGCAGAAATCAAATCTGCATGTGGAATGCACTTCCTTGACTCTTGTGCAGAAACGAGTGCAGTATTCTGCTGCATCCATTTTCAGTAAGCTACCACAAGAACTCAAAAATCTTAGCAGTAGCCCAAACACTTTTAAGTCTAAACTGAAGAGTTTCCTCATGGCTCACTCCTTCTATTCTGTCGAGGAGCTCCTGGAAGAGCTAAAAAATTAAGCAAATGCCAGTGTTACGTTCTTGATTTTCTTTATTTAAACTAACGACTTGTCGCCTGAATATGTTTCTTATATTTCATTTTATCTGTTTCTACAATCGTGTTATAATTTCATGTATTGACTCGTTCCATGACCATGGAGACTTCTCCTTAATGTGGTCCCACGGAACAATAAATAAATAAAAAATAAAATAAATCATATCCAGGCTGGCAGGCACACGGACCCTCGACTGTTAATCCGCCGGGCGGATTCGATACGTGTTCGGTACACCTCCCCGTCCCACAAGTAACGCGATAATACGGGTTATAGGACTGATTGTTACTATTCGCTTTGGAGCGCTGAACATCGTCCGGAACTGAAAGCAGGCGGTGTTTTCCCGCCACTGCTGACGTATGCCATGCAAACAATTAATGAGGATGTGCTGGTCGGTTGTCTGGAATCGGCGCAGTAAGACGCGTCGATACTAAGACAGAATGGAGACGTCGTTTTACGGATGTTCTTATGACCAACCGTGAATGAATTTACTCCGTTTTTTGGTGTACGATCGTCGATTGTCCACAGTGACTACAAGCAGTCATTTAGCATTTGAATCCATGCATCACGACATAAGAACAGTGCTCGTAAAAAGATCATAACCGACAGAGACAAGACAAATCACACCTTGTCAATGACAAGTGTTAACATAGCTGAAATGACTTGCCGGTCCACATCAACCGGTTTCCAATAGAATATTGAGAAGAGAATTGGATATGATTATAGTTGCAGAACAACCATAGGCTACTGCAGACTGCAGACCACCATAAATAAGGGTAACTACGGTAATTTTCCCAGTGGCCTTGATCAGTTAAAGTCGTAATCGCTTTACCTGTTCCTTAGGTGTGTTGCATGCCTATTGGACGTGACCAGATTTCGATCGATTTTTTTTTGTGTGTGCGATCAGTGTCTTACTACGACGGCTATTCGTTAAGCTACGTCCGATCGGTAACAAAATGTAAACCACAGTGAAAATCAAAAATATTTTACTTGCAACAGTTAGCTACAGCATCCAGCTACTTCTCTATATAGTCGCCACTCCGACTGAGGCACTTCTCGCAGAATTGTACCACCTTTCCAGTACTCTCATCATGGGAGGTAGCCGCCTGTGCTTTCTGCCAATTCTCTACGCTGATCTACAATTTGTTGCCTGTGCCAAAAGGTTGTCTTCATAACTAAAGATCCATGTGAGCAGATACTAAAATCAGATTGAGACAAGTCCGAGCTGCATGGCGGGTGGTAAAACACTTCCCATCGAAAACGCTGCAGGAGCGTCCTCATTGCTCGTGCAGAATGCGGCCGAGAATTGTCCTGAAGAAGGAAATACAGGACAGTTAGGTTGTGTGGGCTGTATGACATCAGGCGAAATCTCTCACAGGCACTCATGCTTGGCGGGACACACTACTTTTTAGGCGTCTTTACGTGCTCATTGTGCGCTCAGAACTGAGAAGAGCGACGTGGCGCGATCGACGGGCATACTAGAGACACTATCCAACACGTCTATGCAAAGCTTCATCAGATTTTTCACTGTGGTTTCCATTTCGCGGCCAATCGGACCTTACTTTACGAATAGCCCTTGCAGATTCCCCTAGAAGCCGGAAGCGGCGAACCGTCTACAAACTGAGGATACATAAAGAGCTGCGTGATTTACGAAACATTTTCATGATTATTCTGCTATATTAAAAACAAGAAAGTCGAAAGAGAAGTCGTTGGCTCCCAGTTTTCTCTCACACATTCATTATGTTTCTTTCCCTACCACCACCATCGGTAACCTTACCATTTACCTCATCGTTTACGTGCTGTACCAAAACCACCGAACCATAGCTTTGGTAGAACTCAACTCTAGATGCGAAGGACATTTCGGGCCTAGTACAGTACTTCGAAAAGGACACTGATCATAGTGGCACATAAAACCGCGCTTCTCAACGAGCCAAATAACACAGAAAATGGACAGTAGTTGGCAGGAAACGTGTACGAGGTGCATTCAAGTTCGAAGGCCTCCGATTTTTTTCTCCGGACTGGAAAGAGATAGAAACATGCGCATTGTTTTCAAATGAGGCTGCGTTCATTGTCAATACGTCCCAGAGATGGCAGCACCGTACGGCAGATGGAATTTTACTGCCAGCGGCGAGAATGAGAACTGTTTTAAATACTTAAAATCGCAACGTTTTCCTTACTTGAACAGCGTGCAATCATTCGTTTTCTGAATTTGCGTGGTGTGAAACCAATTTAAATTCATCGACAGTTGAAGGAGACATGTAGTGATGGAGTTATGGATGTGTCGAAAGTGCGTTCGTGGGTGCGACAGTTTAATGAAGGCAGAACATCGTGTGACAACAAACCGAAACGACCTCGGACTTGCACAAGCCGGTCTGACGACATGATCGAGAAAGTTGAGAGAATTGTTTTGGGGGATCGCCGAATGACTGTTGAACAGATCGCCTCCAGAGTTGGCATTTCTGTGGGTTCTGTGCACACAATCCTGCATGACGACCTGAAAATGCGAAAAGTGTCATCCAGTTGGGTGCCATGATTGCTGACGGATGACCACATGGCTACCCGTGTGGCATGTTGCCAAGCAATGTTGACGCGCAACGACAGCATGAATGGGACTTTCTTTTCGTCGGTTGTGGCAATGGATGAGACGTGGATGCCATTTTTCAACCCAGAAACAAAGAGCCAGTCAGCTCAATGGAAGCACACAGATTCACCGCCACCAAAAAAATTTCGGGTAACCGCCAGTGCTGAAAAAATGATGGTGTCCATGTTCTGGGACAGCGAGGGCGTAATCCTTACCCATTGCGTTCCAAAGGGCACTACGGTAACAGGTGCATCCTACGAAAATGTTTTGAAGAACAAATTCCTTCCTGCACTGCAACAAAAACGTCTGGGAAGGGCTGCGCGTGTGCTGTTTCACCAAGACAACGCACCCGCACATCGAGCTAACGTTACACAACAGTTTCTTCGTGATAACAACTTTGAAGTGATTCCTCATGCTCCCTACTCACCTGACCTGGCTCCTAGTGACTTTTGGCTTTTTCCAACAATGAAAGACACTCTCCGTGGCTGCACATTCAACAGCCGTGCTGCTATTGCCTCAGCGATTTTCCAGTGGTCAAAACAGACTTCTAAAGAAGCCTTCGCCGCTGCCATGGAATCATGACGTCAGCGTTGTGAAAAATGTGTACGTCTGCAAGGCGATTACGTCGAGAAGTAACGCCAGTTTCATCGATTTCGGGTGAGTAGTTAATTAGAAAAAAAATCGGAGGCCTTAGAACTTGAATGCACCTCGTAGTGTGATTCGACGAGTTGACATCCTGCATCTCTTCAAATGATGAGCAGAGAGGCGTTTAACCTGCAGTGTGTTTAGGATGTAGTTCAGGCTGGACTTGATTCTGTCATGTTCTGCAGGTGTCCGTATCATGACTTACGCCCACACATTCGGGCTACCACGAACATGTTACTATTTCTCCTGTATCTTCGTGATTATTATACTGTGGTCACTCGCGTCTTCCAAGGTCACAAGAACTGATACTAAGGAGGAATAGTTGTAGAACGAAAATGTTTTGTGGATATCACTCTCTGGGCTGCTGCTAAGCCTTTTCTAATATTCTTCCTTCCAGGAGGGCTGATCCAGCAACGTATGCAGGAATGCTCCCGTGAAGCTTGGAAAGCAGGAGTGAAATACTGCAGAAAGTAAAGTTGCGAGAGCGGATCATGAATCATGTGTGGTTAGCACAGATGAAATACCTTGGAGTTCAGATGCGGCACAAAGTTTTAATCTGCCAGGAAATTTCGAGTGTAGCCCTGAGATGCTAGTCAAAGCGAAAGTGGTAAACAGATTTGCACTACCTGAAAAAAAATTACACATCAGAAGACATGGTAGTACGTCAATGTAACTTTGTACATGTATACACAATTAATGAGATCAGAGTCGCAACTCTCTGTAACAGGTAGAACGGCGGCCAGGAGAATGCACTTGTGTTCTTGGTGCTTACTATCGTTTGCAGATTTTGTGGGATATACGAGGGGCGCGAACAGCATTAGATGTTGAATGATCGCTGTGAAGGACGCAGTTTCGTGTGAGACAGCTTTATCAGCACCTGCCGGAGTTTAAAACGGGCCTCAGTTCGGGTCTCCATTTGGTCGGCTGACTGATTGATGCAGTATCCACATTTAACGGCCATTCGGATGAGACAGCGGCTCGACGTTGAAGTATATGGGATCTTGAGGGAAGGTATACTCGTCATCAAGATCACGGTCTGCCACTTCTGACCAACGGGAGAGAGGATCACAAGCACATCGCGATCCCTTCACATGTGCACATGCCATCGCAGTGCCTGTTTCATACCTCGCCATCGGTCGGAGGCCTACAGCCAGACTAAGGAATTACTGTTGCATGCGTAGACTCCCGTCAGCCCAGAACTGAGACGGCTGCATTTGGAGTAGTATCGTGACCGGGAAGCATAGACCGCTGATGAATGGCGTCGCATTGTGTTGAACGACGAGTGGCGGTTCTGCGGTACGCCGGATGATCATTGTTGGAGAGAGTGGCGGCGACGTGTGTTACTCTTGACGTCATGGTGTGGGCAGCCATCGGTTATGATTTCAGCTCACGATTAGCAGTGTCAGAGAACTGTGACGACACAATGGCACGTCAATACATCATGCGCCGTCTTGTACTACCTCTGACACGATAGTATCTTAGTGCCTTGTTTAGAAAGAAAACGCGCGCTCACACAAGACACGTGTCTCAACGAACTGTTTTCGTGAGGTTGAGGTACTCCCGTAGCCTTGCGAGATCCCCTGACAAGTCTCCGATGGAATATGAAATGGGACCAGCTCGGACGTCAACTGCGTTTCATTGCCGTATCCAGGAAATCGAGGACCTGTTAAAGCAGTTGTGGGCGAGTTTCCCTCAGGAACGGCACCATGGCTTTATGATAGCGTCCTCAACATAATAAATGCATTCGTCAAGGTTCAAGTGGTTAAAATGGCTCTAAGCGCTATCGGACTTAACTTCTGACGTCATCACTCCCTTAGATTTAGAACTACTTAAACCTAAATAACCTAAGGGCATCGCACACACATCCATTTCCAAGGCAAGATTCGAACGTGTGACAGTAGCAGCTGCGCGCTTCCGGACTGAAGTGCCTAGAACCGCTCGGCCACATCTGCTGGCCATGCGTCAAGGACAGAGGAAGTGCAACTCATACTGCTCAGTGGGCTCATAATGCCAAGTTCTTTGAGAATTTAACCGATTTTGTAATCACTTAAATAATACCACGTACTGTCTAAATGAGATCGTGAGGAAGTGCAAAATGGCTAAGCAGGGATGGCTAGAGGACAAATGTAAGGATGTAGAGCTGTATATCACTAGGGGTAAGATAGATACTGCCTACATGAAAATTAAAGAGACCTTTGGAGAAAAGAGAACCACTTGCATGAAGAGCTCAGATGGAAACCCAGTTCTAAGCAAAGAAGGGAAAGCAGAAAGGTGGAAGGAGTATATAGAGGGTCTATACAAGGACGGTGTTCTTGAGGACAATATTACGGAAATGGAAGAGGATGTAGATGAAGATGAAATGGGAGATATGATACTGCGTGAAGAGTTTGACAGAACACTGAAAGACCTGAGTCTAAACAAGGCCCCGGGAGTAGACAACATTCCATTAGAACTACTAACAGCCTTGGGAGAGCCAGTCTTGACAAAAACCTCTACTATCTGGTGAGCAAGGTGTATTCAGACTTCAAGAAGAATATAATCATTCCAATCCCAAAGAAAGCAGGAGTTGACAGACGT
Source organism: Schistocerca serialis cubense (assembly GCF_023864345.2). Classification (NCBI taxonomy): domain Eukaryota; kingdom Metazoa; phylum Arthropoda; class Insecta; order Orthoptera; family Acrididae; genus Schistocerca; species Schistocerca serialis. Next base: position 74,023,590 of record NC_064642.1, on the reverse strand, counting down.
GAAAATTACCGAACTATCAGTTTAAAAAGTCACAGCTGCAAAATACTAACGCGAATTCTTTACAGACGAATGGAAAAACTGGTAGAAGCCGACCTCGGGGAAGATCAGTTTGGATTCCGTAGAAATATTGGAACACGTGAGGCAATACTGACCTTACGACTTATCTTAGAAGAAAGATTAAGCAAAGGCAAACCTACGTTTCTAGCATTTGCAGACTTAGAGAAAGCTTTTGACAATGTTGACTGGAATACTCTCTTTCAAATTCTAAAGGTGGCAGGGGTAAAATACAGGGAGCGAAAGGCTATTTACAATTTGTACAGAAACCAAATGGCAGTTATAAGAGTCGAGGGACACGAAAGAGAAGCAGTGGTGGGGATGGGAGTGAGACAAGGCTGTAGCCTCTCCCCGGTGTTATTCAATCTGTATATTGAGCAAGCAGTAAAGGAAACAAAAGAAAAATACGGAGCAGGTATTAAAATCCATGGAGAATAAATAAAAACTTTGAGGTTCGCCAATGACATTGTAATGCTGTCAGAGACAACAAAGGACCTGCAAGCGTAGCTGAACGGAATGGACAGTGTCTTGAAAGCAGGATATAAAATGAACATCAACGAAAGCAAAACGAAGCTAATGGAATGTAGTCGAGTTAAACTGGGTGATGCTGAAGGTATTAGATTTGGAAATGAGACACTTAAAGTAGTAAATGAGTTTTGCTATTTGAGGAGCAAAATAAGTGATGATGATCGACGTAGAGAGGATATAAAACGTAGACTGGCAATGGCAAGGAAAGCGTTTCTGAAAAAGAGAAATTTGTTAACATCGAGTATAGATTTAAGTGTCAGGAAGTCGTTTCTGAAAGTAATTGTATGGAGTGTAGCCATGTATGGAAGTGAAACATGGACGATAACTGGTTTGGACGAGAAGATAATAGAAGCTTTCGAATGTGGTGCTACAGAAGAATGCTGAAGATTAGATGGGTAGATCACATAACTAATGAGGAGGTACTGAGTAGGATTGGGTTGATGAGAAGTTTATGGCACAAATTGACTAGAAGAAGGGATCGGTTGGTAGGACATGTTCTGAGGCATCAAGGGATCGCCAATTTAGTATTGGAAGGCAGCGTGGAGGGTAAAAATCGTAGAGGGAGAGCAAGTGAGTATAGGGAGCAGATTCAGAAGGATGTAGGTTGCAGTAGGTACTGGGAGATGAAGAAGCTTGCACAGGATGGAGTTGGATGGAGAGTTGCATCAAACCAGTCTCTGGACTGAAGACCACAACAACAAAAACTGCCTGAATCCGTGAAGCTTCGTTTTCTTTTCTCCTGCTCTTCCGTGCGCTTCACTTTTTCTGCCAGGCGGTGTAGATTATTTTTATAAGCGTAGCAGCACAGAAGCTTGATCCGAGTCTGCCGACAAACGCATCCGAGTCATGCGCCGAGCGACACGTGGCGTAAATTGTCTGACAGCCGCTCATCTGCAAGAGCGCGAGGACAGAGGTCGCGGCTGGCGAGCGGGACTTTTCTCGACGTCACGGAGCTCCGGGGGCGGGATGGAAGGAACGCCTAACGTGTCTGTGTGACACGTAACGCCGCCTGTAATAGCACGGCGCGCGCCTCTACCGTGACGGCGGAGTTTCGCGGCGGCTGGCATGCGGCGCCTGCGGAATGCTGATGGGTGCGCGGGAGACGGCGGCTCTCATCTGTGATTCTGCGCGCGCTCCGCGCTGTGACGCGAATATCCAGGCGAGCGCCCCGTACACGCCGCAATCGATGCGTATCGCAGCCCTGGCCGACACGCACCGTGCGCCTCACACAACACAAACATCACTTTCGGCGTTAAAAGACCCATTGGTGCTTACGGATGTTACCGTACTGACGTTTGATTTCCGCACTCACTCACAAATGAGAATGATCGATAATAGCACCCCCCATCCCCACTACCGACATGGGAAACTCCCCATCGCATCCCTCTCAGATTTAGTGGTGAATTGGCCCAGTGGATAGTCCCTCAAAAACTGAACACAGATCAAGCATGAAAGTAGGAAGAAGGTGTACTAAACTGTGGAAAAAGAAGAAAAATCGAAACAGTGAACGGTCCAAGATACACCACTGGCCATTAAAACTGCTACACCACGAAGATGACGTGCTACAGACGCGAAATTTAACTGACAGGGTGGAGATGCTGTGATATGCAAATGATTAGCTTATCAGAGCATTCACACAAGGTTGGCGCCGGTGGCGACACCTACAACGTTCTGACATGAGGAAAGTTTCCAACCGATTTCTCATACACATATAGCAGTTGACCGGCGTTTCCTGGTGAAACGTTGTTGTGATGCCTCGTGTAAGGAGGAGAAATAAGTACCATCACGTTTCCGACTTTGATAAAGGTCGGATTGTAGCCTATCGCGATTGCGGTTTATCGTATTGCGACATTGCTGCTCGCGTTGGTCGAGATCCAATGACTGTTAGCAGAATACGGAATCGGTGGGTTCAGGAGGGTAATACGGAACGCCGTACTCGATCCCAACGGCCTCGTATCACTAACAGTCGAGATGACAGGCATCTTATCCGCATGGCTGTAACGGATCGTGCAGCCACGTCTCGACCCCTGAGTCAACAGATGGGGACGTTTCAAAGGCACAACCATCTGCACGAACAGTTCGACGATGTTTGCAGCAGCATGGACTATCAGCTCGGAGACCATGGCTGCAGTTACCCTTGACGCTGCATCACAAGACAGCAGCACCTGCGATGGTGTGAGCCTGGATGCACGGATGGCAAAACGTCATTTATTTGGATGAATCCAGGTTCTGTTTACAGCATCGTGATGGTCGGATACCTGTTTGGCGACATCGCGGTGAACGCAATGGAAAAACTGGTAGAAGCCGACCTCGGGGAAGATCAGTTTGGATTCCGTAGAAATGTTGGAACACGTGAGGCAATACTGACTCTACGACTTATCTTAGAAGCTAGGTTAAGGAAAGGCAAACCTACGTTTCTAGCATTTGTAGACTTAGAGAAAGCTTTTGACAATGTTGACTGGAATACGCTCTTTCAAATTCTGAAGGTGGCAGGGGTAAAATACAGGGAGCGAAAGGCTATTTACAATTTGTACAGAAACCAAATGGCAGTTATAAGAGTCGAGGGACATGAAAGGTAAGTAGTGGTTGGGAAGGGAGTGAGACAGGGTTTTAGTCTCTCCCCGATGTTATTGAATCTGTATATTGAGCAAGCAGTGAAGGAAACAAAAGAAAAATTCGGAGTAGGTATTAAAATCCATGGAGAAGAAATAAGAACTTTGATGTTCGCCGATGACATTGTAATCCTGTCAGAGACAGCAAAGGACTTGGAAGAGCAGTCGAATTAAGTCTGGTGATGCTGAGGGAATTAGATTAGGAAATGAGACACTTATAGTAGTAAAGGTATTTTGCTATTTGGGGAGCAAAATAAGTGATGATGGTCGAAGTAGAGAGAATATAAAATGTAGACTGACAATGGCAAGGAAAGCGTTTCTGAAGAAGAGAAATTTGTTAAGATCGAGTATAGATTTAATTGTCAGGAAGTCATTTCTGAAAGTATTTGTATGGAGTGTAGCCATGTATGGAAGTGAAACATGGACGATAAATAGTTTGGACACGAAGAGAATAGACGCTTTTGAAACGTGATGCTACAGAAAAATGCTGAAGATTAGATGGGTAGATCACATAACTAATGAGGAAATATTGAATAGGATTGGGGAGAGGAGAAGTCTGTGGCAGAACTTGACTAGAAGAAGGGATCGGTTGGTAGGACATGTGTTGAGACATCAAGGGATCACCAATTTAGTATTGGAGGGCAGCGTGGAGGGTAAAAATCGTAGAGGGAGACCAAGAGATGAATACACTAAACAGATTCAGAAGGATGAAGGTTGCAGTAGGAACTGGGAGATGAAGAAGCTTGCACAGGATAGAGTAGCTTGGAGAGCTGCATCAAACCAGTCTCAGAACTGAAGACCACATCAACAAAGATGGGAAAAAATCAGTTCGAATACGTAAGTCATATATATACTTAAAATCCATCGAATATAGCCGGCCGTTGTGACCGAGCGGTTCTAGGCGCTTCAGGCCGGAACCGCGCTGCTGCTGTGGTCGCAGGTTCGAATTCTGTCTCGGGCATGGATGTGTGTGATATCTTTCGGTTAGTTATTTTTAAGTAATTCTAAGTCTAGGAGAGCGATGACCTTAGATGTTAAGTCTCATAGTGCTCAGAGCCATTTGAACCATTTTTTCATCGAATATATCCTAATTAACAGATATCTATTTGCTGTTTTTATGATAATTGCACGTCTTATTTCTAATTACATTCTCGTATCACACACAAAAATCCAATTTTCGTTGATCTTTCGTTAAAAAAATGATTGAATTTAAGAAAGAAACATTACAAAATTAAATTATTTTTTGTCCTTACGTATTTTACGCGCCAGAGAAATGTTCGTGGCGCATGTAACTTTATTTACGATTTTGCCAAGGTTGAGAACTGAACCGACCCCATATAAGTGCTAGGTGAGCATTCTACCACACAACTTCACCGGCTATCGTAAAAAAGCAGAGCTCGATTTAGCATATTATAAACTTCAAAGTCGTCATCCTTGAGAAATTCTGAAAGTAGCACGAACTAGTTTTGCTGATTGATATTTGAGTTCTGAACTTCATGTAACATAAATGTAAGTAAAATAAAAATATGATTGCAGAGTGGTCCCCTTGTGAGACCTGGAGGAGCTGAAGTCGATATACACAGATTGTCAACGGGAGGGAAGGGATTCTAGAAACATTGCACAATACCTTTCAAATGGCGGCATACACGCAGACCGTCAACAAATGGGGACGGGGGGCAAAGGGGACGCGGCATCAACGTCAAGGATTCTCGGGAAGGAATTTCTGACACTGACAGAGGTGTCCGTATTTAACTTTCCCTCGCCACGCTCATTTATCTTGTAGTAGTGGAGTTAGTGCGTTAGTGTTTCTAATGTTTTCTTCTTGTCTGCTTTGTTTTCGCGATATTTTACAAAATTTCAACGAGAACAACGATATTCTGTAAAATGTGCATAAATAAGAACAGAACTAAGTTAAACAATTTTGATGACCATACCTTATTTTGGAGAAGTTAGCACTCTTGACGGAGAAAACTTTAGATGTTGTCTATGGAGAAGTTAAAGAGGATTTCTGTATTGCTTTCTGACTGTTGTTTCACGTGTTTGTTTTTATTTATTTTCTCGAGTAAATTGAAGGTGTTTTGAAATATTTTGATATCATTTTTCCTATTCTTCCAGTTGTTAGCAATCTGGAAAAATTTCTATACAATCTTTGCCAAGAACACCTGTTATGAGTTTTTCTTTCGACATTAATAAACTCTGCTGTAATTGGTTATTTATTAATTCTAAATATTCCGTCTCCGTATCTGAGGGGCAGCACGGCTGCCATGTGGAGGACCCTGGTTCGATTCACAGTGGGAGGACTGGAACGAGGTGCAGTCAGCCTCGTGAGATAAACTGAGGAGCTCCTTGATGAGCGGTAGCGACTCCAGGACAAGTAAAGCGGCAACGATCGAAAGAACGGTCTGTTGACCACATACCCTCCACACCGCATCCAATGACAACATTGGCAGAGGATGGCAAGGGGGTCGGTCAGAAAGGATTGGCCAGTCTGGGGGTCAGAACGCGGAACTTTGCTTAAGGGAACCATACCGTGGTTCAGGTCGAAAACAATCGATTTTCGGTTTTCATCATATTTCGATAGATTACGGTTTTATTTAAATACTCTGAAAAGGATTTTGCCGAAAAATCTTTTTTTCGAGCATTTAAAGAGCATTTTCCTACCACGCGTGTTTATGTACCACGCCCACTTTTCTGTCACCCACTTTTCTGCATATATTTTAGATCTTTATATTCCCAACATTGCACGTTAGGGATTTTTTTTTACTCCCGAGTGCGTTGGCTATCCTTGGAATGCAACGGTCGGTATTCATTTGTTTCTGCTGTTTTTCAACAACACGCTTTCAAACACGCGGTTAGTTTTGTTCAAGTGTGATTGCGAGTAGTTTTTACAGAAAACTTGCAGGTATACTATGGGCAGGCAATCAGGAGAAAGAAAATCTGTAGGCAATGAAGAGAGTTGTTTGTGCCATATTCTTCCATAAGTCCTCTACTGATGATAAGCTATGTCATGGATTGTGTCCATCAGGAGAAAATTCGTGTTGCAAATAAAATAGGGCTCAGGCAACTGGAGAATCTTATTCTCACCAGCATTCTCCTTCTGCTACTGTTATTACACCAATTAAACCTATTTTCAGACACTTGGCTCATCCTGACCGTCTAAGGAAATGTCTGCATGGGCAGACACAGAATCCAAATGAATGTTTCAACAGCATAATTTGGACCGCCTTCCTAAATCTGTATTTGTAAGCATGCATACAATGAAACTAGGAGTTCATGATGCTGTTATTACATTCAATTGTGGTAATATTGGAAAGTGTTGGGTACTGAAAAAGCTGGGAATTAATCCTGGTGAAAATATGATCACTGGGTTGCGACATTGCGATGAAATGAGGATAGCCGATACTGACAGGTCTGCATCTAATATGGCCAAGGAAGCAAAGCAAACATCCTGGAAGGTGAAAAAGAAGCTGGAAAATCTGCTAGAGGCCATACGTAGCAGGACAGTTTTAATTAACTGTAAGTAACAAATTTCAAAAGTTTTTCTTTAAAGGGAATTTCCCGCAAACTAAAATTTGTAGTATATATACCCCATTATATCAGATAAATGAAAGAAATTTTCAGATACTCTGCATAACATAAAAAGCCACCTCTGGTACTACATTCATTAATATTATCCCATTAGGAAGCCCACAAAAAAATATTTCCTGCAGGAAAATCTTAATATTTTTTGTTAATAAATTTAAAAAGTATTTCTTAAAAACTATAAAATGGATAAAATAGATTTTAGTACAGTTGGCTCTGTTAGCATCATGTAACAGACAGTAAAAGATTAAGGTCCTGCATCAAATAGTTTTTTTTAAGAAATGGGTCAGATTCTTGCGTAAATTAACATGGGTTAGATAGGCAGGATGTGGTCCCCTTAATTTTAACAAAATAATTGTACTTCTTGTACCACGGATGGTATCCCATAACTCACCTCCACCTTTAGGTACTGCACTTAGTAAAATGATGTGCTAACTTTCTATCTAGTGTGAACACCCCTCCATTTGACTGTAACGTTCCTTCCGTTCCGTCGACGTGTAATGTCAGTCGACATTCACCGGACAAGACGGGGAAGGGAGGAGTTTGCAGGGGTGGGTACAGGTGTGCGCGTGCAACACAGGGGTGTCCAGAGCCGGCTTGGCGAGGGGTGCGGGCCCGGGCGTGTGACCCGTGACCTTTGGAGGCGGCGGTCCCGGGCCTCACACATCGACCAGACCACAGCAGACCGGGGGCGGGCCGGCCGCTAATGTCCCGCCCTGCCGCCTGCCGATAAGGAGGCACACGCGCCCCCACCCCCCCACCCCCCTCCCCACTCGACCAACCCAACCACCGCGGCTGTCGGCCGCACGTGCCGCTGCGCCCCCTGCTTCATACAGCCGGTCCGCCACACTGCTACCTTCTCTCGCTGCTCCTCGCGAAACCGGCCCCAACCACAGGATACCACAGAGATACGAAATGAGCTCCCTTTACTCGCTTTAAACTCATCAGAGGATCCTGTCACGTCATTTCCCAACTCGCCGTCTGCGTACACTCAGACACCAGACATGCCATTCTCCGCTGCTGCCCATTTAACTGAAAACTCGTCACTTTGTTAACGCGTACAAAATTGGGCTACACCAACGTAGGGAGCAGATCAGCCGGCCGGTGTGGCCGAGCTGTTCTAGACGCTTCAGTCTGGAACTGCGCGACCGCTACGGTCGCGGGTTCGAATCCTTCCTCTGGCATGGATGTGTGTGGTTAGTTAGGTTTAAGTATTTCTAAGTTCTAGGGGACTGATGACCTCAGATGTTAAGTCCCATAGTGCTCAGAGCCATTTGAACGATTTTTCGAGCAGATCAAGTACGCAACTGATGTCGTTTAATGAACAAAGTAAGAGCATATGGACTATCAGACCAATTGTGTGATTGGATTGAAGAGTTCCTAGATAACAGAGCACAGCATGTCAGTCTCAATTGAGAGAAGTCGTCCGAAGTAAGAGTGATTTCAGGTGTGCCGCAGGGAAGTGTCGTAGGACCGTTGCTATTCACAATATACATAAATGACCTTGCGGATGACATCAGAAGTTCACTGAGGCTTTTTGCGGATGATGCTGTGGTATATCGAGAGGTTGTAACATTGGATAATTGTACTGAAATGCAGGAGGATCTGCAGCGAATTGGCGCATGGTGCTGGGAATGGCAACTGAATCTCAATGTAGACAAGTGTAATGTGCTGCGAATACATAGAAAGAAAGATCCCATATCATTTAGCTACAATATAGCAGTTCAGCATCTGGAAGCAGTTAATTCCATAAATTATCTCGGAGTACGCATTGGGAGTGATTTAAAATGTAATGGTCATATAAAGTTGATCGTCGGTAAAGCAGATGCCAGACTGAGATTCATTGGAAGAATCCTAAGGAAATGCAATCCGAAAGCAAAGGAAGTAGGTTACAGTACGCTTGCTCTCCCACTGCTTGAATACTGCTCAGCAGTGTGGGATCCGTACCAGATAGGGTTGATAGAAGAGATAGAGAAGATCCAACGGAAAGCAGCGCGCTTCGTTACAGGATCATTTAGTAATCGCGAAAGCGTTACGGAGATGACAGATAAACTCCAGTGGAAGACTCTGCAGGAGAGACGCTCAGTAGCTCGGTACGGGCTTTTGTTGAAGTTTCGAGAACATACCTTCACCGAAGGGTCAAGCAGTATATTGCTCCCTCCTACGTATGTCTCACGAAGAGACCATGAGGATAAAATCAGAGAGATTAGAGCCCACACAGAGGCATACCGACATTCCTGATTTTTCACGTACAATACGAGACTGGAATAGAAGGCAGAACCGATAGAGGTACTCAGGGTACCCTCCGCGACACACCGTCAGGTGGCTTGCGGAGTATGGATGTAGATGTAGATTTTAGAGCCCATTTTTACTAGACATTTTTTCTTCTTTTGTAGTGAGGAATCTCTCCCTAAAGCTTGTCCGGTGTGTGTGTGTGTGTGTGTGTGTGTGTGTGTGTATCTACGTGCATACGAGTCTGTCTGCTTATGTTTGTGTGTATGTATATGACTGCTGCAAATTCGTTTTAATATTTAATGTCGACACGCACACAATTTCGACATGTTACCAATACTGTGAGGACAAAAAAAAAAAAAGCCGGACACGAAGATTAAGTGTACTCTCTAAATGGTAATTAATTATTAAAATAAATTTGCAGTTGTCAACGGATAAGTTACAGAAACAACTCACCACTAGCCCATAAGCACAAGTTGTTATGATCGGGCCGGCCGGGATGGCCGAGCGGTTCTAGGCGCTACAGTCTAGAACCGCGCCACCGCTACGGTCGCAGGTTTAAATCCTACCTCGGGCATGGATGTGTGTGATGTCCTTAGGTTAGTTAGGCTTAAGTAGTTCTAAGTTCTAGGTGACTGATGACCTCAGACGTTAAGTCCCATAGTGCTCATAGCCATTTGAACCATTTGTTATGATCGGAAGAAGACGCAAATAGCACGGTTTTTGGTCGCAGGGACGTAACAGTGAGGTTCCCCTGTGCCCTATTTTCGTTTGCCGAGTCTATATGTTTTGTCATCGTGCAGATGGGATAAACAACAAGAATACAGCCACTCTGCTCGTATAGGACGAATTTTTGCTTTTCGCCTGAAGCGTGGGCTGTAGCATCGAACTTTTGCCATACGTTACCTTTCCTCTTGTGCTGCACAACTGCAGTTGTATGCACTGCATCACTTAATTTGCGTCTTACACCCATCAGAGTCTCGCACAACACAGCGCCGTTACAGGCATCTGATCCCGAATGGTTCAAATGGTTCTGAGCACTATGGGACTCAACTGCTGAGGTCATTAGTCCCCTAGAACTTAGAACTAGTTAAACCTAACTAACCTAAGGACATCACAAACATCCATGCCCGAAGCAGGATTCGAACCTGCGACCGTAGCGGTCTTGCGGTTCCAGACTGCAGCGCCTTTAACCACACGGCCACTTCGGCCGGCTTCTGATCCCGAGAATCCATCAGTTTCGCCCTGTCAGTGCTACTTTACAACAACAAGATCGTGCATTCTGTTCCGTAACAGATCACTCCTAGCCTCACATTCCTGGACGCTTGAGCGAGAGGGAAAGGGTCAGCGGTTAGAAGCAACAGCAGTGTCGTTGTGAGACTCGTCATAACCGGTATAGCACGAACGTAACAGCGGCGCCTTGACCTCTGATGTATGCAGCCCTCAACGCAAGCTCATACTAGCTCCGTTTCTGATCTCTAGGACACAGCCTTATTGTATGCACATAATGATGCAAGAACACGTCGACACACTGATGGAGACGGGAACTATTACACTATCACCCGAAAGCAACGAAACTTATACTCCAGTATTTGAGGGCAGTAAATCAGGGCAGACTTTGCAGTCATGATCTCACCAAGAAGTTGGTTGAGATCTACAGTTGCCGTGTGCCGTTTGCCACTGATACCGTACCACCGAAACAGAGACTTGAATTATGCTTTCTCAGAGTCAACTGAGACGCTGTGTGGTATTGTGTGGTGTTCAGTAAACAGACTCATTTCGGTTTTTTGAGAGTCAGATCGGCTCCAACGTATCCGCGGTGGAAGATCACAGAAAACAGCGATTCTCGAGACCCATAACTATCTAGCTCTTGGACTCATGGTGTGGAGAGTTATTGGATATGACAACAGGAGTGACTTCGTAATTATTAAAGGAAGCCTGAATGATCGCCAGTATGTGCCAAGAAAGGTAAACCCTTCACAACCAGCGTATTGAATGTTACATTCCAGCAGGATAATACGGGATCTCACACTGCATTTCAGACCACAAATGCCTTCAGGAATGTACGGATCCTTGACTGGACAGCCTGATCCCTTGATTTCTCAACCATTGAATGCTTTGGGAAGACATGTACACTCTGACCAACTCCCAGCCAGCAACCTATATGAGCTGACAACGCACGTGTTTCAGGTATGGCGAGAATTTCTTAACGAAAATTCTTAAAGATGACATTCGAAGACCGTTTCCTTCCATGTCTCACTGAAGCATTAATTCGGGTCCATGCGAATCATACCTCATACGGTTGTCGATATTGGAGATCAGTTACGAACGGAAGGGAAGTTTAATAATTCAATACTGGTAACGTGACAAGCACATCTACAAAGACCAATAGAACTGGACTGGTGTTTCTTGGTGTGACGCTGTCCAGTTCCACAGTGTAGCTCACCACTGATGTGCTAAGTACCCTGTTTCTAACTGAAATACGGGTTCTGACATCTTCATAAGACTTGAAGAGAATCGCTGCTTGGTGCAAGGTTGGCAGTTCACCTCCATCAACAAATGTACAGAAAGGCGTTACTGACTCGCAGGAGAAAGCGTGATATTGTTTCATTATTTTATGAACTAAACAGTGCGCATGATGTTTTTATTCAGCTGTTATTACCAGTTTCGGCTGATTTGTGGCATCTTCAGACCTGAAACTAAAATACAAGGTGGAGGTTGCTATCAACGGCGTCAACTGGTGCGCGTTGTAACAAGTGAGAAAACATCAAAATCTTCGCAGTTATACGCGGCAATATGAGATAAATATGGTGTTCCTATTTTGACAGAATGTACACTATGTGATTAAAAATATCCGGACATCCTCAAAAACATACGTTTTTCATATTAGGTGCACTGTGCTGCCACCTGCTGCCAGGTACTCCATATCAACTACCTCAGAGTCATTAGACATCTTGAGAGAGCAGAATGGGCCGCTCTGTGGAAATTCGAAAGTGGTCAGGTTACTAGGAGTCACATGTGTCATACGTCTCTACGCAAGATTTCCACACTCCTAAACATCCATAGGTCCATTGTTTTCTATGTGATAGTGAAGTGGAAACGGGAAGGGACACGTACAGCACAAAAGCGAACAGGCCGATAACGTCTGTTGACTAACAGAGACCGCCGACAGTTGAAGAGGGTCGTAATGTGTAATAGGCAGACATGTATCGAGACCATCGCACAGGAATTCCAAACTGCATCAGGATCCACTGTAAGTACTATGATAGTTAGACGGGAGGTGAAAAAACTTGGATTTCATGATGAAGCGGCTGTTCACAAGCCACGCATCACGCCGGTAAATGCCAAACGACGCCTCACTTGGTGTAAGGAGCGTAAATATTGGACGATTTAACAGTGGAAAAACGTTGTTTGGAGTGACGAATCACGGAACACACTGTGGCGATTTGCTGGCAGGGTGTGGATATGGCGAATGCCCGTTGAACGTCAACTGCCAACGTGTGTAGTGCCAACAGCAAAATTCGGAGGCGGTGGTTTTATGGTATGGTCGTGTTTTTCATGGATGGGGCTTGCACCCCTTGTTTTTTTTGCGTGGCACTATCACAGAACAGGCCTACATTGACGTTTTAAGCACCTTCTTGCTTCCCACTGCTGAAGAGCAATTCGGGGATGGCGACTGAATTTTTCAACACGATCGAGGACCTGTTCATAATGCACGGCCTGTAGCGGAGTGGTTACACGACAAAAACATCCCTGTAATGGACTGGCCTGCACAGAGTCCTGGGCTGAATACCACGGAACACCTTTGGGATGTTTTGGAATGCCGACGTCGTGCCAGGCCTCACCGACCGACATGGATAACTCTCCTCAGTGCAGCACTTCGTGAAAAAAAGGGCTGAAATTCCCCAAGAAACCTTCCAGCACCTGACTGAACGTATGCCTGGGAGAGTGGAAGCTGTGATCAAGGCTAAGGGCGGACCAACACCATACTGAATTCCAGCATTGCCGATGGAGGGTGCCACGAACTTTTAAGTCATTTTCAGCCAGGTGTCCGAATACTTTTGATCACATAGTGTATGTACCAGTAACACAACAGCACACATCAATAGGTATATGATTTGGCTACCATTATCTCAAACTCCAAATCTCCAGAAGTTTCATTTAGAAAACATTATTTAGCTAACCAGCGGCAGTCCAGGCCATTTTTTAAAATCTTCTTTTTAGTTCGCGGCATTCCAGTCCTTGTATTAGTTTGTCGCCGGCCGCTGTGGCCGAGCGGTTCAAGGCGCTTGAGTCTGGGACCGCGCTGCAGCTACGGTCGCAGGTTCGAATCCTGCCTCGTGCATGGATATGTGTGATGTCCTTAGGTTATTTAGGTTTAAGTAGTTCTTAGTTCTGGGGGTCTGGTGACCTCCGTTGTTAAGTCCCATAGTGCTTAGAGCCATTAGTTTGTCGCAAATAAATAAAATTTGTCAACTTGAAGTCAGGAACCCACGTCCTGAAACGTCACGGAACTACACTAAAGGTTATGGAATTTGTAAGAGCCAATGCTTGCCGCGAAGCTACCCTACTGGCAGGAAACCTGAGTTTGTTCGGTGACACTGCGCGTAGGCCCTTATTACACTTTGAAACGTCTTTAACAAATCTTTTATAAGAGCTACAGGAACACACACTAACTTCTATAAAAGATATCATAGAAAGAATCCCAGTACAATGGTTTTATAAAACTCTGGTTCTAGGCGCTTCAGTCTGGAACCGCGTGACCGCTACGGTCGCAGGTTCGAATCCCGCCTCGGGCATGGATGTGTGTGATGTCCTTAGGTTAGTTAGGTTTAAGTAGTTCTAACTTCTAGGCGACTGATGACCATAGATGTTAAGTCCCATTGTGCTCAGAGCCATTTTTCATAAAACTCTCTTAACAAAAAGTTCTTTTTCACAGTGTAATATTGGCCTTAGCGGTGTCTACAGTGCTGTTGCGCCGGGCAGGGAAGCATTCGACTTCATCCAGCGTCCTGCACGCTGCCGGGCCCCCTGCGTCAGCGTGTAAACACGTCTGCTGCCGAACTGGTTGTCTAGTAACAGGCGTTGGCCGCTGTCAGCTCGACGCTCCGTAGCGTAGTTCCACGACGTTTGTGGACGTTGGTTGTCTTCCTCAATTTGTAACTCAACACCTCTTACACAACGCTTACTGCTTCGCTACTACTAAACAAACATTTTTTCTCCATTGTGACTGGCGGTCAACAGCTCGAAGAATCCATTTCGAGGTATTCAGCACCAGTCACAATCGGTGATGGCGCTAACAAATCTTTCCGCTATCGTATCATCTTTTTATATTCTTCTTAAAGCAACAAAATTTTATTTATATTCTAATCTTAATTTATTGTTATTTTAATACGTATTGGCTCTGAGCACTATGGGACTTACCTGCTGTGATCATCAGTCCCCTAGAACTTAGAACTACTTAAACCTAACTAACTTAAGGACATCACACACATTCATGCCCGGGGCAGGATTCGAACCTGCGACCATAGCGGTCGTGCGGTTCCAGACTGTAGCGCCTAGAACCGCTCGGCCACCCCGGCCGGCTACGTATTGTTTTTCGTAAAATGTTGCAGATAAAAACGAAATAAAGGAAAACTGCAAAAAAGATAAAAAACGATAACTATGTTTTAAGACAGGTAACAAGTCTATCATTTGGCATTAAATAAATAAATAAACAGACAACGCCTCCAAGTTTGTCGGTATGTTTCTGTTATACAGTGTGTGTTATTTTAGTGTCATTGTGGCTGATTTTCACATCTATTTTCAAACTTGCCCTATTAAGAATTTTTATTTGTTATTGAAGTTTATCAGCATTAGAGACAAAAACTAGGATATCACCTTGCGTGTTCGAAAGCCGCACCTGCGTATCTCAGTTGGTAGAAGATTCGTCAGTTAACGCCAAGGTTACGGATTCGAATTCCGGTCCTTAACACAGTTTTAAGCTGCCAGGAAGTTTCAGTTGATAATAAATTTGGAGACTACCTTGCAGACTGTGGAGAGAACAGTGATAGTTCTGTGCCTTTTATGTCTTGTCTCCTTCGTTTCTTATCAAGTAGAATAATTTGAAGACTGCTGCAGTTTCAGTGGCATTGTCTCCCTGCACATACAATCTGTAAACAATTTTGTGTTTTACCTCAATGTCTAACAGCGTTTCGAGACATAAGAGAAGGCCGGCCTAAGAAGACAGACAGGAACGATATCGATGTGTATAGACAAATATCGTAAAACATAGAAAAGTCTAGAGGAGGCTTTTAAGTGGTAATAGATTTCAAATGACTGCTTCTGATTATTTTAATGATAATGGATTAAGATGACATTTATGATTATGAATATGATGCTGCTAATGATTACGACTGAAATACCATCATTTCGCTTCTGAAATGTCGTTACTAAGTTAGCTACGTGATGTAGTTGAGTGTGGTTCAGTGGTTTATGTGTCAGACTACGAATTCAGAGGTGTGCGGTTCGATCTCTGGTCACTCTTAATATTTGTACCCGTTAGCTGTCATCCGTTTCCCCTCTGGTAACGTTTCTTAATATGAAAAATGGCGAGTTGCACCGTGGTTAGGAGTCCACGCTAAACTCTAGGACTCCCTTTAACTGGTTAGGTGAATTAACTCATAGGTCCGAGGGAGACAACAGCGTAACACCTCTGATTAGATCCTTTCTGGTAAAGCACTCTGGTGTTCGAACCAGCCTTCGGGCTGACGATGCTTTCCTTTACGATGAAGCTGATCAGCAGCTGCATGTTCACCTACAACTACAACTTTTATTCACACTCTTAAAAACTGTATGGAGTACATGGCAGAGCACACTTCCCACTGTGCCAGTTATTACGGGATCTTCACGTTTCATTCACGTATGGAGGGTGAGAAGAATAACTGCTTAAACAACTACGGAAGATTAATGAAAACGACTTCCGCAGACCGGTCAAGAACCACAATGGAACTACTTGTTGATGCCTTAAAACGAGACATACATTCAACACTTTTGCGATTGGAACAAAAATTAACTGTTTCTGGTTACGATTTTCTTTGTTCACTACCTACGTTTATGACTTCTCTCTCGAACCATAGAAATGATTAAGGAAACAAGGGTACCTACTAACTGCCAAAAAAAGTATATTTGTTTATTTAATCTTACCACTTTCGGGCATTCTGCCTCATTATTACATCAGACCAGGGTTTTACACATACAGTTATTTTTAAATCATAGTTACTTAAGAAGTGTCGATAATTTTATACGATAAATGGCATTATAGAATTATAAATTATTTCAGTGTATCTAATGACATTGTGAATAGCAGTAGTGATTAAGTACTAATATCATTAATATTAGACATGTTCTCACTATTATTGCTGATAAAAATAGTAACAGTGATGGTGTCACACACAAAATGTATTTGTACGTGTACAAAAGTAATATTTTTTGACAGACCGAGTTCTACAGGGGGAGAAATTTAGAAAGGCTGCACTAGCTGAGGTTTTTGGGAAACGAAGAAAGTGTGACTAGAAAGAAGGGTTTTTAGTGCTCACGGGAAAAGGAATTTACGTAGGAACAAGGGCAGACATTACTGTTGTTTCAGTACATACATCATTAACTGTCTTTTGGATCTGAAGATATTCAGAGGTAGACCATTCCACAGTTAGGTTCTTGATAATGTAAAGAAATTCTAGAAAGTTTCTCACCGATAAAGAGGTGTGTTATGACAGGCGAAAAATGTTCCTGCTTTATTGTCAGACAAGAGCGTTAAGGTAGAGGAGAGATGCTGGGGACTATATACGTTGATGGCATGATAGAGCAGACATAGTCTATTATGGAAATCTCTGGTTTTGTCTCCACATAACCACGATATCAGTGCATAAGATGATAAAATATGATACAGAAGTTGGACTTCACAGATAAGTCATACATAGGTACCCATCAAGAGTTCCAAGCACTGTGAGCATTCTTGAGAAAGACCTTGTAGTATAACATCGCTGTAATCAACAATTGGAAATAGAAGCGTTTTTACAAGTTTCCGCTTTTAGCTCAAAAGGCAATGGCTTTTTGTATTTTTGAAGGCCATGGGGAGGTGCTCGTGCCTTCGTGCTCGATGCATCTTTGTGCTCAGCTCAGTTTAGGTTTTCACCTAATCTGCTTTTCTGAGGGAGAGAAGTCAACGCTTATCCCGTTGACGATGGTAAGGATTTCCGATATTTCGGACTAATGAGACTATAGTTATCAGCCAGAACCGCTTGAGTTTTGGATGAATTGAGCTTTAACCCTACATTGTGCGCCCATTTTTAGTAATGTGCACAGGTCAGCACTGAGATACTTGATAGCTGTCTTCAAGTTGATTGGTTTGATCAGCATACTTGTGGTATTTACAGTGGGACAGAACTGATGACACTTCATTGTCATACAGTGAAAAATAGTACAGGATATAATACTGAATCTTTGGGGGCGCCTGGTACTACCCGTCTCCATAGCGATTTGTGCTGCCTGGGCCTGATGGATTGTTACTAAGGCGTCAGGTATGAGGGAAACATACGAAGTACTCAGTGAATCTCCTTTGTTTGCGGCTCAATTGTGATTATGAATAACGTGAGCACCGGAATAATTCGTCGACTGGGACCATCGGATCAGCTGCGGTTCCTGTTTTGCCTGTACCACGTTCACCCTGGTTGTAAAGTGTCGTTTGGCCTAGTCCTATCCATTATTTTAGTCGCTTTGGCCAGTTTCCGGTTGCAAGAGGTTTTTTTTTCGGCTTGAAGCTGGTGGGACTGGTCTTCCCTGATCCTTCTAAATGGGTGTTGGTCGGAGCTGAGTACGCTGATTTAAGAGCGAGTAATTTGCCCATAAAAACCGGGCTTTTCCATCATCAGCGGAGAAACGCCTGAAACAACTGTCGGGAAGCAGCTCCTTGCTGAAACGCTAGATACGGGAACAGAGGTCGATGAGAATGCGTACATTCTGGTCCTGATTCATTGCAAGGCCTAATCCACACATACAATAAAAACGGATGTACATACACTGAGATTCCGGAAGCGCGTTCCTATATGCAACCGTTGACATTATTTTGAACCATTCCGATTTTCTCGGCGAGTATTGCAGGTAAGGGAGTGTGTCCACCACAATAGGAGGAGACCTCAACTTAAGTTGTCGAGCGAAGTACCTCACTGGACAGTAATCTTCAGTGAACGAGAAATTATATTCGCTTTCGTGGAAATCTGAACGTTGTATTTTTGTATCTGTATGGGCGGAAGTTACTACGAACCAGGTAAAGGCGGTCTAGGAAGTATTGGCGGTGAACATATTCCGGTCCAGTGATCGGGTCTCGGAATCTTTCTGGAAGTGGTCTGACCAATTTTAATTATTGACTTTGGAGTAATGAGGTCAGCCCTGTCTCGCGGGTCGTGGCTTGTTAGTCTTGTCTAATTTTATATGTGGAGCAGAGCAGAAAATCAGCCTGGGTCCGCCAGTAGACGGTTCTAACAAAATACATTACTGGCCATTAAAGTTGCTACACCAAGAAGAAATGCAGATGATAAACGGGTATTCATTGGACAAATATATTATACTATAACTGACATGTCATTACATTTTCACGCAATTGCGGTGCATAGATGCTGAGAAATCAGTACCCAGAACAACCACCACTGGCCATAATAACGGCCTTGATACGCCTGGGCATTGAGTCAAACAGAGCTTGGATGGCGTGTACAGGTACAGCTGCCCATGCAGCTTCAACACGATACCACAGTTCATCAAGAATAGTGACTGGCGTATTGTGACTACCCAGTTGCTCGGCCACCATTGACCAGTCGTTTTCAATTGATGAGAGATCTGGAGAATGTGCTGGCCAGTGCAGCAGTCGAACATTTTCTGTATACAGAAAGGTTCGTACAGGACCTGCAACTTGCGGTCGTGCATTATCCTGCTGAAATGTAGCGTTTCGCAGGGATCGATTGAAGGGTAGAGCCACGGGTCGTAACACATCTGAAATGTAACGTTTACTGTTCAAAGTGCCGTCAATGTGAACAAGAGGTGACCGAGACGTGTAACCAATGGCACCCCATACCATCACGACGGGTGATACGCCAGTATGGCGATGACGAATACACGCTTTCAATGTGCGTTCACCGCGATGTCGCCACATACGGATGCGACCAACATGATGCTGTAAACAGACCTTGGATTCATCCGAAAAAATGACGCTTTGCCATTCGTGCACCCAGGTTCGTCGTTGAGTACACCATCGCAGGCGATCCTTTCTGATGCAGCGTCAAGGGTAACCGCAGCCATGGTCGCCGAGCTAATAGTCCTTGCTGCTGCAAACGTCGTCGAACTGTTCATGCAGATGGTTGTTGTCTTGCAACCGTCCCCATCTGTTGACTCAGGGATCGAGACGTGGCAGCACGATCCGTTACTGCCATGCGGATAAGATGCTTGTCATCTCGACTGCTAGTGATACGAGGCCGGTGAGATCCAGCACGGCGTTCCGTATTACCCTCCTGAACCCACCGATTCCATATTCTGCTAACAGTCATTGGATCTCGACCAACGCGAGCAGCAATGTCGCGATACGATAAACCGCAATCGCGATAGGCTACAGTCCGACCTTTATCAAAGTCGGAAACGTGATGGTACGCATTTCTCCTCCTTACACGAAGCATCACAACAACGTTTCACCAGGCAACGTCGGTCAACTGCTGTTTGTGTATGAGAATTCGGTTCGAAACTTTCATGTGAGCACGTTGTAGGTGTCGCCACCGGCGCCAACCTTGTGTGAATGCTCTGAAAAGCTAATCATTTGCATATCACAGCATCTTCTTCCTGTCGGTTAAATTTCGGGTCTGTAGCACGTCATCTTCGTGGTGTAGCAATTTTAATGGCCAGTAGTGTATGTGTTTCGCGCGTCGTGCGTCACCAAAAGTGCGAGATTTCTGTCAGCGGTCACGAGTGTGATTTCGCACGATGCCACGGGAGTTCCGAGGCGCCAAAGAAAGAAAAGTGTCGAACGTTTTCCATTGGAGAGCTGGCCTGCGTCTGTTGCCGGTTGCTGTATCGAGTATAGGAGGAAGGTGGAAGAAAACGATGGCGGATTAGCAAGCACGCTGCCGAACCGACTGCTCGCGTGCGGGCGAAACAGCGGCGCCCGGTGGCGCGGTTAGGAGAGGTAATGGAGGACCGCCGAGGCGCAAACTAGTTCTGGTTGGGGCGGGCGGGCCGCGGGCTGCAGCCTCAGCCCAAAGTGGCCGGGTTTAACGACACCCGCGGGCCGCGCCGCTGCAGCTCAAGGGCGCCGGCTCGTGCGGTGCCACTGCGCGCCGAAAACCAGAGCCAGTCACAGGGGTCCAGACCTACAAGGAGGCAATCACACATGTTGATAACGGATTTTGAGGAGTCTTTCCTTGTGGCGTAGAGGGCCTGATCTCAGTACTTGGCTGACGCATTTTCATGCAGCAGCCCCCGTTTTCCGAAAAAATCGATGTTAGATTTTTATGCAACATTCCGTGTTGAGGTGGGAGAGGGTGCGGTAATAACACACCATCATGTTAGTCAGTCTTTATCCTTGTCCAGAGGCTTCGACCTGTAATCGAACAATTCTACATCTACATTTATACTCCGCAAGCCACCCAACGGCGTGTGACGGAGGGCACTTTACGTGCCATTGTCATTACCTCCCTTTCCTGTTCCAGTCGCGTATGGTTCGCGGGAAGAACGACTGTCTGAAAGCCTCCGTGCGCGCTCTAATCTCTCTAATTTTACATTCGTGATCTCCTCGGGAGGTGTAAGTAGGGGGAAGCAATATATTCGATACTTCATCCAGAAACGCACCCTCTCGAAACCTGGACAGCAAGCTACACCGCGATTCAGAGCGCCTCTCTTGCAGAGTCTGCCACTTGAGTTTGTTAAACATCTCCGTAACGCTATCACGGTTACCAAATAACCCTGTGACGAAACGCGCCGCTCTTCTTTGGATCTTCTCTATCTCCTCCGTCAACCCGATCTGGTACGGATCCCACACTGATGAGCAATACTCAAGTATAGGTCGAACGAGTGTTTTGTAAGCCACCTCCTTTGTTGATGGACTACATTTTCTAAGGACTCTCCCAATGAATCTCAACCTGGCAACCGCCTTACCAACAATTGATTTTATATGATCATTCCACTTCAAATCGTTCCGCACGAATACTCCCAGATATTTTACAGAAGTAACTGCTACCAGTGGTTGTTCCGCTATAATATAATCATACAATAAAGGATCCTTCGTTCTATGTATTGGCAATACATTACATTTGTCTATGTTAAGGGTCAGTTGCCACTCCCTCCACCAAGTACCTATCCGCTACAGATCTTCGTGCATTTCGCTGCAATTTTCTAATGCTGCAACTTCTCTGCATACTACAGCATCATCCGTGAAAATCCCATGGAACTTCCGAAACTATCTACTAGGCCATTTATATATATCGTGAAAAGCAATGGTCCCATAACACTCCCCTGTGGCACGTCTGAGGTTACTTTAACGTCTGTAGACGCCTCTCCATTGAGAACAACATGCTGTGTTCTGTTTGATAAAAACTCTTCAATCCAGCCACACAGGTGGTCTGATATTCTGTAGGCTCTTACTTTATCAGGCGACAGTGCGGAACTGTGTCAAACGCCTTCCGGAAGTGAAGGAAAATGGCATCTACCTGGGAGCATGTATCTAATATTTTCTGGGTCTCATGAACAAATAAAGCGAGTTGGGTCTCACACGATCGCTGTTTCCGGAATCCATGTTGATTCCTACAGAGCAGATTCTGGGTTCCCAGAAATGACACGATACGCGAGCAAACAACCTGTTCTAAAATTCTACAACAGATCGATGTCAGAGATATAGGCCTTTAGTTTTGCGCATCTGCTCGACGACCCTTCTTGAAAACTGGAACTATCTGTGCTCTTTTCCAATCATTTGGAACCTTCCTTTCCTCTAAAGAATTCCGGTACACGGCTGTTAGAAGGGGGCAAGTTATTTCGCGTACTCTGTGTAGAATCGAATTGGTATCCCATCAGGTCCAGTGGACCTTCCTCTGTTGAGTGATTTCAGTTGCTTTTCTATTCCTGATTCAGGAATATCGAAGTCGAGCAGTCGAGATGACAGGCGTCTTATCCGCATGCCTGTAACGGATCGTGCTGCCACGTCTCGATCCCTGAGTCAACAGATGGGGACGTTTGCATGACAACAACCACTTGCACGAACAGTTCGACGATGTTTGCAGCAGCATGGACTATCAGCTCGGAGACCGTGGCTGCGGTTACTATTGACGCTGCATGACAGACAGGAGCGCCTGCGATGGTGTACTCAGCGACGAACCTGGGTGCACGAATGGCAATACGTCATTTTTTCGGATGAATAAAGGTTCTGTTTACAGCATTATGATGGTCGCATCCGTGTTTGGGGACATCGCAGTGAACGCACATTGGAAGCGTGTATTCGTCATCTCCATACTGGAGTATCACCCGGCGTGATGGTATGGGGTGCCATCGGTTACACGTCTCGGTCACCTTTGTTCGCAT